>NC_059175.1:18855047-19480047 GCF_019923935.1 Bubalus bubalis
TTGTCTTAATTCACAACTTTGGAAAGTAGAAGTTTACTTTCTTCCTTTGTCTCTACTACAGACTTAGCAGAGGGACACTGAGGCAGATGTCTAATTTACCCACCATATGTGTGGGAAGTGCCAGTTAGCAGGCACTTGTGAGCTATGGCGACAACTCGCACTGTCATGAAAAATCTGATTTTTATACCCTCATGAGCTTCTTTTCTTTTAACTGATTTAGCATTTAGTTGTTGCATTGCTGCCTCCTGATTTCTTGCCTGTACATATTTTGGTGCATGCTCTTTGATAAATTGAGTTTGTTTCTATTGCAGTTCATTTGATAATCTTTTATAGTGATAAACTTTTTTATATGTGCCATTTCTAGTATTCTCCTTTGAGATTAGAATCTAACAAAGAAAAGAGGGCACCTACCCTGGTTTCACTTTCATGTCTACTTTCTGCCGCCCTACACAAATCTATCTTGATGAGGCGGAGAAGACATTACATTGGAGACACAGATTCTTTGTCATTCATAGGCAACTGTACCCTCAGAATCCTTTCTCCCTGAATCTGGAAAATTTGGTGGACATCTGAGAAATTAGTACACTGCCTAGCAAAATTCTCCAAGCCAGGCTTCAGCAATACACGAACTGTGAACTTCCAGATGTTCAAGCTGGTTTTAGAAAAGGCGGAGGAACCAGAGATCAAATTGCCAACATCCGCTGGATCATCAAAAAAGCAAGAGAGTTCCACAAAAACAACTATTTCTGCTTTATTGACTATGCCACAGCCTTTGACTGTGTGGATCACAATAAACTGTGGAAAATTCTGAAAGAGATGGGAATACCAAACCACCTGGCATGCTGCCTGAGCAACCTATAGGCAGGTCAGGAAGCAACAGTTAGAACTGGACATGGAACAACAGACTGGTTCCAAATAGGAAAAGGAGTTCGTCAAGGCTGTATATTGTCACCCTGTTTATTTAACTTATATGCAGAGTACATCATGAGAAACGCTGGACTGGAAGAAACACAAGCTGGAATCAAGATTGCTGAGAGAAATATCAATAACCTCAGATATGCAGATAACACCACTCTTATGGCAGAAAGTGAAGAGGAACTAAAGAGCCTCTTGATGACAATAAAAGAGGAGAGTGAAAAAGTTGGCTTAAAGCTCAACATTCAGAAAACGAAGATCATGGCATCCGGTCCCATCACTTCATGGCAAATAGATGGGGAAACAGTGGAAACAATGGCTGACTTTATTTTTTTGGGCTCCAAAATCACTGCAGATGGTGATTGCAGCCATGAAATTAAAAGACGCTTACTCCTTGGAAGGAAAGTTATGACCAACCTAGATAGCATATTAAAAAGCAGAGACATTACTTTGCCAACAAAGGTCCGTCTAGTCAAGGTTATGGTTTTTCCAGTGGTCATGTATGGATATGAGAGTTGGACTGTGAAGAAAGCTGAGCTCCAAAAATTGATGCTTTTGAATTGTGGTGTTGGAGAAGACTTTTGAGAGTCCCTTGGACTGCAAGGAGATCCAACCAGTCCATGCTAAAGGAGATCAGTCCTGGGTGTTCTTTGGAAAGAATGATGCTAAAGCTGAAACTCCAATACTTTGGCCACCTCGTGCAAAGAGTTGATTCATTGGAAAAGACCCTGATGCTGGGAAGGATTGAGGGCAGGAGGAGAAAGGGATGACAGAGGATGGGATGGCTGAATGGCATCACTGACTCGATGGACATGAGTTTGAGTAAACCCTGGGAGTTGGTGATGGATGGGGAAGCCTGGCGTGCTGCGATTCATGGGGTCACAAAGAGTCGGACACGACTGAGCGACTGAACTGACTGACTGAACTGATTAGCACATATGAAAAAGTGAAAGTGAAGTAGCTCAGTCGTGTCCGACTCTTTGCGACCCCGTGGACTGTAGCCTACCAGGCTCCTCCCTCCATGGGATTGTCCAGGCAATATGTTGGAGTGGGTTGCCATTTCCTTCTCCAGGGGATCTTCCTGACCCAGGGATCAAGCCCAGGTCTCCTGCATTGCAGGCAGACGTTTTAACCTGTGAGCCACACACATGAGATGCTCAATAAATACATATTTTAAATTAATGCATTTCAGCAGCTTTATAATTCAGCAATCAAAACATATTTACTATCATGCAGAAGAAAAAAAATGTTAATTCCAAGGGAGGTAAATGAAGAATGTAAAAAATTCCTCTGAAACATATAAAATACTTTTAATAGCCTCTCTAGTATTTGCGAATACTTAGAACCCCTTTCCACTCATATTTGGAATGCATTGGCACATTTGTTGTTTAAATAAATAGAATTGATTGACATTTGCAGGGAACTTTACAGTTTCCAGAAAACTTTCTCAGATATTATCAAATTCACCCCAGGCAACCTGATAAGGTGGGTTGTGGAAATAAAAAGGTAAGGGATTTTCCTAACACTGTCCAGCTCATATATATGACACTGATACAAGTGGAACCTATTTCTTCCGACACCCAGGTGAGAAGGCTCACAGGTGAGGTGTTTCCACTCTGTAAATTCTCAGTCTCCAGCAAAGAACTTGTCTTAACTCCCTTTCCTTGCATCAAAGCAGCCAAATTTATCCAGGTGCTCCAGCTCAGATTCCATCTCTGAATGTGCCAACACCCACTATCTGACTTAGCTACTCTCTTCATTTTTATTTCCTAAAGTGTGTTTTCTGCTGGAGCTGAGTCTTCCTTCTCCCTAATTAACTTTTATGTGAAAACTCCTCTAGTGATGAAATCACCATGTGTCTCCCCCAACCTGATTGGCACCTGGAGGGAGAAAGCCTTTCTGCTGCCTCACTGCATTGTCTTTGCTGAGGGAGGAATTTGTAGGAGCTAAGATAACTGCCTTGCTGAGAGGAGATTTATTTTTATCAAACATTTTTTGGTTTGGGCTCAGTTTTGATGCTTGCAGAGGTTACCACTTGTTGAAAATTAAAATGCATTGCTTCATTTGTGTCATTTTTAAGATTCTACATCTAAGTGATATCATATATTTAGAAAACAGAAATAGACCCATAGACATAGAAAACAAACTTATGGCTATCAAAGGGGAAAGCAGGGGGAGAGGGATAAGTTAGGAGTTTGGGATTAACAGATACACACTATTATATATAAAATAGATAAACAGCAGGAGCCTAATTATAGCACAGGGAACTATATTCAGTATCTTGTAATAGCCTATAATGGAAAAAAAATCTAAAAAAGAACACATACATCTCTATCTACCTATCTGTCTGTCTGTATTATAACAGAATCACTTTGCTGTATACCTGAAGTTAATATAACATTGTAAATCAACTATAGAGAAAGTAGACATGTTAGTGACTCAGTCGTGTCTGACTGTGACCCCATGGACTGCCAGGCTCCTCTGTCCATGGAATTCTCCAGGCAAGAATGCTTGAGAAGATTGCCATTCCCTTCTCCAGGGGATCTTCCCCACCTAGGGATCAAACCCAGGTCTCCTGCATTGCAGGCAGATTCTTTCCCATCTGAGCCAATCAACTACGTGCTGTGTGCTCAGTTTTGTCTGACTCTTTGCGACCTCATGGACTGTAGCCAACCAGGCTCCTCTGTCCATGGGATTCTCCAGGCAAGAATACTGGAGTGGGTTGCCATTTCCTTCTCCAAATCAACTATACTTCAATTTTTAAAGAAATGCATTGATCCATGATTTTGGCAGCAAAGCAATGTATTAGGATAGACAAAAAATTGGACTTTGGAGTTGGACAAATCAGGTTTGAATCTTGGTTCTGCTGCTATTTCCTTGGCACCCTACTTCTTGAAGCTGATTTTTTTCATCTTCTTTGTGATGGGCATTAATAACAATACCTACCTCAAGAGTTGTTGAAAGGATTAAAGATAAACGATAGATGTTTTTCTTCTGCTGAGATGAGATGGCAGAAAAGTGCCATCCTCTTCATAGGTTGCAGATCAGATTTGTGTGGAACAGCTTTCCTGTCCCCTCAGCTACATTCTCCTCCCTGCCCCACCCTAGGAATCACTTTGCCTAGCAGGAGGCTGGCCAATGAGGTGTAGGCAGCAGCTTTCTCTGTCCTCTGGCTTCCTTGCACTTGGCTGGTGGGGAGTCCCAGCAGGATCAGAAGGGTAGAGGAGAGTGTAATCAAATTTATTCCCTCATCTCTTGCCCTTCAGAGTCACCTGAGGCTAGCTATGTCCCAGACAATAACCTTCCTTCTCAAGGCAGCCCATTCTCTGACAGCTTATTGTCTGGGAATACTGACCCATCCCTCTCCTTGTCCCTTTAGCCTGGGGTGGTAAAAACTCCATTACAGCTTGATCTGGCTACTTCACCATACTTTATGGACTTCTCTGTCCTATTCACATCTTTTAAAACGGTCTCTTTATGTAACCCTCCTTAAATGATCCTAGTAAAAGTATGTTCTGTTTACTCCTGGGACCCAAACTGGTATGTTATTCATTACTGCTTAATTGATATTATATTTGCCTAAAACTCTTTTATTTGAAGGATTTTAGACTTTTAAGGGAAAAATGTTGTGGTTGCTTGCTATTTGATATTAAGAGGAAAAAAGGTAGTAATGATGGATGATGATGGTGGTGGTGGTGAGAGCCTAGCATCGTCTCCTAGACACTACTTTATACACATTAGTTCATTTAAACTCAAACCCAAACGAATATTATTATAGCCCTTTTTCAGATCTGAAAAAAGCTCAGAGAGGTTAAGTAACTTATCTCAAGCTGCACAGAATTCCACTGGAGAGGTGAATTCTAACCTATTTGGTGTCAAGGTTCATACTCTTTTACAAGGCCATATTGCCTCCTTTAGATATGCAGACTGAGAAAGGTCATCAGATCTACTGTCAGT
Source organism: Bubalus bubalis (assembly GCF_019923935.1). Taxonomy (NCBI): domain Eukaryota; kingdom Metazoa; phylum Chordata; class Mammalia; order Artiodactyla; family Bovidae; genus Bubalus; species Bubalus bubalis. The sequence continues at coordinate 18,859,920 of NC_059175.1, forward strand.
TTTCAATTAAATCTTATTCATTGTAGAAAGCCTATTCAGATTTCTACAGGTTCTAAATTCCTAAGAGAAAGTATCTCTTAATGATGGTCTTTAAATATGTCAAGGCAAATTTGCTAAAAACCTGATTAATTCAGCAAGCCTTATCAGATCAAATCCTTCTTTTTTAAAAATTTGACTGATTAGTTAATTTAAAACCACTGAGTCACTAGTCCACTGGGGCAACTATTCCATGGTTACCCTTAAGGGTATTCATTAAACACTGAATGAATAATTCAATATTTCGAATGAGTTTTTCTCTGATACAGTGTGTAAGCCTCCCAAAGAATTTTACTGATTTTTTTCCCTCCCTATGTATGAAATATTTAGTTCACAGTTTATATTACTTATCTTCACTTCTTAAATTGATCTAGGTGAATAACATAATTTCACATTTTCTGAGAACTCAGGAAATGTTTAGCATTATAACTAAGCATTGAAAGTGACTAAATTCCCAGAGGTATAGTAGCTGAGAACTTAGCATTTGTGGGTCCGTTCTACCTTCTAACCCCAACTCCCTTAAAAAAAATCCATTCACATTCAAAGTGACCATATTTATTCCAACAACTCACATTTGATTGTACTTTTTTTTCCCCTCTAATCTCAGGCAAGCATTTTAATCAAGCCCAGAAAAAGACTTTTTTCCTTGGTGCCTTTTGGGTCCCCAAGTTGTATCTGGGTATATTCTGAGCAATAATAAATGCTATTTCTCTGATTCTGGCTCCAATGTACTGTTGTGGGGTCTCTGGCCTCCTTAAAAACATCTCCCTTTTATTTTCCTAAATTTTGAGGTGTGACTCACATGTGTCCAAACAAATCTTTGAGCCTTGAGAGAGCACTACTGTAGGTTGTCAAGTGAAGGAATCTGTCTACTGGTTGGACAGGGTGGGGTTGGCAGGGTTCTCCTGCTGTTGCGAGCTGGCCTCCCCCGAGAGGCCCACATAGACTGTGTACCCTGGAGTCCTCTCTCCTTTAGTTTTATATGTTTTTTTTTTAAGTACATATAGTTTTTTTGTTTTGATTATTTTTTTGAATGTATAATTCACACTACACCACCCTTTGATATTTTTCAGTCATTTGAGCAAAACAAACTCCTTCAGACCTTGCTCACTGTTACTCTTTTCATTCACCCTCAGACATAAGTCTTCTGAGAAGCTTAGAACAAATCTAAGTGATAGAATTACATGCTGTGGTTAGAATCAGTCTATACCTACAATGTCAGAGTTCTTGTGGTTTGGTCAGGACTGTCTGCCTCATCCTCTTTCGCTTAGGGGAGCTTCTTTCCCAAAAGGCACTTCAGCCTACATGCCAATATACCCTATGAGCTTCTAAGCTATGTCCAGATATAGCTGAATGTCAGAAATGGGACACAACACATTTAACTATTCTCTTTGCTCTTTCTTCAAAGCTCAAAACACAGAATCATCTTCTTAGTGGAAGTGAAGAATAGGCAATGTGGCTATCATGTCTTTCCTATGGCAGCTGCTGTAGAATATTCTTAAGATAATAGTTGCTGCTTGACTAGGTAAGCAATTTCTCCCAAGCATTCCTTGGAACCTCTTTGAACTGAATGGGTAGGGAGGTCACTAATTCACTGAAGAGCCACTGGGATGTCTTCCATGTACTGTAGATTATTGCTAGTGAAACAAGAGGCCATGATGCTGTGGTCAGAGGGCTTTCAGATGTGGGTAAGATTCCAGCAGTGAACAAAGCTACTTCAGCGATCCCTAGCTGGAAAACTGAGGAGTCCCTAGCTATACCAGCCAGAATCAGGACATACCCAAGTCAGTATGCATCTTCATTTCATACGTGTAACTTTAGGTTGTGACTACCATACCTTTTTTTTTTCTTCAGCCACTAGAAATGTAGACTTAAATATTTAATGAAAAACAGATGGTGCCTGAAATCTCTAACTTACATTTAACAAAAGCTGTTTTGGAAATGTTGCTTGTGTGTACTTTTACGGCTTAGACACAGCACCATTTTAGCCTGTTTTGATGAATAATGGAAGAAATACTGTCCCACTCTGAGACAGCATTTCAAAGTGCATGTGTAACTCATATACTTGATTAAACATTTCCTTGCCTTTCTCTCCAGAATGCCAATTGGCTTTTGAGTGGATAATTGTTGCAGTGTGAGCAGTGACATTGGAAACAACTATTGCCTGTTTGAATTACTTAAAGCACCACCATGAAAAGAAATACCTGTGATTTGCTTTCCCGGAGCAAAAGTGTAAGTACCTTTTGTTTTCATTTATTTTCTAAAACTGTGTACCCACAACATTTTGCTGTTTTCTTTTGGATTTTAATATTGTGCTTTCATGATCAGACTCGTGAGAAACCCTTGGTTGACTTTCAGTTCTCTGATTGTACACAGCTTATTAACAAATGAAGACTTGTTTGTCTCAGTGGCCTGGTTGACATTTGATGGGAATTCCCTTTCAGCCAGTTTATGTGCCTTACCATTCATTTGTATATGCCCACTGGCAAGATATCGGACACCCTGATTTTTAGAAGCATGCATAAAATATAAAAAGTTGAAACTGAAGAAATTTATGTCTTGAATAGCAAACTTCCCAGGCAAGTCCAAAAGGGTAAATTGAACTTATATTACAGGGTACTTCAATCAATCACATTCTGCAAGTTCACGTACTTGATGAAAAATGTGAACACTTAATCAGTGGTTCATCACTTCCATGAGTTTTCTACCCTGGAGTATGTCTCTAATCTCTCTCCTCCTCTAATGTTTTATTTTTGATGGAGATTGTCGTATTCACTTAGTGTTCTTAAGGTACCAGATTAGTGATAATTTTTAGATTTCTACTAGTTTATGAAAGAGAGCAAGAGGAAACAGAGCAACTCAAAGAAAGCTACACAAGGCAAGGATGAAAGTAGACTGTTAATTTCCATCAGGCAAACTCTAAGAACATGCCCCTTTGTTCATTTACCCAAGGGGGAAAAAGGCATCCAAACAGATGTAGTTATGACGTTGAAACATTCATTTGAAGGCATCAGAAAAACCACAAATGCAAACACATTTCTTAGTACGGAATGCTTTTGTGTTACAACCAGTGATTCTTGGCGATGGCCCAAGGCCATCGTTAATTCTTTCTATAGGATTAATTACCATCCAGCTTTTAAGGGTGAGCGATGCAGGAATAATGGAGAAGGAAGTATAGTGCCCAGCAGGGTTTTTAAAAACAAATGAGGATGTACCCAGAAGTGTGCCTGTTCTTGGACTGAGTAGTAACTTTGTTTAATAACCAACAAAGGAAATTCAACAAACTCTGAGGGAATGTCCAGATTCCTTTTTTTATTTTGGTGTTCAGACATATGGATTATTATGTAGAATCAAGGGCCATGGCATGGAGCCTGGAATTCCTTCTATTATCACACAGTTTCTCATTGTGATAGATGGTGACCTGCATACAAATTACCAAACTGCAAAAACGTCTTCCTGTTACTGAGTTTTTCTTAAGTTAAATTTGAAAGCAATCCGTTCACATAATACTTCTTTCTTTTATTAAATTTCAGAGACATGCTATATGAAGAAAATGTATAAAGGCAAAAGAGAATATTTTGGATAATTTAAAATTTATTGTTAAACATTTCCCTGTTCTTGGAGAAAAATATTCTAAAAGCAAATGTTTAATTGAACCGTGACTTTAATGAACTCTGAGTACTTAATGATGCTAGGAGATTTCCTATTTATATTTGCTTAATGCAAAAATTTTCATCTTGGTGGAAAGGCTCATGCTTCCAAGATTAAGAGAATCTGAGTTGCCTACATTTGTCCAAATGTGAACAGTAGAGCTCTCATTTCACTGCTTCTTAGCTTCTTGAAAACCCACTGGCATAAAGAAAGTGCTTCCACTTAATTAAATAACTCTGAGCAAGAGACTACTGTTACCAGAGAAAAAAGCCAGACTCTTTGCCTAGTGAAAACTTGTCCCTTTAGAGTTTTTGAAGTTTAGTTTGCACTGGCTTAAGAATGTCATCCCCGCTCCTTAAGTCTTTGCCATAACAGGTTCAAAATTGTACACTTAGATATATCCCATTCTTGGGTGAGGAAAGTTTAAAGAATTAATTTGATTTTGGATCTGAGAATGTTTTTCTTTGGCATTATGACATTTGAAAATGAAAGGGAATGTTCTAAGTGTTGAACATGGCCTCTGCTCCTCCCTGCATGTCTCTGTATCTTGTATCTGTCATTGTGAAAACCTAAGGCGCATGAAATGGGAGGGAAAAAAAGACCATCTTTATTTATGAGACTCACCTGATTTGTTCTTGAGCACTTAAAGCAGTGTTCATATTTTTCTCCTTTTGAAGACCTGGTACAGTGTCCCTTTTAATGATGAATGCTCTGAATTCTTCCTTTATTTGGAAGGGATGCATTAAAAATGTTAAATATAAGAATATAAGCAAACCACTTTTACTTTAAGTGACATTTTGCTAGTTTGGGAGGATAATTTATAGTAGTAGTAGATACAAAAAGGAGGAACTGGACATTGGACAGTGCAAAAGCGAGACATGATCCCAGTGGCTATGACAAGGGGAAGATTCTCCTACAAGTTTTGTGGTATGAGGGACTTATCTCTTTTTAAAGTTTTCAAGCCATCTCTTATTGGATTGGCATTTTATTTTTGCAAATATAATTAAAGTTCTTATATGACTGCTTTGAGTCTTATGCCTCTTAGGGTACTTAAGGCCACATTTCTCCCAGATTTTGGTTCTTTGCCCATATACCAAGGGCATAGCTCAGATTTCTCTCTGTTTTGTTAACCTCAGGAAGTGTCTTTGTCATCTGTTGAATCTAGGGACAATTCTTGCTGTTCTGACTTTTGCTTTAATGGGACTGAACAAGTGACATGTACATGGTAATTACAGAATTTTACATTTTAGTGTAAAACCATCCTATCTCAAAATAATGATTGGAAAAGTGAGGCTTAGTGAGTTATTATTCTCCTATAAGTTTCACAGCAGGAAAATCCCACATAGAAAAAAGGATTAATTTTTACTTACTATTCTGAATCATAATAGATCAACAAATGTCTCTATTTAAAACTTGCCTTCTCCTGCCTCAGTATGTTTACATGGTACCTTTTAATTTACTCTGGAGCAGCATTTAGTTGTAGACATCTAGGATTTTTTTCTCCTGCTACCTGCAAAGCATAGCAATTTAGGACAGAAAGAAAATAGTTAACATAGTTCAGTTCAGTTCAGTTGCTCAGTCATGTCCGACTCTTTGCGACCCCATGAACCTCAGCACGCCAGGCCTCCCTGTCCAACACCAACTCCCAGAACCCACCCAAACCCATGTCCATTGAGTCAGTGATGCCATCCAACCATCTCATCCTCTGTGTCCCCTTCTCCTCCTGCCTTCAATCTTTCCAAGCATCAGGGTCTTTTCAAATGAGTCAGCTCCTCGCATCCGGTGGCCAAAGTATTGGAGTTTCAGCTTCGACAACAGTCCTTCCAGTGAACACGCAGGACTGACCTCCTTTAGGATGGACTGGTTGGATCTCCTTGCAGTCCAAAGGACTCTCAAGAGTCATCTCCAACACCACAGTTCAAAAGCATCAATTCTTTGCCACTCAGCTTTCTTTATAGTCCAACTCTCATATCCATACATGACTACTGGAAAGACCATAGCCTTGACCAGACGGACCTTTGTTGACAAAGTAATGTCTCTGCTTTTGAATATCTATCTAGTTTGGTCATAACTTTCATTCCAAGGAATAAGCGTCTTTTAATTTCATGGCTGCAATCACCATCTGCAGTGATTTGGAGCCTCCAAAAATAAAGTCAGCCACTGTTTCCCCACCTATTTGCCATGAAGTGATGGGACCAGATGCCATGATCTTAGTTTTAGAATATGTTAGAAAATTGTATAAAGATGCTTATAGTAACAACTCTGTTTTTAATTAAATAGTTTAATTTGCTACAGTAGTCAAGACTCTACCCCACCCCATTAGTGACCTGAGTTAACTCTATTGACTCTTTTAATCCATTGGTTCCGAAAGGAAAGGAGCCATTTACAGTGACCCCAGCATCAGATCTGTGATTCAAGTTTTCCTTGACATTTCTCCAATGAAATATTAATACAGTATGACTCTTCTAGGGTTAAAAATTTAACACTTGAAGCTTGTAGTTCTGTTGAAAATTATCTTTAAAGTAGTAGATTTACTAGTCTTCATGTTCAGAGTAATAATCATTGTTTCAGAATGTTAGGTTCTGGCATTTTTCAATATGAATATACTTTCACTAATCTAGCTTTTTATTGTCTCTCGAGTATAAGGGAGCTAATGTGATAAAGTACAGCAATCTCCAAAGTGGGTTTTAAAAGGAATATATAAGTGTTTATATTTATACTTACTTTTTAATGTCATCTGTTTTCAAAATCAATATAGTTTAGAGATCACTGGTGTGGTGAAAAGAAAATAGTTGTTGAGTTCAGAGATGTGGAATCAATCTCCAGATCCACTGATGCTTAAAGATCTGATCATTAGGAGATTACTTAATTTTTTTGAGCCTTAGTTTCTGTATCTGTAAGGTAGAAAAAAATATCATACTGAGGTGAAAACATCTATCACATAATAGTTGTTTGATACATTCTATCTCGAGGTTTGCAGATGCTTTTTTGTAGCTATGGGGCAGAGAGATAGTGTCTGGCCCAGAAATGGATCAAATGGAAATGCCTGGAAATGAAGCCAGTTCCTCTCACGAAAGGGGTTCAAGTATAGCTTGCAAGACCAGTTGCTACTGCTAAGTCACTTCAGTCATGTCCAACTCTGAGCGACCCAAGACGGTAGCCCACAAGGCTCCCCCGTCCCTGGGATTCTCCAGGCAAGAACACTGGAGTGGGTTGCCATTGCCTTCTCCAATGCATGAAAGTGAAAAGTGAAAGTGAAGTCGCTCAGTCGTGTCCAACTCTTAGCGACCCCATGGACTGCAGCCCACCAGGCTCCTCCATCCATGGGATTTTCCAGGCAAGAGTACTGGAGTGGGGTGCCATTGCCTTCTCCGGTGTCTCTTCTTATAAGGGTACTAATCCTATTATTAGGACCCTACCTCATGACCTTATCTAATCCTAATTACTCCCAAAGGCCACACCTCCAATATCATTATATTGGTAGTTAGGATTTCAACATATGAAATTTGGAGGGCACAGCATTTAGTCCATAACATTGAGTTTGGTTTATTATTTATTTGTTTATTTTTAAGGGATGATTCTAATAAGTCACTGTTATATTTATGCCCAAAGATTGGCAACTGATTTTCTCAAGTCTGCATATTCTCTCAACTAGACAACACTGAAAATTATGCAGTTAACATGTTTCTCTTCATTTCCTGTTTTCTAGATTTTATGTTGTGGGTACTCAGTGATGATTTCTGAGGTTCTAATCAGTAATTCATAGATCTTAGGGGATAATTTTAATTTTACTCAAAAATATATTTCCTCCCTTTACTATTTCCATTTTGCTTATTTTATATTTTTTGTTCTTAATATCCAATCCAGTAACATAAATCTCCGAAGTTCCTTGTCCTTCCAGTGGGCTTACCATTTGAGCTAACATTTTAGAGGTTTGTAAATTTCAGACCTGATTATCTGAGCCACCCAGTTCTATTAATGCCTCTGCCATTATACTCACCAGGAGTAAGAAGTAAAGATACAGATGAGGGGAGAGGCACATAGAAATTCCTATAGTGATAGTGTATTTTTAAGTTAGGGATTATTTTTTAAAAAACTCTAAAGTACATTTCCTTATAATATCTCTGTTGGTGTTCTCTGAACTTATGAATTTTTATAAATCTTTTCACCTAGAGATGAACTGGATATATTTTAATTTTTCTTCATTAATCAACTCTCTTATGTATTAAATTAGAATATTTCTTGTAGTAATTTACATTAAATGCTCAATTTCCTAGTACCCTGAATCATTTTCTTCCTACCAATTTGGAGAGATTCACAGTATCTTATGCTCAACTGGATTGATTGGTTTCTTGATGAAACTGTCCTCTGACTTAGGATTCTTTTAGATGCTCCACACTTGGATAAAATTGTCACTTACCAGATGTCTGTCTTTTAATTGATGTTCCCTATATTTTTTGATAGAATTGTTGTGTTTGTTCAAAACTGAAAACAAATCCTGTGCTGCTGTTTGGAGGGCACAGAATATCTAGGAACTACTTAGCATCTGAATTTAAAACCCTTAGGAATGGGCTTCCCAGTTTGGATACCAGGAGCCAGGAGCCCACTTGGTGAAATATACCCAGAGGCTTCCTAGATCATTTCTTTCTCTTGTCACAAAAGGCTTCAGATGTCCAAAATTTGTAAGTCGAAGTTATCTTTTACTTAAAAAAAATAATTTTTTCCAGTTGTGCTTTTGCACTGCTGAATTTTGGGAGGCAACTGCTCTTTTAATGGCCCCAACTGAGAAATATACCATTTCATTCCATTGGTGCCTACTTGAAGAAGGGAGACTGAAAAGAAATTTGGAAAGGATGATACATTTGTTAGGGCACTTAAGAGATGTCTACATTTATTGTTCCTCACAATTACTCTGTAAGACTGATTGTTCTGGGGGTTTTATGGTTAAAGTAAAAAATAATGGATTTCTTTCCAGACTGGCCTCCTTTCTCTGCTGTATTCCTCACTACCTAAGGTATGAGACTGACAGAATTATAGCAGCTTAGAATCCTGATGAAGTTAAGTATATGGAAGCTGGATTTTTCTCTACGGTCTCTCTTTAAGTCCAAAGGTCAGAGGGGATACTATTGGTAAAGATGCTCTGAAAAATGAAAAATACAAAGCCAAACCAAAATAATATTCTGGTTTGTGTCTTTATTAGCAATAAACTGAAATGAGACCTTGTAGTTTCAGAGGTTCCATTTCTTTGGTCATTAATCTTGCCTTCCTGCTTATGTTCTTCCTGTACAAAATTCAAAAAATCTTTTTTGAATGCTACTGTGTATTAGAAACTATGCTTGCTAGCCTCTGGGTATCCAATGGTCAGTAAGATACATATGATCTCTACTCTTATAGAGCATATTTGACAACTGAATTTATAACTTTTGTAATTTTCTTTTTATTATTTCATCTGCCCACCCCACTCTGACCAGCCAAGCCTGTCCCACTTTAATCCTTAATTCTTCCCATGGATGCTGAGGTTCTCTCTCTTACACTCCTGTGCACTTGTTATTTGCATCCTGGGTATCCTCTTTGGCAGGATATTTTAAACTGTGAATAATGTGCCATGATTGTCAATTACACTCATTGTTGCAGAAACATAGATTATTTTTGAGTGGTTAAAAAGAATTTGTCTTAGGTAATCAACAATAGCACAAGAATAGCCAAGTCTAAGTGATATGAGTATGGAGAATAGGTCTCAAAGAATAGGGGCTGATCAGCCACCATTTGCTGCAAAATCAATAGCATGACAATTTCAGTGGCCAGAGTCAATCATTACATTGTTGCCTTGGAATAAACCTCCACTTTTTTTTTTTTTTTTCCTGATAATGTGATGTGTTTGCTATTTCATTTTTGGGCAATTGCAAGTTGGAGTTGAATTCTGAATGATTATATCCAAGAAATAATTGCATATATTGTACTTCACAATGTAAACATCAAAGATACATAAAAATGGAGAGAAGTTCTGTTGAGTTGATGATGAATATTAAAGAATGACTCCTACAGATAGTATTGCTCTATAACAAAGTGAAGTTGTGAAGAAAAGTGTAATAATTTGGTGAAGTTTTCTATTAGTAGTTTATCACTCCAGAAAAAAAAAAAGTTACTTATGAAGGCCACTTAGTTTTAACTAAAAGCAGTTTTCTATTTTTTTAATTAAATATCATTTTGGATTATTAAAATGGCCATCTATAAGGAAGGGTTTTGAACGTTAAAAAATGATTTCAGTTAAAATGATCACTGTGTTTACATAGTTTTCCAAGGTCAGTGCTTCCAAAGGCAGCCCAGGGATGGGCCATAAGTTTCTGAGTTACAGTCTTGGCTTTGCCACTTTGCGTCCTGGTGGGAGAAGGTCGAGAAAACCATAAATCATTCGATTATTATCAAATGCTCTCACTATCTACTAAGATTTTTTAAGAGTAAAATAAGAAAACAGTATTGAAAGCACATTGCAAAATAAAAATGAACAAAAAGCCAAAACAGCAAAGCAAAAAACATTCCCAAATAGTGTTGTGTGGTCCTCAGTTGTGTCACATGCTTCTGTACCAAGTCTTTTAAGCCTTAGGCTTTTTTTTTTGAAAATAGAATTGGTCCATTATAAACAGAGTAACAAAAATCCTTTACTTTTATTGTTAGAAAAAGTTGTTATTGATGGTTCAAATGGTTCCCTAAGTTGTGGATATTAAAATCCTTTATGTCAAGGCCAAGAATGATGAATGGTTATGTAGTTAGAGCCCTGACCTTGCTTCCGAGTTCCTTCTATTGCCTACATTGGTCATATACCACACACATGGAATTTGGGGGTATAGCCCTATTATTCACACAGGGATTGGGAATAAGACATTTAGCTTAAAGCTGTCTTAGTATCATGACTGTCATCCTCCCAAATCCTTTACCATTATGGCAGTCTGGATTTCTATGTTGGTGTTAGTGCTTCTGTACTCATGATTTGGCCATGTTTATAGTCCTTGGCCTCCTGAATTTAAGTTAGTCAACAGCATTTATTAAGTCCTCGCCAACTGTTTGACTGCTCTATAGCAGTCATACCCCACAGAGCTGCACACCAGTGATACCCTGGAGGTTCAGAGAATTAACATTCTAGGTTGGGATTTAAGCTCTTCAGAGAATCTGGCTCACTGAACATTAAAAACAAAATGTATTACAACTACTAAAAACAAACAATAATACCACAGTGCTATGACAAAAATCATCTTTTCTACAAATTCATTTAAAACAAAAGCAAGTTTTACAGGTCTTCATCTTTGCCTTATACTTTAAAATATTAAATGCCCAATTTATATTTTTCTAGAAGAGGCCATTACATAGCATTAATTTACCATCAGGGTTGCCTTTCAATATAAGATGAATCATATCAAGAGAGACCTAGATGTTGCTCAGGAATGATAGTCTCTGAAGGGATATTTGAAGGCAAACAAGGGTTTGAGGAAACAGTGAGAAATCTTCAGTATGTATGCATATGAAGACATAAAAGATTCTGTGTTTTTTTTTTGGAATTGCTCATGCAGGGATTCAGATCTATTTCCTCACCCAAAATAAATGAAGTAATTGGCAAAGCAGTCAGAGAGGAGCATCTCCTCCAGTGGGTAGTATTGTTGTCTATTTAGAAAGCATTTGTATGTTCTGACTTTTCAAACCAAGGCTGAAAACCTTTTAAGATGAGAAGGGAAAATAAAAAACACCCCCCTTTAAAAATGGAGGAGTTAGATGTGGACTAAGGTGGCCTAGCATAGATATAAGTGAAAATATTTCTAATAGAGTTTTCTCATGACCCAGTATTTTCTGAGGAGATTATGAGATGGTCTTCTATCACTATATTTCAAAGTTCTGATCAAATCTTTATGGTTTTTTAGATATATTGTTTGCATAAGCAAGGTCAATTCTTAGCCAGAGTATACTCATTCCACTAAAAATATCAAAGGGTACTGAATTATCAGTGAGTCCAAACAGGCACCAAACCCCTATTACTTCCATTACTCCTAGAAGAGTAACTTTAGAACATAGAGGAATTCTGAGGTGAACCATCCATCTTCTAGTTTAAGCTCAGAGGTATAGAAAGTTGCAAAGAATGCCATTCCCATCTTTCCAATAAGTAAAAATCCAGACACACTGCACATTCATGACTTTAAAGAATCCATCAAAGAATTGAAGTTGTAAAACAGCCAACCAACCCTGAATCTGGCAAGAGGCAGACACACCCATCAAGGAGAAGGAGAATGCTTATAAAGCAGTAAGGAGAGTTAGCTAAAAGTTTTCAGAAACTATGCAGGTAAGAAGACAAAGGAGTGGCATCTTTTTAAGTCCTGAGACAAAACTGTTAACCTAGCATTCTATACTCAGTAAGAATATAATTAAAATATGAAGTAAAAGTTCTTTACTGGAGTGAACTATTCCAACTTTGGGTGGGTCCATGGGGTTGCAGAGTTAGACATGACTGAGTGACTAATACTTTCACTTTCAACTGTGTGTATATCTATAAACAGCAGAATCTAATTTGTTGTTGTTTAGTTGCTAAGTCCTGTCTGACTCTTTGTGACCCCATGGACTATAGCCCACCAGGCTCCTCTGCCCATGGGATTTCCCAGACAAGCATGCTGGACTGGGTTGCCTTTTCCTTCTCCAGGGGATCTTACCAACCCAAGGATTGAACCCAGGTCTCCTGCATTGCAGGCAGATACATACAGTTGGGCAACAATATTATATTTTAAACTCCAAATGTTTTTGCATTCTGTAGTGTGAAAGAAAATAGAGGAGACTTTTGTTTAGGGACACATTTTAATTGTGAACGGAAGCCCCCAGACTTGTTAGAAAGAAAGGTTACATTCTAAGGAAAGTAAACTCTTTTGCATAATAAAGTACGAGAATTTTTTAACATGCCCGTGGCTATTCAAGGGCATGTTCATTCAAGGGCTATTCAAGGGCAATTCAGGGAGCAGTGTTCTGGAGGACTCTGGGCAGTGAAAAGATGGGAGAAAGCCCCTGCAGGAAAAGACACACATGGATGCAGGTGGGGACTTACCAATGGTCCCCATAGTGGAGATGGCCTGGTTAAAACCACTTTAGGAGTACTGAGCTGTTGGGGTTTAAAGATTTTGTTTGTTTGCCTTGCTTATTTTTATTTTTTTTCCCCTCAAATCTTTCTTTAAGCCTGTAATTACAATAGCATTGCAACAATTTTACCCCAGGGTGTGAGGAGGAAGAAGACTGCATTCACACTTGAGACAGGGAAGAAAAGTGCAGGGAGGGACAGTGATGGCACATTAACTGGGGCAGTTGTTCAAAGGAGCTGCGACAAATGCCACCTCGATCCACACAGGCTGGCTTCCCTGAAGGCTCAGTTGTAAGGCATCCACTTGCCAATGCAGGAGATGTGGGTTTCATCCTTGAATCCCGGAGATTCCCTGGAGAAGGACATGGCAACCCATTCCAGTATTCTTCCTTGGGAAATCCCATGAAAGAGGAGCCTGGCCCGCCATAGTCCATGAGGCTGCAAAAGAGTTCAATACAACTTAGTGACTAAACAACAGCACACAAGTTCCTCAACTTCAGGTATGCCCAGAAATGCTGGAAAGGACTCTGAATGTCATATGATTATCTGGCCAAGAGGGCTTCGTTCATTTTGTTTGTCCGCAGAAGTCTCAATACTTGGGGTCATTCAAATATTTTGTGTGTATATCCTGGTACTGGAGTACTTGGCCTAAGCTGTTGTTCAGTTGCACAGCTGTGTCCAACTCTTCTCATCCCCATGGACTGTAGCACACCAGGACTCCCTGTCCCTCACCATCTCCTGGAGTTTGCCCAAGTTCATGTCCATTGCCTTGGTGATGCCATCCAACCGTCTCATCTTCTGTCACCCTCTTCTTTTGCCTTTAGTCTTTCCCAGCATCAGGGTCTTTTCCAGTGAGTTGGCTGTTCACATCAGGTGACCAAAGTATTGTAGTTTCAGCTTTAGCATAAATCCTTCCAGTGAATTTTCAGGGTTGATCTCCTTTAGGATTGACTAGTTTGATCTCCTTGCAGTCCAAGGGACTCTCAAGAGTCTTCTCTAACACCACAGTTCGAAAGCATCAATTCTTCAGTGCTCTGCCTTCTTTACAGTCCAGCTCTCACAGCCATACGTGACTAATGGAAAAGCCATAGCCTTGACTATATGGACACTTTGTTGGCAAAGTGATGTCTTTGCTTTTTAACACACTGTCTGGGTTTGTCATAGCCTTCCTGCCAAGAAGCAATCATCTTCTCATTTCCAGGCTGCAGTCACCATCCGCAGTGATTTTAGTGCCCAAGAAGAGGAAATCTGTCGCTGCTTCCACCATTTCCCATTCTATTTGCCATGAAGTGATGGGGCCAGATGCCATGATCTTAGTTTTTTTAATATGTAGCTTTAAGCCAGCTTTTTCACTCTCCTCCTTCACCCTCATCAAGAGGTTCTTTAGTTCCTCTGTGCTTTCTACCATTAGAGTACTATAAGCTATGCTGTTTCAAATTACCTTATAAAATACTTTTGTAATACAATATTTTATAATGAAGATTCATTGAGTGCAACCAAATGCCAACACTTTATAAATATTTAATCATTTTAGTTAATATTGAGTTAATATTTACTCATTTTAGTTAATCTTCAAAACCAAAGTTCTATAATATGGGTACCATTTTTATCTGTATTAGATGGACAAACTGAGGTACAAAAAGAACTAGTACTTATGTTTAATATACCTGCAATATAAATATTTGAAATAATAGCATAAAATATGAGGAAAATCTCCTCCAAATTATGTAGGTTTTGATAATAAAAGTGAAAAGTCAAGGTATTTTAAAATATTTAAGTTCTATGCATATATCTTAATTAAAAGTGGATTTTTATACTGTTGTGTGGGTGTAGGGATGAAGAATATTAAGTTAGTTTCTTTCTTATAACTGTACATAGATTTTAAGATGGCACCTATGCAAACACAGCAATTTCTCTTAGTAAATTGACCATGTGGACCATATAACCCTTTGAGTATGTTTTTCCAAATGTTTCATTTCTAATTAGAGTAGTCTTTCAGATTGGAGTGACTAGATTTGCCTAAGTGAGTAGATAGATTTTCATCCTTCCTAGAAAACAGTTTTACAAAATACCTTTGAGTTTTAGAATTGCAAGAGCTTTTTTTCAAATCACTCCTTGGATGAGTTAATCCTTTCCTCTACCTCAGATCAACACAGTCTTCATCAATGTCCTTTCTCTGAAAACAATGTATATTTCTCTTTACATATCCTGCACGAGATAATTTTAGGAATCGACTGAATCTACTTAGACATATAGAGTTTTTTGTTTTTGTTCCTTGCTTTAAAAACAATTGTGCTCTCCTTGTGTGTGCAAAGGAGCAAACTAGATTGGTTTTGTGTACCTTAATCTTTTTTAAAAAAATTTTGTTTAAGTATAGTTGATTTACAATGTTGTGTTAATTTCTGGTATAGAACAAAGTGATTCAGTTAAATATATATATACTTTTAAATATTCTTTTCCACGATGATTTGTCACAGGATAGTGACTATAGTTCCTTGTGCTATACAGTAGGACCTTGCTGTTTATTCATCCTGTATATACTGGTTTGCTTCTGCTAATCCCAAACTCCCAATCCTTCTCTCCCCCTTGGCAGACACAAGTCTGTTCTCTGTGTCTGTGAGTCTGCTTACATTCCTTTGTGTTGTCTTTTAGATTCCACATATAGGTGATATCCTATGGTATTTGTTGTTCTCTTTCCGACTACCTCGCTTAGTATGCTAATCTCTAGGTCTATCCCAAGTGCATTGCTGCTGCTGCTAAGTCGCTTCAGTCATGTCCGACTCTGTGCGACCCCATAGACGGCAGCCCACCAGGCTCCCCTGTCCCTGGGATTCTCCAGGCAAGAACACTGGAGTGGTTTGCCATTTCCTTCTCCAATCCATGAAAGTGAAAAGTGAAAGTGAAGTCGCTCAGTCATGTCTGATCCTTCGCGACCCCATGGACTGCAGCCTACCAGGCTCCTCCATCCATGGAATTTTCCAGGCAAGAGTACTGGAGTGGGGTCCATTGCTTTCTCCTCCCAAGTGCATTACTCTTGCTTAATCTTTCCACTCAGCTGATGCACACCTTCACAAATACCAATGTGTGGAGTCCATATTTGGACAGATACATAATCCTTTGTTCCAAATTCTACAATAGTTTAGCTTCTAAAGATAGCATGATTTTGCAACATCTAAGAAATAGTTTATTTCAGAAATCATGAGCCTAAAATGTGTTGTCAAGTACATATTTTGATCCCCAGACTTGAAAATATTTCTGTGATTAGATTGTTGTGCTTTCTATTTTTCATGGCTTTCTGTTTTCACTTGAGCTTTCCTAGATTTTTCCTCCTCTTTAAAATTAAACTACTGAATGTTTTCTTTTATTATTTCCATTAGTGAGCATAAAACACCCTAAAGAGACAGATGAATGTATTTTTCAGAATTGTATAAACAGTCCATTGTAATTTAGTAAGAAGTTCTCATCTGTTATTTCATCTATTATGTCATTATATATCATCTATGTAACCATCTGTTTCTCTCCATAGTTTTTTCTGAAGCATTTTCATTTTCTTATCAAGTGCTCTTTATTTTGTGTATACAGAGACCTCATTGGGGTAATTGCTATACAAAGAATTCATATCATGCTTTTCAATTGCAAAGTGATTTTCACAAACATTACCTTATTTGAGACTCATAATAACCATGTAAATTAGGCTGTGTTATTATCTCTCCTTTTTTTGCAGATAAGACAACACAGGAATTGGGAAGGCATTTGCACTGAACACTTTTAAACCCTAACCCTGAGGTCTGTTTTCTTTCCCTCCCTCTTTATTGATGTGTTCCTTTCCACTCTTAATCCTTAAATTATGTAGACCAGTGTTCAAAGGTCAGCCTATCAATTACTAGCTGTTAGTGAGCTATAGTTGAGTCTTAGTCAAATCATCCAAAATAATGTAGATTAGAATAAGTACATTGTATGCTTGTTATGAAAACTAAGAGCTCTAAGGCATGTTAAAATGTCTAGCACAGCACTATCTCTTATATAATAGTTGCATAACAAATACCATATTTCCTTTCCCCTTACTGCTACTTAAATTTTCTTCTGAAATTTTAAATTGTTTACCAAGTTTCACCCGGACTAGACTCTGAGAAGAATCATGATCAGTATAATTTATAAGGTAAAATTACAGCGGAAAAGAAAAAAAAAAAAATGAGGTGAGTTGTTTTCTGTGAAACTAATGTGAAATTTGAGTTTTAGTCTGTCATGTAGGATAGTGCAAACTAAAAATGATTTGCATGTCCACAAAAATTAAGTTAAAATGGTGCTAAAATCCAGAGGAATGGAAGTTAATGAAATAGGTTGTTTTATTCCTGTTACTTTAGTCTCTGAGTTTCTTTAGAATCTCTCTGCAGTAATAAAGGGTAAAAAGGTATGGATGCATTTATAATGTGTTATACTTGTCTCTCTCTCAGCACGGGTTAGTCTGATCTTATGGGAACTTAATGAAAACCATACATTTTTGTTAACTGGTGTATTAATGAATAAATCAAAAAAGATGGAGTTAGAAAACTGGCCCATTTCTTTATGTCTTGCTTTAACTAAGCTTTTCCCTTTCTCCATTCTACAGCAGCAATGACGTCTGTCACATAGACAGACCTGGAAATTAGCCCCAGCTAAGAATCCCTGTATTCTTTGTGAGGGAAAAGGATTTAGGATGCTAACTGAATGTTTCAGTTAAAAAAATTTTTTGAGCTAATTCATTTAAGAATTTTTCCCAACTATTGTATAGACCTATGGTAAAATTGAATAATATAAACAATGGGGGCACATATTTTGTGTTGTTAAAGGTAATTGATATTAGCTTCCTCATTTTTGTATTTTGCTTGATGATGCTTTTCTACTCCAAGATTATAGATAATTTCACCCATGTTTTCTAACATTTTATGGTTTCCTTTTCTCCCCTAAATTTGACAAATTTATTTCTTTTCAAGTGTGTTAGATGCTGAAATGATACCTATTTGAAACAGTTTTTAAAGATTAATACTTTTCCATGGGGAGTTATCATACATGTGCTCTGATTGGTTATCATACAGAAGAAGGAAAGAAGGCATATTCTATAGTAATGCTAAATACAACATGAAAATTATAGAAAGTGTAATGAGAAAAGGTAGCTTTCTTCTTTTTTCTTCTTTTCAATCATCATGTTACATGAGGTACAGCCATATTAGTAAATAACTATTAACATATAAACCTAGGATGGAGTTGCCTGCTTATTCAGGGCTTCCTAGAAGAATGGGTGGCATGAAGAGACCCGTGATGTCTTATGAAGGAGAGTGGAGCATAAGGGGGGAAGATTGGTTAGGAAAGAGCCAATGAGTTATTTCTCGTGAGAGATTAGCAAAGACAGGGACAATAGAACCGGCAAAAGAGAGTGATCAAATTCTTCTTCCTGTAGATAACATGCCAAGCAGAAATTCTGCCCCAAACCCCTAACCAGGATAATGCTCTTCTTCCCAAGGTTTTACTTTTAACTTTGGTAACTCTTGGTTAGGCCTTTTGAGTTTTTGATTAGTCTTGTAGGGGTGAGGATTGGTTAGTCTTTGCGTGTGACTCTACCCACATCTTACTCCAGGCACTGTCAATCTACCTGGATTAGGTAGGGTGGTTTGCAGCCTGAAATCTAGAAAATCTAAGTCCCAGGGCTCTGGTCCCAATAGCATAGTCCTCTGGGGCATGAAACCTGTGTATCATCCAGTATCACGTTTAATTAACAGCTGGGTTGTGGTCCTGAGTTCTATCCAACAGCTTTAGTCCTCCTACCATTTCTTAGGAACCCCAGCAGGGTCTAAGTGAGCCAAAATTTTCATCACATCTTCCCTGACTGTAAGTTTCCTGTTGACTAAATCATTTTGTGAACATGTTTTCATTTTTTAACATTTAGTATTTTGTCCCCTCTATAATCAAGGTTTTTACAGATAAGGAATGGCATAGACATTCAGTCATATATTGTTTTCCAAATTAGTGTCCCCTTATTTTTGCACCTTTTGGAGAATAATCTATCTTTCTAATGGAAGTGGAAGTTTTTTGAATAGGAGAAAAGAAAAACGACTTTTAGATTTCATTCAATTTTTGTTTGTTTGTTTTGTCACATGAGGGAGGTTACACAGCCTCATAAAAAAATTCCACTTTAAAATGAGGTTTAAGTACTAACCTGGGTTTCTGGGTGATTTGCCTGTTACTTGGAAGTAAAGGATTTCTTTTGAAGATTTTGTGCTTTTGAACAGTTAGTATTATTTTTACTTGATTGTTAGTATTATTATTATTTGTAATTTAGGAATAAATTTATTGTTAATATCTCAACTCATTACTTGATTTAGCTCCATGTTGAGTTTGGGAAGAAGTATTTTTATTAAATGATAATTTTCCCTTAAATGAAGTAGTACAAAGGAAAAGAATAATAGGAGAAACCAGGGAATAAATGGTTATTTGGCAGTTCGGAGTCTTAACTGTTATCCAGTGGAAGTCCTAATAAATGGTTATTTGGAAACTAATGGGCAACTTGGAGATCTTTTGAGGTTAATATAATTAAATGATACATTCATTTGTAGGAAAGGCTTCTACAAGGTGCCTGCTGCTAGAAGGCTTTCTCCTCAAGTACCTTCTCCTCCTTTGCGTTATGTCCAGATCTTCAGCAGGGCAGTACAGGCACCCTGGGACCTGTCTCCTCTTCTTTCCAATTCAGTGTCAATGTTCTGCTCCTCAGTCTTACCCCTCTTCTGCTTATCTCAAGACTTGGAAAGGACATGAGAAACAGTGCCTTCTGAAAATAATGGTGGTAAGAAATAAGCTCATAGTCTTGTCTCATAGTCTATGACTATAAGCTCAGTCTGTGACTAAGCCTTTAGTCATAACTAAAGGCTTACAATACACAGTAGAGGGCGTATCTTTTCGTAGTCTTAATGTGGCCAATTACTTTGCATTTCACCCTCATCCCTTTCCAGGGACCTGAAAGTGCTTTCCTGACGTGAGGAGGACAGTTAGTGTAATCATTAGAAGAGAAATAGATACAGTATAATTTGGGATCATCCTGTTCATTGTCCATTTAATTTTTCATCAGACCCACATGTGCTTCTGCACTTGGGTGTATGTAAAGCCAGATTTCCTACTAGAAAGAGCAAAGAATTCCAGAAACGGCCACTCAAGATACCAAGTTTCTCAGAGGAAATGAATGATTTCCAAACCTGCTCAGTGAGAAAGCAACTAGAAGTGGGCTCAAGAGGTAAAGATATAGAGTCAAATAGGCAGGGCAAAAGGGATAGAAATAGGAGTGGGGAAGATGATGATGGAAAGGAGAAGAAGGAAGCACATTTCCATATTATAAAACTGACCAAAGTAGTTGATGAAACAATATAACTAGCCTAGAGTTTAACCCAGGCTTTCAATTAAAAAGAGGTTTTCAATTAAAAACCTCTTTCTCCTTCTTTCAAAATGACCTTGAATTTCAGTTTAGTGAAACTGAAATTTTGGTGCAGCTGTTATTTGATAATAACACATTGTGTTTTTCAGTTTACTTAGATTGTTTAAAAAACAGATAACTGAAAACCATCTGTTTATGTTTCTGTATAATTTGTTCTCAGGACAGGGACTAGGAACAAATCATTGAAAATTCTGCTAGAAAAGTCTCTCATTAATTTAAGGAGTTCTAGTGGCTCAGTCTGTAGTGCCAGGTGAAAAGGGTTCCAAGTGCGGGTGTTTTCTGAGACAAGCAGAAAATTAATTTCTTCCCTTGCGCTTTGTGGTTGGGTGGCATCTTTTTTATTTTCCTGGCAGTGTCTCTCACAATGTCATGTGCACTTGAATAATCAGGAAAAATTCATATTATTAAACTTCACTCCATGAGACTTTGATCAGTCCGTCTGGGAAGGGTCAGGAAATGCCATAGTTAAACAATTCTCCAGAAGATTTGGGCGTAGGAGAAGGAAATGGCAACCCACTCCAGTGTTCTTGCCTGGAGAATCCCAGGGACAGGGGAGCCTGGTGGGCTGGCGTCTATGGGGTCGCACAGAGTTGGACACGACTGAAGTGACTTAGCAGCAGCAGCAGCAGCAGTCCAAGGACCACAGTTGGATAAATACCGCTTCTTAGAATGATAAATATGTGCCACATTTTGGAGATGTAAATTCAGGACAGGTATCCTGAAGCTTGACTGTCAATACCAAGAACTAAATTAAACACACACACACACACACACACACACACAAGGCCCAAAACAACTTGAAGAGCATAACAACAAAACAAATGGTTTAAAGCAAAGTGAAACCCAACAATGGATTTTAAATAGGTCCTTAGAGATATAACAGAATCAGATCAAACTCAACTACTGAGACACAAATAGGCCAACTCTAAGTTGATGTTGAGAAATAACGGAAAACCTTTTAAAGGATCGTAGTTAATTCCAGTTTTTGACACCAAGCCCTGGGCTCTGGAAAGCATTATCGGTTTTATGCAGAGCACTGATCCCCCATTTATGGGCCATGCTGGGTAAATCTATTTTGCTGAAGTTTCTTTTGTCATACTGTGTTGTATTTTGTTGGATGTATATTCTAATTTTTTGTTTTAACTGAAGGTTTTAAATTAAAAATATTCTTCCCTTTACTCCCCACCTCCAACCTTGTAAAGGACATAATACAGTTTTTTTACTTGTTAAGAGTAGAACACTGGGAGAATTTACTCATTTGAAAATGGTGGTCGGTGTGGCAGGCTGGATCTTTCTCAAGGACGTGTATTCTGCCACTAAAGATGGGCAGGATTTCTGGATGACCATTGGCTTCATCGTGCCTCAGATTCTTCCTCTGTGAATTGGGGGCAGGGTATAGTTAATGATTTCTGAGGTCCTCTCTAATGGTAAATAGAATAAGAATGTGCTAAGTGCGTTTATCTGTTCTCTCATGTAAACCTCACTACAACCCTTCATTCCAATCAGGAATATTGTCATTAGAGATAAATTTAGAAGAAGATAGATTTAACAGTACCTGTATTCATTTTCAAGGGGTAGTGCTGAATTCTTCCCATATCTTTTCACTGGCAGGGTTGAGTTTTGAGCTGTCTTATTTGTGATTGCTTTTTTAGGGGCTATCTGTTAGCAATTGACATGGAGAGGAGTGTAGGACTATGAAGGGGAGGAGAGAAGCAGCTATGTTTCAATCCTAAGACTGCAAGTTTGTACAGATGACAATTATTGCTGGACTTCGACTATGGAATCTAAAACAATGGCTGCTATTTGCGCCTCTTGCCATTAGGTGGGGCAGTTGAAGAGTCAGAAAATTGCATTTTCAAGTAAAGTGATTTGTTCTCAATGCTTTTCTCATTCTGAAAGTCATGTGATAAAAGATACTTTGCTCTTATAGAGTTAAACTCTGAAAGTGGCCAGACCTCTAGTTTCCTTTAAAATTCTGCCGCTGAGGAAGAAGGGGTATATGGGTGGTGAAATTAATAATATAATAGGTTTTGATCTTAATATAAAATTTGCATTTAGGATTCAAAAGCCAAAATGGAGTCTGAAGCCAACTTATATATTACATTTTTTCAGAAGAGTAAGCAAAGTGTGTGAGGTTGGGGGAGCAAAAATGACAAGTTTATGAAAATCCAGAAAGGGGAAAGCAGCCATGGTAGTTATCGCAGCCCTCTTCTCAATGCCTATTGATTTCCTTTAGCATCCTGGGCACTTAACTGCTTCACTCTCCTTCCACTTTTTTTTTTTCCAAAAAAGTCCATGCCAATTAATTTATCTGGCACTTAATGGATAATTCATTAAGAAAACCTTTTGTGCCAAGCACATCATGGTGAATTTTGATTGCTAATGCTACCTGGGCTCTGCTTTGAAGTGTTTTTATTGACCCACTCATAGATTTAAGTTGTTTTCATGGAACTTAAAAAATAACTTAGGAAAATTTCAAATCAATTCTTTAAAGAATAGCAACTTTATACTTATATTTGTCAGTGTCCAATTTTAGGACAAAGTATGAGAGATATGGAGAGGAAGACAAGAATACTAGGGTAGATGAGAGAAATACTACTTGTTATTTTATCTTCTTAAAACTAAGAGTCCATGTGAAAGTCACTCAGTTGTGTCTGACTCTTTGTTCATGTCCTCTATCCATGGAAATCTCCAGGCCAGAATACTGGAGTGGGTAGCCCTTCCCTTCTCCAGGGGATCTTCCCAATCCAGGGATTGAACCCAGGTCTCCCACATTGCAGGGAGATTCTTTACTGTCTGAGCCACCAGAGAAGCCCAAGAGTACTGGAGTTGATAGCCTATCCCTTTTCCAGAGCACCTCCTGACCCAGGAATTGAACTGGGATCTCCTGCATTACAGGGGGATTCTTTTCCAGCTGAGCCACCAGGGAAACCCAAGAGTCCATAAGGCTATAATATTGAAGTTAGAGGGGAAATAGTAAATTTGGAAATTTACCCTTCAGATCAAAGAAACTTTTCATGAGACAGAGCAGTGAGATTTAGGAGTTTAGAAAAGAAGAATTAATGAGGAAATCTACACAGTAAATACTTGAATAAATAAACAGGCCAGCAAAATGTTTTCCAACTTTCCCTAACATGTGTATACTTATTAGTATTGTTGTTTAAGGTAGCTAATATCCCTACAACTAACAGAGCTCTAGCATTTTATCAGTTCCAGATTCCAAGGAAGTTTACATGAGCTTTTTAGAGGCTATAAATTACAAAATTTGACATAAATCTCTAACATCTCAAATGATGCTCATTTGCACAAAGAAACTTCAGAACAGACTGGATTTGTACATTGATATAATTTTAAATGGTAATCAACATCATAGTTTCTCCTGACAATTCCTTCCTCAATTTCCAATAAGTCAGTGAAAGAAAGAGATGAGAATCATGTTTGGGCTGTTTTGCCAACTGAGTAGTATATGGTACTAATTAACAGTAAAAATATTGAAATGAATATAAAGTATGTAGATTCACAAATGTTTCATTTTATTTCATTAGACAGAACTCATCCTTAACCTCTTATCTAAAATAACCCTCTCTTCATTCTCTAACTCTTTACCTTCTTTATTTTTCCCTAGTAGTACTAATCACAACCTGACATGTTTTATGGTAATTTTTTAATGAATTGTTTGTTCCCACTAGCTTCATAAGGGCAGAGAATTTCTTTGCTTTTTCTCTAATGTTTCCCTATAGCTTAGAACATTCCTGGTACCCAGTAATAATCATAATCATTAATAATAATCTCAATAATCATTTGGATAATGAATGTATAATTGAAATAAGGAAATTCATGTGGCTAATAAATGATTGAAAAGTGCTCAGCTTTGCCATAAACCAATGAAAGTAAAACCATTTTTCATCAGTGAGTGATATACACAAAAATATGAATCAGTTCGGTTCAGTTCAGTCGCTCAGTCATGTCCGACTCATTGCGACCCCATGAATCGCAGCACGCCAGGCCTCCCTGTCCATCACCAACTCCCGGAGTTCACTGAGACTCACATCCGTAGAGTCAGTGATGCCATCCAGCCATCTCATCCTCTGTCGTCCCCTTCTCCTCCTGCCCCCAATCCCTCCCAGCATCAGAGTCTTTTCCAATGAGTCAACTCTTCGCATGAGGTGGCCAAAGTACTGGAGTTTCAGCTTTAGCATCATTCCTTCCAAAGAAATCCCAGGGCTGATCTCCTTCAGAATGCACTGGTTGGATGTCCTTGCAGTCCAAGGGACTCTCAAGAGTCTTCTCCAACACCACAGTTCAAAAGCATCAATTCTTCAGTGCTCAGCCTTCTTCACAGTCCAACTCTCACATCCATACATGACCACTGGAAAAACCATAGCCTTGACTAGACGGACCTTTGTTGGCAAAGTAATGTCTCTGCTTTTGAATATGCTATCTAGGTTGGTCATAACTTTCCTTCCAAGGAGTAAGCGTCTTTTAATTTCATGGCTGCAATCACCATCTGCAGTGGTTTTGGAGCCCCAAAAAATAAAGTCTGACACTGTTTCCACTGTTTCCCCATCTATTTCCCATGAATTGATGGGACCAGATGCCATGATCTTTGTTTTCTGAATGTTGAGCTTTAAGCCAACCTTTTCACTCTCCTCTTTCCCTTTCATCAAGAGGCTTTTTAGTTCCTCTTCACTTTCTGCCATAAGGGTGGTGTCATCTGCATATCTGAGGTTACTGATATTTCTCCCGGCAATCTTGATTCTAGCTTGTGCTTCTTCCAGCCCAGCGTTTCTCATGATGTACTCTGCATTTGGCAAAACTAATACAATTATGTAAAATTTAAAAATAAAATAAAATTAAAAAAAAATATATGTATAAAAAAAAGAAGAGATAGATCTCGATCTCTCTCGATCTCTCTCTCTCTCCCCCTCACTCACCCCCCCCCCCACTTCTCTCTCAGAGGAAAGGAAACATGAAGACAAAGTGGCCATCTCCAAACCAAGGAGAGAGGTCTCACCAGAAACCAAACCCTGCAGGAACCTTGATCTTTGACTTTGTAGCCTCCAGAACCATGAGAAAATAAATTTCTTTTGTTTTTTTTTTTTAAAAAAAAAAAGAAGTTAAATAAGCAGGGTGACAATATACAGCCTTTGCGTACTCCTTTTCCAATTTGGAACCAGTCTGTTGTTCCATGTCCAGTTCTAACTGTTGCTTCCTGACCTGCATACAAATTTCTCAAGAGGCAGATCAGGTGGTCTGGTATTCCCATCTCTTTCAGAATTTTCCACAGTTTATTGTGATCCACACAGTCAAAGGCTTTGGTATAGTCAATAAAGCAGAAATAGATGTTTTTCTGGAACTCTCTTGCTTTTTCCATGATCCAGAGGATGTTGGCAATTTGATCTCTGGTTCCTCTGCCTTTTCTAAAACCAGCTTGAACATCTGGAAGTTCATGGTGAATACCCAGTGCTTATTAGGTTGAAGTAAAACAGACATTGTTACAAAATTGCAAAACATTTTGCTGGGAAGTATATTGTAAGTATGTGTATCATTAAAATCTCTCTACACCATATTTTGGAGAAGGAAATGGCCACCCACTCCAGTATTCTTGCCTGGAAAATCCCAGGGACGGGGGAGCCTGGGGGGCTGCCGTTTATGGGGTCTCACAGAGTCGGACACGACTGAAGCGACTTAGCAGCAGCAGCAGCAACCATATTTTAATTCTAGGAATATATTTAGGAAAAAACTCCAAAATAAAAAGTAGTCTTTATTGAAGAAAAGTCTTTACTCAACACTGCTGATTTAGTGAGAGTAGTTTAAAAATCCTAAATACCTCAAAGGAGAGGGAAGCATTAAATTATGATACATCATTTGCACACTATAGTATGTAAACATTAGAGTTAGATTTACTAAGAGTTTTTAAAACATGGAAAACTGAGACCAGAATTTTAAATTAATTTTTAAAAGAATATGGAAATCAGAATATGTGATATTATTTTAATAGCATTTTAAAAGTAGAAATTATGCCAAAATATTAACAGAGACAGAGGCAGATAAGATTGTAGATTATTTTGTTTTACATTTCTCTATACTTTTATTTTCCAATTTTTCTGAAATAAAACTTTTATAGCTGAAAAATAATTTTAAATTATTTTAAACTTTATTTTAGAATTTTGATAATCTAGAACTGATTATGTTTTATGCTATAGACTTATGGCTTTTCATGAAGAAATTAATATAGTCTAGTATTACCTTTATTATCTAAGAATATACTTGAAACTTAAGAATTTCTAAGTAAAATTAAATTTTAGCACATCACTGAGACTTCTAGGGGAGTGCTCACTATAGGAGTAAGAAGAGCTAAAGTCTAAGGAATATTAGCATATCCCTTTAACCATCAAAAATGTTTTCATCTTTGGATTCTGGTCAATGAAAAGAGATGAGTTACTTGGATTTATATATCCAATAATTGGATATATATTGTCCTTATTTAGGACTAGTGAAATTACTGTTGAATGAGCTCAGACCAAGACTAGTAAAGGGTATTTGAGTTTGAGAGAGAGTGAGAGGCCTCAGCTACATGGTATTAGAAAGCAGCAGGACCTTCCAGGAAGTAGCAATTAACTGTGATCCTCTCTTGTGACTAATTCAAGTTCTGGACAGAAAGTTCTTTCTAGCCTCTTTTTCTAGTAGCTTTGAAAACTGAATGTTGATTCTTGGATTGTTAGGCACGTTTCAAAAATTCTGCCTCTGTCCGCAGCATTCCTAGCCCCTAAATTGACCAGCTTGACTGCATAAGCTTCTCATTCTCTCATGATCTGTGTCATTGGCCAGAAACTGTGAACTCAGCCAGCACACTGGGGCATCAGGCCAAAGCACAACATTTAATAAGAAGGCTTTCCTATCATTTGATTCACTTAATTCAAAGTTGAATGAGCTATTGAATTTGGTTCAAGAACATTCGCTAATTGTTGAATTGGTTCTCAGATATTTATAAGTGGAAGGCCTTTGAAATTGTTTGCTATTTGATATTGAGATAGGAGGGAAGATGAAATAAGAAAATACATTGTACCTGAACATCTACAATTATAACCTATTGTTTATTGAGTAAAGGTCTATGGGTTGTAACTCATTTCTACAAAGTCTAACACAGTGCCTGGCATGTGAAAGTGAAAATTGCTCAGTCGTGTCCGATTCTTGGCGACCCCAAGAACCATGGAAGTCTCCAGGTCAGAATACTGGGGTGGGTACCCGTTCCCTTCTCCAGGGATCTTCCCAACCCAGGGATTGAACCCAAGTCTCCCGCATTGCAGGAAGATTCTTTACCAGCTGAGCCACAAGGGAAGCCAAAGAATACTGGAGTGGGTAGCCTGTCCCTTCTCCGGAGGATCTTCCTGATCCAGGAATCAACCAGGGTCTCCTGCACTGCAGGCAGATTTTTTACCAACTAAGCTATGAGGGAAGCCCTTATAAATATTTGTCAAGTGAATTTCAGACACTTCATTTTTTTGTTTTTTAATCTGTTTGTGTAACAGAGCCATTTCATTTTTTAACTAATAATTTTAGAATACAAAACTCATTCTGCATTTGAATCCAGGATATGTAAAGAGCTACTGTAAATCAATAAGGATGAGAGAGATATCCCAATAGGAGAACAAACAGAAGACTTGAAGAGGTACTTCAGCAAAGAGGATATCCAAATGGTCAATAAATATATGAAAGGGGGCTCAATCTAATCATCAAGGAAAAACAAAACTACAGTTTAATAACACCATATATCCACAAGAATTGCTACAACAAAAAAGACAATATCTAGTGTTGACAAGAATGTGGAGCACTGAGAATCCTCAGTCACTGTCTCTGAGGCTGTATATTGGTACTTTGCACATCTGTTTGGCAATATCTACTCATAATGAAAACACATATCCTATGACCCAGTGATTCTACTCCACTGTACATGCCAAACATTGTTGCATGGAGATGTTTATCAAAAAACTGCACCAAAATGTTCATAGCAACACTATTTATATTAGACAACAATTGGAAAATACCCAGCTGCCCATCCAAAAAAGAACCAATGGCTAAATTGTGGTATATTCACACAATTTAATACTAATCAGTGATGAGAATGAATGAATTACAACTATGTTCAAAAATGTTGATGTATCTCCCAGACATAAGTTTTCCAGGCACAGAAGAGTACATTCTGTCTGACTCCATTTATATTAAGTACAAAAATAAGTAAAACTATATTTTGGTGCTAGCCATCAAGAGAGTAGTTACTGGGGCAGGTGGTTAGAGACTAGAAAGGGGGCACATGGGGGACTTTTAGGGTACTGATAATACTCTGTTTTTTTCATCTGGGTACTGATTATATCATGCACTCTTTGTAAAAGTTTACTTATTTGTATGGCTATGATTTGTGCATTTTTTGGTATATATTTTATTCTTCAATAAATGGTTAAAATAATTTTTTATCATTTTTTTTTCAGTTAACTCACCAAATTTTGATTTTGAGCTTACCATGTGATCATATAAACAGCCCCAGAGCGTCTCTCTTGGTGTCATCTCATGATGCCATGGCAAGCATTAACTCTTAAATCCTCTGCCTGAAATGTTTATGATGGAAGAATAGTTGGGGTTTTTTTTCTCTTTTTTTAACAGAAGAGAGCAAAGGGGAAAATATTTTGCTTTGAGGAGACATTTTTGAAGTTGTTTTCTCAATGAGTTTAATCATTTGCTGAACTTCCTCATTCACATTGAGAAAGAATTTATACTTTGTTAGAAGGAATATGAGCAATACAGTTATCAGATAAGTAGGGTGAGTTATCACATAATCCAGACTGTGAATTATTGACAAATGACTCTACATTATAAAAACTTAAAGGTTTTTTTTTTTTTTAATCAAAACATAAGTCCCTGTTTGTTAATACTCCTGAGTCTGCTGCAGTGTCTGCATGAGCTATTTCCAAGTTTCCATTTATGATAAGGAGCTGTGGTGCATGAATAAACCCACACTTTTACCTACGTGTATAGAAATAGCAAGGGCTTCCCTGGTGGCTCAGTAGTAGAGAATCCACCTGCCAAAGCAGGAGACCCAGGAAGATCCTCTGATCGAGGGGTAAACCCACTCCAGTATTCTTGCTGGGAAATCCCATGGCCAGAGCAGCCTTGCAGTCTACTTTGTCTATGGGGTCGCAAAAGAGTTGGACATGACTAAGCAAATAAACAACAACAACAATAACTCCAGTACTTGGCCACCTGATGCAAAGAACTGACTTATTTGAAAAGACTGTGATGCTGGGAAAGATTGAAGGCAAGAGGAGAAAGGGATGACAGAGGATGAGATGGTTGGATGGCATCACCGACTCAATGGACATGAGTTTGAGTAAACTCCTGGAGTTGGTGATGGACATGGAGGCCTGGCATGCTGCAGTCCATGGGGTCACAAAGAGTCAGGCACAACTGAGCGACTGAACTGAACTGAAACTCATCCTCTTACCTAGTTGCTTTTTATTGTACATTCACAGTTTTCCTAACCCTCAGGATTATAGCTGGAAAAGATAGGAATGCTTGGCTATCCCCTGAAGGAGTATGAGCTTTATTATTGAGGCCAAGTCATCTACCTTTATTTGGATGCAAACCTAGTAGTCAGGGACCTTGTCATATCTATTTTCTGTAAAGTACTTTCTGTACTTGTCAAAATCAATAACTGGATTTAAAATGACAGCACAAAATTCAGCCTTCAGAATAAAACGG
Organism: Bubalus bubalis; assembly: GCF_019923935.1. NCBI lineage: Eukaryota > Metazoa > Chordata > Mammalia > Artiodactyla > Bovidae > Bubalus > Bubalus bubalis. Next base: position 18,889,928 of record NC_059175.1, read on the forward strand.
CTGCTTATTTGCCTTGAGGAAGTATTCCTTTCAATGCTCTGCCACCACTGAGTATAGATTCTCTCTGAGAGATACATTTTAAAAACTATCACCAAATTTTCCTATTATCTAACATCTCTGCCAACTATCCAGTGTCATTTAATTATAATAAAAATAATGTATGGAATATTTAATATTTTATGATTACAAAATATATTTTTCACCTGGATTTTCCTGTTGAACTTCGACAAAAATCCTACGGTTATGTCTTGTATCATACCATTTTGCTTCTCGTGGCTCAGCTGGTAAAGAATCCGCCTGCAATGTGGAGACCTGGGTTCTATCCCTGGGTTGGGAAGATCCCCTGGAGAAGGGAAAGGCTCCCCACTCCAGTATTCCAGCCTGGAGAATTCCATGGACTGTATAGTCCATGGTGTCACAAAGAGTCGGACACGACTGAGTGGCTTTCATTCATGCGTGCCATTTTGCAAATGAGGAAACTGAGACTACTAAGACTCAGAGATAGAACTTAGTTTGCATAACTAAGATGTAGGTTGCAAGTTTTCCATCCTAGTCCAGAACTTTTTCTGTTTTATTCCACCCTTGTACGTTTCATGGTTATATTTACCTTTCATGTAGCACTATAGAATAAGAATGATAGATTTAGTATATTTTTTAGTTCATTCAATATATATTATATGCTCTCTGTGTGCCACATACTGGTCTGGATATTAGCAATATTAATATAATGGTGAACGATATGTAAGCAATCCTACCTTGATGGAGCTCATAGCTGCTAGTGGGAGTACAGACAAATAACTAAACAATTAAATAGGAAGTTTCCCCCTGTGGTTATCTTCTTCCATGTACTGTGCTAGGATATACATAGGATGTCATGGGAATATACAGGAAGGGCATATACTGTACTGAAACTTGTACTGAAAAAAACTTTCACCCTGTCCAAAGTCTTCAATTAAATGATACCAGAAAATAGAATCTACTAGATATTCTAGATGACCAGTTGGCAGGGAAAAGTGATATTTGGAAAACATGCTTGAAAATTACTTTCAGTGGGAAATAAAGACTATAAACCAATAAAAGTAACTGTTAGGCTAATTGTGATTGGCTATGGTTCAGTGTCTGGATTTCAAATGTAATTCTGAAAAAGAAAAAAAAATAGGAAATGAGCGTACAACAAAAATCAGATTAGGCTCAACTTTATTGACCATAGTTGTAAACATAGACAGATCTGAGATATCCTTGAACACTTGTTGTGAAAATTGTAACACTGCTATTTTGTTTTTAATGGTTCTCCATAGCAAAATGTCTCCATCTATCTTTAACTTGCCCTGAAAGAATCACTACCCCTGAGAGTTCTTGGGGCTCACAATATGGCTTTGTTCTATCCAAAACCCTTTGGATTGCTGGTTGAATGCAGATGTCCAGTAGAGTTTGACTATAGAAATGCATTAGTCATTACTTATATGTGCATCTTTCTGTAAGTTCCCAACAGCAGCCATGTCCTTATGTTTAAAAATTACTGGAAGAAAGTAACTGTTGAGGACAGTGTTTCTAAATCTTAGATCTGTGGAAAGTTTTCAGGAAGTCCTTGAACTCCAAGAAATGGTGTGCAAAATTGTAACGGGTCCTCTGTACATTCTCCTGGGGAGTGTGCCCACAACTTTTGCTTCACTGAAGGAATCTGTAGGCTTCACCCTCCAGTCCTCCTTTCAAAAAACAAGCTAGCAACTCTTGTATGGTGATTAAAGGCAATAAAATATCCATTTGAACATCAGATAACTTGAACATATCATCAAAAATAGGCATCTAGAAAGACATTCTGTTGTAGCTAGCCTCCCAGATGGCCTCCAGTGACACCTTTTCATATTGTACCAAGGTTGATCTCTGTGAGCAACAGCATACAACAGAAGTAATGATATGTCACCTCTGAGACTGGGTTCTAGAAAACTGTGTGGCTTCTGTCTTGAGTATTTTCTCTCTCTCTAATGACTCACTCTGGGGGAAGGGAGCCACTTGCCAAGACATGAAGACACTCAGACATGTTCCCCAAGTCAAAAAGAAGCCAACATGATAAGGCATGGAGGCCCATTGCCAACAGTCAGTAAGGAACTGAGGCCTCCCAGCAACCAGCTGGAGAAGGGATACCTTCTCCAGCCCTTGTTGAGCCTTGAGATGACTGGCAGATTAAGCTCTTAAAAGACTGAACCACAACCAACCAGCTAAACTGCTCTCCTGCATTTACCATCCTCAGAAACTGTGTGAGATAATAGATGTTTGTTGCATTAAGCTGCTACATTTTGGAATAATTTGTTACACAGCAATAGATACCTAATGCAAAGTATCTTGACTCCTCACTACAAAAAGAAAAGTGAGTATGTGAAAAATTATTGTGTTTGTATAATACTAACTTTCCAGTTAACCCTGGGAAATTAGAGTTGGAAATAAGCAGGTGCAAGGCACTTCTTTCCTCCTGTTGGTAAATAGTGCAGTGAGAATCCCAGGGACGGGGGAGCCTGGTGGGCCACTGTCTATGGGGTCGCACAGAGTCGGACACGACTGAAGCGACTTAGCAGCAGCAGCAGCAGCCCATTCACAGCCAGCACTTGGGAACCAGTGTGATTCCCACAGCAAGGAGCAACCTCAGGACAGAAACAAACAAATTTTCTTTTCAGTGATTTCTTTCTTTCCTTTTAAAAGGCACCAGCTTTCAAGTATCTCCTGGGAGAACCTTGCTTTTATTTCCACCAAGCATGATCAATTTAACAGACAATTCATGCTTTGCCAGTGATCATGGGAGTTGCTAATGTGATCTTTTATTTTCTAAGCTGTAGGATTTTTCATGGTCCTCCAATAGATTTCACAGCTGTTAGTGTGCGGTAGTAGTGGCTTGTTTAAATGGCAGCACATTTGAACGGTGCTTGTGCTGTTAGCAACCTGTGAAGGAAAAACTTTCCACTTAAAGTGGAAAGAGGAAGAAAACAGCTTGATTTTGTGATTATCAACATGGCAAAGAAATAATAAAATGCCCAGTAAAATAAGCAATGTTGCTTTCAGTGAAAGTAGCTTAATAAAATGGATAGATTCTCCCAACAGCAACAATTATCATCTTTTTCTTATTACCGTTGTGGTTCCTTCTTTATTAGGAACGCAGCAGATCTAGTTCTTGATTGCCAAGGGAATTTTTTTAAAACAATATTTTAAACCTGTGTAGGGACTCACTAGTGAAATGTGCAACCAATCAGTTGATTCAATCTTATTTTAAACTGAAATAGAATTTTAAAGTTCAGAATATAATACATAATAAGTTAAGTAATTTCTTGTTTGGTTTAGCTTTTTTTTTTTTATAAGAACTATACGTATCTTTATATCTGTATGTACTACATGAGAGATAAAATGTATTTTTTTTTTTACTGTGACTTGTCAAAATGCTTGAAAATCACTATTCTGTAACATTTTGATTTGAGAAAAATAGAAAAAAATCCAGATTTTTTGGAAATATTTCAAAGATGGATTATTTTTTGTTGGGAGGAATGGGCAATGCTGGTGAAACCCATTGGTGAAATGGGTTTTCCTAAAGAGAATGAATATTTTACTCCCACTTATGCTGCTGCTGTTGCTGCTGCTAAGTGGCTTCCGTCATGTCCGACTCTGTGCAACCCCATAGACGGCAGCCCACCAGACTCCTCCATCCCTGGGATTCTCCAGGCAAGAACACTGGAGTGGGTTGCCATTTCCTTCTCCACCCACTTATGCTAGAAAGTCCCTAATCCTCAGGCAAGAAAAGTGTCATTTTGAAAGAGGGTGGAGTATGTGGAGCAGAAAGCTTTTTCCTTTTATTGGTGCCAGGAAGATCTAAGACTTGTCTTTCAAACAGGGAGTGGGCTGATATGGGTCCTGGCCACATGGCAGCAGCTATGACAAGCAGTACCTGTGACCAGTGGTAGCAGGTGAGGGTGCAACGTTTGCAGAGCTTCTGGCCTCAGAAAGACACACCTCATGGCGCCCTAGCAAGGGAAAGAGGAATTGAGCCTGGCTCTGAGGCAGAGGGAAAGTAGTGTTCCTTCCATGAGCCCTGGCAGCAAAGGAGTGGACGCTCAGCTTGAGAATGGGGTTTGTTCTCATAGAGGTAGGAAAGCCAGAGAACTGGAGGGAATGTTCCACAGCCCACATGCAGCCCAATCATATAAAATACCAAAAAGGAGCTGGTGGGTAACTCATGGGATGCCATAATGGTGGGGTCTTTTAGAAAAAAGTTAATTTCCAGCCAGTAAGCTCGTGCTGACTCTCAAGACATGAGAAGTGAACATAGAGGTTCTGAATTTCATGGCCCTCCTTTAAGAGGTAGAGCTCAGTGCAACCTCATAATCATGACTAAAATGACTCTGAGCTGATAGCCTTGTCAGTAACACTTTCTTTGGCTTGAGCATTATGTTTTCCTTTGGATCTCTTTCAAAATGTAAACATCATGTGAGGGGTAACATTAAGTTTATAATATGTCTTTGTATTAATGGATACAAAAAAATCACTTTTCTAAAGTGAGTAGAAGATGACAGAGAGCTTGGTGAAGGGAAAATGGTGAAGAAAAGGGTCAGTGAGGACATTCTTTGCCACTTTGCAGTTTTCCCAAGGGGCTGGCCTTGACATCTGTGTGAATAGCTGTACCTGATCTTGCACACTAGAACCCGTCCAGCAGGCTGTACCTGGGGGATGTGGCAGAGGCAACAGGATTGTTGAAGAACAAAATTCTGCATGATGTGGAAGTAGATCAATCAACCATACACACTTATAGAACATCTACTGCCAGGTACAAAGTTCTGTGCTGAGCAATAAACATAATTCCTCCATAGTTTATAATCTAGTTGAAAGAGAGGACATATGTAGCAAAAGATTGTTGTTTAGTTGCTAAGTCATGTCTGACTCTTTTGTGACCCCATGGACTATAGCCCTCCAGACTCGTCTGTCTATGGCATTTCCCAGGCAAGAATACTGGAGTAGGTTGTTATTTTCTTCTCCAAGGGAATCTTCCTGATCCAAGGATCAAACCCATGTTTCCTGAATTGGTAGGCAGGTTCTTTACCACTAAGCCACCAGGGAAGCCTGTAGCAAAAGATACCTAATAATAAAAGGCAAGTGAACATCTTCTTTATATGATATTTAGATAGTTTCAAGTGAGATTTTTTTAGCCCCCAATTCCATGATGTTGTAGCTTTTTCTGAACCAAATGCCAAAATATCTCAAATTCTGATTTTATTTACTCCTAATGGCATAATTTAAATTCCATTCATTCATTCATTTTTTTCTTTGACCAGCTATACTGAGTACCAGCTTTAAAGTCTATGTCAGTTACTTTGGGGGACAGGATGTCTGGAAACTAGAATTCTTCAAACACCTCTCCAAATTTTGTGAAATTTTAGATAGCAATAAAGTTTGTTTGGGTCAAATGAGGTTCTTGAAATAAAAACAAAGTAATTGCAAATCAACTAAAACCTCTTTGGATTATAGTGGAAGCAATGTAGAAATGACCCTTAAGTAAATTAGAATGGATGAGGACTTAGGTAATTAAAGTCTCTTCTCTGTAGCTCACCCAGCAATCAAGAAGTAAGGGTAGTTTGTATCAAGATCTCATAAATAAACATACAGCTTACCAGCCCCCAGAGATGGAAAAGTCATTCCTGAGTGTGCTAGATGCAAGGCTCAGACATAAGTGACTTACCTCTTGTCACCCTGATTGAAAGTATATTAGCTTCTTTAAATCAAGAATTATAGTGATTTCAGTGGTACAGTTATAAGGAATGACTACCGTGACTTGCATAAACCAAGCTTATTTAAATAGTGTTTCGGGAAAGAACATATGCTACTATTAAAGAGTTGTAATAGAACAACTATAATCCCGTAAGGTAAAGCTAGCTGAGAATATTCATGTTTGCTTTCAGGATGAGTACATTATTTATGTAGAATAATTAAATATCTCTATAGATGTTTTCTCCAGGGAGACTCTTGAAACTTTTACAGCTTTCAGGCCCAAACTTGTTAGTTATTTCAAGACCGGGAAAATTCCAGTCTTATGTGAAGTCTGTGATAAAATCAAAATTGATTCATTTAATTCATTGATCAGATTTTTGGAGTGCCTGTTATATGCAAAGTATACCGTTGCTGTTGTATGATGTATACCTGTGAAAAAGCAAAATTCCGTCTTTTGAGGTGCTGAGGTCTAATAAGAAAGAATAACAAATGCAACAATAATCAATTCCAAAACTGAGAAAGGAATGTTTGGTTATTCTAATGGGTAAATGAGTCCATGAACTGGGATTTGAGAAAAAGACGAAATGCCAGTTGTGAACATCTGGGAAGAAGTCTCTTCATGGACAAGTAATAGAATGAATGATGACCAGGATTGAGCTAGAGAAAAGCTTATTAATGGAATAGCAGTTAGCCATTCAGAACAGCCATGGAGTTACCTCACTGCTGTGCTCCATGGTTGTCACTGTGTGCCTTGTTCTGGCCCCTCACAGTCCTCCCTGCTAGAGGAAAGGTAGCTGTTTGCTCTTTAGCAATGGTGAACAAGGAAAGGAAGTGCTTTACTCTTCCAGGGAACAGGCACATTTAATATGGGGTTTCTATTGGTAATGCTTTAAGCCTTGGTGTTATCTGGCACTTTTGCCAGTGTGTGAGAGGAGAGGGAAGAGATTGGAAATAAGCATTCCTTCCAGCATTCCTCCAAATATGAAGAAGCAGGGCCAACAGCCAGCTCTTTCTTCCTAGTTCTTTGAGTTTCTGTGTGCATAAGAGCCTTGTCCCTTGCCTTTGCACCCAGCTGCCACTGGGATGCTAAGTGGAAGAACTTGGAATTGACTTCTGGGGTGAGCCGGTCAGACTCAGGGAAGAGCTAAGGAGAGCTGTCACTGCGGTACTATTCTAGGGCTGCTGCTGAGTCAGAAGAATCAATGGACTTCCAGGAGGCGTTAGTGCTCAAGACTCTGCCAGCCAGTGCAGGAGACGTGAGATGAGGGTTTGATCCCCGGGTCAGAAAGATCCCCTGGAGTAGAAAATGGTATCCCATTCCGGTATTCTTGCCTGGAAAATTCCATGGGCAGAGGAGCCTGGTGTGGTGCAGCCCATGGGGCTGCAAAGAGTCGGACACGACTGAGCGACTGAGCACACGCCCACACGATAAGACTAAACAAAGTGCTTCAGAAGTCAGAGTATTTCATATCTTTCTTGATTATTCATTTCTTCTCACAGTACTTACCACTCAGCCCACCAAACTCCTTCTTGATAGATTTTTTCTTATTTAATGGATACGACTGGTTTGGGATCAAATGCACATGAGTTAAATAAATGTGGCTGATCATCTTTTTTGATGGCAAGATGAACTTCTTAATTAGCTCTAACATAAGCAATTATTATTTTTTTATTGTTCCATAGTTCTCCGCCCCGGCCTCATATTAGAATCACCTTGAGGGTTTAAAATAAATCTCAGTTTCCAGGCTGCCCCCAGGTCAATTACACCAGAGCCCCAATTACATCAGGCATCAGCATTCTTTAAAGTTCTGTGGGTGATTCCCCTCTACAGCTGATGCTGACAACACTGTTCTGAATGTCTCGAGGATGAATAATAGATCCAAACTAGCAGCAAGTGAAAATATACAGCATTTAATGTTTAAGTAAGTATCAGATCATTAGCAGTTCTCAACAAACGAATTTCCTTTTTTAAAATAGTCTTTTAGGAAGTGAGCTTCATACATTTGTCATAGAATATTATTTTAGTGATGTCTCTCTACTAGTAACGTGAAGAGTGTTGCATATAAACTGTCTGGAGACTGTGGCATTATTTGCAAACTTGCCAGAGAATGCAGCAGATTTTACAAAGGTTTATGAAAACAATATGCTTCATTTTTGTTAGTATAGAAGCGGCTTCAAATTTAGCCTCCTGTTAAAAGAACACCCAGAGAGTAGAAGCGAGAAGAGTCTGATCCCTTGTTCACTCCCAGCTAATGTGAGAGACCCTTATTTCTTTTTTTTTTTTTAATTTTATTTTATTTTTAAACTTTACATAATTGTATTAGTTTTGCCAAATATCAAAATGAATCTGCCACAGGTATACATGTGTTCCCCATCCTGAACCCTCCTCCCTCCTCCCTCCCCATACCATCCCTCTGGGTCGTCCCAGTGCACCAGCCCCAAGCATCCAGTATCGTGCATCGAACCTGGACTGGCGACTCGTTTCATACATGATATTTTACATGTTTCAATGCCATTCTCCCAAATCTTCCCACCCTCTCCCTCTCCCACAGAGTCCATAAGACTGTTCTATACATCAGTGTCTCTTTTGCTGTCTCGTACACAGGGTTATTGTTACCATCTTTCTAAATTCCATATATATGCGTTAGTATACTGTATTGGTGTTTTTCTTTCTGGCTTACTTCACTCTGTATAATAGGCTCCAGTTTCATCCACCTCATTAGAACGGATTCAAATGTATTCTTTTTAATGGCTGAGTAATACTCCATTGTGTATATGTACCATAGCTTTCTTATCCATTCATCTGCTGATGGACATCTAGGTTGCTTCCATGTCCTGGCTATTATAAACAGTGCTGTGACCCTTATTTCTAAATCATGACATCTTTGGCTCTTTCCTCTCTTGACCATTCAATCAAATGAAAAATCTGTTAAATCTGTCTCTGCAATTTCCTTTTATACCTGCATCATTTCTCCATTTTCATGGTTACTATCCTAAATCGAGCTCTTACTGTCTTTGCCTTGGTAATTGTCATATGCTCTCCACCTCACTTTTCTTATATGTAGCCTTAAGACCTGAGGACATCATGTCTTCACTCACCTACAGTGGTTCTCAATTGCCCGCAGGAAAGTTACAACTCATAAGCCCGGCATTCAAGCTTTCCATTATCTGGCCCCAGACCTCCTTTCCAAGACTAGTGTGTAGTTCTGTGGAACCAATCTAGCTGCTCAGTTATCCTCAGACATGACTATGTTTCTTTCTGCTATCAGAACTCTTGCTTATGCTGGTATTTCTACCAGTGTCCACATCCTGTCCAGTATGGAAGGGTTAAATTTTGTCTGTTTCACAAAACCCTGACCCTCAGAGCTAAAACAATAGTTTCCTACTGTGATCCATTACACTTTATTCAAACCACTTCTTAAATATTTCTCAAAAAATTCTTAATCCTTCTGTGTCTGTTCACTTATTTGTAAAATGGGAATAACAATACCTGAAAGATGGTTTGTGAAGAGTAAATTAGATCATATATGAAAGAGCCCAATTTTTAAAGTCTTTCCTTCCTTCTTCCCTTGTTCCCTCCCTCTCTCCCTTCCTTCCTCTCTTCCTTCTTTCCTTCCCTCCTTATTTCCATTCTATCCTTCATTTACATACTTTTTTAAATTGCCCATTATATCCTAATAAATTTCTTGTGGACAGGGTCCTGTGACTGATAAATGTTTGTTTTTTTACACAGTTTTTATGGTAATGTTTTACAATGTAAGCACTCGTGCGTGTTTGTCATAAAACAGCCCGATATTCATGACTTACTGTAAAAGTTATAATCAAGGTTTAAGAGAAGAGACATAGATCAGAAACCCAATTATTGTTTTGATGGTATAATAGTAATAATATTTAATAATTATTATTATAATAATTTTAAATTATCCTATGTATTTACCTCAAAACTTATGGAGGAAATCTTTGTTATCTTGATAACAGATTCAGTTCAGTTCAGTTCAGTCGCTCAGTCGCGTCCGACTCTTTGCGACCCCATGAACCACAGCACTCCAGGCCTCCCTGTCCATCACCAACTCCTGGAGTCCACCCATACCCATGTCCACGGAGTCAGTGATACCATTCAACCATCTCATCCTCTATTGTCCCCTTCTCCTCCCACCCTCAATCTTTCCCAGCATCAGGGTCTTTTCAAATGAGTCAGCTCTTTGCATCAGGTGGCCAAAGTATTGGAGTTTCAGCTTCAACATCAGTCCTTCCAATGAACATCCAAGTCTGATCTCCTTTAGAATGGACTGGTTGGATCTCCTTGCAGTCCAAAGGACACTCAAGAGTCTTCTCCAACACCGCAGTTCAAAAGCATAAATTCTTCTCTGCTCAGCTGTCTTTATAGTCCAACTCTCACATCCATACATGACCACTGGAAAAACCATAGCCTTGACTAGATGGACCTTTGTTAACAAAGTAATGTCTCTGCTTAATATGCTGTCTAGATTGGTCATAACTTTCCTTCCAAGGAGTAAATGTCGTTTAATTTCATGGCTGCAATCACCATCTGCAGTGATTATGACTATACAGTGGAAGTGAGAAATAGATTTAAGGGACTAGATCTGATAGAGTGCCTGATGAACTATGGATGGAGGTTCGTAACATTGTACAGAAGACAGAAATCAAGACCATCCCCAAGAAAAAGAAATGCAAAAAAGCAAAATGGCTCTCTGAGGAGGCCTTACAAATAGCTATGAAAAGAAGAGAAGCGAAAAGCAAAGGAGAAAAGGAAAGATATACCCATTTGAATGCAGAGTTCCAAAGAATAGCAAGGAGAGATAAGAAAGCATTCCTTAGTGATCAATGCAATGAAATAGAGGAAAACAATAGAATGGGAAAGACTAGAGATCTCTTCAAGAAAATTAGAGATACCAAGGGAACATTTCATGCAAAGATGGGCTCAAAAAAGGGCAGAAATTGTATGGACCTAACAGAAGCAGATTTTAAGAAGACGTGGCAAGAATACAAAGAAGAACTGTACAAAAAAGATCTTCACGACCCAGATAATCACAATGGTGTGATTACTCACACTTACCTAGAGCCAGACATCCTGGAATGTGAAGTCAAGTGGGCCTTAGGAAGCATCACTATGAACAAAGCTAGTGGACGTGATGGAATTCCAGTTGAGTTATTTCAAATCCTGAAAGATGATGCTGTAAAATTGCTTCACTCAATATGCCAGCAAATTTGGAAAACTCAGCAGTGGCCACAGGACTCGAAAAGGTCCGTTTTCATTCCAATGCCAAAGAAAGGCAATGCCAAAGAATGCTCAAACTACCGCACAATTGCACTCATCTCACACGCTAGCAAAGTAATGCTCAAAACTCTCCAAGACAGGCTTCAGCAATATGTGAACTGTGAACTTTCCAGATGTTCAAGCTGGTTTTAGCAAAGGCAGAGGAACCAGAGACCAAATTGCCAACATCCGCTGGATCATCAAAAAAGCAAGAGAGTTCCAGAGAAACATCTATTTCTGCTTTATTGACTATGCCAAAGCCTTTGACTGTGTGGATCACAATAAACTGTGGAAAATTCTGAAAGAGATGGGAATACCAGACCACCTGACCTGCCTCTTGAGAAACCTATATGCAGGTCAGGAAGCAACAGTTAGAACTGGACATGGAACAACAGACTGGTTCCAAATAGGAAAAGGAGTACGTCAAGGCTGTATATTGTCACCCTGCTTATTTAACTTATATGCAGAGTACATCATGAGAAACACTGGGCTGGAGGAAGCACAAGCAGGAATCAAGGTTTCTGGGAGAAATATCAATAACCTCAGATATGCAGATGACACCACCCTTATGGCAGAAAGTGAAGAGGAACTAAAAAGCATTCTGATGAAAGTGAAAGAGGAGAGTGAAAAAGTTGGCTTAAAGCTCAACATTCAGAAAACAAAGATCATGGCATCTGGTCCCATCACTTCTTGGCTAATGATGGGGAGACAGAGGAAACAGTGGCTGATAACAGATTAGATAAGGCGATTTAGGTGACTTAAGTGTTAGGCGTGGATTCAGACCAAGGCCTTTCCAGTTTGAATGCACATGTTATTCTAGCACCAGGATTGGGTAGACTCTGTCTAAGGTCGTGTCTGCCTGGTAGCAATCATTTCAGGTAATCCTTGCGCTATAGTTGTTTCCTATGTCCACAGGAAAGTAAGAGGTAGCAATGACAGGAGGTTGATGAGAAGAAATTCTGAACAGAGTGGCTAGGTTTGGGGAGAACAGATTTGGGAGTAAAGAGATTAAGCACGCTCTGGTTATTACCCTGTCTGCATGCCTCTCAGGCTATATTAGAGTCCGAAATCAATGCCTGCTGTGGTCGTATCCTTAGGATTGGCACAAGTCAGTAATCCTCTCAGAGGCAAGTATGGATTTCTCCTTCTTTCTCTCCCCTGTTTTAGTTTCTGTGCATTATTAATTTTCCTGTGGTTAGTAGCCCCCTTCTTCCCAAGGGATGTTTGGCTCTAAGGAAGCTAAATGCTTCCTTTGTCACTGGTGATTTTCTGTGCTTCTGGTATGCTTTTAGAGACTCTTCTAATGATGTCATTCCAAAGAGTCTCCTTCTGTAACTGCTGCTGCCACTACAGAAGTCCTGCCACTACATTCTTACCTCTCCCGCCATTGTCAACATTGTTGTTTTTTGTTTGCTCAGTCGTGTCCTACTCTTTGCGACCCCATGAACTGCAGCGTGCCAGGCTTCCCTGTCTATCACCAACTCCTGGAGCTTGCTCAAACTCGTGTCCATCGAGTTGGTGATGCCATCCAACCATCTCATCGTCTGTCATCCCCTTCTCCTGCCTTCAATCTTTCTCAGCATCAGGGTCTTTTCCAATGAGTCAGTTCTTTGCATCAGGTGGCCAAAGTATTGGAGCTTCAGCTTCAGCATCAGTCCTTCCAGTGAATATTCAGCACAGATTTCCTTTAGGATTGACTAGTTTGATCTCCTTGCTGTCCAAGGGACTCTGAAGAGTCTTCTACAGCACGACAGTTGGAAAGTGTCAATTCTTTGGAATTCAGCCTTCTTTCCAGTCCATTTCTCACAACTGTACATGACTACTGGATAAACCATAGCTTTGACTCTACAGAGCTTTCTAGGTGGATTCTAATCCTGCAGGAGCCTTAGCTACTTCTCTAGTGTTGAGTTCTATAAAATAATCCCATAATCTTTTAATAAATTCTTCCTTTCAGCTGAAGTGAGCACGATGGGTTGTTTTTGTTAATCCAAACAATCCTCTAACTGAGAATTAACTAATTTTTAAACCACTCTCAAAATCCAAGTTTAATTTGCTTTTTCTCAGGATGAGTCATTAATCCATGTTGGGTCCCATGATCCCATTCCTTATTAGAATCTACATTTGACAGTAGGTATATGTCATAGTCCTTAATGTCTCTTCTATATACCTGCTTATTTATGGAATTTCATGAGGTTTTCAATACTTTGGTTTTATAGCAAATGCATATGACTTAATCTCTCAACTCTGCAATAATACTACTAGGCCAACCAACGCTTCTATTCTACCTTTTCTTCTTTTCTTTTTCTTCCTTTCTCCCTTCCTGCCTCTCTCTCCCTTCCCTCTCTTCCTCTTTCATTCCTTCCCCTCTTTCTTCCTTCTTTCCTTCTTTCCTTCCCTTCTTCCTTCATCTCCATGATATCAGGGAGTAGAAGAATCAGGGAGAACAGCATAGAATTGGAAATTAGAAGGCATCCTTCATCCGGCTTACTAAATCAACTGAGGCTGGTGATCTAACCTCTCCGGGCCTCTGGGGAAATTATACCCATGTTTCTTCCATCATGAAAACCCTATGATTCAATAATTCTGTCCCCATACTGGAATATATCATGTAATGATAGAATTTAGTTGTTCTGGGTACATGCTTTCCAAAATTATTTTATCATGGGATACTTTTTTTTCTATTGATGTGTGGTTGATTTCAATACTTTGTTAATTTCTTGTGTAGAGCAAAGTGATTCAGTCATGCTGCTGCTGCTTCGTTGCTCAGTCGTGTCCAATTCTTTGTGATCTCATGGATTCAGTCATGTCTGTACATATATATCTATTTTTCACAGTATTTTCCATTATGGTTTATTATGGGATATTGAATATAGTTCCCTGTGATATACAGTAAGGCCTTGTTGTTTGTCTAGTTCATACATAGTACTTTGTGTATGCTAATCCAAAACTCCTAATTTGTCCCTGCCCCCTCCCCACTATCCCTTTTGATAATCTCTGTGACTCTGTTCCTGTTTCATAAATAAGTTCATTTATATCATATTTTAGAGTCCATGTATAAATGATATCATATGGTATTTATTTTGTCTTTCTAACTTACTTCACTTAGTGTGATAATTTCTAGGTCCATTCATGTTGTTGTAAATGGTATTATTTCCTCATTTGTATGGCTGAGTAGTATTCCACACATACATGCATATGTACACAACATCTTATCTATTTATCTATTGATAGACATTTAGTTTGCTTTCATTGTTTTGGCTATTTAAATAGTGATATACATATTGAGGTACATGCATCTTTTTGAATTAGAGTTTTTTCTGGTCATATGCCTAGGAGTAGGATTGCTGGATCATATGACAATTCTATTTTTAATTTTTTGAGGAAGGTTCATACTGTTTTCCATAAGGGCTCTACTAATTTACATTTCTACCAACAGTGTAGGAGGGTGCCCTTTCTCCACACCCTCTACTGCAGTTTTTATTTGTAGACTGTTAATGATGGACATTCTGACATGGAATACAGAATACTTTTTAAACAATTACATAGTGATAGAACATCAGCAATAGTTCATGGGATATGATACACACTTAGATTAAAGAGAACAAAAAAAGGTCTATGATAAGTCAATTGCTGCAAGGAATGGCAAAAAACAATTCATATTCTAATTTAATACAGGACCAAAACAATAGTACATGTTAAATAAATCATTTTCATTTGTATTGGGAAAATAAAAAAGACAAAAATAGCTAAAATAAGATTATATAATATAGAGAAATTATTATGAAGAGTCAATGTATCAGCAAAACTAGTGGTTGGATACTACTGAAATGACGATAATTTAGATTCTACCTCAGGCATTTATGATTCATGCAATTTCCTGGGCTTGTTTCAATTTCTTCAGTGCAAATTCTTGCCTGAGAATAATGCGTATACAAGTCTATTTAAATACATTAAATATCTTTTAGACAAAACAATGTTATTGGAAAGTTTTTTCTTGAAACACCTCAAGATTTTGCAGTTTGAGAAAAGCTGACCTAGATGAACCTAAATCCATATGTTTTTCAGTGAGTGGCCTATTTGTCCCCTCTTCATCTTTCACTTCTGCCTTCATGTTTGCATACAGAGCTATAAGATTGATCTAGTCTCTCCTGGACTTTTGTGTTCTGTGACATTACGTATATTTTGTTATATATAGCAGTAAGTCTGGTTTTGCACTTTTGTAGATGTTGGTGGCAGTGGTCCCTTGTACACATTTAAACTTACCCAACTGCATTATATTTCTTGAGAATAGTCTTGCTATTTAAGAGGTTTTCACTAAAACAACTGTGTATGATTAATGTATAGTGCTGCCTAGTAAGAACTTGGAATGTATATATTAAAAGAGTTATAAATTAAACTTAATCATTGATTTGTTTCTTCCATGTATCTTGAGAAAAACCCTATGGCTATAGCCTTTTTTGACTAATCCTTCATATAATAAACCTAAGCTTCAATCATCTTGAATGAACTGGTCTATTTAAGAAACCCTTTGGCTTAGTGATAAACTATATTCCTACTCAAGGAGCCAAACATCATGAAGAAACTTCCATCAGTGTATAACAGCAGCTTCATCATTTTGAAAATTTAAACTTCTACCTTCAGGGATAAATATATGAATCCTAGAACCATCAGAACTTCTAAGATCTCACTGAAAGTACTTGACTGAGCTGAGTTGTACTAGGATGGAATTGCTGGTTTACAAAGGTAGAATTACCGAGTTAAAATATAACGCTACTTTCAGCAATAAAAGGCCTTAATGGCACAACTTTACTATCCTAAACACAGTTTTATTTGATCATTAAAACTAGAGGGTGACTGTAGATGCCAACATTACAGTGATACTAATAATTGGAAACAGTTACTTATAGTACTTTATACTAGTACATATTTTTGGCTATTTACACTAATATTAATTATTGTGGTTTTAATCTTGGCTAGAGAGGGCATGTAGCATAGTTTAGTGAAATTGAGCTCACATTTGTAGGTACTTCAGGGTTTATATTTTGAGCTCACACACAGACTTAGGTTCAGTGAGAAAGTGAATATTTAGTACAAAGAACAATATGGGAAAAAAAAAAGCAATGGCATGAGTACAGCACGGAACGACTTCATTGTGTTTACGTTGTCATGAAAAAGATTAGTTAATTGCAAGTACTAGGTAAACCAATATTGATATATGTAATATATCAGTGAGATATGTCAATGGGATGAATTTATTTAAAATCCTCTAACTGGAATCTTTCTGTGAGAGAAAGAGGATCAACATTATTTGAAATGTTCTTGCTCAGACAAGAAAGTTATCAGGAGTTCATTGTGTACTAAGAATAGTCAGACCATCTGCGGAATGTCCTATTCATTGACAACTTAAAACAGTTTCCCAGTATAATCTGCAGCATAGTAGCTCTTTGTACATAAGCAAGTATTGGGTTGGCCAAAATATTTGTTCAGTTTACCCAGATGTTATTACAGAAAAGCTCAAACAAATTTTTTTTGCCAACCCAATAGTATTAGGAGGAAAGTCTGTGGTCAACAAAATTTGGAAAGTTGATTTGTGAAGTTCAACGATGTCTTTTGGGAAGTACTTCTCAGAGACTTATGTACCAATATGCATTTTAAGTGTCCAAGAGAGGATGACATAGGGGAACCTGGAGTGAAATGTCCTACCCCAGTGTCCTAAAATAGTTTGCATTCACCTCAAAGTACTTATGAATGAATGAATATTCATTGGAAAGACTGATGCTGAAGCTGAAGCTCTAATACTTTGGCCACCTGATGTGAAGAGCTTACTCATTGGAAAAGACTCTGAAGCTGGGAAAGATTGAGGGCAGGAGAAAAATGGAGCAACAGAGGATGAGATGGTTGGATGGCATCACCAACTCAATAGACATGAATTTGAGCAAACGCCTGTAGATGGTGAAGGACAGGAAAGCCTGGAGTGCTGCAGTCCATGGGGTTGCAAAGAGTTAGACACAATTGAATGACTGAACAACAACAAATTACTTACATTCTATGTTCATCCCCTGACCTTTCTTCTGGGACTGTGATTCTCCTATCATTGCCTTTCCTGCCACTATCTTGACTGGGTCACTCTGCATTGGCTTTCTCACTTCTTTCCTCAGATAAAGACATGCTCTGTTTCATAAAAATAATCTTAATTTTGCTTTTCTCTCCACACTCTCTCTCTTTTTTTTTTTCTTCCTCTTGCTACCTTTGGTATTTGATGACTTTTCTTCCCCACATTTTTGAATGAGAACTGTTTTATTCTTGGATAATCTTGCAGAATAGTATCTCATGCTACATGCCTGGGGGCATGCTCAATTAGCAATATTGGTGGTGCAGTAGTAAAGAATCTGCCTGCAGGAGATGCAAGATAGAGGGTTCAATTCCTGGGTTGGGAAAATCCCCTGGAGAAGGAAATGGCAACCAACTCCAGTATTCTTGCCTGGAAAATTCCATGGACACAAGAGCCTGGCAGGCAACAGCCCATGGGGTCACAAAGAGTCAAACATGACTGAGAGACTGAGCACAAACACACAAACAAAGAAGCAAAGAAAAAAAATAATGAATTTGAAAATCAGGTATTTGCCTTTCAATGATTGAGGGGTTCATCAATGAGAAAGGGAGTAGAATAATTCTAGTTTAGAGCAGAGTTTATTAACCTTGTGTGAATGTGTGTGTTTGTGTGTATCCCCGATCCCTTTGACAGACTGGGTAAGCCTATGAATGCCTTCTCAATCTGATGTTTTAAAGTATGAAATATACTAATAGGATGAAAAAGGAAATTGTGTTAAAGTAAATTATCAAAATATTGACAAATTTTTCTATAATGCTATCATGAATCTTGATTGATGCACTAACAAGATCTAGCAGGTCTAATATTTACCATACTTTGTTTTGAAATATTTATAACAATTCTAGTGAGAAAATGTCTGTGATTGCCATTAGTGACAAAGTTATACAAACTGCTGTGATTTGGTGACTATATTAACAATGGAAGAAACAGCTATTTTTCAGCTAGAACTTAGTGAAAATATAGATGTAATGCTTTCCATACAAATTTATCAACTTCCCAAATTTGTGAACACCGGGTTAAAAATTACTATAATAAATGGTAGAATGTTGAGTTTCAAAGTGTTAGATTTCAGTTCATTTTATATACATATATATATATATATATATAAGTTCTTATATATATATATATATATATATATATATATATATATATAAGGCTTTCTCAAGAAATAGTGATCTACTTGTAAATGAAAATATTCAGTTAGCTGCTGGATAACCACATGTCGAAAATTTTGTAGTGTAATGCTAATTCATGTTAGTTAACATCTTTTGAGTGCTTACTGGTTTTTAAACACTGAATTAGGAGCAATTTATGCTTTTAGGTCTTTTAATCTTTATAACAGTTCCATGGAGTTATCTCCACTCTGTAGATTAGACAATTTAAGTTTGGGGATTTACCAGAAGTTTGCTATAAGTAAGTGGCACAATGTGACCTCAAACTCAAATCTTGGCAACTCCAAAGCCCATGATTGAAGCTTATTTGGTGGTAGTTTTGGGGACTGATTGGAAAGGTGAAAGAATTGGAGATCTTTGAGAGTTTATCCTCTACAACTGATAGACATTGGCAGAATGAAGACCCAAAGAAGTTAGGTGCTTATTCCAGGTGACACAATTTGCAGCAGAGTCAGAAATTGGACTTTGATGTCTTGTTTATAGGGGAACATGAGAAGCTTTTATTCTTTAATTTACCATCTGTTAGAAGCCAAACGCATCTTGAAGAAGAAGGTAATGGAAGATACTATGGTTTGGGATAGAGTATATGATCCGTTTCTACTTATTTTTGTCAATACAGATATGTCTCAGAGTGTCTTTACTAATTAGTTCATTCATGTTTAATGAAAACAAAGCTACTTGATATATCAAATAAGGAACTGTCCAGTACTACAGCTTGTGCCTTTGATATGTTTATATTAAGAATAAAAAATTGCTCTTTAATAACCATGTCCTTATCAATTTTATTTCCCATGTAAATGTCTCTTTGACATATTGTGAATCTTAAAGTAAATGCATAATACATGAATTGATGAGTATAATTGGTTTGCTGGTTTCCTATTATTCCTACCAAAACCCCCCAGATAGCTGATTATTTATAATGAACTAATTCTATTTTTTCCACTGAGAGATAACTATAATTAAATTTATCATTTGTTTATAATGAAGGAAGGAACTGTCTAAATTAATTCAAAATCCAACATGTAAATTCTTTCTGCAATAGGATGACATGTAAGTAATAAACAATTTAAAGACATTTCTTAAAAGCAGACATTAATTTTTAGAGCAGTTTTGGTTCACATCAAAATTGAGAGGAAGGTATAGAGATTTCCTATACATCTATTGTCATATGAATATCAGAATCTGTGTGGGACATTTCTAAATGGCCACAGTTAATACAGAGGCTCCAAAATGTTTTTCAAAACAAAATGTTCTCAGTTGCAACACTTGAAAAATCTTGACCTCACATCTGTTAATTTTTTGATGGAAAGACAAGGGCAGGCCTGTGCATTCAACCTGTGCATTCACATAGGGCCCTACACTTGGATGGGCGCTGTAAATGATGTAGCTGGTCCTAAATGAGAGATGCAAATCAAGTTACAATAATCAAATTACTGATTGGCTATGTAAATTAAACCTGAAAAGATAATGAGAACATAGAGAACATCTTGATCTTGTTAATAATGCTTTCTCTCATGCATTCAACATTTTTTGTTTCCTATTTTCCACCTATAGAACTGTTTAGGTTCTATCACTGTGTAGTTTTTGGCCCTTTCTTTCCCCCTCCAGAGGCTTAAAAAAGAAGTTATGATTAAGCATATGCAATATCCAAAGATTCCCCAGCATCTTTTCCAAGCTGTCATATGAGCATTTACATATTGTTATATATAAATATGTATTTTAAGTGAATTTTTGTACCTTTCAAAGCAAAGAGTACATAATATAAAAATCTGCCATTTTCTTTTCAATTTAAGATAACTATTTATATTTTGCTTAATTACTGTTCAGATCACTGTAGCACAAATATTGATGACAGAATTAGAGTCTGCTTTTTAATGAACTGTCAGTCAATGGAATAAAATGGAACTTTGTTTTCCTCTTCTTGTAAGAGAGTAGCTTAACTATAATTTACTTCAAAAAAGTGTACTGTTTCCCAGAAAAAGAAAACCTTAAATTATTTTGTCCCACTCAGTTTTAAGAAAATGCTTAAAAGCAAATTGACTTCCCTTTGACTTTGAACATTCTGTTTGTATCACTGAGGTACAGTAAATTTCACCCTAGTAAATTAACAGGGATGAAAGATGATTGTGAGCTGTGAGATAAATACTGCCCACCTGGGTAGCTTTCAAAGTAGCCAGCCTTAGTGTATCAGTTAAAGTAACTGATATTAACTGCTGTAACAGATAAAACCCCTATTCCAGTGGCTAAAGCAATTGAAGTTTCTCATTCATGCAAAGTGAGTTTATATTTCTGGTTGGTGGACTGCCTTCTGCCTGGTCACTGAAGATATCTAAATTTCTGTCTATGAATCTCTAGGTTCCTTTTCCTCTTAAGCTTCAAACATCTCTGCCACCACTAGATGAGTTTTGCTGCCTCTCTGCCTCTCTGGTCAACTGACACTAGGCCATAACCAAATTAATTCCTTTCTATAATCCTTAAAAAAGTATGTTACCTCATAATTTTGTGCCTATTTCTTTTGGGCAATACTGTTCAGTAGACTTCTTGACTGACCTATGCCAAGATCATCGTTGTTGACTCAAGATTACTCAGTTTGGGGTAAGTTATTCTGATCTCAGAGGCTTAATGTGTATTATCCCAGATCTTGTCCGATGGCCAGAAAATCAGTGGGATCTTCCCAGTCTTACTGGTTGGATGCAGTCTCACCTTCCCTCTGCGTTCTCATAGTGCCTCTTCCTTGGTGTCCTTTATAAAACTGTCTCCCAGTTTTCTTCTTTCATCTCTGGTTTCTCCTCCTATATCTCCGCTTTAACCTCCATTAAATGTTGGGAGGTCCTCAAGCTTGATTAGATATCCCCCCCTTTCTTACCCTGTACGTTCCATGCCTCTGACTTCAATGGCCACTTAACATACCCCAAATTCACTAACTTATTTATTCAACCAGTTTGCTTTCTGGAGAATCAGATCTGTATATGCTACTGCCTTGTCACCATTTCTCATTAAGATCCCACTTTATTTCCAACATATCTAAAATTAAAGACATGGTCTCTTCTCATTGCTTGTTTGAGTTCAGTTCAGTTCAGTCGCTCAGTCATGTCTGACTCTTTGTGACCCCATGAACTGCAGTAAGCCAGGCCTCCCTATCCATCACTAACTCCAGGAGTCCACCCAAACCCATGTCCATTGTGTCAGTGATGCCATCCAACCATCTCATCCTCTGTCGTCCCCTTCTCCTCCTGCTCTCAGTGTTTCCCAGCATCAGGTTCTTTTCCAAAAGCTCTTCGCATCGGGTGGCCAAAGTATTGCAGTTTCAGCTTCAACATCAGCCCCTCCAATGAATACCCAGGACTGATCTCCTTTAGGATGGACTGGTTGGATCTCCTTGCAGTCCAAGGGACTCTCAAGAGTCTTCTCCAACACCACAGTTCAAAAGCATCAATTCTTCTGTGCTCAGCTTTCTTTATAGTCCAACTCTCACATCCACACATGACCACAGGAAAAACCATAGCCTTGACTAGATGGACCTTTGTTGACAAAGTAATGTCTCTGCTTTTTAATATGCTGTCTAGGTTGGTCATAACTTTCCTTCCAAGGAGTAAGCGTCTTTTAATTTCATGGCTGCAGTCACCATCTGCAGTGATTTTGGAGCCCAGAAAAATAAAGTCTGACACTGTTTCCACTGTTTCCCCATCTATTTGCCATGAAGTGATGGGACCAGATGCCATGATCCTAGTTTTCTGAATGTTGAGCTTTAAGCCAACTTTTTCACTCTCCACTTCCACTTTCATCAAGGAGCTCTTTAAGCCAACTTTTTCACTCTCCACGTCCACTTTCATCAAGAGGCTCTTTAGTTCTTCTTCACTTTCTGCCATAAGGGTGGTGTCATCTGCATATCTGAGGTTATTGATATTTCTCCCAGCAATCTTGATTCCAGCTTGTGCTTCCTCCAGCCCAGCATTTCTCATGATGTACTCTGCATATAAGTTAAATAGGCAGGGTGACAATATACAGCCTTGACGTACTCCTTTTCCTATTTGGAACCAGTCTGTTGTTCCATGTCCAGTTCTAACTGTTGCTTCCTGACCTGCATATAGGTTTCTCAAGAGGCAGGTGGTCTGGTATTCCCATCTCTTTCAGAATTTTCCACAGTTTATTGTGATCCACACAGTCAAAGGCTTTGGCATAGTCAATAAAGCAGAAAGAGATGTTTTTCTGGAACTCTCTTACTTTTTCGATGATCCAGCGGATGTTGGCAATTTGATCTCTGGTTCCTCTGCCTTTTCTAAAACCAGCTTGAACATCTGGAAGTTCATGGTTCACATATTGCTGAAGCCTGTTTACTATGCTATATTTTCCTCCTCTAAACTTTGTAAATATAAATATCAATCTTCATCCAATTATTTATCTTCACCCTCTTCTTCATTATTACAAGCATTCTATCACTAAGACCTATCAGATTTGTTGTTTTTGTTCAGTCACTAAGTTGTGTCGAACTCTTTGTGACCCCATGAACTGCAGTCCACCAAACTTCTGTGTCTTTCACTATTTCCCGAAGTTTGCTCAATCTCACGTCCATTAAGTCAGTGATGCCATTCAACTATCTCATTTTCTGTCACCCTCTTCTCCTCCTACCCTCAGTCTTTCCCAGCATCAGGATCTTTTCCAATGAGTCAGATCTTCGTATCTGGTGGCCAAAGTGTTGGAACTTCAGTTTCAGCATCACTCCTTCCAATGAATATTCAGTGTTGATTTCATTTAGGATAGACTGGTTAGATCTCCTTGCTTTCCAAGGGACTCTCAAGAGTCTTTTCCAGCACCACAATTTGAAAGCATCATTCTTTGGTGCTCAGCCTTCTTTATGATACAAATTTTACATCCATACATGACCATTGGAAAAACCACAGCTTTGACTACATGGACCTTTGTTTGCAAAGTGATGTCTCTGCTTTTTAATATGCTGTCTAGGTTTGTCATAGCTTTCCTTCCAAGGAGTAAGCATCTGTTAATCTCATGGTTGCAGTCACCATCCGCAGTGATTTTGGAACCCAGAAAATAAAGTCTGTCACTTTCTACTTTTTATCCATCTATTTGCCATGAAGTGATGGGATCAGATGCCATGATCTTAGTTTTTTGAATGTTGAGTTTCAAGCCAGCTTTTTCACTCTCCTTTTTCACCATCATCAAGAGGCTTTCTAAGTTCTTCTTCACTTTCTGCCATTAGAGTGGTATTATATACGTATCTGAAGTTGTTAATATTTCCCCAGCAGTTTCGATTCCAGCTTGTGCTTAATCCAGCCTGGCATTTCCATGAAGTACTCTGCGCATAAGTTAAATAAGCAGGGTGGCAACATACAGCTTTGATGTACTCCTATCCCAATTTTGAACCATTCCATTATTCATGTCCGATTCTAACTGTTCTTTTTGTCCTGCAAGAATATACATAAGAACTATTAAAAAAGGTCTTAATGACCTGTATAACCACGATGGTGTGGTCACTCATCTAGAGGCAGACATCCTGGAGCGTGAAGTCAAGTGGGCCTTAGAAATCATTACTACAAACAAAGCTAGTGGAGGTAATGCAGTTACTGCAGAGCTAACTGCAGATTAACTGTTCTTGTCCTGCAAACAGGTTTCTCAGGAGACAGATAAGGTGGTCTGGTATTTCCATCTCTTTAAGAATTTTCCACAGTTTGTTGTAATCCATATGTTCAAAGGCTTTAGCATAGTCACTGAAGCAGAAGTAGACGTTTTCTTGGAATTTTCTTGCTTTTTCTATGATCCAACAGATGTTTGCAGTTTCATCTCTGGTTCCTCTTCCTTTTCTAAATCCAGCTTGTACATCTGGACGTTCTCAGTTCATGTACTGTTGAAGCCTAGCTTGAAGGATTATGAGCATTACCTTGTTAGCACATGAAATGAGCACAGTTATATGGTAGTTCTTTGACATTGCCTTTCTTTGGGATTGAAATGAAAGCTTACCTTTTCCAGTTCTGTGGCCACTGCTGAGTTTTCCAAACTAGCTGACATAATGAATGTGGCACTCTAACAGCAACATCTTTTAGGATTTTTAAGTAGCTTTGCAGGAATTGCATTATCTCCACTAGCTTTGTTCGTAGTAATGGTTTCTAATGCCCACTTTTCTTCACACTCCAGGATGTCTGGCTCTAGATGAGTGACCACACCACTGTGGTTATCCAGGTTATTAAGACCTTTTTTGAATAGTTCTTCTGTGTATTCTTGCCACCTCTTCTTAATTTTTTCTGCTTCTGTTAGATCCTAGCCATTTCTGTCCTTTATTGTGCCCATCTTTGCATGACTCTCCAGTTATCTAATGAATCCATCCTTCTCTCTTTATCTTTACCTGTGCCAGCCTACCTAAGCTGCCTCCCCATCTCCTCTGTTGTCCACATTTCAGTCAGTCATTGTTTTAAAACAAATTCAACCTCATCATTCATCATACACCCTTATCTTAAAACCTGTTGATGGTTTCCCATTGTCCTGAAGAGAGTAGTCCTCCAGGTCCTCATCAATCAGAATAACATCTTGTACCTAGCCTTCTTTCTGCCTTGTCCTGTTGCATTCTCTGGCTCATTCTTTATGCTCCCTCTACATTGATTTTTCCATTCTTTTCCTCTCTCCAGGAACACGTGCTCCCATATCTCTTTCCCCTTTACTTGATGAGCCCCTCCTCATCCTTCTCACCTTAGAAAATTCACTTCACTATGGAAGACTTCTTTGAACTGCTAGACTAGGTCAGGGCTCCCTACTTTATGCCATCATATCACCCTGTGTATTTCTTTCACTGTGATTAGATATTCTATCCATTTGTATTGATTAAATGGTTAATATTTCTTTTATTTACTAGAAAGTGTCTGTGTGCTCATCATTTCATTACCAGTACATAGAACAATGTCTATAGCCAAGAAACATTTTATTTACAATGGCTAGCTCTTCTTTTTTGAATCCCAGCCTTATTCCATCATCTAGTAGAGACTTACTCTGCAATACATATTTATTTGATGGAATTAGATGTTAATGTTTAGCATTTAAATATATTCATTTGATTATATCCTTCACAAAATGGCTTTGTTGGTCCACTTTGTTTGACTCCTAATCAAAAGTTCAAGGGTACCATTTTGTTTCAGACCCATAGGTTGCCTTTTAAAAGCATTGTTTTTACTGATAGAGGCTGTCTTGAAGATATCAAGTTAATTTGTTCTTATTTCATTGGTTTAGCCATCTATTTATAAAGGAATAAGGATTAAGTAGGAGTAGTAAACACTTATATTAAATATTTGTATCACTCATTAAATATTTGTATTCAATTATATTTATATAAAATAATTTCTATGTAATTTTGGTGCTTACTGTTAAAAATAAGAAAAGTATTACAGAAAAGAAGTAAAATCTTTTCTGTCTGGTATTTAGGGTATTTTTTTTTTTTTTGGTGTATATGACTTGTATTACTGACCTCAGGATTAAATTTGATTTTATTTTTCAAAGATAGCTGAATTTGGGATAGTAAGTCATAAACTTTTTGTGGCAAACCTCAGGGTGTCTATATGATCTGACAGATGTAATTCACTGAGTCAGATGTTGAATATGTATTACAATTTAAGCTATGCTTGATGCTTTATTAACTTGGGCACCTAATCTTCTAAAATTGATGAGGGAAAATCATAATCAAAGTTCTCTTTAACTCGAAAGAACCATGTCTCCAATTATTTCCCTTTCTCAAACTGTTGTTTCTCTCAGACTAGGATATTTGAGATACTAAGCAAGAATTTTAGCTCAAAATAGCAAAAAGGAACAGCCTATATTTTCTCATTTAGGAGGATGGCCTTTGCCATTCAATTTTAGTAGTTATCATTGCCATAAATAAAATTTGTTTTACATCTGGACATTGATGGGGAAGCCAGGATAAGGAGAGCACTGAAGAGAGTAAACTAGATGATTCATTAATTCAACAAACATATTTGATTCTCATGATGTGCCCAAAATTCTTCTTCTGCTGCTGCTGCTAAGGTGCTTCAGTCGTGTCCGACTCTGTGCGACCCCAGAGACGGCAGCCCACCAGGCTCCCCTGTCCCTGGGATTCTCAAGGCAAGAACACTGGAGTGGGTTGCCATTTCCTTCTCCAATGCATAAGAGTGAAAAGTGAAAAAAAAAAAAAAAAAGAAAGAGTGAAAAGTGAAAGTGAAGTTGCTTGGTCGTGTGTGACTCTCAGCGACCCCATGGACTCTAGCCCACCAGGATCCTCCATCCATGGGATTTTCCAGGCAAGAGTACTGGAGTGGGGTGCCATTGCCTTCTCCGAAAATTCTTCTATGTATTGCAAATATATCAGTGTGCATAGTTTCTGCTTTCAAAGAACTTAAATTATCAAAGATAGATAAGAGACCAGATAGATGCAGCTCTATTTCTATATAATTATATGTGTGCATGTATATATGTATATATAATTTTGTATATGTTTACATATACATATATACATGTATCTATCTATCTATCTCTGTATATTAAGAGTTATCAGAGATCAGGTCAGATAGATTGTGTAGGACTGAATGGTCACTGTAGGGATCTGTCTTAGTTACTGTGAGTGAGACAAAAGACCATTGGAAGCTATTGAAATCAAAATTGGAATCACATTTTGCACTGTGTTGAGAATAGAAACTCGCAGTCAAAATGCAAAGACCAGTCAGGAGATGGATTTGACTCCATAGAGGCAGAGATTGAGATACATGTTTTATTATGGAAGTGCTTTTAGGAGAAGTATACTAAGAAGGATAAGGGAAGCAGGATGAGGCGTGCAGAGAAGTTAAACAAAAATATTTCATTTGAACCCAGCCTTCACCTAATCCAAACTAAAACGTGATCTAAAAGGAGATCTCTGGAGTATGAATGCTGCCACAAAGTATTCCACATCAAGATAAGGGTCCAGTTTTCATATCCATGTATCTGTAGATCATTGGACTTGCAAAGACAATTCCCTGGTGATGCAGCTATGAGCTGTTTGATAATCAATGCTCACATGTGGAAGATGAGAGCACCTGCCCAGTAAAAGGGGTCTGGACAGAGTACTAGAAGTATCCATTTAGAAGGGAGAAGCCTTATTCCAGGTGGGGGATAATAACGGCTTGGACTAGGGTGATGATTGTATTTTTTGTAAGAGAGAGAAGATCTAGATGCATTTTAATAGTAGAATTGACAATATCTGCTGATAGATTGATGTCAGTTACCTGAAAGAAATAAAATAAAGATAGCTATACAAATCCTGATCTGATGAACTGTAAGAGTCTTTATTTACTAAGATATGAAAGGGGGAATCAGGATTTCCATGTTAAATTTTGGTATATTCATTCAGATATATTAGTGGAATAGTCAGGTAGACAATTGGTTACATGAGTCTATAGTTTAGGTCTGATTTACAAATAACATTTGACTTTTGATAATTTTAAAGTTAAGGAGTTACTATAGATAAACCAGAGAAGCCAATCCAATGTATTGAGGTTGGGGACCTGAGAAAAACACAGGAAAGAATATTGAGAAGGAGCAGCTGGCAAGGCAGGAATACAACTTAGAATGAGAGGAGTTTGGGAGGTCAAGTGAAGACAGCATTTCAAAAAGGAAGGAGTGATTAATTGCTGAGCATTGCTTATACTTGAATGGCAACTGGAGATTGACTGATGAATATTACATGGAGAGAGTCTTGGGTGACCTAGACAAGGGCTGTTTCAGTGGAAAGCTGAGGATGAAACCATGGTTGGAATGGATTCAAAAACAAGTGGAAAGACAGGAAGTGAAGATCATGAGTTTGGACAACTCTTCTTAGGAGTTTTGCTCTAAAGAAGATAGAGAATTGAGGCAGGTGGTAGTTGATACCTAAATGAGATTTTTATTGATAGGAATAATTCATAGAAGGGAAAATTAGTGATGCAGGAGAGGGTAATGACTGGAGAAATATTCTTGAGCAGGTGAAAGAGGGAGGGATTTGATGCATAAAGGGGGGTTGATAAATGTGATAGAGGAAGCAGAGGAAAATTATTTTCTATTTTGCTATTATTTTTTTCAGTGAAATAGTAATCAAATTGTCAACTGAAATGAGTACTGGGAAGAAACTGTTGAAAGCTTCCAGATAGTGTGAAATAATCATCTTTGGGTGGGAGAATGAACGAACTTGGAAAATGTAGCAAGAATTCTGGACAGCTTTGAGGGTTTCCCAGGTAGCCCTAGTAGTAAAGAATCTACCTGCCAATACAGGAGACCCAAAAGACAAGGGTTTGATCTCTAGGTAGGGAAGATCCCCTGGAGTAGGAAATGCCAAACTACTCCAGTATTCTTGCTGGGAAAATTCCATGGACAGAGGAGCCTGGTGGGCTACTGTCCTTGGGGTCACAAAGAGTTGAACACAACTGAGCATGCACACACACACACACACACACACACACACTCACACATATATTGAGGGCTTAAAGATTATAAGAGAGAATCTCAGAAAGTCCTGAGTGCTTAGAAAGTTGAGGTTGGAGGGAAGTATTATATTAAAACAATTCCGAATTGTATGAAAAAAAATACTAATTTATCTATATCACATAATTAAATATTATATCCATTAGAATGCTTTAAAAAAGATGTTGGGGTCAATCAGATTCAATAATCTCATTATATGGTTCCGCGCAATGCTCAAAATTTTGATAAACAGATTATATCACTATGGGATTTTGAGAATCTGACCATTTGCTTTGAGATATTAAATGATAATATTTTAATTGTATCTTTTAGCTATTAAAGTGAAGGAGAACAATGGGCTATTACTTTGTTGTGGGCACATTGCTTAACTTATTTGGAATGTTTTAGGACTTTTCCTTATCCAAACTTTCTTCTGCAGTAAAATTCAAATGCTGATAGAGTGGCTTCAGAGAAAAACCAGAAATGTCACATGGTACTGGAAATCCATTTTCCCCCTGCTATTTAATATATTTATCTAAGAAAAATATGGGCTTTCCAGGTGACTCTGCAGTAAAGAATCTGCCTGCCAAGCAGGACACATGGGTTTGATCCCTAGGTCTGGAAAATACCCTGGAGGAGGAAATGGCAACCCACTCCAGTATTCTTGCCGGGAAATCATTGATAGAGGAGCCTGGTGGGCTACAGTTCATGGGACTGCAAAAGAGTCAGATACAACCTAGCGATTAAATAACAACAACAAAGAAAAATATGAACAATCTCCTCATGTGTCTAATGCCCATTCCTTTTTTCTCTGTGGTTATTGAACATCAAGTGACAGTTTGACACTGAGATAATTTTATGAGTTGAAAATACTTTCTTTCTAATTAATACTTGTCAAGCACTTTCCAAGGCCCTTTAAATGCTTCCGATTCCTAGTTCCTCAAAAGTGGTGGAAGCAGTCACTAGACAATCCAACTAGTTACGTGAAGTGTAGACACAGAGCTTCCAGCTGACAGGGAGGAATACAGACCATAATGGCTAGTCGGGGCCATGATGCTCTCTGGGAAACTGGACAACATTATAAGTCAAGTAAGTTCTTCAAGACCCAGCTGCCTGTCTGACACAAGGCTGTCTGTGAGAGTGAAGACTCCTGCAGAGTTCCTCTCCACGTTTCCTCTGTAGACAGGCCCCACTGTCCACACCTCCTTTGGTTCTGAGGAGCAGTCCTTGTGTAGCCAGGCCCTTTGTATAGAAGACTTGGCTCCTGGGCCCTGCCCTCCTGGAAAATGGGAAACCTTCCTTTGTGGATGCAAGTTTAATGTTTTCTATGGATGCCTGAGATTTATAGACATTAACTCCTACCTGGAGTTACTTAGACATACCACCTCTCCTATTGGTGCATTAAGTATGATCAGTTCTGTTTTAATGCTTGTTTTGAAAATATGAGTTTGTTCTAATGAGATGAACATGTTAGGGAGCAATTTTGACAAACAGTTAAAAATGAGAGTAATTTTAATGGCTCTGTACTATGTATCACCATTGGGATACATAACAGTGTTATTTTCTCTAAGAAGATTGAAGAGTTTCTGGGCTCATATATTATTCTTTTATACCCAGAAATAATGCTTGTCATAATTAATTAAATGCCAAGTCCAGTAAGCAATGTAGCTACTAAACTTTGAGTCTGCCTAAAGGTCCTGTTTTTAACTTCTGTCTCAGAGTTTCTCATATTCTCTTTCTTTACATCTTTTCTCAGGGTAAGATCATACAAATCTGTGGCACTGAGTCCCATTTATATATTGATAACATCCAAATCTCTCTGTATATGACCAAAGAGCAAACTTTTCCCAAGTCACAGATTTTGATTTACATCCTAAGATATCCTAAGTATTTCAAACTTCTTAAATATAAAATTAAGTTTAATATTTCTCCTACTCACTGATACTTTTGCATGTGTCTGTGTATAAATATATCACATATACTTATATGTGTTAGTAAGGTCCTATATACTTTATCTGTGTTAACTCATTAATTCCACCAAACAACCTAACGAGGTAAGTCCTTGTATTTTGCCCATATTGCAAATGAAGAAACTGATACAAAGAGATTAAGTAAATTGTTGAAGGTCAGTCAAGAAGCTGTAATTTGAATCCACATAATCTAGACCCAGCTCGCTGCATCACTTCAGTCGTGACCGACTCTGTGCGACCCCATGGACTGGAGCCTACCAGGCTTCTCCATCCATGGGATTCTCCAGGCAAGAACACTGGAGTGGTTGCCATTTCCTTCTCCAATGCATGAAAGTGGAAAGTGAAAGTGAAGTCGTTCAGTCGTGTCTGAACCTTAGCGACCCCATGGACTACAGCCTACCAGGCTCCTCCATCCATGGGATTTTCCAGGCAACAGTACTGGAGTGGGGTGCCATTGCCTTCTCCAAATCTAGACCCAGAGGACATCCTAATTCCAAACTTCAAACAATCCAGCAGGGTAAAAAGCCTGTAAGGATTATTTTAATTCTTTATTTGAACATCACTTAAGTAAGTATTAATACATGCACCAGTGGAAAGATTTTCAGGCTTTGATTACAAAATATCCTTTTAAGAGCAGTTTGTTTACAGCTACTTATTCACTGCTTTTTGTGAATTCATGAATCTATTAATATTTTTGTGGTTACCAACATTGGAAATGATTATATTTCCAATATGAACATTAACAAGTGCTTCTAAATCACAGATAAAATGTAAGCATAAGATTTGTGTCACAAAGTAACTGATGGTAAAGCTGGAATGGTAGAGTGAGAGTCAAGATTGTGGAATATTTTAAATGACAGATTGATGGCGATAGGGGGCTTTATCTTCCTGCTGGTAGCAATGAAAACTGTTCAGCAATGAAGGACTAATGTGAGGGTCAGTGATGTTTTAGGAAGAACCAGTTGGCCATGTGCTGGTACTTTATGAACACTGAGGCATGTACAGACTGTGAGTCTCTCCCCTCTCATCTGATGCTATGGTTCTCCACCTTCAGTGTGTATCAGTATCTTTGGGGAAAGCTTGTTATAATATTCTGGGATTGCTTCCATTGGGACCACACACGCTGAGAATTTGAGTAGAAATGCGTTTAAAATTCGGGAAACTGTATTTTAATAAACACCCCACTGAAAGAATATAGGGCCAGTTGATTTAAAAAACACTGATTTTGGGGTCTATGGGATTAACTCAAATGTAGGTAAAGTAGCGCACATAAGGTGGTGGGAAAGTAAGAGGTGGGGTTTCGATTCAGAAGGGCTATTTGAGCCCACGTACTTCACTGTTTCTCTCCCAGTTGTTCATTGAACATACACACAAACATACACAAACACACAATCTGCATCTGCCCTGAAAAATGAGAAAGATTTCTATGCAGAGGTCAAAAATGTGAGGTCTGTGCCACACATAGAGTGCGGTTATGGAAAGGAACCATCAGCTTGGAATTCCAAGCACAAATGGAAGCCTTTAAGGAAAGTAAATGCATAAAACTCCATGGAAGAAACTCACCAAATTTTAAAGGGTGAAGACAGAGGAACTAGAACAAGGGCTGGCCATATGACCATCAGCATAAATAAATGTTAACCTTAACAAAATCTAAAGGAACCAGAGGTCAACAGAGAAGTCTCCTATGGATGTGGATTGATTGTATCTTTTGCAGTGATTAATTCAGGGTAGAATTGTTTAAAGCAAGAAAAGATAAGAGGATTGATGACAAAAACTTGTTTAGTTTATGTCCACTTTAGGAAATAGGGAAGAGGCAGTTCAGCAGAGTTGGTAAGAAACTTGACAGCTATCCAGTGAGCTTGAAGAAAAGAAATCAGGACTTTCAAGAGAGTGGTTAAATTGTTGCAGGACATAGAAAGGTCAAATAAAAGGTAGATTGAGACTAGGTCAGCTGATTGGCAATTTGGTGTTCATGGACATCTCTGTGATTTTCAGTAGGATGGTATGAACACGAGTCAAATTGGGAGATTGAAGAAGTGAATAGGGAATGAAGAAATGGTCATCAAGGGTTACCTAGTATCTCTCTGAGTTTTTTTTCCCTGTGAATTTATCAAAAGGGAGGGAAAGAGAATTGATAGCTGCAGGGGTAATCAGAGAACAAATATTTTTATGGGTCTGAGTCCTCTCTTCACATCTAGAAAGAAGAGGGAAGGAGTCAGAGAAGTAAATAAGGACAAATTCAAGATGCCAGAGATCAGTGTAATGATTGAGGATGAAGCATGTGTTGTGGGGTCAGGGTCTCATCAAGACTTACATAAATTTATTTTAGGGCAATGAGGTAGGGTATTTCATTCATATTTTATTATAATTAATCTTCTGAAAAATGAATGTAAAGACATTAAGATAATAGTTCCATGTTTTCAGTTTAATAAAGATTGATTTATAAAATGATGATATTGTTTTTGAGATGGTAGGTTAAAGATCAGAAAGTGAAAAAAGTGATGGGCTGAATTTAAAGAAAATGTTTTCAATGCCTGCTTTGCAAGTGAGTAGTAATCTGGAATTCATCCAGTCTCTACAGATATTTAAAGAGAAAGATGAGCTAGTAGGACTTCTATAGAAAAAACTGGATTGATAACTCTTTTAAAAGTTAAGAGGAGAAAAAGAAAGAATAATTAATTGGTCTTATAGAAATTGCCATTCGTAGATCTTTTCTTCATTGGGGGAAAAAGTGTTAGTTTCAGCTCAGGTTGCCATAGCGAAATGCTGTAGATGAGATAGTTTAAAAACAGAAATCCCTGTTTCATAGTTTCTGAGACCTACAGTTTGACATTAGGATGCCAGCATGGTCAGGTTCTGATAACTCTCTTCTTGGGTTCCACCTTTTCACTGTATCCTAACATGGCAGAGACAAAGGGAGCTTGGATTCTTCTTTTTATAAGGACCCTGATCCCATCATGAAAGCACTCTCTTCTGACCTCCTCTAAACTTAATTATCTCCCTAAGACTCCAGCTCCAAATATCATTGCATTGGGTGTTAGGACTTCAACATGAATTTTGGAAGGACATTAATTTTCCACATGTAACAGTTCAGTTCAGTCGCTCAGTCATGTCCGACATTTGCAACCCCATGAATCGTAGCATGCCAGGCCTCCCTGTCCATCACAAACTCCCAGAGTTCACTCAGACTCACGTCCATCGGGTCAATGATGCCATCCAGCCATCTCATCCTCTGTCGTCCCCTTATTCTTCTGCCCCCAATCCCTCCCAGAATCAGAGTCTTTTCCAATGAGTCAACTCTTCACATGAGGTGGCCAAAGTACTGGAGTTTCAGCTTTAGCATCATTCCTTCCAAAGAAATCCCAGGGCTGATCTCCTTCAGAATGGACTGGTTGGATCTCCTTGCAGTCCAAGGGACTCTCAAGAGTCTTCTCCAGTACCACAGTTCAAAAGCTTCAATTCTTCGGCACTCAGCCTTCTTCACAGTCCAACTCTCACATCCATACATGACCACAGGAAAAATCGTAGTTTTGACTAGACGGACCTTTGTTGGCAAAGTAATGTCTCTGCTTTTGAATATGCTATCTAGGTTGGTCATAACTTTTCTTCCAAGGAGTAAGCGTCTTTTAATTTCATGGCTGCAGTCACCATCTGCAGTGATTTTGGAGCCCCCCAAAAATAAAGTCTGACACTGTTTCCACTGTTTCCCCATCTATTTCCCATGAAGTGAGGGGATCCAATGCCATGATCTTCGTTTTCTGAATGTTGAGCTTTAAGCCAACTTTTTCACTCTCCACTTATGTAAGTTACTCTTTTTTAATTTAATTCAGTTTGATGACAAATGCAAAGGTTTTTCTTTTTAATTGAAATACAGTCAGTTTATAATATGAGCTTAATTTTAGTTGTATGGTGTATTCAGTATTTTTATAGATTATACTCCATTAAAAGTTATCACAAAATAATGGCTATAATTCCCTGTACCGTACCATATATCCTTGTTGCTTATCTGTTTTATACATAGTAGTTAATATTTTTAATTTCATACCCCTATCTTAACCCTCTACCCTTCCATTTTTCTACTGGTAACCCACTACTTTGTTTTCTATATCTGTAAAACTGTTTATGTTTTTGCTGTATACATTCATTTGTTTTATTTTTAGATTCCACATTTTAAGTATTATCATATAATATTTGTCTTTTTCTCTCTGACTTATTTCACTAAGCATAATATTCTCTTCCTATATCCACAATCCTCCAAATGGCAGAATTTCATTCTTTTATGGCTGAGTAGTATTCCGGTGTGTGTGTGTGTGTGTGTGTGTGTGTGTGTGTGTGTGTGTATGGGACATCTTCTTTATACATTTGTCTATTGATGGACACTTTGGTCACTTCCATATCCTGGCTATTGTAAATGATCCTGTTATGAACGTTAGGTTGCATGTGTATTTTTTCTGCTTATATACCCGGCAGTAGAATTGCTGCATTATATGGTAATTCTATTTTCAGTTTTTTGAGGAACTTCCATAGTGACTGCATCAATTATTTTCCCACCAACAGTATCCAAGGGCTCCCTTTTGTCTACATCCTCAACAACAGTGGTTATTTGACCTTTTAAAGATAGCCGTGTTGACAGGTGTGAAATGATATCTCATTTTGGTTTTGATTTGCATATTTCTAATAATTATCATCATTGAACACTTTTTTTATGTTCCTGTTAGCTATCTCTATGTCTTCTTTGGAAAAATATATCTTCAGGTCTTCTGCCTATTTTTCTTTTTTGGTTGTTGTTGTTGTTTGATATTGAATTGTATGATCTATTTATGTATTTTGGATATTAATCCTTTGTCTCATATCATTTGCAAGTATTTTCTCCCATTTAATAAGTTGTCTTTCATTTTGGTGATTTTTTTTGGCTGTTCAATAGCTTTTAAGTTTATTTAGGTCCCATTTGTTTATTTTTGCTTCTGTTTCTTTTACATTAGGAGACAAGTCAAAAAAAATTGTTATGATTTATGTCAAAGAGTGTTCTATGTTCTCTTCAAGGAGTTTTATGTTTTCTAGTCTTACATTAAGGTCTTTCATTCATTTTGAGTTAATTTTAGTATGTGATGTGAGGGAATGTTCTAATCTTGTTGTTTTACATGTAGCTGTCCAATTTTCCCAGCACTGTTTTTTGAAGAGACGTCTTTTCCTCTCTGATCTTTATTATTTACTTCCTTTTGCTAAATTTGGTCTTTGTTCTTCTTTTCCTAATTCCTTTAGGTGGTAAGGTTAGGTTGTTTATTTGAGATTTTTCTTAAGGAAGACCTGTATCACTATAAACTTCCATTTGAAAGCTGCTTTTGCTGTATCACCCAGCATCTGTTGAGCTGTGCTTCTGTTTTCATTTCTCTTAAGGTATTTTCTGATTTTCTCCTTGATTTCTTCATGATACATTTGTTTTTAGTACTCTGTTGTTGAGTCTCCACATTTGTTATTTTCCCATTTTTCTCTGTAATTGATTTCTATTTTCATATTGTTGTGCTTGGAAAAATGGTGTGTTTAATTTCTGTCCTCTTGCACTTGTTGAAACTGGTTTTAAGGCCTAGTATATGATATGTTCTGGAGAACGATCCATGTGCACTTGAAAAAATGTGTATTCTGTTGTTTGGGATGTAATGTCCAGTATATCTCTATTAAGTCTAATTGATCTATTGTCATTTAAGACCATTGTTTCCCTATTGATTTTCTGTCTAAATGATCTGTTAATGATGTAAGTGTTGTGTTAAAGTCTCCTACTTTTATTGTATTATTTTTGGTTTTTCCCTTTATATATGTTAGTATTTGCTTTATATATTTAGGTCCTCTGTGTTGGGTGTATATATGTTATGAGTGTAATAATCTCTTCTTGTAATGATCCCATTATCATTATATAATGCCCTTCTTTTACTTTTATTATTAAATTTGTTTTAAAGTCCATTTGTCTGATATAAGTATTGCTATCCTCACTTTTTTGTAGTTCTGTTTACATGAAATATCTTTTCCCATCCCTTCACTTTCAGTCTACATGTCTTTTTAGCCTTGAAATGAGTCTCTTGTAGGCAGCATGTATGGTCTTTTTACCTCTATCCAATCAGATACCCTATGTCTTTTGATAGGAGTACTTAGTCCATTGACATCCTTAGTAATTATTGAGAGGTATGTACTTATTTCATATTATTACTTGTTTTTGTATTGTTTTTCTAGTTCTCTGTTTATTTTTCTTTCATTTATTTCATTATGGTTTGATAAATTTCTTTAGTAGTATGATTGTTTTCTTTCTTTTTAGCTTTTGTATTTATTTCTTTGATTTGTTGCTACCAAGGGATTGACCTAGAATTGTATCTACTTATTTTAAACTGGTAGTCATTTAAGTTTAAACACATTCTACAAGATGTATGTTTTTACTCCTGTCCCCCATATTTTGTATTTTTGACACTATATTTTGCATCTTCTTATTTATCTCTTAACTGTTTATTGTACTTGCATGTGCTTTTACCATTTTTTGTTTTTCAGTCTGCATATTGGGTTATTTAAGTAGTTGCTCCTCAATTATTAATCATTATACTTGCCTTTTTAGTGGACTTTCCCCTTTACTATAGATTTTTCTTTTCCACTTAGATAAAACCCTTTAACGTTTCTTTTAGAGCAGGTTTGTTGTTGTTGTTAGTCTCTAAGTCATGTCCGACTCTTTATGGCCCTATGAACTGCAGGATGTCAGGCTTTCCTGCCCTTCACTATCTCCAGGAGTTTATTCTAACTTATGTCCATTGAGTCAGTGATGCCATCTAACCATCTCATCCTCTGTTGCCCCCTTCTCCTTTGATAAACTCTTTGAGTCTTTTTTGACTGAGAAGGTCATTTTTTGTCCTTCAATACTGAATGATTATCTTGCTCAGAAGAATATCTTAGGTTGCAGGGTTTTGCCTTTCCACAAATGAATGTATCATGCCACTCCTTTCTGGCCTGCAAAGTTTCTTCAGAAAAACTAGCCAATAACCTTATGAAAATTGCCTGGTACATGATTCTTTGTTTTTCTCTTGATAACTTTTAGAATTCTCTCCTTAACATTTGACATTTTATATTTGGTATCTCTTGATGTGGGTCTATTAGGGTTCATATAGTTAGCATCCTTTCAAAAGATACAACTCATTAGAAAAGACCCTGATGCTGGGAAAGATTGAGGGCAGGAGGAGAAGGGGACGTCAGAGGATGAGATGGTTGGATGGCAGCACCGACTCAATGGACATGAGCTTGAACAGGCTCCAGGATGTGGTGAAGGATGGGGTCTATGTGCTGCAGTCCACAGGGTCTCAGAGAGTCAGACACAACTGAGTGACTGAACAACAACAAAGGCAATCCTCTCTTGGCCCTCTTTTCCCTGCCTCTGGTGTAAACTAACACACAGGTGCTTCTCATGGACAGAATCAAAGGCTTTCATAGCCCCCTACTAGTCCCAGAAGACCCCCAGCTAGGCAAGGGGGTTCATCTCTCCTGTGTAGAACCCCAGGATTGGGGCATCTAATCTGTGGCTCTTAATGCTTACTCCCCAGGATCTCCAACCATGTATTCTCCCCTGAGTCTCCACTCAGGGACACAGGTCTTAATCTGATTGTTTTTCTTCCTTCCTACTCAATTTCATGTGAATCTCTCTTGTAGCCTTGATTGTATAGCAATCCTGTCGGGTTCCGGTTAGTTTTCATTGACAACTGTTCCACATGCAGGTGTATTTCGACCAGTTCATGTGGCAGGTGAGTTCCATATCCTCATACTCTGCTGCCTCTATTGATTTCCCCCGTAACATTACTCTTAAATAATTCAATACTAAAACAAGACATAATATTAAGGTTACTTTAAAATTGTATCAGTGCTGAATTATAATTATTCTAAATTATTTATGAACACCAGTAAAGGCTGGAAGAAGATATGGTTGTTTTGTTAGGACTATGCAATTTTGAGTAACATCAAATTATTTTTTCTACTGCAACTATAAGAATTTTTGTAGAAAAACTCTTTAAATTACAGCCATCCTTAGTTCACACTTGTAGAAAGTTAGATATTTTATTCAGGGCTCTTGATTTCAGATATTTTGATTGAGTAGCAAAGGGATTAGCAAAAATAATGCTTGCATTAACCATTCTGGTAGGATGCTATGCTCATTGACGTGATAGATGCAAACTGCTGTTCACTCATTTATAATATACAAAGATATTTTTGCATTCCAGATGTCATTTCCTGTGGGCACTGAGTCTGCAATTTTCGAAGTATAAGAATTTAATTTTTTCCTGTTCTAATTTTTTATATCTTTAAGATCCTTAATTTTCTTTCATTTAGCAATAGCAACCAACTTTTTTTATAAAGAAATATCCCATTAACCCAATTACTTACCCACAAATAATTAACTCAATTATAGATAACCCAATTATAGATAATATAGATTCTGAACTCTTCGATATTTATAAAACTGACAGAGTGTTAAATATATCTTTTCCTCACTTCTCTCTATCCAGAATAATATGTTGTTCAAATTCCTTTATGAGTGACTTTAGAAAAAGTTGGGAGCCTTCCAAAGGATTATATTATGCTGATGGCATTGTGTGATGCTTAGGAATAGCAGTAGGCATGGGAAGATTTCCTTCATTAACATCTTTTAGAAGATCCTAATTAAATGCATAGCATTTTTATATACTTTGTTGTGCCTATAGAACTTTCAGCCTCAACCTTTTGTCTGTGTACAAAAGTCCGTGTACAACACAAACTGGGTTGGACCTTGATGCCTATGGCTGCTGCATCCTTAAGAGATACTGTGTGGTGGTTTTTCAGTCGCTCAGTCATGTCAAACTCTTTGAGACCCCGTGGACTGCAGCACACCAGGCTTCCCCATCCTTCACCATCTCCTGGAGTTTACTCAAACTCAAGTCCATTCAGTTGGTGATGCCATCCAACCATCTCATCCTCTGACGTCCCCTTCTCCTCCTACCTCCAATCCTTCCAGCATCAGCGTCTTTTCAAGCGAGTGGCTCTTTGCATCAGATGGCCAAAGTATTGGAGCCTCAGCTTCAGCATCAGTCCTTCCAATGAATATTCAGGACTGATATCCTTTAAAATGGATTGGTTTGATCTCCTTGCTGTGTAAGGAACTCTCAAGAGTCTTCTCTAACACCACAGTTCAAAACCATCACTTCTTTGCTGCTCAGCCTTTTTTATGGTCCAGCTCTCACATCTGTACATGACTACTGGAAAAACCATAGTTTTTACCATACATACCTCTGTAGGCAACATAATTCTCTGCTTTTTAATACACTGTCTAGGTTTGTCATTGCTTTTCTTACAAGGAGGGCAAGTGTCTTTTAATTTCATGGCTGTAGTCACCTCCCTAAATATTAGGCTCTTGATTTTGGAGCCCAAGAATATAAAGTCTGACACTATTTCTATTGTTTCCCCATCTATTTGCCATGAAGTGATGGGACTGGATGCCATTATCTTCATTTTTTGAATATTGAGTTTTAAGCCAGCTTTTTCACTCTTCGTTCACCTTCAAGTGTCTCTTTACTTCCTCTTTTTCTGCCATAAAGGTGGTGTCATCTGCATATCTGAGGTTACTGATATTTTTCCCAGCAATCTTGATTCCATGTTGTGCTTCATCCAGTCTGGCATTTCACGTGATGTACTCTGCATACAAGTTAGATAAGCAGGGTGACAGTATACAGTCTTGATGTACTCCTTTCCCAATTTGGAACCAGTCTGTTGTTCCATTACTGGTTCTAACTGTTGCTTCTTGACCTGCATAAAGGTTTTGCAGAAGGCAGGTAAGATGGCCTGGTATTCCAGTCTCTTTAGGAATTTTACACACTTTGTTGTGATCTGCACAATGAAGCAGTAGATGTTTTTCTGGAATTTTTTAGCTTTTCCTGCCTTTTCTGAATCCAGCCTGTATATCAGGAAGTTTTCATTTCACATACTCTTGAAGCATAGCTTGAAGGATTTTGAGTATTACTTTGCTAGAATGTGAAATTAGTGCAATTTGTAGTAGTTTGAACAGTCTTTGGCATTGCCCTTCTTTGGTATTGGAATGAAAACTGACCTTTTCCAATTGTGTGGCTGCTGCTGAGTTTTCCAAATTTGGTGGCATTTTGAATGCAACACTTTAGCTCCAGCATCTTTTAGGATTTGAAATAGCTCAACTGGAAGTCCATCACCTCCACCAACTTTGTTCACAGTGATGCTTCCTAAGGGCCACTTGACTTCATACTCCAGGATGTCTGGCTCTAGGTGATTGATCACACCTAGAGGTTATCCGGGTCATTAACATCTTTTTTTGTACATAGTTACTGGGGGTTATATGTTATTCTTTAGCCTCCACCTATAACCCATCACTTGTCCTTTTAGAGGCCTGCATTATCCAGAGACTGTGATGTGAAGAAGACTTATTCTGGAGATAAAGATATATAGACCAAGAATGACAGGTGCTATCCTATAATAGCACCTTTTATTCATAAATATGTAATTTACTACAAAAAATAACCCCCAATTTAAATCTTCTGTACTGGACTGTGATTATAGAGATGAGCCCATTGATATTTGGACTATCACCCTCTCTTCCATTAACATCACTGTCCAATAAAGTAATCAATAATTCATTTATTTATAATGACCAATGATTTATATTGATCATTCATTTATAATGGTCAATAATTCATTTATTTCATGTCAGGAGAAACATTAACCTTTATAAAAAGTACTTACTATAGTGATGTTGTTACTATAATATAGTGGAATTATGTGAATCTGTTGCCCTTGTTTCCAGATCTTTTGTGATTAAAAACCTTAAGATCTGGAAATATGAAGACAAAATATACAAGTAATATTTTGCCAGGAATTTGAATTACAATGAACTGGTTAGGGTAGATTTTATTTAAGTTCTATGAGTTCAGGATCCTCACTGAGAAATAGAGGTAATATGTCATAGGATTTTATTGTGAATTATATAAGATGTAAATGTCAGGTTCTTTGTTCATTAGGTATATAGTAAGTGTTCAAAATATTAACTTTTAATATTCATTATCATTTTTGCTATCTCCAATCACATTTTTGCATAGTCAATTGTAATTGAATTTAATCCTTCATTCATGAGTGGCACCACTGAGGACGCTTCTATGCCTGATTTATTCAGAGACTTCCTCTTAGTAAAGAGGGAATATTGATGGTTACTTTGACTATGACAGTGATTCCTAACCATTCCCTTATTGCCCACCAAGTTCCCTTTCTTCCTCCTTATTTCCTTCCCTCCCTCTCTCCCTTCCTTCTTTCGTCAATTTATTTATCTATATATATAAATATATATGTATAGATACACATATATAGAGATATATAGATATAATACCTTTATCAGTCTCAAATATGGATTAGGAAAGTGATAACTATATTGTATTCCTTACTATTTCTTATAGACTGTATATGTATATGGGTCTTGTTTTTGTATCCATTCAGCCAATCTGTGTCTTTTGGTTGGAGCACTTAATCCATTTACATTTAGGGTAATTATAAATACATATGTTCATATTACCATTTTATTAATTGTTTTGGGTTTGTTTTTGTAGGTCTTTTTCTTCTCTTGTGTTTCCCTGCTAGAGAAGTTCCTTTAGCATTTGTTGTAAAGCTGATTTTGTGGTGCTATATTCTTTCAGCTTTTACTTATCTGTAAAGCTTTTGGTTTCTCTGCAAAATCTGAATGACATCTTTGCTGGGTAGAGTAATCTTGTTTGTAGGTTTTTCTGTTTTATCACTTTAAATATGTCCTGCCACTCCTTTCTAGTTGCAGAGTTTGTAGGTTTTTTGTTAATTTTCCCTTGCTGCTTTTAATATTCTTTTCTTTGTGTTTAGTTTTTGTTAGTATGACTAAAATATATTTTGGTGTGTCTCTCCTTGGGTTTATTCTACATGGGAGTCTCCATACTTCCTTGACTTGATTGACTATTCCCTTCCCCATTGAAGGGAAATTTTCAACTATAATCTCTTCAGATATTTTCTCAGACCCTTTCTCTTTCTTTTCTTCTTTCAGGACCCCTATAATTCAAATCTTAGTGTGTTTAATGTTGTCCTGGAAGTCTGTAAGACTGTCTTCATTT
Source organism: Bubalus bubalis (assembly GCF_019923935.1). NCBI lineage: Eukaryota > Metazoa > Chordata > Mammalia > Artiodactyla > Bovidae > Bubalus > Bubalus bubalis. The sequence continues at coordinate 18,932,794 of NC_059175.1, forward strand.
CTTTTCATTCCTTCTTCTTTGTTCTGCTCCATGGAAGTTATTTTTACCATTCCATCTTCCAGCTTGCTTATCTGTTCTGTTTCAATTATTCTGCCTTTGATTCCTTTTAGTGTGTTTTTCATTTCAGCTATTGTGTTATTCTGGGCTTCCCTGGTGGCTCAGACGGTAAAGCGTCTGCCTACAATGTGGGAGACCTGGGTTTGATACCTGGGTCAGAAAGATCCCCTGGAGAAGGAAATCGCAACCCACTCCAGTATTCGTGCCTGGAAAATCCCATGGACCAAGGAGCCTGGTGGGCTACAGTCCATGGGTCACAAAGAGTAGGACACAACTGAGCGACTTCACTTCATTGTGTTGTTCAACACTGATTCTTATTCAGTTCTTCTAGGTCCTTGTTAAACATTTTTTTTGGTATCTTCTTAATCTGTGCCTTCATTCTTTTTCTGAGATCTTGGATCATCTTTACTATCCTTTCTCTGAATTTTTTTAGTTGTATTACCTGTTTTCTCTTCATTTACTTGGTCCTATTGGTTTTTAACTTGCTACTTCTTCTGCAACATATTTCTCTATCATCTTATTTTGTCTAACTGTGTTTGTGGTTTCCTTTCTACAGGCTTCAGGGTTGTAGTTCTTTTGTCTGCCCGCTGGTGAGTGAGTTTGGTTCAGGGGCTTGTGTAGGCTTCCTAGTAGGAGGAACTGGTTCCAGTGCTCTGGTGAGTGGAGCTGGATCTTTTCCCTCTTTTGGGCAGGGCTGCACAAGGTGGTGAGTTTTGGGGTATCTGTGAGATTAGTATGATTTTAGGCAGCCTGTCTGCTGACAGGTGGGGCATGTCCCTGTCTTGCTGATTGTTTGGCAAGAGGTGTCCAGCACTGGCGCCTGCAGACAGCTAGGTGGAGCTGGGTCTTGGTGTTGAGACAGGCATTCACTCAAATTAGGGAGGGGCTTGGCAGCCACAGCTGTGTTGCCCGTAGACTGCCGGTGGTGCTGCAGGCCGGCAGGCTGTTGCAAGGACTAGGGTGTGCTTGTGCCACTGGGAGTCCCTTCTTACTGTTTCTAATCCATTATGGTAATTCTGTTATTTCAGTCTGATTTTAACAAGCAAACTAATGACAGATGTGAGTGTCTTTGCAGCCTAGTGAGATTTTTATCTTCATCAAAGCAAAGTGCTTTGGGGCAACACGAGATCAGCTTGTGGGATTAATCTTTTTTTCTTCAGTGCACTCCATCTACCAGATTCAGTAATTGTGTTCTCTGGTTCATACTCAGCATAACATTCTGACCTCCAGATCTGAAGCAACATATTTTCTAAGAGATACCGATTGTGTTTCTTGAAAATCTACGGGGCCAAGTAAATTGAGGACGTCTTTGTTATGCATATGAGTAATCTAAATCATATAGTCTAAGCCATTAAAATGTTAAAATGTGCTTAATGGTCAGTTACAGGTCAGAGAATTTGTTAAATGTGCTTTATATTTTCTAAGCACCAACAGGTTTTTTACATTTAAAGCAATCGCTATACCACATCACTTATATTTTTCAAAAAAGTTAAGTTTCTAACTTATAAAAATAAACACATGGCTATAATCTACAAAAATTATCAATTAATACCTCCTGTGAACTTCTGTTGTGTACTGAGTCTATGACATACTACTAGTTGTTGAGGATGTGGGATTCACTGAGCCAAATAGAGCTTCAAGTCCATTAGTCTCATAGATTAATCATTCCTTGTATCATAGCTTCAGATGTATGAATTCATTTCAACAGATGTTTATCAAACATCTTCCATGTGTGAGGCACTGTTGTTGATATTAAGGCAGGAGAACAGTCTAAATGTTTCTACAGTCCAGTACATATCATTATGTAACAGTCAGTCATTGGACAGTCAGAGTTATCCTTGGAGTTTAAACAACTACATGGAGGATTTCTTGGAGCTCTAAGGCTTCACCAGTGACAGGAAGTTGTAGATGAGGTTATATAGTCAAAGGAGAATTTTGTTGTTGTTTAATACTGTGAGTACATTTAAATTCTTATAGAAAAATGTCAACTTAGAAGGAGAGGTTGAAGAAATAGGCGAGAATGAAGAACTGACAATTATGGCAGAATCTCTGGGTAGGCAGGAGTAAACGGAACCTAGAGAACAGATTTAGGGACTGGCCTTGTATCAGTGAAGTGATGTCTCTTCCGTTGTCTTGGAGAGAAGGTAGAGACTCAGGGAGGCTCTTGCCATGTATGCCCCAAGAGAACTGGATATGCAGTGAGCAGCAATGGTATTATGAAGGGGGGCATGTCTGGAAATGTCCAACACCTGTGCCTCTGCCTGACCCCCTAGGTGAGGTGCTGCCATGATTTCTTCATAAGGAGCAGCAGTAAGATTTTAAGGTAATTGGAATGTCATGTGTGGGACTAGATGGGAGAAGGTATATCTGAAAGTTTCTTGAGGGTAGAGTCTATCTTAGGTTCTTTGTTATCTTTGTTCTACCCATCCCAGTCTTGAGTATTGTTGGTAATAAATAAGTTTATGATATTTGTTGTGTTCAAAAGGGATGGGAACATAGTTTGTTAAGAGAGATGATGATATGAAATAGAGATACTTAAAACTTGACTCTTCTGCTTAGGAGAGGCTTTTAATTTAGTTGGTACCCAGTTACAGCTTTTAATGTGTAATTTGGAAGCAACAAAATCCCTGATGGTTGGAGCATATAATGTATATTTTTGTAGAAGTTTACAAATGCATGATTGAACTTTTTCATAGACCAATTCAAATTAAGTTCATAGAAAATCTCCCTTCAGATGAGGTTGACTTATGTCTCATCTTTTTGGATCTGATGGTCTACTTCCTATCACCCTAAAGAAGTTCACAGATGACTCAGGGAAAATAGAAGCAGGAAACTTATGAATCTATCCTACTCTGGAGATTTGAGATGGAAGGATAAAATAAAGAGAAAAAGAAGTTACCCTCGTTCATTTCCTAGCATGAAGAATCCCAGAGTCACTCTTCTCTGTGTTCTCAGATCATAGCTGGATTTTAAGAATTCTCACTTGACTCATACTCTGAAGTGGTTATAAATACCCTTCCTCAGAGTATGGTTTTGTGAAAAAAACCTAATCAGTTGGTCTTATGACAAGACCAAAGTAATCTTTTTGATTTAGTTCTTAGCTGTAAGCTTAGTGTTGTTTGCCCTGAAGTATTGTTTTCAAAATATTAGATCACAGATATGCTATTTTGACTAAGTTAAAAACACAGTAAAGGGACTCACTCAAGTTGTGACTGAAAGTTCACATAGTCCTTGTATCAGGACAAGCAAGCTACATAATAACAAATCAGATGAAATGCTGTTCATTATATTTTTTCATAAATTTGGGTAAGTTCCACAGAGTTCAATATAGTACTGATTACACACTCTGTGGAGGAGATGTCAAATATAAGAAGATCAATGCTTATTATTTGTTATAATGTCTGAAATTTAGCATATAAGCATTTATTTTTATTAATTAGCAAAGTTTCAGAATGGAGAGAAACACTCTTTGGATAGGCTTTTTATTTCAATAACATTAATCAGTATTGATACAAAATCTATAGAAATTCATTGACTACCCACCTCTTCCATTAGCCAAGTTCTCTTTGAGGCAGCTGAATTGTTCAGAGGTTTAACCAGGTTCATTTGGATACCCCTTGCAAAATGTGAAGAAATTGGCTATGGGATCACTGATTTCCCATGTCTTAGATTTTCTCTGAAGCCACACATTTGATATAGATATCATACAACCAAAATAAAGTTAAAATGTTTTGTAATCAACTGCTAAATTAGCATTTAAAAATTAATTTTTTAATTGAAGTATAATGAACTTATTATATTAGTTTCAGGTGTACAACATGGTGATTCAATATTTTTATAGATAATGCACAACACAAAGCCATTATACTATTATTGACTGTACTGGCCACCTGATGCAAAGAGCTGACTCATTGGAAAAGATCCTGATGATGGGAAAGATTAAAGGCAAAAGAAGGGAGTGCCAGAGGGTGAAATGGTTAGATAACATCACCGTCTCAATTGACATGAATTTGAGCAAATTCCAGGACATAGTGAAGGACAGAGGAGTCTGATGTACTACAGACCATGGGGTTGCAGAGTCAGAAATGACTTAGTGACTGAACAGCTCTGTACTATACATCACATAATTGTGACCTGTTTATTTTATAACTGGCAGTTTGTACCTCTTAATCTGCTTCACCTATTTTGTCCATCCCCCACCCTCCCTCTCCAATTTTCTCTGCATCTATGAGTCCATTTTGTTGTGTTGTTATTTTATTTTTTAGCTTCTGTATATAAGTGAAATCATACAGTATTTGTCTTTTTCCATATGGCTTACTTCACTACCATAATACCCTCTATGTCCTTCTATGTTTTCACAAGTAGCAAGATTTCCTAATCTTTTATGACTAATATTCCATAGTGTATATGGAATATATATATATACATGTATATATATATGGAATATATATATATACACACACACTGTGTCTTCTTTACCCATCTGTTAATGGACATTTAAGTTGCTTCCATATCCTGGTTTTTGTAAAGAATGCTGCTGTGAACTTTGGGGTACATATATCTTTTCAAGTTAGTGTTTTCATTTTTCCTGAATTATACCCAGAAGTGGAGTGCTGGATCACATGGAAGTTCCAATTTAGATTTTTGAGGAATCGCCATACTCTTTTTCCATAGTAACTACATTTTCCGTGTCTGATGAATAATGATGTTGAGTATCTTTTAATATGCCTGTTGACCATCTGTTTATCTTCTGGAGAATATATCTATTCAGGTCCTCTACCCATTTTCAACCAGGTTGTTTGCCTTTTTTTTTTTTTTTTTTTTACTGAGTTATACGACATGAAGCTGGTTATGTATTTTGTATAGGAACCCCTATTGATCATTTCATTGGCTAATATTTTCTCACATTCACTAAGTTTATTTTTAGTTTGTTGATGTTTGCTGTACAAAAGCTTTTAAGTTCAATTATGTCTCATTTCTTTATTTTTGCTTTTGTTTCCCTTGTCTTTAGAAACAGATTAAAAGCAATATTACTCTAATTAATTTTAAAGAGTGTTCTGTCTGTGTCTTCTAGGAGTTTTATGGTTTCTAGTCTTACATTTAGTTCTTTAATCCATTTTTGAGTTCATTTTTGTATGTTATGAGAAAACATTTTATTTCATTCTTGTATATGTAGCTCTCCAATTTCCCCAGCACCACGTATTGAAGAGATTGTCTTTTCTCCAATGTATATTCTAGTCTCCTTTGTCATAGATTAATTAACCGTAAGTATGGGGTTTATTTTGGGGCTTTCTATTCCAGTCCATTGATCTTTATGTCTGATCCTATGTCAGTACCATGCTGGTTTGATTACTGTAGTTTTGTAATATAGTCTAACATCAGGGACCATGAAACCTCCAGTTTTGTTATTTTTAAGGTTGTTTTGGCAATTTGGGATCTTCTGTGGTACCATATAAATTTTAGGATGATTTCTTCCATTTCTGTGAAAAATGTCACAGGATAGGGATCACATTAAAATCTATAGATTGCTTTGGGTGGTGTGGACATTTTAACAATATTCCTTTTCCTAATCCATTTCTTGGGATATCTTTCCATTTATTTTTTTATTATTTTTCAATTTCCTTTATCAGTGTTTTATAGTTTTCAGGGTATAGGTCTTATACCTTCTTGGTAAATTTTACATCTAGGTATTGTATGCTTTTTGATATGATTTTAAACAGAATTGTATTTTGTTTTGTTTTGTTTTTTGCTTTCTCTTTTTGATAGTTCATCATTAGTGTTTAGAAAAGCAACTAATTTCTGTATAGTAATCCTGTTTCCTACAAATTTACTAAACCATTTATTTGTTTGAAAACATTTTTTGGTGGCGACCTTAGACTTTTTGACAGAGTATCATGTCATCTGCAAATAAAGACAGTTTTACTTCTTCCTTTCTAATTTGGATGTCTTATCTTTTTATCCTCTTTTTTTCAGTTTTATTTTTATTTTTTAACACCAAAACTATTTTTTAATGAGGTATAGCAAATTAACAATATTGTGATAGTTTCAGGTGAAAAGTGAAGGAACACAGCCATACATATACATGTATCTATTCTCCCCCAACCACCCCCCACCCAACCATATCATTTTACTTTCTGATTACTGTGGTTTGGACTTCCAATACTACGCTGAACAAAAGTGGTAAGAATGGGCATCCTTGTTTTTGTTCCTGATCTTTGATGAAAAACTTTCAGCTTTTTAAAATTGCATGTTATCTGTGAGTTTGTCATAAATGACCTTTATTATGTTGAGACATGTCTTATCTGTATCTACATTGTTGAAAATTTTTTATCATGAATGGCTGATGAGTTTTGTCTAAAGCCTTTTCTGTATATCACGTGATTTTTATCCTTTGCTTTGTTAATGTGATATATTACATTGGTTGATTTGTGAATATTGAACTATCCTTGCTTTCTTAGAGTTAATCCCATCTGATCATAATATAGAATGATTTTATGTATTATTGAATTTGGCTTGCCAATATTTTGTTGAGAATTTTTGCATTTCTACTCAAGGATATTGGTCTGTAATTTTCTTCTTTTATAGTATCTTTTCTGACTTTTGTATCAGGGTAATGCTGGTCTCAGAGAATAAGTTTGAAAGCATTCATTTCTCTTCATTTTTGGGGAAATAATTTAAGGATAGTTATTAACTTAAAAAATATTTGGAGGAATTCCACTGTGATGATGTCATCTTGGAGATTAGTATGCTGGCACTTTTAAAGTTATTGTTTCATTTTCATTACTAGTAATTGGTCTGTTCACCTTGTCTATTTATTCCTGATTCAGTCTTCAAAAATTATATTTCTAGGAATTTATCCATTTCTACTAATTACCTAATTTGGGGCATATAATTGTTTATAGTAATCTATATGATCATTTATATTTCTGTGCTATCATTTGTAACTTCTCTTTTATTTCTGATTTTATTCATTTGAACCCTCTTTTTGCTTGATGAGTCGGCTAAAGTTTTATCAGTTTGTTTTTTATCTTTTCAAAAACTAGCTCTTAGTGTCATTGATTTTTTTCTATTATTTAGTATTTATTTCATTTATTTCTGCTCTGTTATCGTTTCTTTTCTTCTACTACCTTCAGACTTCGGGTTTTTTTTTTTCCAATTATTTTACATAATGTAATGTTAAGTTGTTTTTGGGATTTTTCTTGTTACTTATGGTGAGCCTGTATCACTATAAACATCCCTCTTAAAACTGCTTTTACTGCAGCCTATAGATTTTAGAAAGTTTTGTTTCTTTTTACATAAATCTCAAATAGTTTTTAAATTTCCTATTTGATTTCTTCAATGTCCTGTTTTTGTTTTTGTTTTTAAATATCATGTTGTTTAGTCTCCAAAAGTTTGTTTTTTCCAGTTTTCTTCCTATAATTGAGGTCTAGTTTTATACCATTGTGGTTGGAAAAGATGCTTGCTATGACTTCAGTCTTCTTAAATTTACTGTGGTTTTGTGTGTGTGTGTGTGGTCTAGCATGCAAGGACATTCCATGTGCATGTATCCTAGAGAATGTTCCATGAACACTTAAAAAAATTGTATATTCTTCTGCTTTTGAACAGCAGGTTCTTAGATATCAATTACATCCATCTGGACTAATATGTCATTTAAGGGCAGTGTTTCCTTATTGAGTTTCTGGCTGCATGATCTATTCATGTAAGTGAGTTATTAAAGTCCTCTAGTATTATTAATGTCAATTTCTCTCTTTATACCTCTTAATATTTGCTTTATATTTTATGTGGTATTATGTAAGGTGTATGTGTGTTTAAGAATGTTATGTTCCCTTCTAGGATTGCCCCATTTCTAATTATGTAATTCCCTTCTTTGTATTTTGTTAGAGTCTTTGTTTTAAAGTCTATTTTATCTGATGTAAGTATTGCTTCCTGGCTTTCTTTTCATTTTTATTTGCATGAATTATCTTTATCTGCTCACTTTCAGTCTCTGTGTGTCTTTCGCTCTGAAGTGAGTCTTTTGTAAACAGTGAATAGAAAGGTCTTTTTATTAAAGCCATTCAGCTACCAATACCTTTGATTGGGGCATTAACCCATAAGTATTTAAAATGACTACTGATGGGCAAGGACTTGTTGCCATTTTTTTCACTTTATTTTTTATTGTTTTTATAGCTCTCCTTTATTCTGTGGTTTCTTCTCTTGTGACTTGATGATTTTCTTTAATGTGATGTTTAGATTCCTTTTTTCTGTGTGTGTTTTGTGTATCTAGTGCAGATGTGGGGGGTTTGGTTACCATAAAGTTTGTATATATTGACATTTGTTTTAAGCTAGTGGTCATTTTTTGGGGGGAAGAGCTCCAAAATCACTGCAGATGGTGATTGCAACCATGAAATTAAAAGCTGCTTACTCCTTGGAAGGAAAGTTATGACCAACCTAGATAGCATATTCAAAAGCAGAGACATTACTTTGCCAACAAAGGTCTGTCTAGCTATGGTTTTTCCAGTGGTCATGTATGGATGTGAGAGTTGGACTGTGAAGAAAGCTGAGTGCCAAAGAAGTGATACTTTTGAACTGTGGTGTTGGAGAAGACTCTTGAGAGTCCCTTGGACTTCAAGGAGATCCAACTAGTCCATCCTAAAGGAGACAAGTCCTGGGTGTTCATTGGAAGAACTGATGCTGAAGTTGAAACTCCAATACTTTGGCCACCTCATGCAAAGAGTTGACTCATTGGAAAAGACCCTGATGCTGGGAGGGATTGGGGGCAGGAGGAGAAGGGGATGACAGAGGATGAGATGGCTGGATGGCATCACTGACTCAATGGACATGAGTTTGGGTAAACTCCGGGAGTTGGTGATGGACAGGGAAGCCTGGCATGCTGTGATTCATGGGGTCGCAAAGAGTTAGACATGACTGAGTGACTGAACTGAACTGAGTGGCCATTTTAATTCAATTACATTCTAAAATTCCTACATTTCTTTACTCCTAGCCACCTTTTATTTTTTGACATATTATATATATTTTTGTGTCTCTTGACTATTTATCATAGTTATTAGTGAAAGTCGCTCAGTCGTGTCTGACTCTGCAACCCCATGGATTATACAGTCCATGGAATTCTCCAGGCCAGAATACTGGTGTGGGTAACCTTTCCCTTCTCCAGCAAATCTTCCCAACCCAGGGATTGAACCTAGGTCTCCCTTATTGCAGGCAAATTCTTTGCCAGCTGAGCCACAAGGGAAGAATACTGGAGTGGGTAGCCTATCCCTTCTCCAGTGGATCTTCCCATCCCAGGAATTGAACTAGGGTCTCCTGAATTGCAGGCAACTGAGCTATGAGGGAAGCCCACTGAGCTATGAGGGAAGTCAATAATAATGACTATTGTAGTTATAGTTGACTGTAAAACTTTTGGTCTTTTAACCTTGATACTAGCTTTTTAAGTTGTTGGTCTCCTGCTTTTACTGGTTATTTGCCTTTACTACTGGGAATTTTTTCCTTCATATATTTTCTTATTTCTTGTTATGGCCTTTCCTTTTTCTCTTAGAGATGGTTTTTTAACATGTCTTGTAAGGATAGTGTAGTATTGATGACTCCTTTAGTTTTTGCTTGTCTTGGAACCTGTATCTTCCTTCAGTTCTGAATGATATCCTTGCCATGTAGTGTATCCTTGGTTGTAGGTTGTTCCTTTTTTGCATTTTAAATATATGATAGCACTCTCTTTGGCCTGAAAAGTTTCTGCTGAAAAATTATCAAATAGCCTTATGGAATTTCCCTTGCTTTTCTCTTGCATGCTAAATCGCTTCAGTTGTGTCCAACTTTGTGCAGCCCTATGGACTGTAGCTAGCCAGTCTCCTCTGTCCCTGGGATTCTCCAGGCAAGAATACTGGAGTGTGTTGCCATGCTCTCCTCCAGATTTTCCTGACCGAGGGATCAAACCTGCATCTCTTACGCCTGTTGCATTGACTCCTGGGTTCTTTACCACTATTGCCACCTGAGAAGGTCTGATTTTCTCTTGCTGCTGCTGCTGCTGCTGCTAAGTCGCTTCAGTCGTGTCCGACTCTGTGTGACCCCATAGACGGCAGCTCACCAGGCTCCCCCATCCCTGGGATTCTCCAGGCAAGAGTACTGGAGTGGGGTGCCATTGCCTTCTCCATGATTTTCTCTTGCTGACTTTAAAATTCTCTCTTTATCTTTAACTTTTGTCATTTTGATTATGGTATGTCTTGATGTGAATCACTTTGGATCATTCTTGTTTGAAACTCTATATTTCCTTGACCTGAATATGTTTCTATCCCCAGGTTGGGAAAGTTTTCAACTATTATTTTATGAAATGCATTTTCTGCCTTTTTCCTACAGCCTTCCAGCTCTCACAGCCATATGCCCTGCTCATTTTTAAAACCCATTAAGGGGACTCATCTTCCTGGGCTGATTTTCAGCACTGGTTGCCTAATCTGGGTATTGAATCCCTCATTTTGATAGATGTAGAGAAGTCCTTCAAGTTTATGATATTACCTTCAGCTTCCAGGTTGCCTTCCAGGGCTGTGGGTCCTGACTGTGTAGCATTTCTGTCCTTCTTATCCATCTTAATGTGTTTTTTTTCCTTTGTATCTTTGATTGTAGAAAATATATTCTGCTATTATTTAGACTGTTTTCTGAGAGAGCTGTTCTATATGCAGTTGTACTTTTGGTGTGTCTGTGGGAGGAAATGAGCTCAAAGTCTTCTTACTTTGCCATCTTTATACATGCCACAAATTATCATTTAAATAATGCATTAAATCTAGACATTTGGTAAAGAAATAAATCTTTATAAAAGGATAAAGTGTCTAGGCATATCCTGAACTCATGTTGCAAACTTACCTTCTATCATAAAGACATGAGAAATTTTACTTTTCCTTCGGATAAAGCAACTAGCAAACTCAGACGATCATCCCAATTACCAGGTGAATTTAGGATAAACTTTATGTGACAAATAGTGCTGTCAGGTCCTCTTATGCGAGGACTAGTTTTCATTTATCTTGAGATAATTGATTTCCTGGGATATGCATCATATTCTGATTTAAAGCTCACTGAATAATATACCTGTTTCTTTTTCTAAAAAAAAAAATAGTCATAAAACAATTATTACTATTCCTATATCAAGTGGGAAAAATAACACTTTTCTTAATTTTAGCTTTTTTATTACATTAAATAGTATCACTATTTTTATTTTATTTATCACAAGATATATTTTTCTTTATCATGTATCTTTAAGAAAAACTAGTAACATTCCTGTGTGACTGGTAGTTCAGTTTCAGATATGTCAATCTAGAAAAGTGAATGCCAATGTAAGATATGAGTGAAATCAATAAAATACCTATTATAGTTCTTAGGCTGATTAATTAAATTCTAGACAGGGCAGGGGGATAATTTCTAGAACATTTGCTCTGACTAGAGCCATTGAGTGAAACAGATTGCTATAGTGGTGATTAATAAATACATGCCATCTAATTATTTTAAGTTCCCCAGTAATATTTCCAAATGCAAAATTACTAGGTAAGATGTTTAGAAGTTGCACATTACATTTGTTTTCCAGGTAAATGCTCAAACTATTTTCCTGGCACTCAGCATGTTCAGTGCTTACAGTATTAGCAATATTATTATTGACATTTAAAATATGACCAAAAATATCCTGGTCAGATAATTTTTATTTTCTTCACATAGCAGCCTTGATATTTGTTTTCCTCTCTTTCCCTTCCCAGAAAATCTTCTAACCCTTAAATTTTGTTTTTATTAGAAATCTTTTTATTGGAGTATAGTTGCTTTACAATATTGTGTTAGTTTCCGCTGTACAACAAAGTGAAACAGCTCCATGTATCCATAAATGCCCTCCCTCTTGGACCTCCCATCCCTGCCCATCCCACCCATCTAGGACATCGTGGAGTACCAAGCTGAGCTCCCTGTAGTATACAGCACATTCCCATTAGTTATCTATTTCACACATGGTAGTGTATATATGTCAGTCCCAATCTCCCTGTTCTTCCTATCCCCTCTTCCTGCCCCCTTTGCCCTGTATCCACACATCTGTCTCCTATGTCTGCATCTCTATTCCTGCCCTGCAAATAGGTTCATCTATATCATTTTTCTATATTCCACATATATGTGTTAATATACAATATTTGTTTTTCTATTTCTGACCTGCTTCACTCTGAATGACCGTCTCTAAGTCCATCCACATGTCTACAAATGACCCAATTTTGTTCCTTTTAATTGCTGGGTAATATTCCATTGTGTATATGAACCACATTTTCTTTATCCATTCATCTGCCAATGGATATTTAGGTTCCTTCCATGTCCTGGCTATTGTAAGTAGTGCTGCAATGAACATTAGGATGCTTGTACCGTTTTGAATTATGATTTTCTAAGAGTGTATGCCCAGCTGTGGAATTGCTAGGTCATATGGTAGTTCTTATTTATTTTGTTGGGCTCTAAAATCACTGCAGATGATGACTGCGGGCTCAAATATAAAAGATGCTTGTTCCTTGGAAGAAAAGCTATGACAAACCTAGACACCATATTAAAAAGCAGAAACATCACTTTTCTGACAAAGGTCCAAACTATGTTATGACAAAGGTCAAAGCTATGTTTTTTCCAGTAGTCGTGTACGGATGTGAGAGTTGGATCATAAAGAAGGCTGAGTGCTGAAGAATTAATGTTTTCGAATTGTGGTGCTAGAGAAGATTCTTGAGAGTCCCTTGGACAGCAAAGCGATCAAACCAATGAATCCTAAAGGAAATAAACCCTGAATACTCATTGGAAGAACTCATGCTTGAAACTGAAGTTCCAATATATTGGCCACCTGATGCGAAGAGCCAACTCATTGGAAAAGACCCTGATGCTGGGAAAGATTGAGGACAGGAGAAGAAGGGGGTGAGAGGGGATGAGATGGTTGGATGGCATTGTCAACTCAATGGACATGAGTTTGAACAAACTCAGTGAGATAGTAAAGAACAGGGAAGCCTGGTGTGCTGCAGTTCATGGGGTTGCAAAGTTTTGGACATGACCGAGCAACTGAACAGCAATAATGGTCGTTCTATCTTAGTTTTTTAAATAACCTCCATACTGTTCTTTGGAGAAGGCAATGGCACCCCACTCCAGTACTCTTGCCTGGAAAATCCCATGGATGGAGGAGCCTGGTAGGCTGCAGTCCATGGGGTCGCTAAGAGTCGGACATGACTGAGCAACTTCACTTTCACTTTTCACTTTCATGCATTGGAGAAGGAAATGGCAGCCCACTCCAGTGTTCTTGCCTGGAGAATCCCAGGGACAGGGGAGTCTGGTGGGCTGCCATCTGTGGGGTCGCACAGAGTCGGACACGACTGAAGCGACTTAGCAGCAGCAGCAGCATACTGTTCTTCATAGTGGTTAGTGATTATATCAGTTTACATTCCCACCAACAGTGCAAGAGGATTCCCTTATCTTCATACCCCTTAGAATGTATAAAATATTTGCAAACAAAGTGACTGACAGGGGATTAATTTCCAAAATATACAAGCCATGCTTTCTTTTAATTCAATGAGAATGATAGATGATAAGATTTACTGCAAATCGCTCTTACTCTCTGATGATTAAGGCTTGCTTTTAAATAAAGTTCATTATATTTGTCTCTGTTTTCTCTTAGGTTTATATCTTTCCATGGAACTCCTTATTCCCCTCCTACAAAATAAATTTCTGGAGGCCCACCAGGTCACTCCATGTGTCCAGACCTGTATGAATTCTAGAAATGGACAGTTTGGTTCAAGTTGAGACCTGGCTACATATCCTTCATTCCTGTTTAAATTCTATTCTCTACCATCAGAGGAGCCTGGTGGGCTACAGTCCATGAGATCTCAAAGAGTCGGACATGACTGAATAATTAAGCAGCAGCAGCAGCATATTCTAGTATTACATGATAGGAATCCCGGATAGTAGTTACTGCCTCTGAATGTCCTTTCTCTTAGATCCATCTTTTCTTATTTATCCTAACATAAAGCAATAGTTATAAATGAGCTCAGAAGTTTGACATTCCTACTCAGTTCATGTGCACCTAAAAGCAAAGGGAAGTCAGTTAATTATCGTTTGTCTTGAGTCTGAGTCCCCAGCAGGAAACAGAGCTCCAGGAACTCTAACTGAGGCTGGTATCTGTTCTGTCGTGTAGTGAGACAGCAGTACTCTCTGAATTATTTTTCTGGAAACTATTCTTCTAGGAGCTTGTAGTAGGCATAATGCTGCCCCACAGGAGCTTATAAATTAATGGGAATCATGGTGCAAGGATGCTGTAAGAACTTCACCACTATAAACCACTTTACCTCCTGGGGTGGTGATGTTTTCTGTTATTCCTGCTTTACTGAAATGAAGATTGCAAGTAGAAATGGAATCAAAGATGAAATTAGCATAAGAACATTTTCATTTTCCTGGTAGGACTGTAGAGCCCTGGTATTCAGCTGGCTGTTTACAAGGAATGTCCCTTCTGGCTGGTCATGGCATTAATCTTCATTGGGTTGAGACCAAGCATTTTGATTGGAAAATATATTGACTTTGGCCCTGTGACTACAGACATTCCTATTCTTAGTAATCCATAGAACTGAAGGAAACCTCTCTATATTCTGTTTCAACCTTCTGAGTCGTCGTCTCTATCTTTTCTTGTTTGTTAGGTCTCTTTGCCCACCATCATTGTGTCTAATAATGGTAACCATTGGTCAGCTAGTTCCATGGCTACTTAAGACCTGGAGTCTTAAGATTCCTTGGAAAGGTGCCAACCACGTTAAAGTATAATCTGATCAATTTAGTTAAAGCACTGTTTGTGAGAGTGTAAGTGTTATTATGCAGCATTTTCACCTTCCCACCTCAAATCTCCCTCCCACACTTCTACCACTTCCAACCCCCACTTTCATTACCAGTACTGGATAGTTAGTGATCTTTTTGAAGAATTTCTTCTCTATAGATTGAATTCAAAAGCTTTGATTCATAACCAGACTTCTAGTGATTTACTTTGCTGGTAAATTAAAAGCCATCTGGATTGGAAGGCCTAGTTAGATAATTTATAGCTTATTGTGATTCTAAAATTAATTATTTTTTAGCTCTCTGATACTCTATCTAGATCACATTTCTAAGATGAATAGCAAACATGTCAGAATTCAGTAGCTCCAAACTCCATTGAAATCTTCTCCCAATTTTCTTGGGTTGACTCAAATATATTTTAAAAAATTACTTACTTTCATGGTTTGGCAAGACTCAGACAGAAAACAGCTTCCAGTGTCAGTGGTAGCAGGAAAGAATACTAATAAGTGTTAGTCATCCACAGTAAATTAAAAATATAGTAATAAAGGAAAATTAAACTGCAGTGTGTTTGGGTGTTTGCTCTATTACCATAAATCCACTCTCTCATCTTCTATTCTCTGAAAAAGAGTGGGTGTGGCAAGAAGCATTGTGAAATTCCATTAGCATTTTTAGAGAAAATTACTCTACTAAATGATTCAGGATTCAGCTCCTAGCTTCTAAGGTTCAACTCGGCTGTATGAAACATTTTATTTTGTATACAAATGATGCCATAGAATTCTTCGAACGTAAACATTTGTTAGCAGCTAGCCCAAATTCTCTTATTTTTTAGGTGAGGGAATGCTAATAATTAGCCCAGGTTCTCATACCTAGTTACTGGTGACAAAGAGGTAGAAATTCACCAATCCACCCTCAGGCTGGATGTTGATCAAAATACTTCAGAAACAATATTTTAGACTAGAATACAATGCCTTGCCCTTGGTAAGTAAATAAAGAAATATTAGGTATTACTTAGAGATTCAAGTCTACATTATAAAAATGTGTTTTCCTTCTCACTTTGTTACTGAAGAAGTTTATCTGGAAATGAATAAATGCAGAGATGCAACGAGATATTGAGTCAGATTGCCCAGGCTTTATATTTTAGATTCACATTCATTCCATTTCTCTGGGAAGTTTGCCTTTCTTTTTCTCTGCTTAGTTTTGATTCATAACAGATTCTGTTACACTGGAGATTGTTAAGACTTCATCAAGTGAGGATTCCCTGACTTCTGCCTCCCTGCTGAACCACAAAGTAGCCAAACTAATTCATGTCACCTCCTTCTCAACCCCACAATGCAAGACCCTGTGTAGATCTAACGTTGCTATTACCAGTGATCCTAATTTCCTAGCAACATGATCCTTTTGACAGTTTGAACATGTTTGGTGTCTCTGCCAACCTCCAAATCACAGCAAGCTGTTAATTCCAAATCACCTTTTGCAAAGTACATTTCAAAGTTTTCTCATAGATTGCTCTAAGCGTGTTAGACAACTGGAAGGTTAATGTGTTTTTTTTTTTTCTTTTTTAATACTCAAAAAAAACTTTTAAAATATAGCTTTCTGACTCTGATTGTACCCTCAATATTTTCATAATGATTTTCTGCTCCTCAGTAGGAAAAGCTGCTTGATCCTGTCATGGACATGCTGCTGCTGCTGCTGCTGCTAAGTCGCTTCAGTCGTGTCCGACTCTGTGCGACCCCATAGACGGCAGCCCACCAGGCTCCTCCGTCTCTGGGATTTTCCAGGCAAGAATACTGGAGTGGGTTGCCATATTCTCACATAAAAAAATCACAGCTTTTAAATTTTAGATCACCTCTTAAGAACTGTAGATCTCACAGCACAAACTCCTCAAAATTGGTGGGCATGTACCACAGGCCTCAGCCTTGACTTAGAAAATAAAAAATCTGATACTTCAGTGTATATATGTAACCACGTATCTTTTTTTTTCATTTTATTTTATTTTTATTTTATTTATTTATTTTTTTTATAACCACCATATATCTTAAGAGAGAATATTTGCTCATGTTGTCCCTCTGTAAGGCTTCAGATAAATGATAAAAGCTATTTTAAGTACATAACCTCATATCACAAAATTTCAATAGAATTATTCATTTAGTTGCAATTTAGGTATTCTCTTGTCTGAAAAAAATGTAAGGTTGAAGAACCCTGAGAAGAGAAGTAGTTCTGAAGGCAGGAATAAGAGTTTCAGATATGTTCACTGCTATTTCCAGTGTGGTGTCAAATGTGTTTCTGATTTATTGATGCTATTTCATTTGGTGAAAGAAGAGTGGATGAGGGAAGGAAATGCCACTGTAAATATTCTAGGTTCACTTAAGAATTTGTGGCAAATTTATTCCTTCATTTATTTCTATTTAGTTCTTATTTCTACTAGAAATTTGTTATCCATTTTTGTTGTTTTTTTTAATCAACATTAGTACTCAGATCAGATCAGACAGTTGCTCAGTCATGTCCGACTCTTTGTGACCCCATGAAACGCAGCACGCCAGGCCTCCCTGTCCATCACCAACTCCCGGAGTTCACTCAGACTCACGTCCATCGAGTCAGTGATGCCATCCAGCCATCTCATACTCTGTCGTCCCCTTCTCCTCCTGCCCCCAATCCCTCCCAGCATCAGGGTCTTTTCCAATGAGTCAACTCTTCGCATGAGGTGGCCAAAGTACTGGAGTTTCAGCTTTAGCATCATTCCTTCCAAAGAAATACCAGGGCTGATCTCAAGACTACATATTTCCCTCTGAATGTTGTGTTAGCTATATAGTATAGCCTATGATAGGTAGTATTTTCAGTATAGTTGTTTTTTTGAAGGTCTGCAATTACAGCTTGTTTTTCTGCTTTGATCTAATAAATAGAGATGTTTAGAATTTCCAGTGTAAAGGATTTTTGTTGTTATTGATTTCTGATTTTATTGTTTCTAGTTCTTGACTTGTGAACAAAATTATTATCTTTGTTACATGTACTTTCTTGGAATTTTGAGGTTTCTTTGTGGCCAAATATGTTATCAGATTTTATGAATATTCAAAGAATTTGAACAGTAGGAGTATTCTTTATTATTGCAGTACATAATTTGATGTACCTGTGTACATCTATAATTTCTACCTTGTTTATTTGGGAGTTTTCTATCCCTTTATTTACTTTATGATAACTGAGAGACGTGAAGTTTCATATTAGTGTGTTTCTGACCATTTCTTCTTTCATCTTTTATAATTTATGCTTTATGGGAATTTATGCTATTATTTTTATATAGATTATTGATGTGTTAGTTCTTTATTGTGAATTATGGAATTCAGCATTATTTGTTTTCTAATTTAATTTTTTTCTCCAATATTCTACATTTTGTCATGGTAAGATCACAGTTCCTTATTTCATCTTTCATTTGTTTGGTACATCTTTGTGGGTTCTTTCATTTTTAATTTCTCGGAAGCACTTAAGTATATCTCTTATTTGTGGCATAGATCTTATAATCTATAAAATTTTGTAGTCTAACATGATTTTTGATTGTAATAGATGATTTTTTAAATCCTTTACATTTACTGATATGACAAGTGTATTTGATATTAGTTCTTTAACGTTATTATGCATTTTGCATATTTACATCTTACTTATTTTTAAAAGTATTCCATTGGTGGTTTATTTTCTTTGATATTTTGTTGTCCTTTTTTTCAAGCTTTTTTCTTAGTTTTTTTTTTTATATTTTGTGTTTATATGTATCTCTTTACATATAATCTGTTTTATCTAAAAGAGCATTTATGAAATTAATTTGTGACCTCTTCTTGATTTCCCTCTTCCCTTTCCCCAACCAGCCAATGTTGGTTAATAGTGTTATTTTGCTTAGTATTTACCTTTATACTCCTAAGTCTTAATTGATATCTTTTGAATTCCAGTCATTATATGTGAAGGAATCAATAATTGTTCTTCCTTCTCTGTTTTCCTTCCATTTTTCTTAACTGAAGTACTGCCATATTCATATGCTATACTCTCAATCTTATCCTCACTTTTATTTTTACAAATATATTAGATAAAATAGATTCAGTCAAGGCACATAACATACTTTTTTCCCAAAAGTTTCCCAGTTATCCTCTACTAATTTTCTCAGCAATGGCTCATAGGAACAATATTCCTTAAGTTTGTAGAGATTCATAACTCTGTGTTCACAATTTTTATATTTGAAGAACATCTTTGCATAAACTCTTGTTCCTGAGTGCCTTCTAAGTTTTGCTCCACTGTTTTCTGCTTCTAAAATTTTCCATTACAAAGTCTGAGGCAAAGTTCATTTTAGTTTTTTCAGTAATGACTAATTAACTTTGCTCATAGGTCCAAAAGAGTCTTTCTTTCTTTTTTTTAATTTTAATGACATTTTATTTAATCTTACATAATCAAAACTATCTTTACATGCCATCAATATAAATAAACATCATGAACAGAATATTTTGCATTCTTTTATCCATGTTAAGTCTTTATTATCTGGTGTGTGTTTTACGTCTATAGCACATCTTAGTTTGGACTAGCATTATATATTCTTGCCTCTGTTGTCAAAAATAAGGTACCGCTAGTTGTGTGGGTTTATCTCTGGGTTCTCTATCTTGTTCCATTGGTCTATATTTCTGTTTTTGTGCCAGTACCATACTCTCTTGATGGCTGTAGCTTTGTAGTATAGTCTGAAATCAGGAAGGTTGATTCCTCCAGCCCCATTCTCAAGACTGCTTTGACTATTCAGGATCTTTTGTGTCTCCATATGAATTATGAAATTTTTTGTTGTAGTTCTGTGAAAAATGCCATTGGTAATTTGATAGGGGTTGCATTGAATCTGTAGATTGTATTTGGTAGTATAGTCATTTTCACACTGTTGATTCTTCCTACCCAGGAACATGGAATATTCTCTTTATGTTGTATTTGATTTCTTTCATCAGTGTCTTACAGTTTTTCATATACAGGTCTTTAGTCTCCTTAGGTAGATTTATTCTTAGATATCTTATTCTTTTTGTTGCAATGGTGAATGTTATTGATTCTTTAATTTCTCTTTCTGATTTTTCATTGTTAGTATATAGGAATGCAAGTGATTTCTGTGTATTGACCTTGTATCCTGTGACTTTGCTGAATTTGCTGATTGGCTCTAGTAATGTTCTGATAGTTTCTTTTTGGGTTTTCAATGTATAGTATCATGTCATCTGCAAGCAGTGAGAGTTTACTTCTTCTTTTCTGATCTGGATTTCTTTTATTTCTTTTTCTTCTCTAATTGCCATAGCTAGGACTTCCAAAACTATGTTGAATAATAGTGGTGAGAGTGGATACTTTTGTCTTGTTCCTGATCTTGGAGGGAATGCTTTTAGTTTTTCACCATTGAAAATAATGTTTTCTGTGGACTTTTCATATATGGCCTTTACTGTGTTAAGGTTGAT
The DNA here is from genome assembly GCF_019923935.1 of Bubalus bubalis. Lineage (NCBI taxonomy): Eukaryota > Metazoa > Chordata > Mammalia > Artiodactyla > Bovidae > Bubalus > Bubalus bubalis. The sequence continues at coordinate 18,953,082 of NC_059175.1, forward strand.
TCCTTCCATGCCCATTTTTTTTAAAGCATTTTTATCATAAATAGATGCTGAATTTTGTCAAAGGCTTTTTCTGCATCTATTGAGATGATCATATGCTTTTTGTATTTTAATTTGTTGATGTGATGTATCATGTTGATTGATTTGTGTATATTGAAGAATCCTTGCATCCCTGGAATAAACCCAACTTGATCATTGTGTATGAGCTTTTTAATGTGTTGTTGGATTCTGTTTGCTAGAATTTTGTTGAGGATTTTTGCATCTATGTTCATCAATGATATTGGCCTGTAGTTTTCTTTTTTGTTGTTGTCTTTGCCTGGTTTGCTATCAGGGTGATTGTGGCCTCTTAGAATGAGTTTGGAAGTGTTCCTTTATTTTTAATATTTAATATTTAACAGGATACCTTAGTGTTTCCCCCTAGATCAATTTTCCTAGGTATATGATATACCCTTAAAATTTAAAGGAGTTCTAAATTACAGATGGGACTTCCCTGGTGGCTTGGATGTTAAGGAGTCTGCCTGTAACGTGGGAGACCCTGGTTCAATCCCTGGGTTGGGAAGACCCCTTAGAGAAGGAAATGGCAATCCACTCCAGTATTCTTGCTGGAAAATCCAATGGATGGAGAAGCCTGGCAAGCTACAGTTCAACTTATAGATAAATATTTTTAATCATCTTTTTTTTCTTCTTCAGTTCAGTTCAGTTCAGTCGCTCAGTCGTGTCCAACTCTTTGTGACCCCCTGAATCGCAGCACGCCAGGCCTCCCTGTCCATCACCAACTCCTGGAGTTCACCCAGATTCATGTCCATCGAGTCAGTGATGTCATCCAGCCATCTCATCCTCTGTCGTCCCCTTCTCCTCCTGCCCCCAATCCCTCCCAGCATCAGAGTCTTTTCCAATGAGTCAACTCTTCACATGAGGTGGCCAAAGTACTGGAGTTTCAGCTTTAGCATCATTTCTTCCAAAGAAATCCCAGGGCTGATCTCCTTCAGAATGGACTGGTTGGATCTCCTTGCAGTCCAAGGGACATTCAAGAGTCTTCTCCAACACCACAGTTCAAAAGCATCAATTCTTTGGTGCTCAGCTTTCTTCAGAGTCCAACTCTCTCTAATTATGTATATATTTCATTTGTTTTCTATGTATCACTTTCCTTTGCATATTAAAAAATTCTTTCTTTATCCTGTTGATTTTCTTTACTTTCCCCATGTTTTGCCTCTCTATCTAATATGGTTTCTACTCTATCTATCTTACCTTGTGGTCATTGTAATGAAAACATATTTTGAGAAGTCTTTTCATTGTTTCTCATTTTCTTCCCTGAATTCTATTAGTTCTTCATTCCTGTTATTTGGGTATCTTTTAATATCCTTTGTGGTATCAAAATCTTCAGTGAATTCTGTATTTTCATTTCTTTTAAAATTGTAATTGTTTTGATAATTTTAAAGCAATTCACAATAGAATATCAATTTATCTTTTCTCTTTACACTTCTGGAGCTTTTTCCTGATTTGTTTTCTTAATTTATGGGGGACTTCTGCTACTCTTTTCTGGTGTTTTAGAAAAAATAGTATCATGGAGTGGATGTGATGATATTATATTTTAAAAGAATAAGAATCTATGATTCAGTGAAATTCTAAGGTTAGGTTAGAATGAGTTGGATATTCCTGCACCATCAATTTGAGAAGGATACTGTGGAGAAGGGATGGGAGGAACAAGAACAGCTTTTTCTTATTGTTCAGCTTAAGGTGCCCCTCCTGCTATACTTGGTGCTTTGTAAAGCCAGGCTGGCTTTGACCTTCATTCTCTTTCACTACACCTAGAATGCTTATGGCTACACTTGCTTTCCAGCATTCCTGCAGTTTGGTTGGTTGGGGTGTTTGAACCCAGTTTATAAGTAATTTAGTATTTGTGTTTTTTTCCCCTTTTTATTTTGCTAAAAAGGTTGTGTGCATGTATGTGTGTGTGTGTGTGTGTGTGTGTGTGTGTATGTTCAAGTATTGGTAGGGGGAAAGGGTGGTTTTTCACTCTCTTTGTTGCTTTATTTAGTTTTAAAGAAAATAATAGGAACTTAGCAAAGCTTCCTTAATGAAAAAATGATGAGAGATAAAGAGGAGCAAGATTCTTGATTCTCATTCCATTTCTACTGTTTCTTTTGTCAAGATAGGCCCTGCCTCTTCACTCCTATACTAGAAAGATGTTCTCACATTTAAGGTCTATAGCAATGTATAGGTTCTATGATTCAATGACATTCTGTATTGTACTGGTTGTTAGTCCTGTATCCTTCTCATGGAAGTTACCTTTCCTGAAGGTAAAGAATTGGCCTGCTGGTAAAGTGGCATGACACTACAGTGAGAAAAAATGAGCCCTGGGTGGAAAAAATCAATCCTGACTCTACCTAAGAGGGCAATTAGTCCATTCTACTCAGCTATCTATCAATTATTCAAAGAACAATTATTCTCCCTTATGTTTGTTTGGCTTAGGCTCTGTGTTGACAATTTTACTAAGAGTTTGTCCAAGGCATAAAGTAAGTGGAAGTCAGTCTTAAATCACCATGTCTGACTGTGACCTGTGATAAAAAGTTTAATGGGAAAGTTCAGTTTTAATGCGAGTAACAGGTATTCATTGACTATAAGGTGCTGGAGATATATTTGAAGCTAAGTTAGAAATAGTTCCTGTTCTTTGAGTAAGTCAATCATCTTCCTCAAGTAAGTAATCTCACTTCACATCCAGTGAAGTTGCAACTGTTGACTAAGAGTTTTCTAGTCTTTTCTTATCCCATTAGCATATTTAAGCCAGTGTATATCTGGTTTCTGTCTGGGGGTCAGGGTTCTATAAACTTCAATACAGTGACCTTTTCTGTCTTGTATATTACTGGATTCCTAATGCCCATCATAGCACCTGATATAACGCATGCACACACACACACACACACACACACACACACACACACACATATGTGATGCATGAATGAATAAAGAAAAATTTAAAAAAAAAAACTAAAAAAAAAAGAAATATATTAACAGACAGAGGAGTTTTTACTAATTGATCTCTAACATAATTTTATTGTTCCCATACTTGTGGATTTTATGTCTTTGGAAGAAAGTGAGTTGTCACTCATCAACTATATATAAATTTGCTTTGTCATCTCAGAGACTCAAATATAAAATATCCTATACCAAAATGGTAAGATTGAATTCAATTTAGTAATTGGGGTATAGTCTGAAGACTATATATAATCTAATGACCTTTTATTGAGAATAAGTTGAGAAAAAAATCTCACAATTCTTTTGGCTAAACTGTGTATTTTGGATGTATAGTTTTCAGATGTAGGTGGAATTTGGAATCAGAAAGACAGATTCAAACTCTAGTTCCTCTACTTGGTCTCTCTTTAAGTGAAAGTGAAGTCGCTCAGTCCTGTCTGACTCTTTGACCCCGTGGACTGTAGCCTACCAGGCTCCTCCCTCCATGGGATTCTCCAGGCAAGAGTACTGGAGTGGGGTGCCATTTCCTTCTCCAGGGGATCTTCCTGACCCAGGGATCGAACCCGGGTCTCCTGCATTCCAGGCAGATGCTGGTCTCTCTTTGTGCTTCAGCAAATGACTTGATCTTTCCAAGCCTTTGTTTGGTCATTTAAAAATAAAGATAAAATAACCTCCTAGCATTTAGTGACACAATATATAGTACATCAACATGTAGTACCTCGCCTTATGAAGTATTGTTTTTTGTTTTTGTTTTTTAATCTCTCTTTGTCTCTTTCATTCTCATTTTCACTCTTTGTTATTCTCAATACTTCAATTTCTCACTATGGTTTTCAGATTAAGATTATTACTGGATCACATTCATTTTTTAACTTAAAAACATCACTTCCCATTTAGTTGAAATGAATATCAATAGAGTTCACACTTCTTAAAGCCCTGAAAATATGCTATCTGTTCAAAACCCAGTTGACTGGCATACTAAGAGTTTAGAAAATTTAGAAATACCCATTGTAATGGTGTTTTCTGAGGCATTAGCTGTTATTTTGAAAGAAGAGATCTGGTAAGGAGACTTGGATATGAGATAAAAGAACTAGTTACTAACTTATAAACTAATGGCCCAGATTGTGTGTAATTAAATACCACAGTGGCTCAGAATTTCATTATACCCCTGTGGAAAAATTACAGTTGCCTCAATTATTAATTTTTAGGAATTTAGCCTTGACCAGCATATTTTTGGTCATATTAAAACTACGCATTAGTGTTCACTGGCTTGTAAAAATAAACTTCCTTCTAGACAATTTTGTGTTGTTGTTCTATAAAGCATGCAAATGAATATACAGAATGAGAAGGACCACAATTTAAAGGTGCCTTCTTTCATCCCTTATATTCTTATTTATTCTAATACACAGTAAATTTGAGCAATAGAGCAAACAATTTCTCTATAAAACTTGAGAGTTTGTTTCTTTTTTCTTGAAAGAAAATGAGCAGTTTATTCAAAGAGTCCCTCTGTGAAGAATTGGACTAAATTGTAATTAAAAAAAAATTCTTTCCTTATATAGTATTTTGTGTTTTTTTTTTAATTCCCCTGGTGAATTTTGTTTTCCTTGAAGGTGAAGATAAATGACTAGTGCTCATAGAAAAGTATATGTATTTAGCAAAATTAAGTACCCATATTAGTTTCCTGGGGCTACTGTAACAAAGTACCACAAACTGAGTAGATTAAATGATAGAAATTGATTGTCTCAGTTCTGGAGGCTAGTCTGAAATCAAAGTATTGGCAGAGTTGCTTCCAAGAGAAGGATTTATTCTAGGTTTTTCTCCTTATAGGTGGTTGCAGATGGTCAACTCTCTTAATGTTCCTTGACATCATCTTCATTCTACATGTCTCTGTATTCAAATTTCCCCTTTTATTATAAGGACACCAGACAAATTGGATTAAATCCAACCTTAATGAACTTATTTGAACTGGGTTACCTCTGAAAAGACCTCATCTCCAAATAAGGTCATATTTTCTGGTACTAGGGGAGTGAGGCATGGATTTAATCCATAATAATAGCCATTAAAATATAGGTAAAATATCAACTTCTGCTTTATTGACTGTGCTAAAGCCTTTGACTATGTGGATCACAACAAACTGGAAAATTCTTAAAGAGGTGGGAGCACGAGATCACCTTACCTGTCCCCTGAGAAACCAGTGTGCAGGTCAAGAAGCAACAGTTAGAACCAGACATGGAACAACGAACTGGTTCAAAATTGGAATAAGAGTATGTCAAGGCTATATATTGTCACCCTGCTTATTTAACTTATATGCAGAGTACATCATGCGAAATGCCAGGCTGGATGAAGCACAAGCTGGAATCACGATTGCCAGGAGAAATATAAATAACCTCAGATATGCAGATGACACCACCCTTAGGGCAGGAAGTGAAGAAACTAAAGACCCTCTTCATGAAGGTGAAAGAGGAGAGTGAAAAAGCTGCCTTAAAACTCAGCATTCAAAAACTAAGATCATGGCACCCAGTCCCATCACTTCATGTCAAATAGATGGGGAAACAATGGAAACAGTGACAGACTTTATTTTTCTGGGCTCCACAATCACTGCGGATGATGACTGCAGCCATGAAATTAAAAAACGCTTGCTCCTTGGAAGAAAAGCTATGACAAACTTAGGCAGTGTATTAAAAAGCAAAGACATTACTTTGCCCACAAAGGTCCATCTAGTCAAAGCTATGGTTTTTACAGTAGTCACTTACAGATGTGAGAGTTGGACATAAAGAAGGCTGAGTGCCAAAGAGTTGATGAACTGTGGTGTTGGGGAAGGCTCTCGAGAGACCCTTGGACTGCAAGGAGATCAAACCAGTCAATCCTAAAGGAAATCAATCCTGAATAGTCATTGGAAGGACCGATGCTGAAGCTCCAATACTTTGGCCACCTGATGTGAAGAGCCAACTCATTGGAAAAGACTCTGATGCTCGGGAAGATTGAAGGCAGGAGGAGAAGGGGACGACAAAGGACGAGATGGTTGGATGGCATCACTGACTCAATGGACATGAGTTTGAGCAAGCTCCAGGAGATGGTGAAGGACAGGGAAGCTTGATGTGCTGCAGTCCATGGGGTCGCAAATAGTCGGACATGACTGAACAACAAAAATTCTTTTCATTTAAACTTGGAATCCCTCCTCAATGCTAACTAATGACATCTTAGTGTATACCCTTTATAACAAAATAAAAAGATTTAAACATTATTTTTTTAACATTCAGATTATCTACAACTTTGTTTTGAGTGTTTTATAAACAGCTCCATCAGGGACTACCTTTAATCACCCACTCTTCCCCACTGATAGATTACTCTCTGAGATCCAGTGGTGAATTCTTTGAAATTCATGAAGGATTAAAACTCACTTTTGCTAAAGTCATGCAGTTAGTGTGACAGAGCTGAGATTCAAATATCTATCTAGTTAATTCTAAAATTAGTATTACTAATGTGGTCAATAATAGTGTATTTTATAATACTCATTTACTATTTATCTTTTTAATAAAAATACTGGGGTTTTTTCTGAATATAAATATAGCAGGTGGTCACAGGAGAAAACTTAGGGGATCCCCCCTCAAATTACAGAAATGAACATTAAAAGTACCCAGAATTTCCACATCCAGACATCATCATTACACATTAGCTTTCAGATCATATGTGTACACATTTTTATAACTTTATTTATATGTTTATATCTATAGAACTATATATATAATTTCACATATCACCAACAATTCTTTGCAATACAAGTTTTAAAATCTTTAACCATTTGCCTAATTAAAATTCATCCTAACTTTACAAAGTGAATTATTTTTTTAACTATGTAAAATAAGAGTTCTTTTTCATCTTATATCCTTCTCAAAAGAATAATGCCCAAGTCTGTAAAGGTGCACATGGAATTAATTTTCTCATCTTACTTTCTGTGCTAGAGTCCTAAGGGCAGAGCTGTCTAAAACAGAGTGAGACCAGAGCATAAGCCAGCTCTTTGTCTTGTTTCCACTCTTACTACTACTACTAAGTCACTTCAGTCATGTCCGACTCTGTGCGACCCCATAGAAAGCAGCCCACCAGGATATCCGGTCCCTGGGATTCTCCAGGCAAGAACACTGGAGTGGGTTGCCATTTCCTTCTCCAATGCATGAAAGTGAAAAGTGAAAGTGAAGTAGCTCAGTCGTCTCCAACTCTTAGCGACCCCATGGACTGCAGCCTACCAGGCTCATCCGTCCATGGGATTTTCCAGGCAAGAGTACTGGAGTCAGATGCCATTGCCTTCTCCGGTTTCCACTCTTAGTTCATCTCTAAAGCCAAGACTTCTACCCAAAGGTGAAAATCTTTGAATAAGTGCCCCTTTCTAGTCTCTTGTGCTGGTACCAAACTGGGTTGTTTGTTAGAGGAAAGGCCCCACAAAAATCTGAGGTAGGAGCAAGAATAGACTTGATGGTCATCTACTTGAATATAAAGAGAAGAGCTCAGAAGAGCATAGCATCCATGGCAACCATATCCAGATGTCACAGAATTTAGAGAACCCACTGGATCCTTTTAGAGGATGACCAGGGGATCTAAATCATGTCAGATAGAGCACCCAGCGTAGAACTGAGCAGGATCTGTGCTGAATACCTCTTTTATGTCTGCTACAGTATCATTCCAAGTCCTCTCCAGGGAAATCCCATATCTGCCTCACCATCTCACTTACTTATATTATGTGACTTATACACATACCCCCACAATGTTGTCTCCTGAACACAGTAGACCTGTCTGATACTTACCCACTTGTAATCTGTTGCTTTTAGGTCTGGCTCTGAAAGTTTTGGTATGGAAAGACTCAGATCAGTCTTAATGAAATGCTTAACTCCAGCAGGTTGTCTTTCATAGCGAGGTGATCTGGCTTGCCTTGGAAGCATTGTAGTTAGTCACAACACTCTCCTTGAGGACTTGGTTGTTTACAGTTGTTTACAGTGTGACCCAGGCCAATGGATCTTGCTTTAGGGCTTGTAAATAAGCCTAGAGTGTTTTGACATGAATAAATAGGACCTTAGTTTCAGTTGATAGTCAGATGCCCTTAGAGATTCATTCTTAGCCATCACTGGAGTAGAGTTAAAGGAACTTCACTGCCAGAGAGAGTGAGATATGTATGGTGGCTCTTCTGAGGTTTTCTAAGATTGTTTGGAAGCATAAAGGTCCTGACTTTTCCTGTGGCCCTTCATGAAATCTTGAGTCAACAGTCATGTGTATACATTAGGCAGCAGATGGAATCACTACGACTCATTCACTTTATAACCATTGATCCTCATACTACCTTATGATCTACTTTTTCAGATCATTGTGACAAATTTTCTACTCTTATGGAAAATTCCTTTCATGGTTAAAGCTTTTGGTAAATGTTATGACGCTTAATAATTCTCTCTACTGAATGGGAATAATTATGGAGGAGTTCATCAAATGCACTCATGGTCTCATTTAGTCATTAGAAAAACTAGAATACAATGCTTAAATGTGAAAAAAATTATAGGCTAAAAAGCCATAATATTGAGCATTTTTTTGTTTTTATTTTTGAAGCTTCTTGGAGATGGAATAACAAATAAGCTAATGATCAAAGCAATGATTTGAGTTTTTATCAGAAAGTCTACAGTTTCTTATAAAAATAAAGCTTCCACATATTCTTACTGGAAAAGCTATTTGATAAATTCTACCTCAGACACCCTATTGTTTTACCTAAAATAGTCAGGGTTTTCTAAACACAAATTGTCAAAAATATGGTGTTTATTCTCATAGTCATTTAACTATTGTGTGTGTGTGTGTGTGTTTGCTATCAGAATGAAAGTCTGATATTCCTAAACTGCAGAGTATTTTCAATCAGTGCAATAGGTAGCTTTCATGCCTTTTTTTTGCAAAGCAATTAAAAAATTATCAGAACATGTCCTCTTAAGAATGATCACAGATAGCTATAAAATCTATTGTGTTCATATTGACACACTTTCTATTTAGAATTTTTATATTGTCATATGAATAATTACACTAATTTCAGGCCCACTTTTTACATAGACATGGCCTCTATGTGGTCCTCTACCCTAAGCAAAACTCTTTTGGTTGAAAGTGACAGAAATCTAACTCAAGGTAGCTTAGCTATTTAAATAATAAAAATAATAATGATGACAATGTATTACTTATCTTAGCTGGAAGGCTATTTGAAGACTTATAAATAAAAGGAATAACTACAGAGCTAGAGACTCAGAGAATTACCTAACCATTAATGGAACGTTTTTCTTCTCCATCGATCTCCTACCTCTTCCTGGCTTCATTTGTACACAGGCTCTTTCCACCTGGAAAGAAAGATAATATCACTGCCTGTTTCTGGAAGCTGAGAAATAAAAAACAGGAATAGGAGTCCTGCTAGACTTCTATGAAATGATGGTACAATGATTTCCTAAGGCATGGGAGGTAAAGAAGTAAATGCCTGGGCTTCCCTGGTGGCTCAATGGTAAAGAATCTGCCTGCCAGTGCAAGAGACATGGTTCTATCCTTGGGTCAGGAAGATCCCAGAGAAGGAAATGGCAACCCCCTCCAGTATTCTTGCCTGGGAAACCTCATAGAAAGAAGAGCCTGGCCGGCTACAGTCCAAGGGGGTCGCAAAGAGTTGAACACAACTGAATGACTAAACATTAACATACAACCTAAGGATCTTTTCCCTTTTCCTTACCCTTTGCCTAGATCTACCCAGAATCCCTTCTTCCCATACTCCCGTTCCCTCTCAGTACTTGTATTCCCAAAGGAAAGTTAACCTGTGAGTAATCTGTTCAGACTTTCATCCTTAAAAAGATAGGACAAAGTCAACAGCTCTATTGTACTTTCAATTTCAGTGAACTAAAGAAAGCCCCTAGTGTTTTCACCCTTCCAAATAGATTATTACTTTTGGGAAAAATTAAATGGATAAACTTAGGTGTTATATTGAGAACTTTTTATAACAACTACATAAAGTGTGGGCACTAAACAGTGAGAATTGGTATCCATTTTGGTGCTGGCACTGCCTCCTGGAGGCCGTGCTATAACTGAGGCTTTAGCTTTCAGTTGCTGGGTAGTGGCTTGGTCCCAGTTATCCTGCTGGTTGTGGCAGGCTAATAGTTGGGTATTCTGGGCTGCTCGAAGCAGCAACTACTTACCAACTGCATAGAGACCATCATCACATTTTTATTATAATACATAGCCACTGACTCAGTAACCTGGGTTACAGTCTAAGTGTATAGGGTTAGGAGTTACTTAGAAGAATTAATTCTGCACAACTGATTTTAAGAGAATTGAATGCTTGGAACATCAACCAAAGGTGATGAGCTTTTAAAGTAGTTACTCTGTATACTCTGTAGTTTATTTTTGTGTTTATTTTGTTTTTCTTTTCCTGCATGTATTTCAAATGGGCCATTGGAACTCTGGAAATTATATGTACATTTTGGTGGATAAGTGGTATTTGCATTTTTTTTTCCTGCCAAGATGAGTCACTTTTATCAGGTTCTCAAATGAGCCCATTGCACACACACGCATACACACAGACATGCACAAAATCTTTAAAGATCCTTGTCATAAAATGTCATATTTATAATTTCCATAAGTGGGGAAGAATGTATCAAGCTCATATAAGAGTACTAGCAAATAATTGTTACATTTTAAAAAGGAGTAGGACCATTGCACTTGCCTACAGTTTCTCACTGGAAATTATTCTTCAGTGTTTACAAGGCCATTTTACATGCTTACTCTTGCAGTCAAATTAATCATTAGATGAAGATTATTTTAGATCTGTTCATCTTAGCCCATCCATCACCAATTCTGGTTCACATGAACTCATGGGTTAAAAACTACCCATATTCTTATATTAGTCCTCATGAATTTCTCCACAAAGTGACAAGGTATAAAACTGTGCTTAATATCAAATATAATTGGGCATAAAGCTTGTCTACTTTTATAGAGCATTAGCTGAAAAAGTCTCAGTTCGAAATTTTAATGAAAAAAAAAACTGGCCTAAACTTTGGTGTGGATGTCTAATAAGCTAAAATGTTGAAAGCCAAATGGGGTCAGAGCTGTCTCTTTGATAAATGATAAATTCTGACCTTTGGCTCCAGCCAGGCCCAGACCATGTCCTTAGAGTAACTAAAGATAAACAACCGGCAGAAAATATGCTCATTATTCAGGCTGAAATGTAAACAGTTCTAGGAGTACTTCCTTAGACAGTTCTATGTGTGCTTTATTTATCTTCAAACGTTTTAGGAAAAGCTATACAGTACCAAAGAATCCCAGAGTCCCAGGCAATAAGTTAATGAGGACTATACAAATTGGACTTCCCTGGTGGCTCAGACGGTAAAGCGTCTGCCTACAATGCGGGAGACCCAGGTTTGATCCCTGGGTTGGGAAGATCCCCTGGAGAAGGAAATGGCACCCCACTCCAGTATTCTTGCCTGGAAAATCCCATGGACAGAGGAGCCTGGTTGGCTACTGTCCATGGGGTCGCAAAGAGTAGGATATGACTGAGCGAATTCACTATCTATCTGTACAAATTGGAGCCAATGACTGTATCTTGAAAAGTTAAGAAGAGAAAACTTCTCAGGTATTACAACTGGTTATGAACATCCAGGACTCAATTTTCCATAGTGTTCAAATTCTTCCCTGATTATTGTATCTAATGACTAGACTCAGGTTTTCCCATATAAATATACTGTGTTGAGTTTTTTTTAAAAGAATTTGAAATTCTGTGGTTTTACATTATTAAACTTATAAATGACTTCTTCCATTTTTCCTTTTTGCATGTTCCTACACTAGACTAGCATTTTCCCCCCTTGTTCACTTTGTTTTCTTTCTGCTATTCAACTTACTTTGTCAAAAATAGCACTATTTCCATATGTGGGGTCTAAATTATAAAATTTATTTGGTATGAGGCCAGGGAGAAATTTCTTTCTAAACATGCCTAAGCTGAAGCCCTGTGAGGTCTGGCTTTATTCATTTTGCTAACAAATGTGTATTGTGCTATTATAAGTTAGTCATTAGCTGTATTCACAGCAGTGGACAAAATGGACCTGGTCTCTTAGGGCATGTACAGTTAAACTTAGGAAAATGACATGAATTAATCAGGTAAACAAGTAACTGTATAATTATAAGTGAACATGAGAACTATAAAACAAATCAGAGATCATCAGAGAGGTTTGAAAAAGTGGTCAAAGGGATTACCTCAAATGAAGAGAAGCAAGATGTTATATTCTTTGGGAAGGAAATATTTTAGCTATGAGTTGAAAAAAGAAAAAAAAAAGTGAAAGTGATAGTTGCTCAGTCAAGTCCAGCTCTTTGGCACCCCATGGACTGTAGTCCACCAGGCTCCTCTGTCCATAGAGTTCTCCAGGCAAGAATACTGGAGAGGGTAGTCATTCCCTTCTCCAGGGAATCTTCCAAACCCAGGGATCAAAGCCAGGTGTCCTGCATTGCAGGCAGATTCTTTACCATATGAGCCACCAGGGAAGCAAAACGGTTAGCAACTGGAGAAGGATATTCTAAGAGGAGGGAGCTGCATGTACAAAGATCAGCTGAAGAACTGGTGATGGAAGCCCAGTGTGGCTACACTGGGTGAGGGGGAGGAAGGGAACGGCATGAGATGGAGAGAGAGCTTTGTGGAAGTCCTGGCACAGTTCACCAAGTACGTGACATCCTGCCTCTGTCCAGATGCAGCGTAAGATCCCACTTCAGGCTCCCTTGTGTTTTGGGCAGGTGGGTGGAGGAGGGAAGTGTGTAGCTAGAACTGGCCAGTGAGTGAGTGCAAGAGATTCCTGTCACTTTCCAGCTGAGTCCTGAAATAAGGCTAGTAATAATGGATAAGATTGGGTAGACAAGGGCTTCCCTGGTGGCTTAATGGTAAAGAGTCTGCCTGGCAAGCAGGAGACCTGGGTTGGGAAGATCCCCTGGAGGAGGAAATGGCAGCCCACTCCAGTATACTTGCCTGGAGAATCCCATGGACAGAGGAGCCTGGCAGGCTACAGTCCATGGGGTCACAAAGTGTCAGACACGGCTTAGCAAGTGAACAACAATGCATAAGATCACCTCTGCAATGGAGAGGAACTTCCTGGCCCTCAGCAAAACAGAGAGGAAGAGTCATGTTCGGCACCATATGAGGGGCATCACAGGTCAGAAGGAAGAGAAGAAACGTTCTGCCATTCTTTCAGAAGCAGAACTGAGGGGTAAAACCATTTTGTACAATCTTGTATAGGTTCTGCTATAGCATGGTGGGTGGAGGACAAGTCGGGGAAAAAATCCCTTAATCTGCAAAGAAGGAGAAAAGACTGTGAAATAGTACCTACGATCTTGGTGAAGTTACCTTTCTTGCTCTCTAATTGCTTCATAGAAATAGAGAAATAAGCAAATAAATTATAAAGAAATAAAGTATTATTACTTTTGTGTGCACTAAGAAAATCTCCAGAGGAGCCCAAGGCTAACAATGTAAGCTGTTTATCAGGCCTGCCTGCCCAGAACTCAGGAATCTGTGATCCCATCTTTCAGTACTTGTTAGACTCCACCTGATATAGAGCTGTGCCTGAGGCCTGCCTGGGCACTTGGTATGGTACCTTCTCTCATTAATGTCTCCAGGAAAATTTAATACTTGCCAGTGTCTTACTAAGTCAGATCATGGGTATTACATGGAGCTGTGGCCTTTAAACTGGGTATGTATAACTTGGATTATGTGAAAGCCTTGCAAAGATTGCCTGGTTGTGGCATTTTTAAACCTGTAATTAACATATGATATCCTTCTCTAAAACTGATCTACTTGAGAATCCATTTGGATGCAATCACGAGTTCTCCTTTCCTAATCCCATTTTTTGTAATTGTCCCTATCACATTTTACAGAAAAAGAAAAGAAAATTCACCTCTTTTCCACCCTTAATATCTTTATGGTGTATTACTATGAAAAATATCTGAAGTTTTCCGGTAGAAATCAAAGGGATATTTGACATACTTGTTAGACTCCACCTGGTGTAGAGCTGTGCCTAAGGCCTGAGTTGGTATTTTTAAAAAATGAATCACTGTGATTATTAACAATTTTTTTGTAGGAAAAGTGGTTTGTTTTTTTTTTTTTCCTTTTAATACAACTGAAGGAGGACTTGTTTCAAGTCTAAAGCTGATAGACAGTTGAGAATTTTTAATATTATATCAATTGGTTTTGGAGAGTATTTAAAATTTTTTGCATGTATTAGGATTTCAAAAAGGATTTAATGATATTTCCAGGCTTCCCTGGTGGCTCAGATGGTAAAGAATCTGCCCACAATGCAGACGATCGGGCTTCGATCCCTGGGTCAGAAAGATCCCCTGAAGGAGAAATGGCAACCCACTCCAGTCTTCTTGCCTGGAGAATTCTTGCCTGGAGAATTCCATGTAGCCTGGCAGGATACAGTCCATGGGGTTACAAAAAGTCATACATGACTAAGTGACTAACACACAATGAAATTTCAATAATAAAACTCCTCCAATTCCCATTTATGTATTTATATGTAGCACTTACTATACAGTACATGAACCAAGAACTTTCAGATGTTCAAGCTAGATTTAGAAAAGGCAGAGAAACCAGAGGTCAAATTGCCAGCATCTGTTGGCTCATAGAAAAAGCAAGTGAATTCCAGAAAAACATCTGCTTCATTGATTATGCTAAAGCCTTTGACTGTGTGGATCACAACAAACTATGGAAAATTCTTCGAGAGATGGTAATACCAGATCACTTTACCTGCCTCCTGAGAAACCTGTATGCAGATCAAGAAACAGTGGTTAGAGCTAGACATGGAACAACAGACTGGTTCGAAACTGGAAAAGGAGTACTTCAAGGATATATATTGTGACCCTGCTTATTTAACTTACATGCAGAGTAAGTACATCATGTGAAATGACAAACTGGATGAAGCACAAGCTGGAATAAAGACCAGGAGCAATATCAATAACTACAGATATGCAGATGACACCGCTGTTATGGCAGAAAATGAAGAGGAACTAAAGAGCCTCTTCATAAAGGTGAAAGAAGAGACTGAAGAAGCTAGCTTAAAACATTCAAAAAACAAAGATCATGACATCCGGTCCCATCACTTCATAGCAAACAGATGGGGAAACAATGGAAACAGTGACAGACTTTATTTTCTTGGGCTCCAAAATCACTGCATTTGGTGACTGCAGCCATGAAATTAAAAGACACTTGCTTCTTGAAAGAAAAGCTATGACAAACCTAGGCAGTGTATTAAAAAGCAAAGACATTACTTTGCCCACAAAGGTCTGTATAGTCAAAGCTATGGTTTTCCAGTAGTCATGTATGGATGTGAGAGTTGGACCATAACAAGGGCTGAATACTGAAGAATTGATGCTTTGAGCTGTGGTGTTGGACAAGACTGTTGAAAGTCCTTTGGACTGCAAGGAGATCAAACCAGTCAGTCCTAAAGGAAATCAGTCCTGAATATTCATTGGAAGGACTGATGCTGAAACTGAAGCTCTAATACTTTGGCCACCTGATGCGAAGAGCTGACTCATTAGAAAAGACCCTGATGCTGGGAAAGATTAAAGGCAGGAGAAGGGGATGACAGATAGCATCACTGACTCAATGGACATGAGTTTGAACCAGCTCTGGGAGATCGTGAAGTACCAGGAAGCCTAGCCTACTGCTGTCCATGGAGTCACAAAAAGTCAGACATTACTGAGCAACTGAACAACAACAATAACTTACTATAAAATTAAAATATAATAATAGATTTTGTTCTGAACTTTGTCTCATTCCAGCAGTGAGATATATTCACCCACAAATAAATGAACAAAATTGAGAAATTCATGACCATTTGTTTCATTGAAATGAATTTCAAATGAAGTTTTAGGTTTTATATTAAGCAGTTTTTAAAAACCTATAAGATGTTTTGAATTGGTATGTATTATTTGATTATAAGGATAGCTCTACTCAGAAGAAAAATTTGGATGGTACCAAATTACTATGGCATTCAAATTTCTTTGAATACATTTTAAGAAGATTATCTAACAATTTTATTGTAACATGTCAATTTTACAATTGGATAAGCCATTCCTTGCAAATATTTAAACTCATGATTAAAAAATAGATTTAATTTTAAAATATATGGAGAAATAAATAGTTTATCAAAATATTTTGAATAATATAAAACTAAAACATGTGAACATCATTGACATTGAAGATTTATTCCCAAATGTGATCACCCATTCTAAAAATCCTTTTGGATTATTACCAACTATTACATAGTATGCCAAGTTGGATCATTATGTATGATTGAAGATACATAGAAATTTGAGATAGAGTCTTGATGGTATGAAATGTTACCAGGCAACAATAAGCCATAGAGAATTATAGTCCTCTTGAGAATTATTATCCTGTGGTCTTTTTTTTAAAAAAAAATTTGTTTTGTATTAGGGTATATCTGATTAACAATGTGTGGTAGTTCCAGGCAAATAGCAAAAGGGCTCAGCCAAACATATACATCTATCTTTTCTTCCCCAAACTCCCTTCCTGTCCAGGCTGCCACTTAACATTTAGCGGAGTTCCACGTGCTATATATACAGTAGGTCCTTCTTGGCTATCCACTTTTAATATAGCAGTGTGTACATGTCCATCCCAAACTCCCTAACTACCCCTTTCCCGCATCCTTCCTGCCAGCAACCATAATTCTTTCTCTAAGTCTGGGAGTCTGTTATTGTTTTGTAAGTAAGTTCATTTGTATCATTTCTTTTTAGAGTCCACATATAAGGGATGTCATATGATATTTCTCCTTCTCTGTCTGACATACTTCACTCACTATGACAATCTCTAGATCCACCCATGTTGCTGTGAATGGCATTGTTTCATCCTTTTTAATAGGTGGGCAATATTCCATCGTATGCATGTACTGCATCATCTTTATCTATTACTTTGTCAATGGACATTTAGGTTATTGCCATGTCTTGGCTTTCCTTCCAAGGAGCAAGCATGTTTTAATTTCATGACTGCAGTTACCATCTGCAGTGATTTTTCTCCTTGGAAAGAAAGCTTGACAAACCTAGACAGTATATTAAAAAGCAGAAACATCATTTTACTGACAAAGGCCCCTATGGTCAAAGCTATTGTTTTTCCAGTAGTCATGTATGGATGTGAAAGTTGGACGATATAGAAGGCTGAGTGCCCAAAAATTGATGCTTTTGAACTGCAGTGCTGGAAAAGACTCTTGAGAGTCCCTTGGACAGCAAGATCAAACCAGTCAATCCTAGAGGAAATCAACCATGAATATTCATTGGAAGGATAAATGTTGAAGCTGAAGCTGAGATACTTTAGCCACCTGATGTGAAGAGCTGAGTCACTGGAAAATACCCTGATGGTGGAAAAGGTTGAGGGCAGGAGGAAAAGGGGGTGACAGAGGATGAGCTGGTTGGATGGCATCACCAGTTCAATGGACATGAATTTGAGCAAACTCTTGGGAGGTAGCAGAGGACAGAGGAACCTGGTGTGCTGTAGTTCGTGGGATTGCAAAGAATTGAACACATCTTAGTGACTGAACAATAACAAGAACATGTCTTGAGTATTATAAACAGTGCTGCATTGAACATTGGAGTGCAAGTATCCTTTCAGATCATGTTTTTCTCTGCATATGGACCCAAGAGTAGGACTATAGGGTCATATGGTAGCTCTGTTTTTAGTTTTTTAAGAAACCTCTGTACTGTTCTCCATAGTAGCTATGCCAATTTACATTCCCAACAGTGTAGGAGGGTTTCCTTTCTCCACACCCTCTCCAGCCTTTATTGTTCATGGCTTTTTGGTGATGGCCATTTTGGCTGGTGTGAGTTGATATCTCATTGCAGTTTTGATTTGCATTTAAATTTCCTGGAATTAGAATTTTGAAGAAAAGTTTTTTAAAGGTAAATGTGGGTGTCTGGAGGGATACCAGCCATAAAAGTTTGGGGAGAAAGGGTTTCCTACATTCCTGGTCAGAGTGAAGGCTCAGTATTCTTTGGATAAGCCTTTGGAAAAATATAAAGAAGAGGAGAACATATTCAATTTAAAAATCAGAGAGTAGAGTCAGGAGAGGATGGAATTTTTGTTGTTATAATTGAAAGTAAGTTAAGAGTAGAAAAAGGGAGGGTGAAGAAATCATAGCAAAAAGAAAGGTGAATAGGGAAATTTTATGGTGAGATGAAATATACTAAATTTAAAACAATAGATAAAAAGTTAGATGCAAGTGAGGCCAAAGGTTAGAAATAAAATTAGAGCAGATAAAATATTAAGAGTATCTTCTGATGCCCTTAACAAAAGAGACCTCTAATAATACTTGATGCACTTGGTGCAGCGAGAGTCTGAATTCTAGACAGCTTCTGAGTCCAAAAGTGCTTGATGCCCAACAAGGGAAAGGAAGCCCTGAGGACAGTTTGCTGAGTATTTGGGGAACAAAAGGAGTAGTTGGCATGTTTCTGAGTCTCAACTCTTTTTTTTTTTTTTTTTAATAGCACCAGCCCTTAGCTATTTTTCATCTCCCAGTAGCTTGAACCACATTGCTTCTCAAGGCACAGAGTTTTCCCCTATTTTCCCATGCCTGTATCCACTCTGGGAATGGAAATCCTCTTCTTCTACAGATGCTGCTGTTATCAAGGGGCAGTGAGACCACTGTCTTGCCCTATTATGGTTTCTTGTCTAAGATAGCCACCAGGGAAGTACAAGATACTCAGTAGGGATGAATACAGTTTAGTGAAAGCACAGATTGTATATGAAATAACCTGAACTTTTGAATCATCTGCTATTAAAAATGACTCCAGATGTGTCAAGAAAGTCGCTGCTGCTGTCTTTTAGTGTTTCTTAAATGGGATACCCAACAGGAATTTGTCGGATTCCTCCAGTGCCTCTTCCCAGAGGTCCCAGCCTTATGAGCAGCATGTCACCTAGTGTGTTTTTCTGGTAATTTTTTGTTCCTGAGAAGATCATTTTACATTAAGGCATGTATTTCTAGAGGCAGAGAAATGTCTGACTAAACTAAACATTTTTGGAAGTTAAAATAAGAATCTGTGCTTTTTAAGCAGCATGTCAGAGCTTTTCCTGAAAATACCAGGCAAAAGTATCTGACGTGGATAATAAGACAGTTTCCTCTGTACAAATAGAATGAAGAAAAAGAAAAAAAGTCTTATTACTTTAGTATTACTATACTATCACTATATTTCAGGCATAACTTCTAAAAGCCTATGTTGTGATAAACCTGCTATAAAGAGACAGCATTAATTATGGCTGAGCCCCTTCATTGTTCATCTGACGCTATCACAACATTGTTAATCAGCTGTAAGTATGGCCCGTGTTAGTCACTTGTTGTGTCCAATTTTTTGTGACCCTATGGACTGTAGCCCACCAGCCTCTCTGTCCATGGGATTCTCCAGGCAAGAATACTGGAGTGGGTAGCCATTCTGTTCTCCAGGGAATCTTCCTGACCCAGGGATCGAACTCAGGTCTCCTGCATTGCAGCCAGATTCTTTACCATCTGAGCCACCAGGGAAGCCCAAACAGCTATACACCAATACAAAATAAAAAGTTAAAAAAAAAGAAAGAAAATGTCAAGGTCATGAAACACAAGGAAATACTGAGGAACTGTGTGTCACAGATTGGAGGAAATTATGGAGACGCAACTAGTAAATGCACTGTGGGATCCTGGCACAGAAAAAGAACATTGGGAGAAAACCAGGGAAAGTCAAACGAAGTTTGCAATTTAGTTAATGGTTTAAAAAATTATATTGGAAAATGTCATTACTTAAATATGGATGTCGCTAGCACTCACAAAAACCCTCTACCCAACTCTGTGTTGTAATTTGTCATCTACAGCATGAAGCAGAACTGTTTGTTCCTAGCTTGTTTGTGCTTAGAGATTTTTCAATGAATATTGTTATTTCATCATCTGACTATAACTTCTCTTTTCATGTGATCTAAAAAACCAAACCATCAATTGTGAATAGGTATACAGAGGTGATTTTTTTTTTTAAAGAAAGGTAGCAGATACCATTTTCCAAACCCCCACTGTATTAGTCAGCTTAGGCTTTATTACACAGTAATATAGAATGAGTAGATTTAAGGAGAGAAATTTATGTTCTCCAAGTTCTGAAAGCTGGAAGTCTGAGATCGTCTTGCCATCATGGCCAGGTTTCTGGTGAGATCTCTCTTTTTGGCTTTCAGAGAGCTGTTCCCTTGCTCTTGCCCTCACCTGGCAGAGAGTGGGCTCTGATGTCTCTTCTGGTCCCATAAGACCACCAGACCCTTATGGCATGTTAACCTTAACAGCTTCCTAAAAGCGCCATTTCCAAATATTGTTACATTGTGGGTGTGAGGCTTCAACATATAAATTTTTTGAGGAAACACAGTTCATTCCACAGCACCTACTATTCTCTTGCCTCTTATTCCCCTTCCTTTAACACCACCAACTGCAAGTCTAGGTATAAAACTTCTTCCTAGCTTACCTTCTAACATAAAAGTGGTTGCACAAATCAACTCAGACAAATAGCTGCTGCTTATAGCAAATGGGATTTCCCAGGTGTCACTAGTAGTAAAGAACCTGTCTGCCAATGCAGGAAACATAAGAGACACAGGTTCATTTCCTGAGTCAGGAAGATCCCCTGGAGAAAGGCATGGCAACCCACTCCAGTAGTCTTGCCTGGAGAATCCCATGGACAGAGGAGCCTGGTGGGCTACAGTTCAAGGGATCGCAAAGAGTCAGAAACAACTGAGAGACTAACACTTTTACTTTATAGTAGGTAGCCAAATCCCCTTTGGGGCACTGTTAGGACAACTGTGTATGTAATCAGTATCACAGAATTCACGACTTCTCTGTGACATAGAACACTTAACCTTCATTCTAAAATATTCCCTCACCTGCCTTGGGAATTCCACCTTTAACCAATGCTGTGATACAGCTTTCTACTGCCTGAAGGAAGCCTCTGTGATTCAAGTTAAGCCCATTGATACATCCTGGATTTGTATAATGAATGAGCACAAATTTGGGAGCTAGTCAGACCTGATTCTGAATATGAGCCAAGTTACTTATACCCGCCCGAACTCAACAAGCTATTTAACCTCTCTGACACTGAGTTTCATTCTTAAGCAAAAGAGAATGAACAATACTTATCTCGCAGAACTTTTGTAATAGGAATAGTGAAGTAATGAGAATCTAGGATTAATGCCTAGAACATGGACTAGTGATTTGATATGTGATACTTAAAAGAAGGAAAAGAAAAGGGAGGTATCTGCCTAAGAAGTACTTTGAAATGATCAAGATGATCTTTTCATTCACTGAAAGAAACTGCCCCATTTTTAGAAGGAGGAGGTTGGGAAAACCATTCTGCTAAGCTAACTAGGCAGTGACAAGTGAAAGTTGATCAGTCGTGTCCAGTCTTTGCCACCCCATGGACTATAGAGTCCATGGGATTCTCCAGACCAGAATACTGGAGTGGGTAGCCTTTCCCTTCTCCAGGGGATCTTCCCAACCCAGGGATGGAACCCAGGTCTCCCACATTGCAGACAGATTCTTTACCAGCTGAGCCACAAGAAAAGCCCAAGAATACTGGAGTGGGTAGCCTATCCCTTCTACAGGGGATCTTCCTGACCCAGGAACTGAACCAGGGTCTCCTGCATTGCAGGAGGATTCTTTACCAGCTGAGCCACCAGGGAAGCCCTAACTAGGCAGTAAGGCCTTGAAATTTTCAAAATATTGCTAATGTGAGGTCCATCAAGACACAGTAGTGTTCTAATAGACTTTCTTCTCTTGAACTCCATTTGTTTCTAAATCTGGGGTGTATTTTTCATTTATACAAATAATACAGTTCAATTATTTTTAAATTTCCTTGTAACCAATTTATAAAGAAATTAAAGGAGAACCTTCACATGTCTTCTTCACTGATGTTCAAGAAAATAGACTAAGCTTTTTTCCTGTCACTTTCACTAATAGTGCATATTTTCAAAGCCAAGTGTAGGTATCTGTCTGAGCCCATTCAATGTTCTTTCCTCCTGTCCTAGTCTTTCACATAGTTGTTATTGTTGTTTAGTAGCTGAGTTGTGTCCAGCTGTTTGTGATCCCATGGACTGCAGCATGCCAGGCTTTCCTGTCCTCCACTATCACCTGGAGTTTTCTCAGACTTATGTCCATTGAGTTGGTGATGCCATCCAACCATCTGCTGTGTCACCCCCTTCTCCTCTTGCCCTCAGTCTTTCCCACCATCAGGGTCTTTTCCAATGAAAATAGAGTCACATAGAGTCCCCTTAAATAACACATGCTGTCCCTTCATGGAGAAGCAAGCAGCTGGGCTTAGCACCAAAGCATATGGGACAACTCAGCACTGCTTCCAGAGTAAAAAGACTTTAGGAGCATAAGTCAGTGAAATGTGGACATATAGGACTGATTACGTCAGATGTCAGAGGATGGAATTTAGTTGTATCAAAAGAGGGCAAAGAATACTATCCTTTCATCGTTCTTGTTTTTGAAATGTCTATTCCTTTCTTATTATTTTATTGTCTGTGATCATTGCAGAAGCATCAGTAATTACAGAGAAGCTGAGTAGTTTCTCTGGAAAAATTATAGGTGGTGATGGATGATGACATAATCGTGTGACAGTAAAATGCTGTATTAAGTACTGAACTCCCTGCCAGATTATGGAAAGAACACATGAGTAGATAAAAGCACAACAATTTTCTTTTTGCTGTGTCTCAGGAGAAAACAATACATACCGGCATAGATGGAAGCAAATGAGATTAGTTAAAAGAAGGAACTTAAATAATGTAGACCAAGTCAGAGTAATGCTGACAAATGAGATGACTCATCTAATGAAAGCATAAATGAGGAAAAGTGTAGCTTCATCTTAGATTTTCCTGGTTATTTTTCCATGGTGATTTTATACTTTAGGAAGGAGTCACACAATACAAAATGAGACAAAGAGTTGGTAACTATAAGCTTAGTTGAATTAAATGAGTCTATACCTCAAATGGAATATTTCACTTTTGTTTTCCAGATCAATTGTCTGCTTTAGTCCCATGAACGAAGTTGGTTGTAAAAGCAATTATGCTATTATGAGATCACTCAAAAACATCTACATGTGCTAAAGAGAACTATCCTGCAAGAGTATACTGTGTATAGGGACATATAATATGTTGAAAAGTATCAATAACAAGTTTAAAATCATATAAACTACTCACGTACTTAAACATCCATAAGGTATAATGCAGGACGTGTACTTGTTTATGCAAAACTTAAATTTCACACATGAGAAAAGAGTAATTCATACACTCTCCTTTTCCTCCCCACCCCTCACCCACTTGCACTGTATTTACAATAGCCTATCCATTGAGGAACAGTGGAAACAGTGGCTGACTTTATTTTTCTGGGCTCCAAAATCACTGCAGATGGTGATTGCAGCCATGAAATTAAAAGACACTTACTCCTTGGAAGGAAAGTTATGACCAACCTAGACAGCATATTAAAAAGCAGAGACATTACTTTGCCAACAAAGGTCCATCTAGTCAAGGCTATGGTTTTTCCAGTGGTCATGTATGGTTGTGAGAGTTGGACTATGAAGAAAGCTGAGTGCAGAAGAATTGATGCTTTTGAACTGCGGTGCTGGAGAAGACTCTTGAGAGTCCCTTGGACTGCAAGGAGATCCAGCCAGTCCATCCTAAAGGAGATCAGTCCTGGGTGTTCATTGGAGGGACTGATGTTGAAGCTGAAACTCCAATACTTTGGCCACCTGATGCGAAGAGCTGACTCATTTGAAAAGACCCTGATGCTGGGAAAGATTGAGGGAAGGAGGAAAAGGGGACGACAGAGGATGAGATGGTTGGATGGCATCACCGAGTCGATGGACATGGGTTTGGGTGGACTCCGGGAGTTGGTGATGGACAGGGAGGCCTGGCATGCTGTGGTTCATGGGGTTGCAAAGAGTCGAACACGACTGAGCGACTGAACTGAACTGATCCATTGAGGATTCAGAACCAAGCATTAATTCTGACTTGTCCAATTTCTTAATAGCAGAGAAAAGAGCTTCTTGGGAGAAAGAGACTTGTCCTCAAAACCTGCTTTTCTGAGTCCCTTTGAGTTGAGGAAAAAAAAAAAAAGAAACTAAAAAGGCTCAGAAGTCACAATGAAAGATGTGTACCCAAGGTTTCTTAAGAGTGATTCACTATTGTATTTGGTTTTCTGTCTTACATTAAGGAATAGGCTTTGCCTGGAGGGTAAAAATTACCTTTAGTTCCTACTCTTTAAGCAGCCAAGGCAGTACAGAATGATGGATAAGGAGTATAGGCCAGCAGTTACCAATCACCCTTGAAAACTCAGGCAAATAGACATCACGTTTCATTATCTGAACTTGATGAGGCCTGACATTTATATTGGGGGCAGAAATGCCAATATAATGGAAAATTTTGGAAATGGCCCTTTGTGGAAAGGTGATGAATTATCCATTGATTTGCTCTAAGAAAAGAAAATAGAGGAATGATACAGGAGGGGTTTATATGTAGCTTGTAAAGATGACTGAATCTTAACCAGTTTTGAATGACATGTACCCAACTGTGCACGTGGCCTGGTGTTGATTGAGTTAAATGAGCAAGCAGGAAAGTCTTCATTAGATGGTATTAAAAATTTTTAAGTGGATAGGTGGAAAATGAGAAGATTACAATGTGGGGGCTGCCTGTGCCTGCCCTTAATGCTGCCTGGGTTTCTTGTAGTTGAAAACAGTATGAAGAGAACTCTGATGGTCAGAGCCTTGATCTGCTGTGAGAGGTGGTTATGGACAGTGGCGTAAACTCTGGGCAGCTTGGTTTCAAATGATAGCTTCTCTCCTGACTAGCTGTGTGACTGCAAGCAAAGTATTTAATCTCTCTCTGTTCTCATTTTCCTCATTTATAAAATAGACTCAACAATAAAGCTTACCTCACAGTTTTGTTTCAAATATTGTGATGAATCAATACTTGGAGCATTTTCTGGCACAAAGTGAATCCTCCATAGATGTTAGTTGTTTTCAATGTATTTTTTTTCCAAGATGAAAATGGCTATATTATTTTTCACCTGATTATGATAGTAATATGTGCTTACTGTTTAAAAGATTTTAGAGAAAGATACAAAGATGAGAAAAAATTATTGGAGTCAAATGATTCTCAGATAACTATAGTTAACACTTAGGTATTATCTCTCTAGACAGTTTTCTGTGTGTAAAACATATATGAAAGTGAAGTGAAAGTCGTTCAGTCGTGTCCTACTCTTTGCAACCTCATGGACTATAGAATCCATGGAATTCTCTAGGCCAAAATACTGGAGTGGGTAAGCCTTTCTCTTCTCCAGGGGATCTTTCCAACCCTGGAATCGAACCCAGGTTGCCCTCACTGCAGGAGGATTCTTTACCAGCTGAGCCACAAGAGAAGCCCAAAACATATATAAAGTATAAAATTATATCATGCACACATGTGTAGAACCAATTCTTTATTCACTACTATTCCATCCTACCCCTAAAATAAAATCACATATTTTGAGCTGTGACACAGTCATCTTTCAAAATCCAATGCCTATCCAAGTCAGTATCATCTACAAACTTTTTCTTGAGCAACTCACTCTCTTTTCAATTCCATTATTATTTTTCAATGTGTGTGTGTTCCATAGAGCCCTTAATGCACTGATTTTTCATCCAACCAATAATTATTAAATACCTTTACTATGTCAAGAGCTGTGTGGAGTGTGGATTTTCAGTGGTGAACAAAGATAAATAGAGTCTCTGCCTTGATGGGACTTAAGTCTCAGGGGCAAAAAAATACACTAATCAAATTATTGTACATATGCATGTATAACTTGCAGTTGTAAACTTTTCCAAGAAATATCCCAGAGTAATTGCTCTGCAATAAATTCATTTATGGGTTGAATTATAAACAATTATAGAAACTGAGTTTATAGAGAGATGATACATGTTATAAACCTGATCACTGTAAGAATAACAATTAAGAGAGGAAAGGATGGGAAGAAGGAATGAGAGGATAGAAGGAGAGAATGTGAAAACATTATGATGATCTTTTTCTAAGAAGGGTGAGTGAGTTGTCTAAAATAATTTGAAAAATAATCCTAATGCCTTCAAAGTTTTCATAATCTCTTTTCTTAATCCTAAAATCCAATGTGATATCCTATGGTTACATTAAACTTAACAATTCTATCTTCAGGTTATTTTCCTTTTTTTAATATTAGTTATGATTAAATTTTACAATTTTAAATAAAAACAATGCTATGCTAATAGTAGTATATAATTCAAATTTTTAGGAAAATTCTTGACTCATTTCTCTTTCCCCCTATCCATCAATGTATTTATCATAATATATTCTTAGAAAGATGTCTGGAATCACATTTGCCTAATATTAATATTTTACTTCTGGTGGTGAGATTATAAAACTGTATATTTGCTTCATTTTCATCACTGCCCTTTCCTTTATTTTTAAATTATTTGGGGTAAGTATATGTTAGTTTTTTAGAAAAGTTTTTTTTTTTTTTAAGAACAGCTTCCCAGGTGGTGCTAGTGTTAAAGAATCTGCCTGCCAATGCAGGAGATGTAAGAGATGCGGGTTCAATCCCTGGGTTGGAAAGATCCCCGGGAGGAGGAAATGGCACCCCACTTCAGTATTTTTGCTGGGAGAATCCCATGGACAGAGGGGCCTGTGGGCTACAGTCCATGGGGTCTCAAAAGAGAGATTGAGATGGAGGTAATCATGCCAAATGGTTGTAACAAAACTCCCTTGAAAGTAATCTTGACAATTAAAAATGATATATGTAAGGTGCTTGGCACAAAGCCTGAAATACAGTGATCAATAAATAAAGTAACTATACTTCAGTTGTGGGTTATTATTTTTGATGAATAAAGAGGTAGATGAGTCTTACATGGAAGATAGCTGATACAGTTTAGTACATTTAAGCCTAAAAGTCAAGATGGTGGTAAAAGGAATCAGGAAGTTCAGAGAATAAGAGCAAGGATATAAAATAGTTCAATGGCATGGCTAAGAGGAGGGAAATGACTGAAATAAAAATAACAAGTTGGGAAGAAAGCATGCTTGTAAAGAATTTCGTAGTCATATTTATACCATGGAGGAAAGGTAGGAACCTGCACTACTTTGTCGTCAGTAATTTACATACCATGTTTTACTAATCTCCACTAATAAAGAGGTCTTTAATCCAAGGTCATATAATACAATCCCTATTTTTTATTTTAGTACTTTTATAATTTTGGTTTTTTACATTTAAGTTTTAAATCATCTGTCCTTGTGATTATGATTTTGTCAAGAAGGATTATAACTTTTTTGTTCTAAATGGATAACCAATTGGAATGGCCATATTTTTCTCATTTATTTCAAATCCCACTGTTATTTTAGATGTTATTGTATGTACATGGTCTGGTTTTAACCTTCTGTTCCATATTCAATTCTTTTCATGCCTCACCAATACTACCTTTGATTACTACAAATGTGTATGAATCCACATAAAGCTAGGAATAATGGAAAAGAGAAATGAGATTGGATTTTTTTTTTTTTAAGAAAGTAAAATTGGCACAATTCAGTCACTGTCTGTATGCAGACTGGAGTAAGAAAGGAGACTGAAGGATGGCTTCCAAATACCAAGGTTGTTTCTAGTTGGAAGAAAAAAACGAAACAGGAGGAAGAAAGGAAAGACTCAGAAGAAATAAACAGGAGGAAGAGCAAGTCTGTGGGGGAGATGGTAAGTCAGATTTGAACATGGTATATTTGAGGTTCCTGCAAGATACGCAGGTAGAGCAGACTTGGCAGGCCTTGAGGTAGGAAAGTTGCAAATAGAGGTGCAAATTCGGGAGTCATCAGGTGTAGTTTGCCTTTAAACTTATAAGAACGGATGAACTGATTCCCGATGTGCGGAATGAAGGCCGTGGTTGGAGTGCTCTTCAGTATGCCCCTGGGTGGGCTTCCTTTTGTAGCTGATGCAGTTTTATTCCATCAGCTATGGAGACTCCTGAGGTAGCCGCCTTAGTTTATTGGTGTAACCTCTGCCCCTTGTCATAGATTTTTCAGGCTTTGGTCTTAAGACCTGGGAAATGTTCTTGTATAGTGTTTATTTGATAATTTATCACATTCTATTTTCTCTATTGTTTTATTTTAGAAATAGTAGTTGGATATATGATCTCTTAGACGATCTTCCCTATTTCTTATGCTTCTTATATTTTTTATTTCTTTCTTTTAAAAACTTGCTACTTTCTATGAACTTTTCTCAAATTTATATTCTAACCCTTTAATTGAATCTCTCATTTTAGCGATCCTGTTATTAACTTTTATTAGCTTTGTCCTGTTTTATGATTGTTACATTATCATGACATCTTGTTCTTATTATATTAAAGCAATATTTTCTTAAATCTCGCTTAGGATATGATTATAATTATTAATTTATTTTCTCCAAATTATCTGTTTCATAGAGGTAATTTTATTTTCTTTCAATTCAGTTCACTTCAGTCACTCAGTCATGTCCAACTCTTTCCGACCCCATGGACTGCAGCATGCCATGCTTCCCTGTCCATCACCAACTCCCAGAGCTTGCTCAAACTCATGTTCATCAAGTCAGTGATGCCATCCAACCATCTCATCCTCTGTTGTCCCCTTCTCCTCCTGCCTTCAATCTTTCCCAGCATGAGGGTCTTTTCCAATGAGTTAGTTCTTTGCATCAAGTGGCCAAAGTATTGGAGCTTCACTTATGTATATTGGGCTGTCTCTTCAAGGCAAATTTTCTTCAGATGACTGATGAGCCAGGATCATCTTTTTATTGAAGTTCAAGAGATGAAAAACTAAATGAACTCTGCCTTAGTCATTTGCTTTAGGGTATGGAGCTGTGAATGGACAGTTTTACTGGATGATCAGAACATGCCAGATGGTGGAATCTTTTGTCTTGAGCCATTACTGTTTTCATTTATTTACTTATTTTAGTGAACTTCTCATTTTTAGTGAAGAATCCTTAAGTATTGTCCTATGGCAGAGAGGCCTAACTAGTGGATGACTGATTTCCTATAGAGATGGGTAGTGGCTACTGCTAAATATGGAGACTTACAATTGTTACCCCCATTTCACCTCTGTTCTCTTCCCTGACTGCATTGTACTTGTTTTAGAATTCTAAGCCATTTTGTTTATGCAAATCAATCTCTCTCTCTCTCTCTCACTTCTAGACACTCCAAGTTATGGTTGACTCTACTCTATTTGTTTAGGTACCACTTCTTTATCTGAACTGATTTTTATAAATTTGTTTAAGTTTTCTATTTTCAGATGGTTCTCTTCCAGTTCCTTACTACCATTATTTTGTTTTCTACTTTTTTCTCTTTTTGGTATCTCAGATGGGGGGAGATATACATATGGCCATGTTAGTCAGGGAAACAGAAATCATTCTAGAAATTTCATACTACAGGACAGTAAACAATACAAAGAATTAAAAGCTTACAGAATCACTCCAAGAGCTTGAAGTTAAGGAATCAGAAAGCTGCTATTATAATACAAGAAACCAGGAAGTACAAAGGTCACACTTGCCACCAGTGTTCTTAGAGACCCACAACACAAGAGTAGGTATTCTTAGCAAAATTCCTAGTGTTTTATGAGTTTTTCTGAACACCTAATGTCATGTGTGAGAGGAAGCACATTTTTGTTGAAAATATATTAGACAATGCCAAAATAAATAGAATTTCTCATTTCATTGATGTTTCTAGTTTCTCAAAGAGGCTAAGAATAATGTATCAGTATTGATGACACCATCTTATATATGTATATATTTATACATAAAGGTTTGAGGTAAATAACTGTTCAGGGTTCTCAACCAATAAATAAATATGATTGGGGATTTATTTTATTTCATACAAATAAACAGGAGGACTTTTATACTAAGGTATTATAACGTGGCACCTCTCATATGGATGACGATGCTACCTTATGCTTTTTTTCTCTAAAATACTATGGGGGAATAAGAGGTTGGCACTATAAACTGCTATTGTATTTTAACAGTAAGCTTGTAGATGGGGGCTTCTAGCTTTTATGATCTTTCTTTTATCAGTTCTCACTTAGCACCATTCCATAAAAAAGCTTCTTGTAGAAACACTTTTTAGCAGCCCTTACATTCATTTCATCTTTTCTTTCCTCAGGAGACAAGTTAAGAGTATAGACTACATTTTCTCTGGATATTACTTTCATTTATATGTTTATAGATTTCGATCAGCACTTTTCATAAAAACAGTGCTAAAATCCAAGACAATAAGGAAGGTTTTGTAAAGTATGAATAGTTCTTAAGGGGATGCTATCATTTAACTCTGAAGGCTTTATTTCTTTCATTTTTTATTGTTTTAGTTTCAGACACCACTTGTAGAGTATTTCTCCATGTATAAAATCAGCAGATCAAATAAAAAAAAAAAACAAGAAAGCCCATAGTTTAGCACACTCCTTTTTATTATGCTGTTAGAATTTTAATAATTTTAAGAAGAGACAGAAGTGAAAGTAATTAATTCAAAATGGTCAAAACTTTAGCTATACATTCAAGAGACTTTAAAATCTCACCCTTTTTTTGTTTCTTTGTTTCCTTTAAACATCAATGTTTTGATGCCTTTCTTTTCCAGGGTTTGGTTAACCTGAGGATCAATCATAGTGTATTTCTTGTCTATTTTTTACACTTTAAATAGAGAATTTAAGACCATCAAACTGTAAAGCAACGGATTTGGAGAACCTTGTTTCTCACTGAAGCAGTCATACTTACACAAACATGTTATATACAATTTTACGGGACTATAAACCCTTCTATATATAGCCAAGGTGAAGCTCTTCTTTCTATTAACACAATTACAGTCAGTTTAACATTGCATTCCAGATCTAGAGACAGGAATTATATAACTTCTCTCTAAATATCACTTCTGTTTCTCCTTCAGATAAAAAATAGCTTCAGACTTAAGTACCTATATCCATTTGAATACACTTGACATTAATGAAATGCTAGGGATAGGAATCCAGTATCATATTTATATTAATTAGTCAATATTTATGGAATTAGACAGTGTGCAATTCAAATAATACATATTCTCTGCCCTCAGTGATCTCACAGCTAGCTAACGAGAGAGACCAGCATAGGAAAAAAAGAACAATATAATGTCTTAAGTATAACATAGAGATAGCACCATAGGATTGCAAAGAAGGAGGTTATTGAAGAGAAAGTGAACGAGGAAAGGCTTCTGAGAGGAGATGTTGCCAGAGCTAAGTATAAAAAGATGAAAGACTTATTCATGTTGATATGGATAAGATTAAAGAAGGGAGTCATGGTGTCTTTGAGCAAAGGATGCATATTGAAATCACAGGCATATCAGCTAAGGCCAGGTATGTGGAGGAATCCAAGTACTTTAGTGTGTCTAAAACAGAACAAATATGAGTCATGGAGGAATGAGAGATGAGACCAGACAGGTTGGCTGAAGGAGATCAGATCACAGGGGAATAATCCCATATGCTGTGCTAATGGTGGGCTAGGAGAAAAGGCCTTGGAAGCTACTGATGTCTTTTCAGCAGTGGGGGGAAGTAGATAGATTTATATTCTTCAAAGATCGCTCTGTTGGCTATGTAAAGAATAGATTTAAGAGGTAAAAGATTGACTAAAATGTTGTTTTCATAGCTAAGGGAAGAGATAAGACCCTGTATCAAGGTAGTAAGAACAGAGAAAAGATAAATTAGATTAAAATAATTAAAAAGTAAAAATCAGCCTGACTTGGTGGCTTTTAGGATGCTGAATGAAATAGAACCAGGAATGACTCTTTCTAGCTTGTTTTCCTGGATGTATCTAGGAAGACTAAATTTTGATAGATAAATGAAAGAAAAGAAATTGTGCAGAATGTTCTGGGTGGAAAGAGCGAGAACATACCTTGCTGTTCTCGCAGGATCTATAGCTTTAGTTTCATTTTGTTGCCAAGTTCTATTGATTCCATATCATTCTTCTAAGAAAAAGATTCATGAGTAAATGCCACTAGCACAATTTAGGCCTCTAAGGCATATGAGCCTTTGGATACTTCATTGAAGAGGACTTATATGACTTTATGTGAAGGTGAGATCATCCTAATACTTGAATTTTGTTTTTTTCTCAAGTTTTAAATATGTATACTGGCTGGATTGATTACTGGGGTTTTTTTCCATTTTATATAACAACTTCACTGATAAATCCTGGCTTGGAATACCTTTTATTTTCATCACCTAAATGTCTCTTAGTTTCCAATTTCTTCTGTGCAAAGAGTGTGGTTTTATCAAATATAAGCTGACATTCAATTAGCTATCTAAGTCACAGGAGAACTCAACATTTTTATTCATCTTAATATGTGGCTGAAATCCCAGTTCTAAAACAATTGTTTATACATGTGAGAAAATTCTTTTCAGTAGGCATTATTAAACATTGGAATGAGGTTTCCTAGTACTGTAAGATGTTATTTGTGCTATCCAAAGACATTTTTAGGTAAGATAAGAATTGATCATGAATAAAATAGGTGGAGATAGAAAGTCATAATATCATGCTAGAACTTTGTGTGTGTGTATGTGTGTTTGTATGCAAACACACATACACACAAAATTCTAGCATGTCATTATTATGACTACAAACACACTCACACATGCACACATGCTGGCTTGTATGTGCAGAATGGTTTTTGCCAAAGGTTGTAAGCAAAATGTATCATAGATTATAAAAATTGAAAAGGACACTTTATTTTAACCCTGTGTACGAGACAGCAAAAGAGACACTGATGTAGAGAACAGTCTTATGGACTCTGTGGGAGAGGGAGAGGGTGGGAAGATTTGGGAGAATGGCATTGAAACATGTAAAATATCATGTATGAAACGAGTTGCCAGTCCAGGTTCGATGCACGATACTGGATGCTTGGGGCTGGTGCACTGGGATGACCCAGAGGGATGGTATGGGGAGGGAGGAGGGAGGAGGGTTCAGGATGGGGAACACATGTATACCTGTGGTGGATTCATTTTGATATATGGCAAAACTAATACAATTATGTAACATTTAAAAATAAAATAAAATTTAAAAAAAATAAATAAAACAAACAAACAAACAAAAAAAAGATAGGGGAACTCAGGCCCAGAAATATAAGGTAGATTTCCCAAGAGTGAGAGCACAGTCCAGAACTTGAGCCTCTTAACTTCTCTTATAAATATGTCTTTGTGCTTTCAAATTATAGATGTACAGACAAGAAGAAATTCTGTGATTATACAGAGCTCATTCACAGCCCTCCAACCCCACCACAAACAGTCTGCTGTCTCTCTTCCAGGGAAATCCATTTAGCACAAAACTGATCACTGTAGTTGGCCACTTTTTTTGACAGATTATACTGCTACTGTTGTTTCCCTTCTTTCTTTGTCATTTGGGTTATGATAGACATTTGAGCAGCGTCTCAGTATAAACTTCTATTTGAGAGATGGTGCTTCTGATTCTCAGCACAGCCCACAAGTCTCATTTGGAAAAGATGTTTAATACAGGCCAGTGGTCTTTTGTATTTTGAACTGAGATAGAAAATTCTGTGATGGGTTCATTCAAGGGAGACCTGATATCTTAAATACAATGAAGAAGTCAGGAAATTTTCAGGAGTAGAAGTGAGAGGATGATTCATACGTAAATTGGTATTTTCTTTTATGAGTTTTTTTGATGTGGTAGTTACCCAAGTTTTATGGTGAGATGCGATGAAGGCAATGAGCAGGTACTGAAGGATTTCTCATCTCTCTACAATTTCGTTAGGAAAAGCTATACAGCTAGGACA
Organism: Bubalus bubalis; assembly: GCF_019923935.1. Classification (NCBI taxonomy): domain Eukaryota; kingdom Metazoa; phylum Chordata; class Mammalia; order Artiodactyla; family Bovidae; genus Bubalus; species Bubalus bubalis. The sequence continues at coordinate 18,986,886 of NC_059175.1, forward strand.
CAGTTCATGCACTGCTTTTGTTTATTTGTATTTGTACATAAAAGTGAAGTCTTTTATCACTTTTCTTCCGCTCCTCATTTCTCCTTTCTTCTCCCTGCCAATACTACCTATCCCCTGCCCTGGTATCTGTTAAGCTTCTCTTTCTTTCTTTTTACCCTTCCTTGTAAGTAATTTTGCCTCTTTGTATTACCACCCTTTGTCTATAGTCCCTTCTCCCTACGGTATGAGATGAAGACGCATAGAGTGGAGCTTAACAGCACAGGCCCTGAGGTCAGGCTGCCTGGCTTTGAATCCTGGTCCTGCCACTTAGTAACCTAGGGGAAGGAACTTAACTTCAACTGTTTCCATTTTCTTATCTCCTCTTGGACAATAGACTTTATCTCTTAGAGTTGTTATGTAGATGAAGTGAAATAATACATGAAGGTGCCTAGAAGAAGGCAAGGCACAAGCTGGCTATTTTTATAATACACAGTACTGCTTTATATGTATATATATATATATATATATATGACTGTATATTATAAAATGTGTACTATATGTATAATTATTATGTATAGTTATATAATGATTTATTTTATGTAATGCATGCATGCATGCTAAGTCGCTTCAGTCATGTCTGACTCTTTGCAACCCCGTGGACTGTAGCCTGCCAGACTCCTTTATCTATGGGATTCTCCAGGGAAAAATGCTGGAGTGGGATGCCATGCCCTTCTCCAGGGGATCTTCCTGACCCAGCGATCAAACCCACATCTCCCTGCGGCTCCTGCATTGCAGACAGATTCTTAACTGCTGAGCCTCCAGGGAAACCCATTTTTTGGGGTAATACATATAATAAATATTATATGTTTATAATATACATATAGATTATATATTAATACAATAATTGCCTTGTTGTTATTGTTTATTCACTAAGTCTTGTCCAACTCCTTTGCAACCCCATGGACTGTAGCTTGCCAGGCTTCTCTGTCCATGGGGCTCTCCAGGCATGAGTACTGGAGTGGGTTGCCATTTCCTTCTCCAGAGGATATTCCTGACCCACGTATCAAACCCATATCTCCTGCATTGGTAGGTGGGTTCTTTACTATAGAGTCACAGGGAAGCCTACATAATAATTATATGAAAAATTTATTATATGTCTAATGTAGCCATTTAATGTTAATGAGAAGAATGGGTTCAGTTCAGTTCAGTCACTCAGTCGTGTCTGACTCTTTGCGACCCTATGAATCGCAGCACGCCACACCTCCCTGTCCATTACCAACTCCCGGAGTTCGCCCAGACTCATGTCTATCGAGTCAGTGATGCCATCCAGCCATCTCATCCTCTGTCATCCCCTTCTCCTCCTGCCCCCAATCCCTCCCAGCATCAGAGTCTTTTCTAATGAGTCAACACTTCGCATGAGGTGGCCAAAGTATTGGAGTTTCAGCTTTAGCATCATTCCTTCCAAAGAAATCCCAGGGCTGATCTCCTTCAGAATGGACTGGTTGGATGTCCTTGCAGTCCAAGGGACTCTCAAGAGTCTTCTCCAACACCACAGTTCAAAGGCATCAATTCTTCAACGCTCAGCTTTCTTCACAGTCCAACTCTCACATCCATACATGACCACTGGAAAAACCATAGCCTTGACTAGATGGACCTTTGTTGGCAAAGTAATGTCTCTGCTTTTGAATATGCTATCTAGGTTGGTCATAACTTTCCTTCCAAGGAGTAAGCGTCTTTTAATTTCATGGCTGCAATCACCATCTGCAGAGGTTTTGGAGCCCAAAAAAATAAAGTCTGACACTGTTTCCACTGTTTCCCCATCTATTTCCCATGAAGTGATGGGACCAGATGCCATGATCTTCGTTTTCTGAATGTTGAGCTTTAAGCCAACTTTTTCACTCTCCTCTTTTACCTTTATCAAGAGGCTTTTGATTTCCTGTTCACTTTCTGCCATAAGGGTGGTGTCATCTGCATATCTGAGGTTATTGATATTTCTCCCAGCAATCTTGATTCCTGCTTGTGCTTCTTCCAGTCCAGCGTTTCTCATGATGTACTCTGCATAGAAGTTAAATAAGCAGGGTGACAATATACAGCCTTGACGTACTCCTTTTCCTATTTGGAACCAGTCTGTTGTTTCATGTCCAGTTCTAACTGTTGCTTCCTGACCTGCATACAAATTTCTCAAGATGCAGGTCAGGTGGTCTGGTATTTCCATCTCTTTCAGAAGTTTCCAGAGTTTATTGTGATCCACACAGTCAAAGGCTTTGGCATAGTCAATAAAGCAGAAATAGATGTTTTTCTGGAACTCTCTTGCTTTTTCGATGATCCAGCAGATGTTGGCAATTTGGTCTCTGGTTCCTCTGCCTTTTCAAAAAGAAGAATGGGTTGGGTTGTCCTAAATCAATTTTTATAATTTATTTATCTTTGGTTTGAAGAAAGATTTGAGACAATCAATGAAAGACATGTGCACACCTCAGAGACAATGACCACCCTGACTTGACCTGTTCGTCTTCTGCCCAGACTCCTATGCAAATTTGTCATCATTGCTGCAAGTTTGGAGTTTATATAAGGCAACACAGGGAAATATGAATGTGTCAACAGAGAATTCATTCATAAACTAATGAGGTGGTTTTCTTGTGATTTTATACTATTTCTTTTTCTCAGATATTTAATTAAATTGAACAGATATTTGCCATCTGTAATATACAGTATAATATAAATTGCTAAATGAAAAGTTTGGTCCCTGCCCTCCACAAGCTGCCAATCTGAGAAAGCTGAGTAATATGCCATGTATAATATATGACTGTATTTATTAATACCTTTGATCTTTGTGATATCCTAAATGAGTGAACTTTTTTTTCCCTTTTTAATCTTTGATAATGACTTCACATCTGTAGTTTCCTCTTTATTGGGTTGCTTCTTACTGTCTGTGGATATTGCAGTATTCTGGATACTTTATGGTCAGAGTTAATCCTTGGAGTTTCCCATGAGCATTTTAAGTGTTTACCCTTATTCCTTCTCCCCACAGTTTTTGTTTTAATTTTTTGTGTGTGTTTCCTGTAGGTAGAATTTTCCAGACAAGAGAACAGAATTTGATATAGAGCAAAATATGATTCTTTAGGAGAGAACACTTAAACTGAAAAGACTTATGAGGTCTTGATGAATACCCTTTAGTTTGTAAGTTAGTTGTTTTCAAATGTTTTCTTTAAAATGACTATTGTGTAATAAGTTTTTAATACTTCCCTAGCAGGGCATAAAAGGGTCTCTGGTTGGCTAAAAGAACTAGCTATGCTTCCCTCTATGTACACGTGCTCTTAGAGGGTGACTGGGACATGACAAAGAGTGACCCATATTTTTACCCAAGAGAAATGAAGGCTTGTGACAATAGTACCAGAAGAATACAGTGTAGAACTATGATTCTAGCTACAAAATTCTGAAGTAATAAGCCGAACACAAGACAATGAACCAACATCATTTTTCAGCCAGTGGAATACGGGTATCATCTATAGATCTCATAATTCTAAAGTTTTATTCATGCAGTGATTACTTCTCAGAATAAAAATTCAGAGCAATTTATGACTTAATTATTGATGTTTTTAAAAGAGCTAGTCATGATAGTTGATTCATAAAACTGAAGTAAGTAATCAAAGTCAGTGAACATTTCATAAGCTTTTATTTTAATCAGGTTGAATGATTAAAGTATTCTACTCCAAAGTAAGAAGAAATTTTTTTTTCCTTAACACAGTTATTAGAGAATTCTAGGTTCACTTAATTGTGAGTAAAAATCTTAAGGAAAGAAAAAAATCATTGTTTAAAATATTACATTGAAAATCTTGAGGTAAATGGAACAAGAGTGTACAATTAGGGTAATGAGAGAGTTAATGCTGGTGTTTATTATCTATCATACTACTTAAGGACTAAGGCATTGTTAAGTAGTAGTTATATATAATGTATTATATTATAATGTAACATCAGTCTTGAATTCATATACCTACTATCACCTATGCTGCTAAGTTGCTTCAGTCGTGTCTGACTCTATGTGACCCTGTAGACTGCAGCCCACCAGGCTACCCCGTCCCTGGGATTCTCCAGGCATGAACACTGGAGTGGGTTGCCATTTCCTTCTCCAATGCATGAAAGTGAAAAGTGAAAGTGAAATCGCTCAGTCATGTCCAACTCTCAGTGACCCCATGGACTGCAGCCTACCAGGCTCCTCCGTCCGTGGGATTTGCCAGGCAAGAGTACTGGAGTGGAGTGCCATTGCCTTCTCTGAACAGCAGTGATGTATAGCTGGATATTTTGTTCTTTAAATATTTGAGCTGTTGTTTAGTCACTAAGTTGTGTCTGACTCTTTTGCGATCCCATGGACTGTAGCCCACCAGGTTTCTATGTCAATGGGATTTCCCAGGCAAGAATACTGGAATGGGTTGTCATTTCCTACTCCAGAGGATCTTCCCAACCCAGGAATTAAACCTATGTCTCCTGCTTGGCAGGTCGATTCTTTACCACTGAGCCACCTGGGATCTTCTCTTTGAATATTACCTCATCCTAAAAATGTCTATTTAAATGGTGAAGAACATGGAAAAAATTTCCACAATTGTGAAACTTTGAGTAATGACTGAGTTTAACCAGCAAAGAAGTTGATTAACTTATTTGGTCAAAGTTACAGTGAAATAAATGATATGACTGTAGCCACATACAAATTTAATTAGAACCATGTCATTTTGTGTCCACAGGTGGTATTTTCACCCAGCTAGCAGGTTTGTCAGCATTTACCTTTTATTAACAAAATTAACTGGTGAGAGAGTGAGAGAGGGGATCACAAAACTCTGCTCTACTAGGGGAAAAGCAAGCCTTAGCCACATCCTGCTGATGACATGTTAGCTCTACTTCCTTTCTATACTCCAAGCTTATAACCCAAAAGAGGTATTGTTTTTGTTGTGGTGAGCTATAAGTCTTTATATTAGAAAACTCTAAAGAGATTGTTGCTTACATCCTAATAAAATATGAGCCTTGTGGCTGAAGGAAGCTATAGATAGATAAATGAGTCCGGTGCTCTTGCACTTGTGAAACAAAGAATTCACCTCAAGAAACAAAGACAGCTAGACAACTTAAAAGAGAAAGTGTTTCCAGTTTGGTGAGTAGTGTGGATTTGGCATTCAAAGTCTATTTCTAGATGAATGATAAAAATATAGAACTTATAATATTGTAGGAATTTATTTTCTACAGCAAGTATTATGTTCAAGAAAGTCAAATGGGGTGTCCCTAGCAGCCACTGTACTTCAGCCAGATCTGTTTATTTGTCTATAATCTCAAAGAGAATGAAAGGAACCTCAGTGCAGTAGCAGAAGTTCCTCTTGGTGGCTTTCAAAATTTAACTGCTGAGGAAAAAGAAATCTATGGGTTTTTGATTAGCCTGGAAAGTATCTTTAAAATCATAAATTTTATGAAAGAGTATTTTAATGGGTTAAATGAAAAACACAGGATTACATGGTTTCAGGGCTACAGATATCTTAAACATGGGTAGTAAGAACCTTATTTTATATGGTTTTTTTAAGAACTGAATATGACCTGCAAGAAAAAAAAGTGGAAACAACTAATTTTTGCCGGGGTCCAGCCCCGGCTGATCCAGGGTATTCGAAGCGGGGACGGCGTCGGCGACCTATTTAATTATTTATTCATCAAAGATATAAAGAGTAATAGAATGAGGATAGCTCAGTGAGGAAATTCAGTGGAGAAAAGCGGCTGAAATAAAGATAGCTCAGTAGGAAAATTCAGTGGAGAAAAGAAGCTGAGTGGCTTGGTTTACGCGGAAAATCAATATAACCCGTGACACCAGGTTAGCTCTGACCACGGAGGCCGCAGGCGCCCTCTCGAATAGCGGAAGGTGCCCCACCTTAGACACCTTCTCGAGTGGGTCTTAGAAGCCCAGGCAAATAAATGGTCGCAGAGGACATCCGCGCTCCAGATGGACACTCAGCTGGAATTTGGGAGAGAGAGTGACATGGGGAGACCAAGTTTCAGTGAACAAGGCCCGCACTTTATTTTCCAAAGTAGTTTTTATACCTTAAGTTATGCATAGAGGATAATGGGGGAAGGGGTAGAGTCATGCAGCAAGCCAGGCTTTTTTCCTGTAAACTTATCATATGCAAAAGTTCAGGTGATAGACATCATCTTCTGGCCCGGAGGCCTGTTAACATTTTAAGAAACTTATCTTTCTCTAAAGGTGATTATTCCAAAGTCAGGCGCCAGCCTTCCAAAAAGCATTGGACAAAGCTGCATTTTACATTTCTATACACCCATTATATCAATCAATACACTGCCAAGGACACAGTAGGTAAGGAGTATGGAGACTTAGCAGCAAACATTGGCCCAACAAGTGAAAAACCCTTCACCAATACAATTTCTAATCAATCTTTTAACTACTCAAAGGAATCTGTGTTTAGGCAGTTTAGAACATCTCCTGCCTCTCACAGTTGGGAGGCTCTGAACAATCACATGTGGCCGGAAAAACCCATTCAGGCAGGCTAGAGGATTTCCAAAGGAGTTTGTAGGTTGAAACACTGTCACATCCAGGAATTATTAACTGGAGCTGTAAGCTAACTCTCTTTTCAGAGAGAGGTAGTGGGAGACAGCCCCCCGTAAAGTCAGAGGTGTAGGTGAAAGCACAAAGCAGAAAGTAGGCAGACTCTGGTTTTCGGGGTAGATGCTCGAGAATTTCCAGGGGGACTCCTGAGGCTCGATCCCGCCTTTGCGTATGCCGAGCCTCCTTCCTCATGACCTTTGTCATGGGCGGAATTCCTCACGCTGGCTCCCGGCAGTGATAGAATTCCAGTTGAGCTATTTCAGATCCTGAAAGATGATGCTGTGGAAAGTGCTGCACTCAATATGCAATATGCACTCAATATGCAATATGCCGGCTCCCGGCAAATTTTTCCTAAATCCTCAAAATGATGGTGATAAAGACATATCCAATTTATATTTCATTTTGATTATGTCTAACTTTTTATGTAAAATTTAATTTCTGATCAATTTGATAATATCCATTCCCTTGCAGCTCAGCTGGTAAAGAATCTGCCTGCAATGCGGGAGACCTCAGTTCGATCCCTGGGTTGGGAATATCCCCTGGAGAAGGGAAAGGCTACCCACTCCAGTATCCTGGCCTACAGAATTCCATGGACTGTATAGTCCATGGGGCCTCAAAGAGTCAGACACAAGTGAGTGGTTTTCACTTTCACTTTCATAGCACTAAAACAGAGTTGTCTTTTAGTAAAAGATCTTTTAGTGCTGTTCAAGAAATCACTTTAAGAATAAAAAGCATCAGAATAAAAGCTGACCCCTTATATTTCATGTTTCAATACTAGCTTTGATTTCTTTAGCTGAAAATGTTAGAAATTATATATTTTCATAATGCACAAAAAAGTTTAGAAATTATATGCTTTCATAATGCACTGTCTCCTATGTAACACTTGTTTAATTAATCTATTAATTATTTGAGGAATCATTGTCCAGCTTATGTCTTCTCTGCTTTACTAGAAACTTCCCAAGGACAGAGAGAATTCTCCCTCTTGTTCACCCTTGAATTTTTGAGATTTGGCATAGCCATTAGCACAGCATAGGTACTCATGAATATTAATGGTCCAATAAATGAGTAAGTTCAGTCACTCAGTCGTGTCCGACTCTTTGCGACCCCATGAATCACAGCACGCCATACCTCCCTGTCCATCACCAACTCCCAGAGTTCGCCCAGACTCATGTCTATCGAGTCAGTGATGCCATCCAGCCATCTCATCCTCTGTCGTCCCCTTCTCCTCCTGCCCCCAATCCCTCCCAGCATCAGAGTCTTTTCCAATGAGTCAACTCTTCGCATCAGGTGGCCAAAGTACTGGAGTTTCAGCTTTAGTATCATTCCTTCCAAAGAAATCCCAGGGCTGATCTCCTTCAGAATGGACTGGTTGGATCTCCTTGCAGTCCAAGGGACTCTCAAGAGTCTTCTCCAACACCACAGTTCAAAAGCATCAATTCTTTGGTGCTCAGCCTTCTTCACAGTCCAACTCTCATATCCACACATGATAGCCTTGACTAGACAGACCTTTGTTGGCAAAGTAATGTCTCTGCTTTTCAATATGCTATCTAGGTTGGTCATAACTTTCCTTCCAAGGAGTAAGCATCTTTTAATTTCATGGCTGCAGTCACCATCTGCAGTGATTTGGGAGCCCAGAAAAATTAAGTCTGACACTGTGTCTGGTCAGACACAGACCAGATGCCATGATTTTTGTTTTCTGAATGTTGAGCTATAAGCCAACTTTTTCACTCTCCACTTTCACTTTCATCAAGGGGCTTTTGAGTTCCTCTTCACTTTCTGCCATAAGGGTGGTGTCATCTGCATGTCTGAGGTTATTGATATTTCTCCCAGCAATCTTGATTCCAGCTTGTGTTTCTTCCAGTCCAGCGTTTCTCATGATGTACTCTGCATAGAAGTTAAATAAGCAGGGTGACAATATACAGCCTTGATGTACTCCTTTTCCTATTTGGAACCAGTCTGTTGTTCCATGTCCAGTTCTAACTATTGCTTCCTGACCTGCATATAGGTTTCTCAAGAGGCAGGTCAGGTGGTCTGGTATTCCCATCTCTTTCAGAATAACTCTCTTGCTTTTTCCATGATCCAGCGGATGTTGGCAATTTGGTCTCTGGTTCCTCTGCCTTTTCTAAAACCAGCTTGAACATCAGGAAGTTCACGGTTCACATATTGCCGAAGCCTGGCTTGGAGAATTTTGAGCATTGCTTTACTAGTGTGTGAGATGAGTGCAATTGTGCGGTAGTTTGAGCATTCTTTGGCATAGCCTTTCTTTGGGATTGGAATGAAAACTGACCTTTTCCAGTCCTGTGGCCACTGTTGAGTTTTCCAAATTTGCTGGCATATTGAGTGCAGCACTTTCACAGCATCATCTTTCAGGATTTGAAAGAGCTCAACTGGAATTCCATCACCTCTACTAGCTTTGTTTGTAGGGATGCTTTCTAAGGCCCACTTGACTTCACATTCCAGGATGTCTGGCTCTAGGTCAGTGATCACACCATCGTGATTATCTGGGTCGTGAACATCTTTTTTGTACAGTTCTTCTGTGTATTCTTGCCATCTCTTCTTGATGAATAAATAGGCCTGAAGTAGAAAAGATATGTTACAAGTATTAGTAATAGCCAATTATAAATCAATGCATTAATCTCTCATTTGAAACCAAAACAAATTAGGGACAACTCATGAACCTTAAAGCTTTATGTGAAGATCTAGTGCCTATAAAATGAAAAGAACAAGCTTATCTGTTATTTCTGCATTGGAATGTTATAAGGATGATTTGGGGAAATGTTCAAATGAGCTTTTTAGTTCTATACTTTATACATCTATTAAAATGAATTTGTAGGTGCTAAACATTTTAAGTCATAGTGCTTATAGTGTACTCTGATTCTCTAACCTTCAGAGTTTTGTAATGGCTATTTTTCTCTCCAGCCCTACCTGCAAGATAGTATTATTATATATATATTCTTGCTATGGTTTCGTGCTGTGATGGAGAACCATATAATCCTATCTGAATTAACCTCAAATCTAGCTAATTGAAGTGCATGGATTCTTCTGGTCCCTGATAACATTTCATAACGAATTCTCACCCTTGAGGCCAGAGATAATGTTAGTATTCATCATAAGATAAAATATTTAGAAACAGTATGCATTTTGGATTTGTATGTATTTCATGGTTTCTCTCTCCTTCCATTGCCCCCACCTTCCTGGGCATGAATGAAATTTTAAGACCATTTATAAACAAAGTGGTGGCTTAAACATTTAGGAATGGCCTGCAGTGCAGGACAGGTGGGTTCAACCCCTGAGTCAGGAAGATCCCCTGGAGAAGGGAATGGCAACCCACTCTAGTATTCTTGCCTGGAGAATCCCACAGACAGAGTAGCCTGGCAGGTTACAGTCCATGGGGTCACAAATAGTTGGACACAACTGAGTGACTAAGATACACATAAACAAAGTACTGTTTGGTTTGCGTAAACCAAAGGACCCTGAAATGTCCACGTCAGGGTTCATTGATTGGATTCTCTTCATCCCCACAGAGGTGGGCACCTAGGCCTGTGAGGACACAGGGTAGATGGAGAATGGAAGTCCTAGTCAGGCTTCTTGGCAGGGAGACATCTCTGACTCACTCTTCAGTGTTAGGTCATAAAGGAGACTCAGGACTTGTTCATTTCTTACCCCAAATCTGTGAATTTGGGAACTTCTCCAATTTTTTTTAATTAATTAATTTGTTTTAATTGGAGGCTACTTTACAATATTGTGGTGGTACACATGTGGCTGATTCATGTCGATGTGTGCCAAAATCCAGTGTTCTTTTTAACAAGATTTTGGAGGTCTGAGTGTACATATGCCTTTGCAGACATATCCATGGGCATGTTCAGAGAAAGTTGAATAAATCATTGGGTTAATGACCTGTGTAAATTTACCAACACTGTTTTACCATCTCATCAGCTACCTTGTTTGTTTTTGTGATTCAGTCTGCTGATAAATTCATACCCATTTTTACTTTATTTTTTCAGATGTAGGAATTACCATATGTCAGGGGACCAGATGTTGCTGAAAATAAACAAACCTTCCTCTTTATTTTAACTTGAGGGTACTGACTAGTGGGTCCTCACACTGTTAGGTTCTATATATGGGTATGTGCACAAATTGTTAGGCATTTGTGCCTGGATCCAGTGCTAACACATTATTTGAAATATATGAAGTCATGTTTATCCTATGAATTTGCATTTGATTTCTCTTTTTTTTAATAATTATTTTGTCAGAAAACTAACAAAAAATCCATCAGTTTCACATGAATAAACTGATTTGTTGCATATCAAACAAAATGAATACGATACTTCCTAGTATGATGATGATGTATGAGAGATGATGACTTCAATATTTCCAGTTAAACTTTGTTTTGCAGCTCATCAGTTGCTGTTATGTATGTGATGTCTGTTAAGGTCTATAGGCCCAAGCAAACTGAGGAGAGCATAATTAATTTTATTTGTTGTGTAACATTAAAAATCACAGTTTGAATATGTTGGGCATGTTACACTGGCACCAGCAGAACAACCAACATAGAGATTTAAAACACCCAAAGACTTCTTTCTGTCAAGCCTCATGCTTGACATGCCAGGGAGGTCCAAATGATACTACTGCCATTCCTCACGCAATGCAAACATTGATATGAGTCTTACTATCTGCTTCCCAAGAACTCACTTGGTTATTTGATATAATGATTAGACCCTTTCATTTGGGAAGCAGAGGTGGCCATGCTAACTCTGTCATTGAGGAAGGGCCCACTACATTTTTCCATAAATCTAATACATAACTTATTATGTGGACCATCATTTTGGTTTGATAATCCTTAAGTATCTCTGGATCATGTTTGTATTTTATAGCTACCTATTTTGAATTTTGGAATAATGTGCTGTGTAACCTGATGGAAGGGAGAGGGGGTCTACCATCCCACAGAGTTTGGGTCCTGCTATCATAGGAAGTCTCAGTATGAACATGAGCAACTTATTTAGCTTCCCTGAGCCTTATTTTCTTCATCTGTAAAATGAAGATAATTTCTCCAGGAAGGATAAAGTAAGGATTAAATATGATTTGGATAAATGTATTAATTTCCCATCGCCTCTATAACAAATACTTTTCATCCATAACCACATTTCTAAAAGCTTTGAACTCTACCATCTCCTGAAATTGTCCTTTACTTGCGTGGTTCCTGCTTTTGTGTGTATACCCTTACTACTCACTTCTTCCCACATCATTGCCCTTCTCACATCCTTTCTACCCAGATGGTTCCTACTTATTTCTCTGAGAGAATGTCATAGAGATTGCCAGTGAAGAAAGGAGTCCCAAGACTTGTTTAAAGCTTTGTAGTCTAACTACTGTAGTATATAGCTATTTTTTATTTCATCCAAAAATTATACCCTAGAAATATCTTTACTGGAGAAAAAAAGTGGGAACAAACTCTGTGTCTTTTTCTCACAATCCTATCGCCAAATTCCTCTGTACTCTGCTTTTACCACACTGATTCCGGACATTGTATTGATGACTATGATCTGATATGACCCTTTGACTTATCCCGATGGTGTAAAAATGCCTCTCTCCCAAAGGCCCATGCCAGTTTTCATCAGGCTAATGGGCAGCATCTCTTAAGTACTTAAGGTATCATTAGGAATGACAGGTGCATCTGCCTGTCAGGTGGGCAAAATTAGTGAATACTGAGGTTAATTAATAGTTAAGGCTAATGGTAATTACTTGAAATTTAGCAGTGAGATTTTATAGCTACCTAGTATCATCCACCCGGAGAAGGCAATGGCAACCCACTCCAGTACTCTTGCCTTGAAAATCCCATGGATAGAGGAGCCTGGTAGGCTGCAGTCCATGGGATCGCGAAAAGTTGGACCGGACTGAGCAACTTCACTTTCATTTTCACTTTCATGCATTGGAGAAGGAAATGGCAACCCACTCCAGTGTTCTTGCCTGGAGAATCCCAGGGACGGGGGAGCCTGGTGGGCTGCTGTCTATGGGGTAGCACAGAGTTGGACACAACTTAAGCAACTTAGCAGCAGCAGCAGTATCATCCATCTATTTTTATTATAGTACAAAAGTGTACAACATAAAGTTTACCATCTTATTCACTCCCTTTTGAGACTGCGTTTTTAAGTCCCGGAGTATAAAAGTAGTTAGATAACCAAGGCATGTTCTTTCTTGTAGAACCATCAACATTGACTTTTGAAGAGAGGTTTGAATGTCTTGTCTTTGAAATTCCTATTGTAAAGCTCTTCAAAACCCAAAGTGATCATTTATGAGGTCATTGTCAGACATTGGAGATACATTGCTAGGAATTTTTATGTTCTGGTTCTCAGTGCACCACCAAGGGTAGAATTTACAGTGAAAGGAAGTTCTGCCAGTCTCTTTAAGGAGATTCTGCCAGTCTCTTTTTTACCAAAAAAACAGCACAGATGAAAGGTGAGACACTTTGCCAGTGATATGTAGATCTCAGTGGACAGAAGCTCAGTTGATTGTATATTGGAAAAGAGATACTTTGTGCAAACATGGCTATGGAGATTTGTTTTGCCAAATCTGAAGGTGATTTCTCATCACAATGGCATTTTCAGGATTGTCAGGTGCTTGATAACAGAGAATTTTATTTCTTGTTGACACCCATGGCTTATCCTCTAAAGGATGTCATATCAAGTTTTCTGCTGACCTGCCTGCAAAGACATAAAGACTGTATAAGAAGACCTGCAGTTCTTCAAAATATGCAATGTGGATTTTAAAGATGGGTGTAGCTTTTCTTTTTGAGGTGTTCTGAACAGCAGCAAAGTTTCACAACTTTATGAAATACCTTTTGCTTTACATTGTCATGTAAAAGGACCCATGGCAAACTAGTTAAGGGGAAGAAATCATATTTTTAAATGACAACTGTGTGGAAATCTATATGGCAAGTGCTTCACTATGTCATTTCATTTACATCTCACAACGGTCTGACCCACTTAGTTATCCCCAGATGTACAGGAAACAACTCAGAGAGGGTTAGTGATTTGCCTAGAAGAGTAGGATTTTAACACAAGTCTGTACTGTTTCAAAGCCCACGATATATTGTATATGATACCGAGTAACATATCATGAGAATGAGCATCTTTCTTACTGAGAACAAATGACTCTATAAACTGTCTTCCCCTCTGAAGTTACAGCATGGCTCAAAAAAATACTGTTTTGAGGTCATCAAAGGGAAGTTAAAATAGTATCGTAAGTCTACAGATAAATACATGATAGGGAAATAGAAATTATGCCAAAGTAAAAAGCCTGAATTATTCAGTGTGACTATACATATTTATCAAGTGAAATGGATAAATGTCAACCTACCATGGTTTAAAGGGGAATAGATTTATGTTCTTTCCAATAAGTCACTAATTCTATTAGTTGCTATCTTTAAAAGAGTTATCATTTTTCTTAAATATAGCTTCATCTATAGTAATACTTTACTGTATTTCCCTGAATTATCAAATTCTTCTATTTCCAAAACTCTATTAAAAAGATAATGTATCATGTCTCTCACTAACCAATTGATAATAAAATATTCCATTATAGCCTCTCAAGATAATATCTAGTAAATAAAAGCTAATTTTATTTTTCTTATAATTTGCTTCAGCCTCACCAATAGTTTATTGTATAATATCTCCTATATATAATTATATCATATTTTGATCATTCTAAATCATTAATTATGTTAACCTTTAGTAAATGATCATTTTTTTCTCTCTCTCTTAGGGTCAGATATGCTATTTGCTTTTATCTATTGAAAGGTTGTTGTTGAATCACGCGAATACACCGGGATTCTTGGCCCCCGGAGGAGAAGAATTCAATCCGGGGCCAGAGACGAGGCTTGATCGCTCAGAGCTTTTGTGTAATAAAGTTTTATTAAAGTATAAAGGAGATAGAGAAAGCTTCTGACATAGGCATCAGAAGGGGGCAGAAAGAGTACCCCCTTGCTAGTCTTCAGCTGGATGTTATATAGTCAGTAGCAGTCTGTTAATGAAAGAAAGGAATGTCTTATAATTCAGAATGGCAACAAGTGGTTTATCCTGGGCCATAAAATAATTAACTTGAATCTTAAAGAAGGGCAGACCACCATACAAATAGTTTCATTTACATAGATTAGGGGAACAATATCTGAGTATAACATACTGGTTTGTCAAGTAGGTTTTGGGCCAAGAGGCGGAACCGACTTGGAGACAGAGTTTGGGGTAAAGGCGTAGTATATTAGCATAGCTTAAGACAAACATTTCCATAAGAAAAAGGCATTGGTTATCTCTAGGCTCAAGAATAGCTAACTTCAGGCGAAACCAGGTGTCATTATGGCAACACAGTATTTTAAGAGAAACCTCTCTTTAAATTTGTATAGAGAAGGAAAAAAATATTGCTAGTTTGTTTCCTCCTGCCGCTTAAGAGAGATAAAAATGTCTGACAGTTGCAGGCTATTTCCTCTATTTGGAGACCCCTATCTCCTTGGGGACCCCTAGATTTCTTATCAACCTGCCTAGGAAATGACTCTCTCACTATCCACATTATAGATTAAGATTTGACATAATTCATATAGGTGTTTTAATACAGTAGTCCCCCTTTATCCACAGGGGGATATGTCCCAAGACCCCTAGTGGATGCTTGAAATTATAGATAGCATTGAACCTATATATACTATATTTTTCCCATATATGTACCTATGATCATTTAATTTATAAACTAGGCACAATAAAAGGTTAACAACAATAACTAATAGCAAATCAGGACAATTACAGCAATACATTATAACCAAAGTTATGTGAATGTGGTCTTTCTCTCAAGCTATCTTATTATACTATCCTCACCCTTCTTGTCATTGTGATGAATCAAGATGATAAAATCCTACATAACAAGATGAAGTAAAGTGAATTAGGTGGGGATTGTTGTGCAGTGTCAGGCCAAGATGACCTTCTGATAATATGTCAGAAAAGGATCATCTGCTTTGGATGATCCTGAATCACTGAGCTATGGTTGGAAATCCTGGACAAGATAGAGGAGGACAGCACCAGATTCCATCACACTGTTCTGAGCAGCATGCAATTTAAACCTCATGAATTGTTTATTTCTGGAATTTTCTACTTAATATGTTTGGACCTCAGTTGAACACGGATACCTGAAAATGAAGAAAGTGAAACCACAGATAAGAGAGATGCTGCAGTTAAATATGCTTATCATATGCATCTTACAATTTTTTAATGTGGAATTTCAGTAAAAAGCTCAGTGGTTTGGCAGCCAGTAAAAGTTAGATTGAAATTGTCTACGTGAATGTTTTTCTTTTTCCACAAGGCAGGATTAACTGTCTGAAATCTACTTTGATTTTAATTCAAACACACATTTAAAAGGAGACCGTACATGTAAATTGTCCCACGGCATCTCACTGCTGCTGTTCTGAATTTCCACAGCAGCCTACAGGCTTGCACCAATTTTTTGGCCACTGTGATTTTTTGGCTCTGGTTTTGATTGACTCTACAATGGCAGGATGTGATGAGAACTGGTATGGTATCGAAATGAAAGAAAGCAAAGAGCCCCTGTAATGTTTGATTCCCTAAGATCAACTTGCCACATGAAAGACTTAAGTTTTTTTTCTGAAATTTAAATTTTGTATTGGGGTATAGCCGATTAACAATGTTGTGCTAGTTTAAGGTGAACAGCCAAGAGACAGTCATATATGCACATGTATCCATTCTCTCTCAAGCTCCCCTCCCATGTAGGCTGCCACATAACACTGAGCAGAGTTGCATGTTCTATACCATAGGTCCTTGGTGGTTATCCAATTTAAATATAGTAATGTGTACATGAGCTTCCCAAACTCTCTAACTGTCCCTTCTGTCAGCAACTATAAATAACGTTTTTTTGTCTGTGAGTCTTTTTCTGATTCGTAAGTTAATTTGTATTACTTCCTTTTAGATTCTACATATAAGGGATGTCATATGATATTAATCCTTACCTATCTGACTTACTTCACTCAGTATGACAATCGCTAGGTCCATCCATGTTGCTGCAATTGCATTATTGCGTTCTTTTTAATGGCTGAGTAGTATTCCATTATGTACGTGTACCACATCTTCTTTATCCATTTCTCTGTTGATGGACGTTTAGCTTGTTTCCATGTCTTGGCTATTGTAAACAGCACTGCAGGGAACACTGGGGTGCATGTATCCTTTTGAGTCATGTTTTTTTTCTGGATATATGCCCAGGAGCGGGATTGAAGGGTCATATTATAGCTCTGCTTTTAGTTTTTTAAGAAACTTCTATACTCTTCTCCATAGTGGCTGTACCAATTTACATTCCCACCAACAGTATAGGAGGGTTCCCTTATCTCCACATCCTCTCCAGCAGGTATTGTTTGTGGATTTTTTGATGATAGGCATTCTGATCGGTGTGAGGTGATATCTCATTGTACTTTTGATTTGCATTTCTCTTAATAATTAGCAATGTTGAACATCTTTTCGTGTGCCTATTGGCCATCTGTATATCCTCTTTGAAGAAATGTCTATTTAAGTCTTCTGTCCATTTTTTGAGTGGGTTGTTAATTTTAATGCTGTTAAGCATCATGAGCTGTTTGTAAATTTTGTAAAGTAATACCTTATCAGTCACATCATTTACAAATATTCTCTCCCAATATGTGGGTTACGAATGAAGATTTTTGTTCATAATTAATGTTTGTTCAATCAAAAGACTTCTTCTGTATCAGTTACATAAAGCAGGGACTCTTTAATTATGAGTAGTAATCTCCCATACCCCTATCCTTACATACATTTCAAAAGATGCTAGAGATGTCAGAGAAGATGCATATCTCTGAATATAAGGAAATATTCTCTTTTTAGGAATAATACGTGAAGAGTTTTGAGTTGTCCACTACATTTTTATGTTTTACACACCATTTTCAACAAAGCATTGAATTTTAAGGTACCACATTATCTATAAATATGATTATGGAGTGTGTTTATTTTAAAATTGTATAGCTATTTAAGGTTTGGCTTATACTGATTTTAAAACTTAACTGTAAGTTTTTCATCTGAGTGTAAGAATGATTGTTTTGTTGAAAGTGCTTGGTTTACAGTTTTCAGCTCCACTGATTCTGGTTATTAACCAACTTTCTCAACATAATTTGGATCTTGGCCAACGAGGCAAAGTCTGTGTGATTAGGGCTTTTAGGATGGGGGAATTAATTAGATCAGTTGCTCTTGACTCCTACCCAGTGCTTCTACCAAGCACTGTAGACATTAGTGGGTGAAGACTGGAATGATTGTGTAACCTTCACTTATGGTCTAAGTGTTCTTTGGTGCATGTACCTGGATTGATTAAGGCTTTTAGGTAGCCAAAAATGGAGAATATAATTCATAGTATGAGAAGCTTCCACATCACTGAGGATACTGCTGAAACTTCCACCCCACCACTATTACATACTCAGCTCACCTTGTCTATCACATTCACACATGTTCACACCACTGCCACACACACTATACTTTTATCTGACTTCAACAGTCACCTTCAGTTTACCTAATTGATGCTATAGAGAGATTTTTTAATGGATGAACCATAGTCCTGGCCATGAAGGAAAATCAGTTTAGTGGGAAAGACAGGTATGTACCCTATGAGTTATACTGGAAGGCAGACTGTGCTTAATAGACTCACATGGAATTACTAAGTACAATATAACAGATACCTAGAGAAGGGAGAAAGTAGTCTGACTAAGCGATTGCAGAAGATTTTTATGGAGAAGTTGCCAAAGACTTGGCCTTAAGAAAAAGACAGAGATTTATTTACTCAGCAAATCAACATGTTATTAAGTGTCCAGAATGCAGGGATCATAAGAAAGGGCACATTGGGCAGAAATAATATTGAGAGAAGAGATCAGATGTTGAAAACACAGGCTGTTTATAGAATGTTGAGCCATGGAGAGTTAATGCAAAGAATCATAAGAGGTCAGGGAGATTGAGGGTGATAAACTAGAAATATCAGTTGGGGCAATTTCTGGAGTGCACTCATTTTTATGTTAAGAGATTGGGATTATGTTCTGCAGTCACTGGAAAACATGGGAGGTTTTGAGCTGGGGAGTAAAATGAGTAAAGCTATGAAATCAACCCTAACCAACAAATCAACAAATATCAATCAATCAGGAAGAACTGATGCTGAAGCTGAAGCTCTAATACTTTGGCCACCTACTGCGAAGAGCTGACTCACTGGAAAAGACCCTGATGCTAGGAAAGATTAAAGGCAGGAGGAGAAGGGGACCACAGAGGGTGAGATGGTTGGATGGTGTCACCAACTCAATGGACATGAGTTTGAGCAAACTCCGAGAGATGGAGAAGGACAGGGAAGTTTGGTGAGCTGCAGTCTACAGTCGCAAAGAGTCAGACACAACTTAGTAACTGAACAACAACAGTGATTTGGGATAGATGGATTGGAAGGAGGGAAAAATTATACTAAACAAAGCCAATTGTAAAAGTTTAACAATAGTTTAGGCAAGCAAGGAGGGATGTCTGAACCAGGGTAGTGGCTGTAGAAACAAAGGACTGATTTGAAGACTTTTGCCAAGGTACATATTTACAGGAGGGGAAAAAACACAGAGAGGAAAGAGGAAGAGGGAATTCCTCAAAGGCTACCAGCCTGATACTGATAAGGAACAGGGGAAGAGGGTCTGGCTCTGAGGAATGATGTTGTGTTTGGGCAGATAGAGCATGAGAGATGAGAGAAATGTTTAACAGTTCTCTGCTTAGAAGTGAATGACAGTTGAGGCTCTAAGAAGACATGATATTACCAGGTAAAGAATATAGAGCAGAAATCCTCAGAATTTCCCCACTCATTCACAAACCCAGAATCACAGAGGAGACCAGTTTCTTTGGTGGCATACTTCACAGTACATTTCTTTAGTATTGTGTACTTTGTTTATTAAAATATGTGTAGATTCTTCATTTTTCTCCATGATCTAGCCATGCTTAAACTTCTTCCTGACTTGTTCATTAATGGGCAAGATTATGCTATATTGAGATTCATTTATTTCATCAACAATTCTTTACTGAATGCACTAGACACCATTTCAGGCCCAGGGATATGACTAGGACTGAAACAGGCAAAGCTCGTCTTGTAGGTTACAGTCTGGTTACAGTCTTGGTTACAGAGAAGCCAACAATAGGCAAGTAATTCAAGAAATGGATAGGATTGTTCAGAAAATAGGTACTAGGATGGAAGCAAAACATAATAATGAAATCAGGGGTGGTGGGAAAGTGAGAGAGCATGGTCTAAAAAGCTTTTGAATAACTAGGAGGATACAGTTGAGCTAAGAGCTAGGAAACAAGTCACCTGAGCAAAAAAGTCACACCTGTAAAGGCCTCCAGATGGGAGGAAGCTACTATGGAAAACAAAAGGAGGGTAGGGAATTATGGCACAGAATGAAGTTGGAGAAGTGAACAGAGGCTTGGCAGACCATGCCAAGAAGTGAATTTTACTTTAAATGCCCCAGCAAATATTTAGGACTTTAAGTAAGGGGATTAATGATCTGATTTAGATTTTTAAATGATTCCTCAGCCTGCTGTGTGGCAAATGGGTTGCATGGGGCCAGAAGTACAAATTGAAAAAAAAAAAATAGCTTAAGGGAATGGCTGATGGATTCATGTAGGTTTTGAGGAAAAGTAATGAGTGAAAGTTGAGTCCCTAGGTTTTTATTCATTGAGTTTATCACTTTCATGTATGATGGGACTGAATTAAAGGCAGCTAATCATGTGCATTCTGTTCAGCCTATCTATACTTTTTCTTCTCAGTCTTAATGTCACCTTATTCTAAGAGAACAAATTCACAAGTACATATAGGTACTCAGTAATTTTCAAAGGCATAAGCTGTATATGAGGAGCAAGTCAGAATCATGAAAGGAAAGATGATGCCACTTTGTGAGGCTGCTCTTGCCAAAAGTTTGAATGAGTTCATCTACTTGTTGAGTTGACAGCCCACTTGTCCACCTGTCTAGTAGGAGACAAAGAGTCTCTGATCCACTGGTTATTTTTTTTTTAATACTCAAATGAAAATACTCAGAAAGGACATTTTTCAATGAAGAAACATGAATAATGATCTTTGTTTTGTGACCAATGCTGTATTTTTATCACATGTTAATGACTGAGCCTCAAATTATTCACCTTCTGATATCTCTTTTTAACTCTTAAACTTCTATTCCTTGTTACAATTTGTCACACTCTGTAAAAACCATCACAATTTTACCTTGGAATAGTTGAATCATGCGGTTCAGATGTTGGGGAGAAATCTGTTAAAATAAACAATCCCATGTGACCTGCAGTTTGTTAACAGTGTGAACAATGAATTAACGCATAATATTTAGAATTGTTTGTGTTTTATCACGACGTCTTTGCTATTTGCATGAAAATAAACTAATTTATGACTGGATTAAAAACCTCTAACCATGAGTACTATTTTTTGCTTGAATAAGAATGCATTTAGGTAGTACTGTAAGCTTTCTAAGTCTCTTCTCATTGTATTGCAATTTTATCTAAAATGCTGCTGCTGCTGCTAAGTTGCTTCAGTCATCTAAAATGAAGAATATTAAAAATACTGTATTCTGTACGTTGTTTAACAACATGAGAAAAATCAAGAAAAAATAAAACCTTTGAAGCAGTCTCTTGGTAAATGCAAATATTATAGGGATGAAAGTATGTCTGTTTTATATATAATTAAATCCCCAGAATCTGTAGCACAGTAGAAGCTCAAAAATATTTTGAATGAAAATATTAAATCATTGGTTGCTGGCATAGTCAGGGGCACAATGTCTTTGGTGCATTTTAATGCTTCCAAAGGCTTCCTTAACATAGTTTTGAGTCTAACATTTTTTCCTAGTCAATATCATGCTAACTAAAATGCTCATATCTTGTTGAAAATTTCTTCACCGGTTCTCCTCTCAAGTACCTTGGCAAATAACATACCTCGACAGACTACATTGTAAGTGTAGATGACTAATAAAGTAGTTAAATCGTATTTATATGTGTCTTCATCCTACTATTAGGTAAAAATCCAATTTATCTTCAGGTACTTGATTATTCAACAATGGCTTGCTTGGGAGAAATCCATGTTGTTTTCTCGGTTGCATCTTTTTGAGTCAAAACAGATTCAACCACGCCATGCTTCACGAAACCGCCCTTGTCTAGAGATTTGTGCCCCCCACGGTGGTTCTGAAACTAACCTTGATAATACTTCATGCAATTTTTTTTCTCCACCTGTTTGCTTGTGTTTTTACACTTGATGTTAGCCCAAAAGCTGAGAAGCAATGATTGTGTTTTTGAAGCATTGCTAACAGCCAAGATTTCTCTGAGCTTTTCAACTTTCCAACTGTTTTCAAAGCTGGTTTAAATATTATATATTCAATGAGGTGTTTTCATAGAGCTATCTCTCAGAATTTTTCCATTCAGTGGCCATTAGGCAGCCTTATTTATCTCTCCACTGTGGTTGAAAACCTGCATTTTTTTTTTTTTTTGCCACTTTAATTTTTTAATTGAAGGATATTTGCTTTACAGAATTTTTTGGTTTTCAGTCATATATCAACAAAAATCAGCCATAGGTACACCCTTCCGTGTCCCTTCCCTCCTGAACCTTCCATCTCCCCCTCTATCCCACCCTTCTGGATTGTCAAAGAGCCCCTGTTTGAGTTCGCTGAGTCATACAAATTCCCATTGGCTATCTGTTTTACATACAGTGTTATAAATTAAAAATGTATAATATTATAATATTTATAAATATGTATGCATTTCCATATTGTTCTCTCCATACATCTCACCCTCTCCCTCCTCTCTCCATGTCCTTAGGTCTGTTTCCTATGTCTGTTTCTCTATTGCTGCCCTGAAAATAAATTAATCAGTACCATCTTTCTAGATTCCATATATATGCATCAGTGTATGATATTTATTATTTCTTTTTCTGACTTCACTCTATATAATAGGCTCTAGGTTCATCCACCTCATTGGAACTGACTCAAATGCATTCCTTTTTTAAGGCCGAATATGCTTCCATTATATATATATACCACAACTTCTTTATCCATTCATCTGCTGATGCACGTCTAGGTTGCCTCCATGTTCTAGCTATTGTAAATAGTGCTGCAATGAACACTGGGGTATATGTGTCTTTTTCAATTTTTGTTTCCTCAGGGTATATGCCTAGGAGGGGTATTGCTGGGTCACATGGTGATTTTATTCCTAGTTTTTAAAGGAATCTCCATATCATCTTCCATAATGGCTGTATCAGTTTACATTCTCACCAGCAATGCAAGAAAGTTCCCTTTCTCCACACCCTCTCCAGCATTTATTGTTTGTAGACTTTTTGATGATGACCATTCTGACTGCTGTGAGGTGGTATCTCATTGTAGTTTTGATTTGGATTTCTCTAATAATGAGCAATGTTGAGCATCTTTTCATGTTTTTTGCTGGGGTCCAGCCCCGGCTGATCCAGGGTATTCGAAGCGGGGATGGCGTCGGCGAGGATCAGGATACAATAGCTTCAATTAGATATTAATTAGAGATATAAAGAGTAATAGAATGAGGATAGCTCAGTAGGAAAATTCAGTGGAGAAAAGAGGCTGAGTAGCTTGGTTTAAGCGGGAGACCAATACAACTTCAAGACAAGAAGCTTGCACCACTTACGTAGGCTGCAGGCGTCCTTCCGTTCTCCCGAAGGAGAGGAGACACTGAGGCCTCCCGGGTCGGATCTTAGAAGCCCAGGCATAATTAGTAAGCATGGCGGGTTCCGCACTCCAGATGGAGACTCAGCCAGAGTGAGAGAGAGCGTGACATGGGGAGACCAGTATTTTGGGAAACTGATCTCAATTCTTTATTTTCCATGGTCTACTTTTATACACTGAGATGTTATGCAAAAGTCACGTGGGGTCAGCAGTCCTGACTTTTATCAAAGTCAGGTGCTTCATACAAATGTATACAGAGGTCTTAGGGGTGTTACATCATCTTCTGGCCAGGGGGCCTGCTGACAATTTATGACCCTCTCCTTGTGACAGCGGTCAGTCAACCAGGACACTTATTTCTCCAGGGGTGATTATTCTTAAAACAGACGCCACCCAAATAAAGTTACATTCCTATAGGGTGAGGGTGTAGTGGGTTTTAGTTAAGGAAAGAATTTACTTAGCCTAAGGTCTAACGTGATTTATATCAAAGGTTAATACTTATTTCTTCTATATATTCCTTAATATGTGTAAGGGCAGGGGATGCAGAGACTTAGCAACAAACATTGGCTCAACAAATGAAAAACCCTTCACCAATACAGTTTCTAATCAGCCCATTATACTTATACTAATAGCTTTCTAACTTCTCTAAAGAACCTGTTTTTAGAAGGTTTAAAGCATCTCGTGCCTCTCACGGTTGGGAGACTGTGAGCAATCACATGTGGCCGGACAAGCCTGTTAGGCAGGCTAGAGAACCTTCAGAGGAGTTTGTAGGTTAAAATACTCTTGTCACACCCAGGAGTTTTTATTAACTGGAGCTCTAAGTTAACTCCTTCTCCGAAAGAGGTGGTGGGGGACAGGCCCCCGTAAAGTCAGAGGTGTAGGTGAGAGCACAAAGTAGTAAAGTAGGCAGGCTCTGGTTATGGGGGTAGATGCTCGAGGATTTCCAGGGGGACTCCTGAGGCTCGATCCTGCCTTTGCGTATGTAGAGCCTCCTTCCTCATGACCTTTGCCATGGGTGGAGTGTCGCACGCTGGCCCCCAACAGTGTTTGTTAGCCATCTGTATGTCTTCTTTTTAGAAATGTCTGTTTAGGTATTTTTCCCATTTTTTGATGGGGTTATTTGTTTTTCTGATATTGAGTTGTATGAGCTGCTTGTATATTTTGGAAATTAATTCTTTGTCAGTTGTTTCCTTTGCTAATAGCTTATACTAATAGCTTTCTAACTTCTCTAAAGAACCTGTTTTTCTCCCATTCTAAGAGTTGTCTTTTCACCTTGTTTTTAGTTTCCTTTGCTGTGCAAAAGCTTTTAAGTTTAATTCATCCCACTTGTTTATTTTTGTTTTTATTTCCATTACTCTAGGAGGTGGTTCATAGAAGAGTTGCCTTGATTTATGTCATCCAGTGTTCTGCCATGTTTTCCTCTAAGAGTTTTATAGTTACTGGTCTTCCATTTAGATCTTTAATCCATTTTGATTTTATCTTTGTGTATGGCATTAGGAAGTGTTCTAATTTCATTCTTTTGCACATAGCTGTCCAGTTTTTCCAGCACCACTTATTGAAGAGGCTATCTTTGCCGCATTGTATGTCCTTGCTTCCTTTGTCAAAAATAAGATACGGTAGGTGTGTGGGTTTATCTCTGGGTTCTCTATCTTGTTCCATTGGTCTATAGTTCTGTTTTTGTGCCAGTACCATACTGTCTTGATGGCTGTAGCTTTGTAGTATAGTCTGAAGTCAGGAAGGTTGATTCCTCCAGCTCCCTTCTTCTTTCTCAAGACTGCTTTGGCTATTTGGAGTCTTTTGTGTTTCCATATGAACTATGAAATTTTTTGTTGTAGTTCTGTGGAAAATGCCATTGGTAATTTGATAGGGATCACTCTGAGTGTGTACATTGCATTTGGTAGTATAGTCATTTTTACGATGTTGATTCTTCCTACCCAGAAACATGGAATATCTCTTCATCTGTTTATGTTGTCTTTGACTTCTTTCATCAATGTCTTATTTTCTGTGTGCAGTTCTTTTGTCTCCTTAGGTAGGTTTATTCCTAGATATTTTATTATTTTTGTTGCAGTGGTGAATATGATTGATTCCTTAATTCCTTTTTCTGATTTTTCATTGTTAGTATATAGGAATGCAAGTGATTTCTGTGTATTGACCTTGTATCCCGTGACTTTGCTGGATTCACTGATTAACTCTAATAATTTTCTAATAGTTACTTTTGGGTTTTCTATGTGTTGTATCATGTCATCTGCAGACAGTGAGTTTTACTTCTTTTCTGATCTGGATTCCTTTTATTTCTTTTTCTTCTCTAATTGCCATAGCTCGGACTTCCAAAACTATGTTGAATAATAGTGGTAAGATTGGACACCCTTGTCTTGTTCCTGACCTTAGAGGGAATGCTTTTAGTTTTTCACCATTGAGAATAATGTTTTCTTTGGGCTTTTCATATATGGCCTTTACTGTGTTGAGGTAGGTTCCTTCTATGCCCATTTTTTGAAGCGGAAAACCTGTATTTTTAAATGAGCATCAAAATGCACCTTACAAATTGGCAGCCAACTGTGCTCATGTCGAGTTCTCTAGTTGTGGTTGGGGGCTGTGTTCTGTTCTTTCATTCCATCACATTCACTGTAATGTACTTCAAGATTGTTCTGAGTTTCCCTTATCTTTTGCATTTTTGCCACCTAACAACCTTTCAGTCCAACCTTTACTGTTTTGGGTCACCTCTCACTATTTCCATTGGAAACTATAATTTAGAATAAATATATTTTTGAAGCAATAAATAAAGAGTGACACTGAGTCCTCTAAAGTCTGCATCTCTAGACTTGCTGTTTTCAGACTGACTTCCATGGGAAATGTAACTGAACATAATTTCATATTTGTGAATAGGATATTTATCTAAGTACATTTGTGGTAGGAAGTTGAACCAACTTGTGGGGCCAAAGACTTTGTGTGTGTGTGTGTGTGTGTTCAATGTAAAATTGATTTAAGAAAACAGACTGATTTGTTTTAAAAAAGGACTTTTTTCAAAAAATGACCTACTCTTCTAGAAAAGCTACTTGTCCTGTATTCAGGGGCTGTGAGTGCCATCTGTTATCATAACAGTACATTAGTTCACTGATACGGTTATAGTGTTAGTGACACTTGGTTCTCCAACAACTCTAAAATACAACACTTTCTAATCACTTGCTACATATGAATATTTTCTATTTAGGGGGTTGAAAAAATTGCTGACCTGAAAGAGTAGAATTCTGCTTATGTCTTAAGGGCAATGGCACCCCACTCCAGTGCTCTTGCCTGGCAAATCCCATGGACGGAGGAGCCTGGTAGGCTGCAGTCCATGGGGTCGCTAGGAGTCGGGCACGACTGAGTGACTTCACTTTCACTTTTCACTTTCATGCATTGGGGAAGGAAATGGCAACCCACTCCAGTGTTCTTGCCTGGAGAATCCCAGGGACGGGGGAGCCTGGTGGGCTGCCGTCTCTGGGGTCACAGAGTCAGACGCGACTGAAGCAACTTAGCAGCAGCAGCAACAGCAGCAGTCAAATACACTAATATAATGACTAATGTTCAAACATACCTTGTTCTTCTCAGGGCTGTACATAGGCTTTTACACACTGCACAGTCTTGTAATACATCCCAGCATGAGAAGCAGAGATGCAGAGAGTAGATGTCAGGATATACCTTGTCTTAGCAATGAGGGAAAGGAGAGGACCCCAAGAATCAGAGACAAAAGTCTGGGAGGTAAGAGGAAAATCAGGGGCATCTAGAGTGATGGAGGTGAGACAGGAGGACAAGTTTAAAATGAAAGCAGTAGTCAGTGGGGAAATGAGGAAAGATAAGGTAACCAGGCATTTTGAGCTACAGCCTAGGAAATTGCTGCTGTGGGGGCTGCAGCTCAAGTTGTAGTAAATATAAAGTGCTCTTTCAAAAGAAGATTGGCCTTAAAATAATGAAGACAAAAAGCACTAGTGCCTAGGAATATGGAAGAATGAATACAACAATTGAGGCCGAGAAAGGGTTTAAAAAAGACTGAAGGTCGTAAAAGTTAATGATACGTGGGTGTTTACTGTGTACCAGACTTCTAAATGCTTTTACTTTTTCAATCTTTATAATACACCTATGAAATAAATAATTCTAAGGCCTGGGGAAGTTATATAACTTGATCAAGGTCATACAAACAGGTGATAACATTGGGTTATCAACTCAGAAGGTTAACTCCAGTGGCTTGCTCTTTATCACACCATGATACTACTTCTCTATGCTAGAGAGAGACACTCGACGGAGCAAGGATGTCCCTGAGTTGCTCACAGTTAGAGAAGAGGATGGAGAAGGAAATGGCAACCCACTCCAGCATTGTTGCCTGGAGAATCCCAGGGACAGAGGAGCCTGCTGGGCTGCCATCTATGGGGACTCACAGAGTCAGACACGACTGAAGCGACTCAGCGGCAGCAGCAGAGATGAGAATACAGGTGCGCTGAGGAATCGACATCAGGAGGACAACAAGGAGGAATGAGATGAAGAGGCAAGGGGACTTGGTGTTTTTGAAGCAGAGAACATGGAGGGTATGCAGATTTAAGGGTTTCCACTTGGTACAAGAAAAAAACCTTACTAGTTAGGGGACTAGAAAAATAAAAGAGGCACTTAAGGAAAGCAGCATCATCACTGTAGGGTATATGACAGAAAGTCAACTGAGGTGGAAATAAGTGATTACCAAATAGCAGTGAGGGGCCCACAAAGGGACTGGGACACGTTTGTAGTAGACGCTGTTAACTTTGCAGCCATAACAGAAGAGAAGGAAGATGCTGAAGTGTAACGGGGACCTATGAGTTCTTAGAGCTAGAATGCTTTTAGGAACTTCAGTTGTTATTTCTGTCTTTAATAGAAAGAGGTGGTATGGCAAAAACTTGCAGCCATAATTGGTTCAAACATTTTTTTTAGTGTATTATGATTAAAGGAAGGCATTTTGAGACCTTATCTAAAATATTATATAATTCTTGAGTCTAGGCCCTCTCCATATGGTCAATTAATTTCCCATTTCTCCTACTGCAATATTTCTTATGTTACAGAAATTCAGCAAATAAAGTGACTTTATGGTTATTCAAAGGATTAGAGGGATCTTATAAGAGGGAGGGGAGGGGTGGCAGAGGAGTCCCTCTGAAGAATTTTAATTCCATCTTCTAAGTTAAGTCCATTTTATAAAAGGAGGTCTTTTTAAGGAGAATGAAGCTGCCAGAACCATTCCCATGATGACTTTTCAAGCTGTTCTATCAAGGCTTCCAAACTGGATTTTTTGACAAAACCACAGTGGAAAGACAGCAGCCATGAATACAGTACAAGGAGTAAAGAGAAGAAATGTTTGGTCCTATTAATTATACAAAAATACTCAATATTCACTGCTGAAATGTGCATCATGAAAGTGAACTTGTAATAGTCTACTGTCAGAACACATAAAAGACAGAGTCTGTTCCTGCTTTTTTTTTTTTTTTTTTGGAGGGTTGAGGGTAAGCAAGGAGTAAGTAGGAAGAGCCATGTCTTGACTTATAGAAGGGGTAATAAAAAGTATGCTCGGTGTATTTAGTACTCTTGCACCTAACTCAGAGCCCCAGAGGACTGACTTGAAATTTGGCATCAGCTTTTCGTTCAGTATGCTAATGAGAATATAAAATTTGCACTCCTCATATAAATAAACATACCCTCAAATGTGTTATTTTTCTGCATTGGCAGATGGATCACATGCTCCAAATCACTGTGAGTTATTATTCTGAGCAGCTCTGCAGAGCACTCTGCATCCACTCTTGTTTGCCACATGCTACAGCACTGCCTGTACCCTGAGCCTGGTCTCAAGGTAGCTCTAGTGTGACATTTTCCTAGAATACAGATAGGCAGGATTTAATTGACCTCATTATTCTTGGACTCTCAAAGGCTTCTGTGGCTGTGCCCATTCACTAATACTGTTCTCTTGGGCTGTAAAGCTGTGTGCAATTATTCTTGTTGCATGTCATCGAGTGACTTGGTGACAACCGCAGCAGCCCTTCTTGCATTCCAATAACTCCGTTCTTAATGTATTGTGACTTAAAGACTCTTGGGGCCAGTAGGGTTTCATGTAAGAGGGCTGAGCTTCCTTTTCCCTTTGCAATATTTTTGTTTGAGCTTATCCCCCTTCCTTATTATTATAAATAAACCCTTAAGTGAAGGCGAAGGCCATTCAGTGACAAATAGCTGGTCCATCTACGAAAAACCCCCAATGGTCATGATATAGAGAGAAATGTGATCCCAGATAATTGGTTTGAATGGAATTGGGTTTTACTGATTGGAGTTTGGCAAATTCCCAGTTACAGGCTGACCTTGGACTGCCCTCAGAGCTAAAACTGAGAAAGAATAAGCTTACTTTTAAGATGGGAGAGAGAGTGGTTAGGAAAGAAGATCTTTTACTTAACTTTTACTGTTTGGTGAATCCCTAACTTAGCGGCTTAAAGTGATAGCTTTTTTTTTTCCCTCACAGCTGGATCAGACATTTGGGCAGGTGTTGAGTGGGTGATTCTTATACTTCATGTAGTATCAACTTGGCTGTATCTGATGAGTGGCTGGGCTGTCCTTCTTTCCTGGGGGCATCAGTCTTTTTCTTAAAGCTCATCAACTGATTGGATGAATCCCACCCAGGTATGGAAAGTAATCTGCTTTATTCAGTATCTGCTGATTAAACTTTAATCTCATCTGAAAAACGTCTTCAAATCAATATGCAGATGTGTTTGACCAAATATCTGGATACTGTGGCCTACTCAAGTTGACACATGAGCTCTCCTTGTGGCTTCTCATCATCTATATCTAGCACAAGCTTCTTTACAGCATGACAACTGGCTTCCCAAAGAGAGAAAATAAAATCTGTCAGGCTTAGGCTCAAAAGTCTCGAGATATCATTTCTATTGCATTCTATTGGTCAAAGTAATCACAGCTCTAGCTCCTAGTCAAGGGGGAGAAAAATAGAATCTACTTTGTGGAGTAAAGAATGGTATATAGGGACATGGAGGAGAGGAAGCATCACAGCAATTCCAGTTTCTTTTATCACATTAAAGAATTAGTTCTCAGGTTCCAAGTCCTGGATGATTTCATCTAAATTAGGTACATCTGAAGTTGAGGCTTTTCAGGTACAGCTTCTCTTAATCCAGAGACTTGGTCTCTCAATAGATTGCTAGAATCTCTGTGCATCCTCACCCTCCAGCACACAGTGATGAGACAAGGATGATTATATTAATATCTCTGGCAGTAGACCTGGCCATTCAAAGGAAGGGAAATGGGAGGTACTTAGCAATCACTGTTTTATAGCAATACTGAAATCCAACTGAGAGCATATCAATTCCCTCAAATCTAGGGACAAAGAATGCTTCTTGAGAATGACCCAGTTCTTTGGATGTGATTTTCTATTCTATTTTTCTCAGCAGCTCTGTCCTCTAAGTCATCCTCCTTTTCCATTAAAAAAAAAAAAAAAAGCCCATGTTTGCATTTGAGTGACTTTCTCAGCCTTGCTTTATGCCAGTAAAAGTTTTGAGGCCTCTTTTCATTTTGTCTATGAAGACACACTTTTTGGAAATTTTTGGTTTTCCCATGTATCCAATTATATTCCATTTCATTAAGTAAAAGCTATTCGCACAAATATCTTTAAGACAGACACTTCTTTTAGCTTTAAACTGAAAGCCCAGATGCTATGGAGCAACATCCTTAAGATTTTTGGAAGCTCTTGTCTTTTAGTTGAGTGTACCTTACAAGGGTTTTAACAGAGATCTTACTGCCACATCCCTGATTTGATATTTACTCTGAGAACACATTCTACTAGCAGTTCTCTGGATTTGATTAGAGATCACCTGTTATTCTGAGAACTTGTTATCATTTGGATGGGCTGAGAATGAGAAATAATTTTATTTTCTAACCCAGCAAGTCCTGGGTTGGACTTTGTTGCTTAAAACAACAGCTTTTTATTTCCTGTGGTCAGGGCATGCCTGAGTCTTCTTCTCTAGGTGGTATTGATTAGGTCACTCAATTGGCTGCATTTTATAGGTAAGTGGGCTAGGCTAGAAGGCCCAAGAAAACTTCAGTCACTTACCTGGCACCTCTAAGCTTATCTACATAGCTGGTTTATACATGTTTATGACTTGGGACTTCCTTACAGCACAGCAGACCCAGACTGATCAGACTTTTTATATGGTTGCTGGCTCTAAAAGAAGGTGTTTCAAATGAATATGGCCTGCACAGTGTGTAAGAGGTTACTAAGTCTTTGTTTGTATCATGTTTTCCCGTGTCCTTTCACTAAAGCATTTCATATATTAACCCAGAATCGACATGGGAGAGAGTACATGAGGTTAGGAATAACCCGAGGTAGCATTTATTGAGAACTACTGGTGTGACAGTCTCCTACAGAGAATGATTTTATTGTCAGATGGAAAGAGATCTGTCACTTTCTCCTACGTTTTATTAGTGATGTGGCTTAGGGAAAATTACTATACTTTTGGGCTTCTTGTTTTCTGCCTGTAAAATGGAAAGTGTGATATAAACTTTACTAGATTTTTGTGAGAATTGAACACACACACACACACACATACACACACACACAGAATTATACAGAATACCCATAGTAGAACTCAACAAATTATTTCTTTATTTTAGTGGTTTATTTGGCAGACCGGCCGTCAGATATTGATTGGGCCTTCTGTGGTTTGGTTTTGCCATATCAGGGCCAGTTTACAATCAGAAACCAGGGCTTGCATAAGTCAATGTGATAAAAGGGAAAACTTGCAAAGGTAGGTGGACATAAGAGAAGATTAGGTCTTGGTCAAAGCTGTTGGTATTGGTAGAGACGGGAATTTGAGATCAAGGCTCAAAGTGGTATGGAAATGCACAGGGAGATGAGCATTGGAACCAGTGTTAAGTCAGGATTCCATGTGGTCCAAAAAGACAGGGTCAAGAAATTCTTACAGGGCTTCCTTGGTGGCTCGGTGGTAAAGAATTTACTTGCCAATGCAGGAGACACATGTTCAATTCCTGATCTGGAAAGACCCCACATGCCATGGAGAAACTCAGCCCATGCACCACAGCTATTGAAACTGTGGTCTAGAACCTCGGAGCTGCAACTGCTGAGCCCAGGTGCTGCAAATGGTGAAGGCCATGCACCCTTGAGCCTGAGCTCTGCAACAAGAGAAGCTACCGCAATGCAAAGCCTGCACACTGCAACTAGAGGGTAGCCTCTGCTCGCTGCAACTAGAGAAAAGCTTGCAGAGCAACAAAGACCCAGCACAGCTAAAAATAAAAAGAAATAAGAAAATAAAATTATATATAAAACAGAAATTCTTATGTATCCCAACCAGGTATAGACTCTTAGGGAGTCAGATGGAAATCAGAGACCTAGGCCAGAAACAGGAAATTGAGAGCCAGAATACAAGCAATACGTTTAGGCAATTAGTTATGGGTCCCAGAAGCAAGAGAAAAATTTGATGATTTGCAAAGCTGCTGTGATCAAAGACTACACAAACATTATCGTAGCCCAAAGTAGAAATGGGTTTTCATGTGTGGGCAGATCTTAACTCATGGGTAGAAAATGACATCTGGTTAGAATGGGGATGGAGCAGTTAGACAGCTCCTAATGCTATAATTCTTCTGTTATTTCTCCCTTTAATTATTTCACTGAGTTAGTCTTTATCTGCTTGAGAACATATTCTCACATTCCATGTTTTCCTAAGGAGGGCCTTTCCACAAAGAAACTATCAGACTCTAAAGTTGTCTATGACATTTGTAGTATCCATATGCTCAAAAAAGTGATGCTGTCTCTATTATCTTTTGTTCCAACTTCAGAATAGTCCATTCTTTGGATAGAGCAGTTTTATTCCTTGAATGTATTCTCACCCAGAGGGAAATTGGAATTACCAGTGCTACTGTTTGAGTCCCAGTTGTAGAAGTCAAGATTTTTCTGAATCCTTCTGAATATTTTATTTTTCTTCATGCTGATTATTACTTCAGTCTAAAAGCTTATGTTATCTTATAAAGTCACTTTGTACTTTCATTTTTCATTGAAATATTCAGAATAGAATAAAATAGAATCATTTAAAGTTATATTTAGGCAAAGTAGGTTTTCTTGATTAGAAAGGAGAAATTTAGAGTGGCATTTTAAAGAAATACATTTAAAAAAAGAGATGCATATTTATGCAGTTCTTGCTGAGGAGGGTAGTTTCTTTTCTTACCACTATACCCACTGCAAGAATTAATTCATTTTCTTTAAAGATTTTGATTATGAATGTACCTTAGGCATTGATGGGGGGATTTCTAGATGTTATTTATTGTATAGAGTATCTGTTTTATAGGTTTTTTGAGATTTCTTGGCTGTGCATTAGCACACAAGTATTTCTATCGTGTAATCAATTTTATGTTAGTCCAACCTTCATGTACTGTTATCACAGTGACAACTCAGTGGTTCTAAGCATCAGTGGTCTGAAGACCTGTAACATCCAAATATGCAGCTTGAATTTTTAACATCTATTAAAGCCTTTATTTCTCTACTATACATTTTTTGAACCCTGGGTCTGAGGAGATCCTGTTAACTAAAGTGAGCACTTGAAAAATCATCCTGTAATTAGTGTGTTTGATGACCAAATCATCAGTTAGGAAACAAAATGTATATACTCTGTTCTGATGCTGCTTTATGACTGAGACCAGGAGTCAGCAAACTTTTTCTGTTACAAGACTGAGAGCAATTATTTTCAGCTTTGTGGGCCAATCTCAGTCCCAAATACATAACTCTGCCATGCGGTGCAAAAGCGGAAGGGTGTGACCCACCGGTGACAGTGACCTCTCCATTGACTTGAAGAATGTCTGTGTTGTATGAGGGGAAGAGTTAAAGTGTTAGTAGCTCAGTCATGTCCGACTCTGCAACCCCATGGACTGTAGCCCACCAGGTTTCTCTGTCCATGGGATTTTCTAGGAAAGAATACTGAAGTGGGGTGCCATTCCCTTTTCCAGGGGAATCTTCCTGACCCAGGGATCAAACCCCGGTCTCCTGCATTACAGGCAGATTTTTTTACCATCTGAGCCACAGGTGATAGGGCCAAATAAAACTTTGTGTGATAGAGTCTCTTTGGCATAAACTTTTAAAATGTGTAATAGTAAACATTATTGCAAAAACTTCTGGAAGATTGCATCTCTTTTCTTGGCCCTCGGGAAGAATGCGCCATTTGCAAAAGGGCTGTTTTCTCCAAACATAACTTGTTCTCATATAGAAACAGCCTAGGACAGACGTCAGCAAGCTACACCCATGCACCTTTCCTCTCAGGCCACGTGGACATTCAAAAGCAAAGTCTATGGATAGGTCACTGACCCATGAGTCAGCAGAACGTGACTTTCTGGAGTCTCATCCTTAGTGGCGCTGGCAGGTGAGGGGAGCTTCCACCCTCTATTTCTTCCCTATGAAAAATGGAATCTTATGTGAAATGATTGCTGAAACTAAGTGGACCTTTTGTGTCTGCAGACCTGTTTCCCTCAATGACGCCAACAGGGGTGGTCAGGAATCAGAATTCTAATTTTGTTCTCGTTAGCACTATGTTTGCACCACTGCACTCCTGAAACTCAAGTGCAGATTGGATCATGTCTCTTGTGAAATGACACAAGCCACCTGGAAGCATCTGTGTCTTTCTGTCATACAGAGTTCACTTTTTGCTGTTGTTGGTGTAACTGAGATGGTATTATAAAAGCTTTTAGTTTGAATTTATTTTAGGTAATACTAATAATTAGATGTTTTACTAGTGTTTACCATGAAGGTTTGAGAAATCATTACTACCTATAAAATTAAGGAAAATAAAAAGAATTTAGTTCTAAAAATTAGCCTTAGAATTGCGCTTTAGCTAATTACACGATGTTGTAGAAAAGCATTGTCTATGACCTACTATTTAAGAAGAATATGACATTTCACCATAGCTTTATAAATGCTTAATGCCAAATGAGAAAATTATATAGCTTTTACCAAATGGCAACTTTTTATCATCTCAAATCTACCTTTGAGCAAATAAGGTTTTAGAAGTGAAAAAAAATTGTAAGAATGAGTATGAGTTTGGGATTTTAATGGCTCCCGATTATTTGATATTTCTGGTTCAAATCATTTATTAGTATTTAGTCATGACTGATGATGTTGTCTTTCAGTTTAAGATTTGGTGATTTTAAGCTGTTTGTGGAGGTATCTGTATGTATAAAACAATGGGATGTATTAAACATTGAATGCATTTAGCAGCATGAATTTAAGACTAAATTATAACACTGCCCTCAATTTTTCAAGCTCTGCACTGTAACATTTCAGATTAAGGGCTCAGGATTGTAACATATTTCCTCCTTAATTGTTTGTTGCAATGAAGAATAAAAATATTATTATTCATTCATATAAAATTTTGAAATAGGATATTAAACAAGAACAGTGTTGTGATCATCTGCAACCTTTCTACAATGTCTAGAAGAAATCCCTTCACTTATTTGTAGTACATATTAAAATTGGACCCACGGAACCAAAATTTACTTTTTCCAAGGGTAATAAATTCAGATTAGAAAGGATAGAGTTAACATGGGAAAGAAGAAGTAAAGTTAAATGAGGTGAAGAAATCCTCCCCACCAAAGCCTATGTGGATGAAATGTCATAGAAAGAACTTTTCGATGTGATCACTAAACCTCTGTAGTTAATGCTATGGAGACAAGAACAAAATGCACAAAGAACCTAGTGATCCATGCAGTAAGCTTTTCCAAAATGAGGAATGTGCTAAAAAAGAGGCAAGAAGAAGTATGCATGTACAGTAAATAGACATCATGAACAGTACCATATGCTTCCCAGTGAGCTGTGTTCAGCTTTCTTGGTGTATTTGCATTTGACTGCTCTTTGTGAGAAAATAATGTACCAGGAAAAATCCTGCCTGCACCACCAAAATGCCCCTGGTATATTGGCATTAATCCCTCATTTATCAATTCTCTATGAATTTATTTGCATTTAGAAACATGTAGCAGAATATATTGTGCTAATCACGTGCCAGACACTGGTATAAACTTACAGGCTTTGTTGCATTGAATCTTCACAATAACTGTGTGAAGTGGACTCTATTATCATGATCATTTCACAAATGAGGAGATGTATAGCCGTAAGTAAATTATCAAAGTCTTTGAGGAAATACCCATCAGTATATTAGAGGTAAGATTGAATAATTCCAGTTTTCAGGAAGAAAAAGAAAGTGAATTCCCTCCAGTTATATCCTTCGGGAGTATGATATTAACCTCATTTCCCTTAGTTCTTTTCAAAAATTTACCTTTAGTACTTTCTTGGAGGCCTTCCATGGATTCCTATCTAAAATTATACCTTATTTTTACCCTTTAGATTTTCTGCCTACCTTCCCTATTTAATTTTCTTCTAAACACTTGGCATTGTCTAATGTTGTAGATAGTTCACTTATTTATATTGTTTATTTTTTCCTCCCTACACGAGTGAAATCCTACAAAGGCAGAAATTTTTGTTTGTCACTACTGTATTTCTGGTGCCTAACACAACACTCAATAAATGATTGTTGAATGGACGAATGTATCAATTGTCTTAGACAAAGTTCTAACGTGAAAGTGAAAGTTGCTCAGTCCTGTCTGACTTTTTGCGACCCCATAGACTATGCAGTGGAGAAGGCAATGGCACCCCACTCCATTACTCTTGCCTGGAAAATCCCATGGACGGAGGAGCCTGGTAGGCTGCAGTCCATGGGGCCACTGAGGGTTGGACACGACTGAGCGACCTCACTTTCACTTTTCACTTTCATGCATTGGAGAAGAAAATGGCAACCCACTCCAGTGTTCATGCCTGGAGAATCCCAGGGACAGGGGATCCTGGTGGGCTGCCGTCTCTGGGGTCGCACAGAGTTGGACACGACTGAAGTGATTTAGCAGCAGCAGCAGCAGACTATACAGTCCATGGAATTCTCCAGGCCACAAACTGGAGTGGGTAGCCTTTCCCTTCTCCAGGGGATCTTTCCAACCCAGGGATCGAACCCAGGTCTCCCGCATAGCAGGTGGATTCTTTACCAGCTGAGCCCCAAAGGAAGCCCAAGAATACTGGAGTGGGTAGCCTATCCCTTCTCCAGCACATCTACCCAACCCAGCAATCAGAGCAGGGTCTCCTGCATTGCAGGCAGATTCTTTACCAACTGAGAAAAGTGGATCTTTAAAAACATTCTTGTGAGCCTTTTTTTTTTTAAGTGATAATCACATGGAATTTGTATCAGGTCACTAATAGTGATGTATGTCAGACTAAGCTGATTTCCGTTTCCTGTAAGACCCATATATCAAAAGACTGATATACCCATTTTCTACCTGGATTTCAGAAAGCACTTGATAATATCTTCCACATCTTGTGATAAAGATCTTCTTGTGTTTAAGATGTAGAAAGGCAATTGATGGTACCGAGAGATAACATCATAACTAAGTGGCCGTTTTCATGCCTCAGTGTCTGTTTAGAGACAGGCTTCTAGTAATTGACTAGATGACTTGGCCTTTAGGTGTCTCTTGTTCACCATTTGTATCCTTTATTTCAGTAGTGGCATAAGGAGCTAATTCACCGATGAGGCAAAAATAGGAAAAAAACCAAATTCTGTCATTAACAAAATCAACATACAAAAACGATTTGACAGACAGAAGGGGAGAGGTAAATATAAAAAAACTCAAGAAGTGAAAATATAAAAGGAGAGAAATACAATGATGTAGTTTAAGAAGCAGTAGGGTAAGAGGTGGAGAAGGCAATGGCAACTCACTCCAGTACTCTTGCCTGGAAAATCCCATAGACGGAGGAGCTTGGTAGGCTGCAGTCCATGGGGTCTCGAGCAGTCAGACATGACTGAGCGACTTCACTTTCACTTTTCATTCACTTTCACTTTTCACTTTCATGCATTGGAGAAGGAAATGGCAACCCACTCCAGTGTTCTTGCCTGGAGAATCCCAGGGACGGGGGAGCCTGGTGAGCTGCCGTCTATGGGGTCGCACAGAGTCGGACACGACTGAAGTGACTTAGCAGCAGCAGCAGCAGCACGGTAAGAGGTGAGACCTAGTTTCACAGCAATTGGCGATTTAGGTGATTAAAAATAAGTCTGAGTCAGTAACATGTAAGTGCCCTGTATTCCAAAATACTCATTCATTCTTAGATTTCATGAATAGAAGAGGGTCTAAAACATGAAAGGTAATGATCGGGGTCTGTATTTTTGTTGGTTTTCCCCTACCTAGAACTGTGATGCTAATCCTGGATGATTCACTTTAAGGAGGACATTGAGAAGCTGGAGTATATTAAAAACTTGCAAACATGAAGAGAGAAGTTAAAACTGTATCACAAGAGTATCTAGAGTGGTAGCTCCAAACTTATAGCCTTTAGATGTGTTTTATATGGCACACAGAGGTTTTAGAAATTTGAATTATAACTACATGTTTCAAATAAGTTAATGTTTCAGTAAAATATAGTTTCTGGGTTCTGCTTATATTCTTGAATGGAAACTAACCATGGAGATGTAGTAATTCCACCTTGGTGTTCTTCTCAGCCCACTTCACTCATTTGCTTTAAATTTCTGATTCCTAAAGTAATTTGAGTGCTTGATACCTGAAAGAAAAAGCCTGGGGAAAGCATGGCCTGTAATGCAAAGTTGGGGGTGCAAGAGATACAAATATATCTGGAGAGCTTTCATAGGGCAGAACAATTAGACCTAAGCTGTGTGACCCCAGAGAGCTGAAATGCAGGTGGTAATTATAGAGAAGAAAATTCTCATTAAATATATCATTTTCTCACAGTGACCTGAAACTTGCTATGTTTTATTCATTTTTGGTGCCTCAGTACTGAAAAGAATTTCTGACACATATTGGCACTCATCAACTACTTATTGAATAAGTGAAATCCAATAGGTTGTGAGTGGTGAATCCAATTCTAGGAGCTGCTAGCATGTCAGCTTTTAGAGATCATTGTTCATTTTGTTTATGGCTGTGTACCTATATGAGTGCAGCCATGTGGTAGGTGCTTATTAAATATTTGCATATTTCATGATGAGAGATAATCAAGGGTAGAATCATGGTCTACTTGTCAGTACTGTAGGAAAATCAATTAGGTATACCTGTGGGAGATCATGGAATAAGGGAAACATTGATCTAAATGGTATTTAAAGTCACTTCCAACCCTGAGGGCCTTCCCAGGTAATGCTAGTGATAAAGAACCTGCCTGCCCGTGCAAGAGACATAAGAAACGCGAGTTTGATCCCTGGGTCAGGAAGATTCCTTGAAGGAGGACATGGCAACCCACTCCAGTATAATTGCCTGGAGAATCCCATAGACAGAGGAGCCTGGCAGGTCCACAGGTTGCAAGATTCAGACACAACTGAAGTGACTTAGCATGCATGCTCACCAGCCATGAGAGTCTATCCGGCAAGTGACATGAAATGAGATTATTTATTTGATATCAAATATGAAACATGGTAAATGTAAAGTAGAATGTGTTTGAAAAGGAGTTTGAGAGGCAGAATATTGAGCCAATTATTTATGGTAAGGATAAGAAAATGATTTACTGAATATTTTAATTAAAATAACCAGTTATGTAAGGTTTTTCTAATGTTTGACTATATTTTATATCCATATTGATGTCTGTGTTTACTCTGATTTTCAGCTGTTAATTATTCCTATGTGATGAAAATACTCTTTTATCCCCTTATATTTGTAATCTCATTTATAAAATCCATGTTGCCTTGAGGTTTGGAGTGATTTGTTATTTCATCTTTCAAGGTAGCCAATAAATCAAGCCACCAGGGGCTGATTTCAATTTTCATTGTTTGGGGTGGTTACTGAAGGTGATGTTCTGAAAAATTGTCTTATAACTAACCTAGAAAATAATATACGGAGCCCAAAGAGTGGTAAGAAAACAAAATTAAGTAACCCAGTTTTCAAATAACTTGTTGGAAAAATTCTTGTACCTTCTCTTGTGAAGCTCTAGCAATTTTAATATTCTTAAAATCAAGAAAAAAGAAATTGCTTTATAATTTTGAAGGAGAGGAGTTTAAAACACTGATTTTGAATGCCAGGGGTGAATGAATTTAGAATGCAATCCTGAGGGGGGCGGGTGTAGGTGAACTATGAAAGCTTATTAAATTCTGGGAAACTTCCAGTTTATTTGAAGGGGATATGTTAAGTGATTTTTGCTAAATGATATTGATAAATGATGATATTTTCCTCTGAGAATTTAGCTCATGACAAAGAAAAGCAACATCTAATTGTATAAAGGTTAGTGGATATAGTTAGGAATGAGATTAGATACATGAATCATCATTTTTACAGTGCAGATAATGAACAAAGGGAAAATTCCTGTCATAGAGGGATATGCAAAACCTTAGATTCCTATGTCATTGTCATCGCCATTATTGTCATCATGTGTTGAATATACGCATCTACTATCTCTGAGGAATACCTTAGTAATTTATGAATTAGTTTTAATTAGTTTTTACAGCTTCCTCGTAGGACGTGGTGAACATACAGATTTAACCCTAGTACCAGAGCCAGCTTTATGTGAAATGGTGATATAAGCACTATTTTATTTCAGCAATTCTTCTGCTTCCCAGGATCCCCTCCTCTTTGCACAGCACAGCATCTTATTTTTCCTTCCTTGATTTAAAGGAGAAAATCCTTGAGTTTTTATATTTTAAAAATGTATAATGGAAATACACAATGGAGTATTATTCAGCCATTAAAAAGAATACATTTGAACCAGTTCTAATGAGGTGGATGAAACTGGAGCCTATTACACAAAGTGAAGTAAGCCAGAAAGAAAAACACCAATACAGTATACTAACGCATATATATGGAATTTAGAAAGATGGTAACAATAACCCTGTGTACGAGACAGCAAAAGAGACACTGATGTATAGAACAGTCTTATGGACTCTGTGGGAGAGGGAGAGGGTGGGAAGATTTGGGAGAATGGCATTGAAACGTGTAAAATATCATGTATGAAACGAGTCGCCAGTCCAGGTTCGATGCACGATACTGGATGCTTGGGGCTGGTGCACTGGAACGACCCAGAGGGATGGTATGGGGAGGGAGGAGGGAGGAGGGTTCAGGATAGGGAACACATGTATACCTGTGGCAGATTCATTTTGATATTTGGCAAAACTAATACAATTTTGTAAAGTTTAAAAACAAAATAAAATTTAAAAAAAAAATAAAAAATAAAAGTTAAAAAAAAATGTATAATGGAAAATTTCAACATGTGCAAAAAAAAAAACACCCTAAGGACTCATCACCAAGCTTCAACAGTTGATGTTTCTTGTTTCGTCTGTATCCCCACCCACATTTTGCTCTACTAGGATTGTTGTGAAGCCAATCCAATGTATAATATTACTTTATCTGTAGGCATTTTCATATGTGTCTAAAAATAGACTTCTAAAAAATTACCTCAGTGATAATAAAAACACCTGCACTTTTTCCTAATAATTTCTTGATTTCAAATGTCTCTGATTTTTAATTGTTTTTTAAAAAATTTGTGTTTGAAATGAGCTCCAAACAAAGTATTAGGTGGTAATTATTGCATGTCTTAATTCTCTTTTAGACTATAAATTTCTCTCTTCTCTCTCTCTCTGTAATTTTTTTGTTGACAAAACTGGGTCATATAAGTCATAGTTTCTCACCAATTTAATTTTGCTTATATCATCCCTATGGCATAGTTCAATGTAATCCTTATCCCTTGAATTTTCAAAATCTAAGGTTGATAAATGACTTACATTTCATTATTTGGAGAGAATAAATAAATACATTGTGAAAGTTTTTTCTCAAATTTTCACTTACTAAAGATTTGAAATATATGAACTGTGAACTTCCTGATGTTCAAGCTGGTTTTAGAAAAGGCAGAGGAACCAGAGATCAAATTGCCAACATCCGCTGGATCATGGAAAAAGCAAGAGAGTTCCAGAAAAACATCTATTTCTGCTTTATTGACTATGCCAAAGCCTTTGACTGTGTGGATCATAATAAACTGTGGAAAATTCTGAAAGAGATGGGAATACCAGACCACCTGACCTGCCTCTTGAGAAATTTGTATGCAGGTCAGGAAGCAACAGTTAGAACTGGACATGGAACAAAAGACTGGTTCCAAATAGGAAAAGGAGCACGTCAAGGCTGTATATTGTCACCCTGCTTATTTAACTTATATGCACAGTACAT
Source organism: Bubalus bubalis (assembly GCF_019923935.1). NCBI lineage: Eukaryota > Metazoa > Chordata > Mammalia > Artiodactyla > Bovidae > Bubalus > Bubalus bubalis. Next base: position 19,029,398 of record NC_059175.1, read on the forward strand.
CATGAGAAACGCTGGACTGGAAGAAACACAAGCTGGAATCAAGATTGCTGGGAGAAATATCAATAGCCTCAGATATGCAGATGACACCACCCTTATGGCAGAAAGTGAAGAGGAACTCAAAAGCCTCTTGATGAAAGTGAAAGTGGAGAGTGAAAAAGTTGGCTTAAAGCTCAACATTCAGAAAACGATCATGGCATCTGGTCCCATCACTTCATGGGAAATAGATGGGGAAACAGTGGAAACAGTGTCAGACTTTATTTTTCTGGGCTCCAAAATCACTGCAGATGGTGACTGCAGCCATGAAATTAAAAGATGCTTACTCCTTGGAAGGAAAGTTATGACCAACCTAGATAGCATATTGAAAAGCAGAGACATTACTTTGCCAACAAAGGTTCATCTAGTCAAGGCTATGGTTTTTCCAGTGGTCATGTATGGATGTGAGAGTTGGACTGTGAAGAAGGCTGAGTGCCAAAGAATTGATGCTTTTGAACTGTGGTGTTGGAGAAGACTCTTGAGAGTCCCTTGGAGTGCAAGGAGATCCAACCAGTCCATTCTGAAGGGGATCAGCCCTGGGATTTCTTTGGAAGGAATGATGCTAAAGCTGAAACTCCAGTACTTTGGCCACCTCATGCGAAGAGTTGACTCATTGGAAAAGACTCTGATGCTGGGAGGGACTGGGGGCAAGAGGAGAAGGGGACTCCAGAGGATGAGATGGCTGGATGGCATCACTGACTCAATGGACGTGAGTCTCAGTGAACTCCGGGAGTTGGTGATGGACAGGGAGGCCTGGCGTGCTGTGATTCATGGGGTCGCAAAGAGTCGGACACGACTGAGCGGCTGATCCGATCTGATCTGAAAGATTTGAAATAGTAACTGTAATTATTTTCAGTGCTTAGTTATTTTATCACGTCTAATTCTTTCTTTATAGTCTCAATCTCTTCCACTTAGACATCTTTATTTTATCCTTTCCTTTACCTACTCCTACTCCCCACCTCCTCTCTTTGAACCTTTTCCTTCCCATTCACTTGAATATTTCTTGCTAGTATTGTGAGTGGAGGGAGGTGAGGATACAAAGGATTGAGTGGGGATGGATGGTAAGTCAGGGGGAATAAGTGGTCATATCTTTTGTCTCAGAATGCAGTGGCATTCACTAGGCCAGTTCTGTGGTTTCAAATTGTGCATTATGTATAATTAGATATCAGTGTGGTAATTTAGATAACTGTAAGATAACAACTTAAAGATAATCATTATATTTCCTTCCAGTCTGTTAGCAGTGTGTGTGTACAAGTGTGTATTACACATTTTGAGAACATTCTGGGTATATACTATTGGTTTCTGCTTTTTCCATTTGACAGAATGCTATCTAAATTTCTTTAATAAATTATTTCTGGTGATCTTTGGTTATCTCAAAGTTTTCACCCTAAATTGTGTTATGAGTAACATCCTTATTCAAAATGTGAAGCAGCATTGCTGACAACCTTAGGTTAATTTCCAGAGACATGATATTACCAGGTTAAAAGACATGAATAATTTTTAAGACTTTTAATGCACACTGTAAAGTGACTTTCCAGAAAGTTTCTTTCATCTTTTATTTTTCTATTTGGTCATATAAGCAGTTGATTAATCAGAGTATTATTATCATTAAAAATTGTCAAGATAATGTATCAAAATGAGGACATAATGATTTCATGGGAATTTATTATTACTAGAAGGGAGACTCGACTTTGTCTGTGAATTATTGTTTCTGTTCTAAGCTAACTTTTCCATTGAGAGAAGAGTGTTTTCCTTACTAATTGTAAAAGAATTTACATATTAAGGATATATTGACCATTTGACATACCAGGTGCTAAAATTTTTTTTTTAGTTTATAGTTTATATCAGGTTTTAAATATTTTTATAAATAACAACTTCTAATATTCAAAAAAGTCATTTCATTTGTAATTTCTTCAGTCGTTGTTATGCTTATAAATACTTCTCTACCCCAAGATCAATTAAATGATTACTTATGTTTTATTTTTATGGCTTAATTTTTACTTATAGCTGATTCACGTTGTTGTGCAGCAGAAACTAACACATTATAAAGCAATTATTCTCCAGTTAAAAATAAATAAATAGAATTTTAAGAACATAACATAAAATTTATCACCTTAATGGCAATTTTTAAGTGCATAATACAGTATGTTAACTATATGCACATTGTTATACCACAGGTCTCTAGACTGTTTTATTTTGCAAAGCTGAAACTCTATACCCACTGAACAACAAATCCTCTTCACCTTCCCCCTAATCCCTGGCGATCACCACTCTAGTCTCTATTTAAGAGTTTGATTACTTGTTGTTTGGTCGCTAAGTTGTGTCCAGCTTTTTGTGACCCCATGGATCACAGCACATCAGGCTCCTCTGTCCTCCACTATCTTCCAGAGTTTGCTCAAATTCATGTCAATTAAGTTGGTGATGCTCTTTAACCATCTCACCCTCTGCCACCTGCTTCTCCTGCCTTCAACCTTTCCCAGCATCAGGGTCTTTTCCAATGAGTTGGCTCTTTTCATCAGGTGGCCAAAGTATTGAAGCTTCAGCTTCATCAACAGTCCTTCCATCAGACTACATTAGCATTAGACTATTTGAGATACCTCCCAAAAGTGAAATTATTCAGTATTTGACATTTTGTAACTGACTTATTTCACTTAGCATAATGTCAGGATTCATCCATGTAACATTTGACAAGATATTCTGTTTTAAAAGACTGAATAGAATTCCATTTTATATATAAATCACATCTTCTTTATCCACTAATCTGTTGATGGACATTTGATTTGCTTGCACCTCTTGGCTATTGTGAATAGTGCTGCTTTCAACACTGGTGTGCAAGTATCTCCTTTAGACCTTGTTTTCAGTTCCTTTGGCTATATACCAAGAAGTGGGATTGCTGCAGGCCTGGAGAAACCACGCATTCGGGAGGGCTGTGTGCACTTGATAACAGACCAGTTTTATGCCTTATGAAGGAGTCAGGAGACAGATCTGCAGGTTTGCTTCTCCATTCTGATACAATGAGTTAATGGGAGGAAGGTTTAGGGGGTCTTAGTGTGCTAATGGGCTTCCCAGGTGGCTCAGTGGGTAAAGAAACTGCCTACAATGCAGGAGACACTGGAGATGTAGGTTCAGATCCTAGGTTGGGAAGATCCCCTGGAGGAGAGCATGACAAACCACTCCAGTATTCTTGCCTGGAGAATCCCATGGACAGAGGAACCTGGTGGGCTACAGTCCATAGGTTGCAAAGAGTCAGATACGACTGAAGTGACTGAGCATAACATAAGAGTTGCTGAACAATATGATGTTCCTATTTATATTTTTTTGAGTAAACTCTATACTATTTTTCAAAGCAGTTACACCATTTTACAATCTCACCAACAGTTCATAAGGGTTCCAAAAAAGCCATGAGTTGGACTTTTTTTTCCCATTTGCACCAAACTGTGCTGTCTTGGTGGAGAAGGCAATGGCACCCCAACGCCAGTACTCTTGCCTGGAAAATCCCATGGATGGAGGAGCCTGGTAGGCTGTAGTCCATGGAGTCGCTAAGAGTCGGACACGACTGAGCGACTTCACTTTGACTTTTCATTTTCATGCATTGGAGGAGGAAATGGCAACCCACTCCATTGTTCTTGCCTGGAGAATCCCATGGACAGAGGAGCCTGGTGGGCTGCAGTCCATGGGGTCGCACAGGGTCAGACACGACTGAAGCGACTTAGCAGCAGCAGCAGCACAGTGCTGTCTTGGCAGAAAAGGCAATGGCACCCCACTCCAGCATTCTTGCCGGGAAAATCCCATGGACGGAGGAGCCTGGTAGGCTGCAGTCCATGGGGTCGCACAGAGTTGGACACGACTGAGCGACTTCACTTTCACTTTTCACTTTCATGCATTGGAGGAGGAAATGGCAACCCGCTCCAGTGTTCTTGCCTGGAGAATCCCAGGGACGGCGGAGCCTGATGGGCTGCCGTTCATTGGGTCGCACAGAGTCCGACACGACTGAAGCGACTTAGCAGCAGCAGCAGTGCTGTCTTGGGAGATGGGTTCTCATAGCTGAGGTGAAATGACTTCTTATTCATTTAATGTGGCTGGTCTTGGCTTTGAGTTTGCGTGGGTACTACAACTTCTTAACTGCTTTCTCAAGTCATGAAGGCTTTTAGGACAATATATTGTTTAAGTTAGTTTCTCTGTGGGGGGACAAGTTCTGGAGCTTCCTGTTCTACTATCTTGCTAATGTCACTATGTGGCTTACTTTTTATACTTAGTATTTTTAATATTTAACATTTTTATTCTCTTTTACGTGGTCTACATGGATCTGTTTTCCCACCACTTAAATAATTGTTCCTCCCCCATTAATTGATAATGTTTCAATGAATCCATATTAAGTTCTTATATTATAAATGTTTAAGGAAATTCTGTATTGTTTCACTGATCTTTTTTTGGTTATTTGCAAGTGCCAAATTATTTTTTTTATGTGATTTCTAAGTACAATTTTAAATGTAGTAGGGCAAGATCATCCTCTCTTTTTTTTTATTTTAAAAATACTCTTTTCATTACCATCTCATTTTTTTCTTTTAATTGAAGGCCTCTTCAATACCATTAAAAGAAAAAAAATAGTACTTTTTCCAATGACATTAAATCTAGAAAATAATTGCAAGGAATATCAGGGCTTCCCTGGTAAAGAAATCACTTGCCAGTGGTAAAGAATCCACCTGCCAATGCAGGAGACACTGGTTTGATACCTGGGTCAGGAAGATCTCCTGGAGGATTAAATGGCAACCTGCTCCAGTGTTCTTGCCTGGAAAAATCCCATGGACAGAAGAGCCTGGTGGGTTAGAGTCCATGAGGTTGAAAACGAGTTGGACATGACTGAGCAACTGAACAGCAATAACAATCAGGCATGATTATATAAGTCTTGGGGAATTTATTTAGATTTCTTAATACAGACCTACTTCTGTATATTGTGCTTCACTTTATTGCACTTTGCATACTGCATTTTTCCTTTTTGCAATTGTAAGTTTGTTGTAACCCTGCATTGAACACTACAGGTGCTATTTTTCCAACAGCATTTGCTAACTTCATGTGTCTGTATAACATTTTAGTAATTCTTTCAATATTTCAAAATTTTAAAGTATTAGTTGTTTCATAATAGTGATCTTTGTTAACTACTATAGCTTGCTGAAGATGTAGATGATAGCATTTTTTAGCAATAAAGTATTTTTAAATTAAGCTATGTACACTTTTTAGACATAAAGCTATTGCATACTTAATAGACTACAGTGTACTGTAAACATAACTTTATGTGATCTGGAAAGCTGAAAATTCAGGTGACTCACTTTGTTGGAATATTTACTTTATTGCAGTAGTCTGGAGATGAACCTGAAACGTCTCCAAGATATGCCTATATAAGTTCTACTCATTTTTTAAAGTTTATTCCTACCCCCTACTTTTTAAAAAAATAAATACAACTTTTTCCCTTGTAGTTTTAATAGTAGCTCTTGATTTTATAAAGGAAAATCTTTTGAACATTTTATTTTATAACTGTAAAAATTTACTTGACTAAATGATTTTTTATAAAGATTTTTCTGTTAATTTTGGGGGGATTTAATGCACTAAGCCAGGTTTTAATTAAAAAATGATAATTTCTTCATCTTTCCCATAGTTCTGTGCCTCTTGTTTCTATTCCCCACATTGCTGAATTTGTCAAAACTCCTTGCAAAGTGTGGGCAATCTTGCATTTGGGTTACAACTGTGAGCTTTAGTATCAGGGAAACCTGGTCTGAAAACCTGGCTTTACCATTTACTAAGAGTGTTACTCTAACCTCCCTAAAGTGGGAGCTAGGTGGCAAACTGCTCTCTCTCTCTTTTTTTTTTAATGCAGGATATTTGCTTTACAATATCGTGCTTGTTTCTGCCATGCATCAACATGAATCAGCCACAGTTTTGCATATGTCCACCCTTTCTTGAACCTTCTTCCCATCTCCCACCCCATCCCCTCTAGGTTGTCACAGAGCACTAGGTTGAGCTCCTTGTGTCACCTAGCAAATTCTCACTGGCGATCTGTTTTACACACGGTAGTGCATATGTTTCCACGCTCCTCTCTCAATTCATCCCACCCTTTCCCTTCCCCACTGCGTCCACAAGTTTATTCTCTATGTCTGCATCTCCACTGCTGCCCTGCAAATATGTTCATCAGCACCATCTTTCTAGATTCCTTACACATGCATTGATATATAAGATTTGTCTCTGTCTTTCTGACTTACTTTACCTGTACAATAGGCTCTAGGTTCATCCAGCTCATTAGGACTGACGCAAATGCATTCTTTTTTAAAGCTGAGGAAGATTCCATTGTGTGTACATATATATGCCACAGTTTCTGTATCCTTTCCTCTGTCCATGGACATCTAGGTTGCTTCCATGCCCTAGCTACGGTAACCAGTGGTGCAGTGAACACAGGTACACGTGTCTTTTTCAATTATGGTTTTCTCAGAGTATGTGCCCAGTAGTGGGGCTGTTGGGTTATATAGTAATTCTATTTTTACTTTTCTGTAGCAACTAGCCTCTCTAAGCCTCATTTTCCCAATCTGTAAAATGGAAATAATAACAGTCCTTCAGGCAGTTTTGTTTTGTTTTAATGTGGATCAAATAGCTACCTATATAGAACATACACCAATGTTCTATATATAAATTATAATTATAAATATTATTAATGAGCCTAAATACAAGATGATTTGGGGAGCATTCTTATATTATTCCTTATTTTAATAAGAATACATGACATGTTTCACCATTGACTATAACATTGAGTATAGATTTATATAAGCATTCTTTTGATCCATAGATGGTTTATCAATGAAATTCTTAATAGTTATTTGAACAAAGCCAAGGGTGAAAGTTCTGCTGGATCCCTCCATGTGAAGAGAAAACTTGCCATTACTTTGTCTCCCCTTTCCTCCTATACCTCAGTCTCTATTAGTTTATTCTACAGACCTATTTTATTATTTAAATTTACACCTTATCAAAAGTGATGGTTTTATTTTTTGTTTTCATGTTTGTAAGTATATTTTTCTTAATGTTGGTATTTAAGTATAACTTGAAGACAATAGATCTTTGTGCTCCCCTTAATTTTGTGATTTTGCACCTGATTACTCATATGAGATATTTTTCAAAACAGGCAAAGAATATGAGAATTTTTTTAGGCTTTTAATTTTTTTGTTAATTTTTTTTTAAATTTAACCTGTTTTTCTAGAGAGACATAAATTCCAGGGGCCAGAAAAACAATGTTAGTTTCTTTTACGCTGTTGTATTTCTATTACTGTGTGTATCATCGCAAAGTAAGCAATTGATAGAAATCATGTTATTCTTCAATTTCTTTTTCTTTTCTCTGCCAACCAAATGAAATCTGCTTCATTTTTCAAGGTCACTCAGGAAAGATACAATGCTATTTACAGAAGGTTAAGTGAATCCTAGAGTTTCAGACAGAGTTTCTTCTTGATGAGAATATATAATAGAATATTACCGAATGAAAAATTTTAGGAACTTTTAGGGAACTTTTTAGATGTTCTGATGACGGAATTATAGGAAATGGATTCAGAAAGACTTCAGTGATTTCTGTCACTTCTAATCAGTTTGAAACCGCAGCCTACATTTGGATTATGCTCTGTGGATGTGTGAGAGCTATCTGCTATCTTTGTGTTAACCTGGGGTGAAAATTTTCATTTTCATACAGAATTCATTTTTGCAAGAGTGCCTTTTCTATATTGGTGTACAAATGGGTGTGTTAGCTTAGTACAATGCCATTTTAAATATTAAAACACCTTAGATGTTTATCTTTATTGCCTTGACTATGAGTTTTCTATAAGACTATTTGAGCAACCTTAGTATTGGATTTTAACATAATATATATATTTAAGATAATATATATATTGTGAGGAATGAGGTAAGAGGAAAATATTTGACATAAGCCTGGAGTATCTTAAGATAGATTTTCAATTGTTGCTCTAGTATATTGTGAACAATTCATGGAGGTATAACAAAATTTAAGTGTGTATATATGTGTATGTGTGTATAGGAGACATGATATATACACAATATAGATATGTATATGTCTGCTGTTGTATATAATTCTTTTAGATTATGAATAGAATCTTTATTTCAATATAACTTATTAAATTGCATCCTTGTTCCTAAAGAGTTGCTTCAGTTTTCAAAAGTCACCTTGTTTATACTACAAATCACACACCGGGAAACTACTTTTTCAGAGGAAATCGGGGAACTAATTAGACAGGGGCAAGGAATATAACATTGGAAGTTATAAAAACCAATCTTCAGCTTATTCTGTCTGAAAACTCATGCGATATTTAACATGCTAACTTCCACAGTGCTCTGCATGGATTAGGTGCTCTGGAAGACCTGAAGGCCTGAAATCTTTCATTCTTAATTTTAAAAATTAGGTGAAAATGCCTATCATAATGAATCTATATTTAAAAGGAGTTCTAAACATGAGAATAGAGTAAAGCAACTGAGTGGCTCAAGTTCTGAAACTTTAAAAGAAATTCCTTGTTATAGGCTCCAGCCTCAACCTAACTTATATTAGTAAATAAGTGTTAGTCACTCAGTCAAGTTCAAGACTCTTTGTGATCCCATCGACTGACTGTAACCCACCAGGCTTCTCTGTCCATGGAATTCTTCAGGCAAGAATATTAGAGTGAGTGGCCATTTCCTTCTCCAGGGGAACTGCCTAATCCAGGGATCCAACCTGGGTCGGCCTGCATTGCAGGCAGATTTTTTACCATCTGAGCCACCAGGGAAGCCCTTATATTAGTAGTTACAAACAAAACATTACTAGTAATACCAATGTCTAATATTATTTCTCCATATCCTGATTTCTTACAGTTGAGAAAATGGAGTCAAGCTTGTCTATTTTCTTCATTTAGGGCTTCTGCAAGGTTTGTTTTGCATATGTTTTGCCCCAGGTACTTGTGTGCTAGAGGTTAAGAAAAAAATAAATCGTTATGGCATGTTCCTGTCCTTCCAGACATGTCCAAGCTAACAAAGGGAATGACACATAAGTGGATCATTTCACTACAACTTGTAGACTGACTTGGGTTCCAAAATAAAAGGCAAAATGTATTTGTGTTCATTGTTTTGGACAGTGTTTTCAATATGTGTGTATTGGAAGAGCTCATTGAGAGAACACGATTACCAGCTGGCCCGCATGAGCTGGACCCAGGCAATTGGGAGCTCCTTACCCTGTCCACTGGAGAAGGAAATGGAAACCCACTCCAGTATTCTTGCCTGGAGAATCTCATGGACAGAGGAGCCTAGCGGGCTACAGTCCATGGGGTTGCAAGAGTCAGACACGACATAGTGACTAAACTGCCACCTCCACCCTATTCCCTGTCAGTGAAATATTCTGCCCACCATTCCACTAATAGGATCCATTTTCATGGATGCAGACTTGAGAGAGCAATGTGTTATTGAGATCATCTGGACAATATGCGTAACTGAACTCTGTTAAGGCCTCTCTATAAACTTTTATGATTCTGGCCGCAGGTGCTAAGATCTACTTGCCTTGTGGCCGGAATAAGCTCCCTTCCTTATTAAATCTGTCACCTACTGATCTGGAGTGGTGTGCCTCTTTCTTTGGCCTTTCCTTCCCCTAATGTACAAGGGCCAGTTTCACATTTCACCTGGGAAGCTCCCGAGATTTCAAACCAGCAGAATGTAGGGTGAGGATTGAAATGGTTGAGGATAACATCTTGGACAGTGTCTAGATTCAAGAGACACTTAATAGAGGATTCGGCAATGAGATAAAACAGAACCAATTGGAGAAGTAGACAGGACCCACAAAGAAATGCCTAATTTATGAAGTTTTCTCTTTTGGTTGATATCACTTCTGCCTAGCACCTTCTTTCCCTTACACCCTTCCAATGGACTCCTAAAGAGCCCTAAGTCCCTGGTTACAGTTCTTACAACACATTGGTGATGATCTATTTATCTTCCTCCCCACATGAATAATGAGTACTTGAGGAAAAGGAAGTGTCTAATTCATCTGTATTTCTAGCACCCCACACACATTTGCGAGGTAGTAGATACTCAATAAATGTTTAATTAAGGGATTACCCAGAAGAGAATAAGGTCATGATTAAGGTAACTTAACTCAAGAGTGGAGATGTGATTATATATATAGAATATAGCACTAGCAAAGAGAACACAAATTTTAGTGGCTTTCCATAGTGGAAAATTATCTGTGGCTCATGTAGCCCAAATTAAGTGTTCTTGATTGGCAAGGAGCTCTCCTCTGAACAGTGACCTAGAAACCATGATTTCGCCTATCTTTTTTTTTCACCATCTTCAGTATACAATAAGGAGTTCCAGAGGAGAAGAGCAATGGCAGACTGTACTCACAGTTTTCAGGGGCCAGGTGTGAAAATGGCACATTTCCTTGGTCTCTAATCCTTTGCATATGAGGTACCATCAGTGATGGACTTACAGCTACCTGCAAGGGCGTCTAGAAATGTGCTAGCTAGTGCCTGGAGAGAAATGTCCTCTCGTGCAATACCAATGAATATATACATATTTTAAAGCATTTTCTTTATAGAAAATTTCATACATACATAGAATATACATAAATGAAACAAATAAAAAAAAAACTAAGATTATTGGAAAACACAGCAATTTATTTATCACCAGTTATATGTATGTCCCTGAACTAAAAGTCCTGTTAAGTGGTTTGCAATCTACTTTGAAGAGGAAAAGAGGAGAACAAAGAGATTAATTAAATATCCTTCATAGAAACTGAAGAAAACAATAATGATTCCAACAACAGCAACAATTTTAGCACTTATTCATTGTAACTCTTAATCATTGAGGAATTACTGTCTTTAGATATGTCTTTCAGAAAGGTACTTGTCCTAACAGTGAAAAGAATTACTTTAAAGTTATTTGTCTGTCAACTATTCCAAATAAATTTGTTAGTTACCAAAGAAAATTTCATTTTATTACAGATTAACAAGTTTGCATTAAACGCGTTCAAATATGTTTTTTCTTTTGATATTGTATACCTTTAAGCTGAATAAGAGATATTTTGAGTCCCATCAATAGAAAATTTCCCATCAGTAGAAAATTCAATGTAGTTTCCTTTTTGTTATTGTACTTTTCAACTCAAAACAGTACATTTTTCTAGGGGATAAAGAAACTAGTAATGTGCAAAAGTGGGCTTCCCTGGTGGCTCAGATGGTAAAGTGTCTGCCTGCAATGCGGGAGACCCAGGTTCCATCCCTGGGTCAGGAAGATCCCCTGGAGAAGGAAATGGCTACCCACTCCAGTACTCTTGCCTGGAAAATCCGATGGACAAAGGAGCCTGGTAGGCTACAATCCATGGGTCACAAAGAGTCGGACACAACTGAGCCATTTCACTTTCACTTTCTTTCACTTTCAATGAGCAAAGTATGAAAATAACCACCAATACCATCACCCAGAGAAAGCCATTTTAAAAAACTGGGATATATCTAAAAATGTTTCATTAGTATAATATGTGTTAGTGTTTGTTTTTGTTTTATAAAAATGAGACCACATTGTTTTTTGCACTCGTTATATCATGAATGTAATCATATATTCTTCTGCATTATTTTAGCAGTCTCCTAGTATTTAAAAATATGATGCATCAAATTTTATTAAGTCAATCCCTCAGTAGGACAATTAGGTTATATCCAGTTCTTCTTTATCATAAATAAGCTTCAGTGAAGATCTTCGTTATTGAATATCTGCCAAGAAATCTTATTGGAAAATGTCTAAAATGTCAAAACCATTAGTTCCCATATTTAAGTATACATAAGAACCATAATTACTGGATCTTCCCTGTAGCTGAGGCAATAAAAGAATCTGCTTGCAATGCAGGAGACTGGGTTTGATTCCTGGGTTGTAAGGATCCTCTGGAGAAGGGAATGGCAATCCACTCCAGTATTCTTTGCCTAGAGAATCCCATAGACAGAGGAGCCTGATGGGCTATAGCCTGCGGGATTTCAAAAAGTCGGACATGACTGAGCAACTAACACTACTAAGAACCATAGTGGAGACTCAGACTCCCAGGCCCTAATCATGGAGATTCTGATTAGGCTGGTCTGGAAGCAGGCCTTGGAGTCTGAATTTTAGGAAGTACCTTCTGTGATTCTCATGCAGGAAACTTAAGCATCACTTTTTGAGAAATGATGACTTAGAAATGTTGTAAATGCTATATTTTCCCTCAACCTCTTGCAAAAAATGTCATTTTCCTACAATTTTTCTTGTTCAGTCACTAGGCCGTGTCCGACTCTGCAACCCCACGAACTGCAGCACGCCAGGTTCCCCATCCTTCACTATCTCCTGGAGTTTGCTCAAATTCACATCCATTGAGTCAGTGACACCATCCAACCATATCACCCTCCGCTGCCTCCTTTTCCTTTAGCCTTGAATCTTTGCCAGCATCAGGGTCTTTTCCAATGTGTCAGCTCTTTACATCAGGTGGCTAAAGTATTGCAGCTTCAGCATCAGTCATAACATAAAATATATATTGTCCTGGTGATCATGTTCATATTTCTTGCCAAAATAAGGCCATTTAACCTCCTGCTTTCAACCAGGTAAAGTTCTATTTATGTTTTTAAATATCATTGATACACACTGATCTGGAAATTTTTAAAAGCTACCTGTTATGCTGGTTTTAAATAGAAATGTTAGCATATAGACAGCTACAGCTTTATCATTTTTATTATCAAGATAAAAAAGCTACACTTTCTTTTTAACAGGGGTTATTGTCTCAAAAGTAGTTACCTCTTGAGGTAGTTTTACCTAGTAGATAATGTCATAAATCTTAAGTCTTTTATCACACAACTTGGATTATAGAAAACATTCCTACAGTTGTGATACTATCTTTATAAAAAAGATAGTAACTCTGGCCAGCTGCATACAGCATTTAGCTCTGTTCAACTCATCTTTTGTTCTTCGTTTCCATGTTTATCCCAAAGAAGGGTATCTACATACTTAAGTCATTAACTTCTCTTGAGAAATATGTGAGGCGCACTATGACCTCTTAGCAGTCACAGAGTGTGGCTGCAATTTTCAGTTCTGTCCTTAGTCAAACACACAGAACTTCATAAACACCCAGAGGCTCACTTTCTCAACCAAAAGTAAGAATGATACATGTGTACTTGTCTTTTCTCTTTATTTTCTATATTTTCCATCTCACTGAACATTGATTTTTTGCCACTAGCTGTTATAAAATCAGTGTATTTCAGAACTGAAAGTCGCTGTAAGGTTCATTTTGTACAACTTCTTGATTGTATGTCTAAGGAAGCTAAAGCTCAAAAAGGTTAAATGATTTAACACCACATAAGTAATTAGTGACAGAGTCAAGCCTAGAGTGTCTGTCTCCTGACTTAATCAACAAGGATTCTCACTAATTTTCAGTGTTTATGTAGGGCTGTCTTGATTTCAGTTCTGTTCATTTTTTTTAAAGAAAATGTGAGGCATATTAAATTATGGTAGAATACCAGAGACACTTGGAGGGCTCAAACAAAACCTTGTGTGCACCAGGACCCAGAAACCCCGCAGAGACTGAGCCAGACCTGCCTTTGAGTGTTTCAGTGTCTCCTGCAGAGATACGGGTCAGCAGTGGCCTGCCGCAGGGGCAGGGAAACAGACCTGGATCACATAGCGTGTGGCTTAAGTCCTCTTGGAGGAGGTGGCCATTAACCCCACCATAGAGCTGCCGAGCAGACAACCCACAAACTGCAGAACAATTATATCGAATAAATTCTCACACTGTTAAGACAGTTCTAGGACCCATAACAGATTTCCCAACCTTGGGATCTGGCAAAGAGACTGACAACCCCCAGGGAATTTGGCTTTGGAGGCCAGTGGGATTTGATTACAGAACTTACACAGGACTGGGGAAACAGACTCTTTGTCACTTGGAGGGCACAAACAAAACCTTGTGCACACCAGGACCCAGGAGAAAGGAGCAGACTCCACGAGAGACTGACCCAGACTTGCCTGTGAGTGTCCAGGAGTCTCCAGCAGAGGTGTGAGTCAGTGGCGGCCTGCTGCAGGGTCAGGGACACTGAGTGCAGCAGTGGGTGCATGGGACTTTTTGAAGGAGGTCCCCATTATCTTCATTACCTCCTCCACAGCTGGTCTTAGGTTAAACAACAGGGAGCGAAGACAGCCCCGCCCATCAACAGAAAATTGGATTAAACTTTTACTGAGCATGGCCCATAGACAGTAATCCAAGTCTATGCCCAGACCAGTAATGCTAAAGAAGCTGAAGTTGAACAGTTCTATGAAGACTGACTAAACTTTCTAGAACTAACACCCAAAACAGATGCCCTTTTCATATAGGGGACTGGAATGCAAAAGTAGGAAACCAAAAGATACCTGGAGTAACAGGCAAATTTGGCCTTGGAGTACAGAATAAAACAGGGCAAAGGCTAATAGAGTTTTGCCAAGAGAACGCACTGGTCATGGTAAACAACCTCTTCCAACAACACAAGAGAAGACTCTACACATGGACATCACCAGATGGTCAACACTGAAATCAGATTGATTCTATTCTTTGCAACCACAGGTAGAGAAGCTCTGCACAGTCAGCAAAAAGACTGGGACCTGACTGTAGCTCAGATCATGAACTCCTTATTGCCAAATTTAGACTTAAATTGAAGACAGTAGAGAAAACCACTAGACCATTCAGGTATGACCTAAATCAAATCCTTCACAATTATAAAGTGGAACTGAGAAATAGATTTAAGGGACTAGATCTGATAGATGGAGTGCCTGATGAACTATGGACAGAAGTTTGTAATATTGTACAGGAGACAGGGGTCAAGACCATCCCCAAGAAAAATAAATGCAAAAAAGCAAAATGGCTGTCTGAAGAGGACTTACAAATAGCTGTGAAAAGAAGAGAAGCAAAAAGCAAAGGAGAAAAGAAAGGATATACTCATCTGAATGCAGAGTTCCAAAGAATAGCTAGGAGAGATAAGATAGCCTTCCTCAGTGATCAATGCAAAGAAATAGAGGGAAACAACAGAATGGGAAAGACTGGAGATCCCTTCAAGAAAAGTAGAGATTCCAAGGGAACATTTCATGTAAAGATGGGCTCAATAAAGGACAGAAATGGTATGACAGAAGCATAAGATATTAAGAAGAGGTGGCAAAAATACACAGAAGAATTATGCAAAAAAGATCTTCATAACCCAGATAATCACGATGGTGTGATCACTCACTTAAAGTCAGACATCCTGGAATGTGAAGTCAAGTGGGCCTTAGGAAGCATCACTACGAATAAAGCTAGTGGAGGTGATGGAATTCCAGTTGACCTATTTCAAATCCTGAAAGATGATGCTGTGAAAGTATTGCACTTAACGTGCCAGCAAATTTGGAAAACTCAGCAGTGGCCACAGGACTGGAAAAGGTCAGTTTTCATTCCAATTCCAAAGAAAGGCAATGCCAAAGAATGCTCAAACTACCACACAATTGCACTCATCTCACACGCTAGCTAAGTAATGCTCAAAATTCTCCAAGCCAGGCTTCAGCAATACGTGAACCATGAACTTCTAGATATCAAGCTGGTTTTAGAAAAGGCGGAGGAACCAGAAATCAAATTGCCAACATCCATCAGATCATAGATAAAGCAAGAGAATTCCAGAAAAACATATATTTCTGTTTTATTGACTATGCCAAAGACTTTGACTGTGTGGATCACCACAAACTGTGGAAAATTCTGAAAGATATGGGAATGCCAGACCACCTGACCTGCCTCTTGAGAAATCTGTATGCAGGTCAGGAAGCAACAGTTAGAACTGGACATGGAACAACAGACTGGTTCCAAATAGGAAAAGGAGTACGTCAAGGCTGTATATTGTCACCCTGCTTATTTAACTTATATGCAGAGTACATCATGAGAAACGCTGGGCTGGATGAAGCACAAGCTGGAATCAAGATTGCCAGGAGAAATATCAATAACCTCAGATATGCAGATGATACCACCCTTATGGCAGAAAGAGAAGAAGAACTAAAGGGTCTCTTGATGAAAGTGGAGAGTGAAACAGTTGGCTTAAAACTCAGCATTCAAAAGACTAAGATCATGGTATCCAGTCCCATCAATTCATGGCAAATAGATGGAGAAATAATGGAAACAGTGAGATACTTTATTTTGGGGGGGGCCCTCCAAAATTACCGCAGATGGTGACTGTGACCTTGGAATTAAAAGACACTTGCTCCTTGGAACAAAAGCTATGACAAACCTAGACAGCATATTAAAACGCAGAGATATTACTTTGCCAACAAATATCCATCTAGTCAAAGCTGTGGTGTTTCCAGTTGTCATGTATGGATGTGACAGTTGGACTATAGAGAAAGCTTAACACCAAAGAATTGATGTTTTTAAACAATGGAGTTGGAGAAGACTCTTGAGAGACCCTTGGACTGCAAGGAGATCAAACCAGTCAATCCTAAAGAAAATCAGTCCTGAACATTCATTGGAAGGACTGATGCTGAAGCTGAAACTCCTATACTTTGGCCACCTGGTGGGAAGAACTGACCTATTGGAAAAGACCCTGTTGCTGGGAAAGATTAAAGGCAGGAAGAGAAGGGGGCAACAGAGGATGAGATGGCTGGATGGCATCACCAACTTGATGAACATGAGTTTGAGCAAGCTCTGGGAGTTGGTGATGGACAGGGAAGTCTGTTGTGCTGCAGCCCAGCGAGTTGCAAAGAGTCGTACATGACTGAGCAATGGAACTGAACTGAGCATATGTTCTATTCCTTTCTATACTTATGTCCTTGCCAGGGACCATACTTTTTAGACATAGTACAGAGTAGTTTTTATTAGTTTCAAATTTAACTAAAATAGATTTGGGTTTGGATATTGACTTGTAGGGTAATCTGTCATCCTAGTTTTCTTGGTACTGGCTTTCCGTGAACATGGGACTTGGAATCCTTAAAGCAGTAAGTCCCAGGGAAACTGGGCCATTGACTACCCAACTAATCACATGGCTGTGAGACCATGGCATGTTTTGTTACAAGTCTCTGTTTTTTTAATGTGTGAAATGGGAAAAGTAATGGAACCTAACCCATAGGAGTTCAGTGATAATTAAATGAGATAGTATATGAGATATATAGATATATGAGATAGATACAAAACACAGCACTCACTATGTAAACCAAGCACTTGATAAGGACTCAATAAATAATAGCCATTATTATTAAAACTGTTTTCCAATTTTATTGCAATTGACATACAGCAATGTATAAATTTAAGGTGTACATCATAATGATTTGACTTAAAACTATCATAAAATGATGTCCACAGTTTTATTCAACATTCATCATCTCATATAGATACAAAAAGAAAAAGGAAAAAAACATGCTTTTTTTCATGTGATGAGAACTTCTAGGATTTATTTTCTTAATAACTCTCATACAGGACTTCCCTGGTGGCTCAATGATTCACTTTCCAAAGCGGGGAGTGTGGGTTCAATCCCTGGTCAGAGAGCTTAGATCCCACATGCCTCATGGCCAAAAACCCGAAACATATAAAACAGAAACAAGATTGTAACAAGTTCAATCAAGACTTTAAAAAATGATCCACATTAAAAAAAAAAAATTCTTTAAAAATAACTCTCATATATATCATCCAGCAATGTTATCACAGTATAGTGTGATCATAGTCATCAGACTATATATTACATCCCAAGTATGATACACTTATTTCATAACTGGAAGCTTATACCTTTTGACCACTTTCATTCAATCTCCCCTCCCCCACCCTTATTTATGGTAACCACAAATCTGATCTGATGAGTTTAGGGATTTTTTTAAGATGACCTGTGTGAGTGAGGTCATATAAGGCTTATTTTTCTCTGTCTGACTTACCTCACTTAGCATAATGCCTGCCCTCAAGATCCATGTATGTTACCTCAAGTGGCAGGACTTCCTGCTTTTTAAAGCCATTATTATTGTTGTTGTTTTACAAAGCAAGTAGATTCCTCAAAGCACTAATTCTCAGAATCTAGATCTTCATATCTAGGATTTGAAATAAGTGAACTTTATGTTTAGCTTTGATGTCTTCTTTACCTTCTAGGTGACTTCTTTTTTCATTGTATTTATCCTTGAAATTAAACAGTAAAACCCATGGCTAAATAGAATCCACCATTGCATGTCCTTTCATATTTTTCAGGATATAGATCAGAACAAGACAAATTTACTCTTTGGAAAACAGTATGGATGAATGAAGAATCAAAGGCAGCATACTGCTATGAAAAGATAAGGGGAGTTAGCCTAGATTATAATAATGACAACTGCTATTTTGTTGAGTGTGAACTCTAGGCCATTTATTAGTGATCATATTCTATCTCTGCTCCAGTCAGTGATCCTCAGAAGTAAATATTGTTATCCTCCTCAGTGTTCAAATGGAGAACCAATCTTAGTGAGCTTAAGTTATTTGCCCAAAGATAGTGTTGCTGCTGCTACTGCTGCTAAGTCACTTCAGTCGTGTCCGACTCGGTGCCACCCCATAGACATCTGACTCTGTGCGACCCCATAGACGGCTGCCCACCAGGCTCCCCCATCCCTGGGATTCTCCAGGCAAGAACACTGGAGTGGGTTGCCATTTCCTTCTTCAATGCATGAAAGTGAAAAGTGAAAGTGAAGTCACTCAGTTGTGTCCGACTCCTAGCGACCCCATGGACTGCAGCCCACCAGGCCCCTCTGTCCATGGGATTTTCCAGGCAAGAGTACTGGAGTGGGGTGCCATTGCCTTCTCCGAAAGATAGTGTTGGGTTAGCCTAAAGGTTCATTTGGCTTTTCTGTAAGATGTTATGGAAAAACCCAAATGAAACTTTTGGCCAACCCAATAGTAGTGAGAAGTGCAACAGAGATTCTAAGCCAGGTCTGAACTTTCCAAAGTAAATGCACTTTTAACTTATAACCAACAGGGTAATTTTGCAGAAGAGTATTTTGCCTCTCTGGGTTAGTTTCTTCACCTGTACAACTCAGAAGGAAAGGAAATTGCCATTGATGATTGCTTATCACATTACACATAATGAGCTATGCACGTTACATGCATCAGCTCATTTAATAATTGTGAGTAAATATTACTTCCATTTTGGGGGGTGTTGGGGGGAATGGGTGGGTTTTCATCCTCTTCCAGCTTCTGACAGGGAGTCACTCTTACCAATGGAAACATGTCTTAGCAAAGGGCAATTCCTGCTTGGTTTCCAGAGCCCTTTCTTTCCATGTTTCAGGAAACAGCCAGCTTCAAACAACATATTCCAAATAGAAACATTCAAGGGAGCCAAATTCTGCTCCCCTACACACCAGCCAGTCCAAGAGAGAGACCCTGCAAAGCTCCCTGGCCAGAGTATGTAGTCACTCGCCAAAGCCCTCCCCTGAAAACACTACCTTGTGCTCCTAAAGACCAAAGAGGGTGTGGTGAACAGTTCACTTCATATTGGTAGAAAATGTTTTGATTTCCCCTAATTTCATAGAATTCATGCCCAAAGCTCATAAATTCTATTATTGGAAATGTCAGTTAACTATAACAACTGTCTTTCACCAAATATTTTTCTGTGAATCTCATTGCTTTCCAGTTAGCATTTTTCATGTATACATTTCGCTCAGTTTCTTTCTCCAAAAGTGTAATGATACATCCTGGGACCTTTGTGGATCACTGTGCTTTCTGGAACTTTTGCCTTAGGCCTCTGAAGAAACACTGCACTCCAGTCATGAAGAGGAAGACCCTTTGAAAGGAATGGAACCCTATCTCGTAAGGAGACTTTCTTGCCGCAACATCCAGCTTCCCCCTCTCGCCTTCAGACAGTTGGAACAAGCAGACTTGAAGAGTGAATCAGAGAACCTTCAGAGGCCAACCAGCCTGCCCTTGAAGATTCTACCCCTGATTGCTATCACTTCTGCCGACTCCAGTGGGTGAGTGACTTTGGGTGACATTGCCCCATTTTCTATTTTAAATGATGATTGTTATCTGGTATCTCTTGAGTTTTGTGGCTCATTGCTTGATTTGAGTCCAAGGGAAATGGGGTTGCTAGAGTCAAGAGAAAATCTGGTAGTTTTTCTCAGGTAATATTGCAGTCTCTACAAGAGGAGACACTTTAGTCAAATTATTTTACATGGAGTATTTGAAAAAGTATTGATGAATGCAAATGAGTATCTGGGGAAAGGAAATTGGGCTTGGAAATTAATACTGGTCACAGGTGGTTAAATAGAAAAATTTCTTAACAAATGAGAACTAATGGACAAATTAACATGTAGGCATACATATCTGAGAACAGTAGGCAATGTTCACTGATGCAAAATGAATTTGGAATCAAGAAGAGATTGTACTATAATTAGAATCAAAGGAAGTACACAACTGGCCATGAGCCTAATAATTTGGCCTTTGACATTTTCAGGTCTTGCTTACCAGAATACTGTTTTAGTTCCCAGCATAAGGAGTTTTATTCTGCATTAAGATGTATAGAAGAATGAGTGAGGCCTCCGATTACTAATGTAGCATTTGCATTTCTTACTTTACTAGGTATTTGTGTTTTTATTCTTTTTCTGCTGTTTACAGTGGGGTTTTTTACTCTTTAATAGCAATTACCAGGTAAAATGTTGTCAAAGAATGTGAGAATTGCGGGCACATCCATTATTTGATTTTTTGGGCCAGCTGCATTTTGAGAGGGGGAGGAAACTAGTGGTCCACACTTGAACAGACACTTGAGCATTTATAAGGATTATAGAAACAGAGCAATTTGCTGGGATGCAAATGTGATTCTTCCTCATTGTCTGCCAAGTTCAAGGCATGTCTAGAGAAGGGACCTTTTGGGTTTTCCTAAAAATTGTTGGAAAAGTGGTGTTCAGAAAAAAGGTCAGCAGTAACTATCATCTAAGATATTGAATTTAGCTGTTTGAATTGTTACAGACCAGTTCAAAGAGCCTATGTTATTAAAAAGTATGAGGAAATCACTACTAGATAAATAAGATAACACATTCTTAGCTTGAAGCAAGAAGGAGGAAATACATATGTGATATATATATATTTTTCTGGATGAACTGTGTATATAAAGAAGACTGTACACCTATCCATCAGACACATTAAAGCAGGTAGGAATTTTGTAGGGCAGCTTGATCTGAGCATTCTTTGAAAAATACTGTCTCAGAAATCCAATTTCCCCTGTTTGGCATCAGTCCTGCTTCACTCACATAGAGGGTGGGATTCACCTGCCAGGTGTGTCAGAGATCACTAAGTCCACTCCTGTGTTCAGTAATTTGCTAGTAGAGCTCCAAAAATTGAGTAAATAGTTGTATTCATGCCTGGGATTTATTAGAGCAAAAGAATACAAAGAAAAATCAGCAAAGAGCAAGGTACGTGGGGCAACATTTGGAGGAAAGCAAAAACAAGTTTTCAGGAGTGCCATCTCCCAGTGGATTCAGAAGGATGTACTTAATTCCTCTAGTAATGAGTTGCGACAACACATGTGACGTGTGTTCACCAGAGAAGCCTTCTATCAGCGAAGACTATTAAAGGCTCAGTGCTTATATGAGATACCTAGGAGTCAAACTCACAGAAAAGAGTACAACCAGAGGTTGTCAGTGACTGGGCGAAGGGGAAATGAGGAATTGCTATTCAACAGGTATGCTGCTAAGTCACTTCAGTCGTGTTCGACTCTGTGCCACCCCATAGACAGCAGCCCACCAGGCTCCCCTGTCCCTGGGATTCTCCAGGCAAGAACACTGGAGTGGGTTGCCATTCCCTTCTCCAATGCATGAAAGTGAAAAGTGAAAGTGAAGTCGCTCAGTCGTGTCCGACTGTTCGCGACCCCATGGACTGCAGCCCACCAGGCTCCTCCGTCCCTGGGATTTTCCAGGCAAAGGACTGGAGTGGGGTGCCATCGCCTTCTCCATCAACGGGTATAGTAGTTTCAATTACAAGATGAATAAGCTCCCAAGATCTGCTGTACTACGTTGTGGCTGCAGTTGACAACACCATATTGTGCACTTAAAATTCTGTCAGGAGGGGAGATCTTATATTAAATGTTCTTACTACAAAAAAAAAAAAAGTTTAAAAACAAAACAACAACAAAAATAGACTCAGTACCCAGTTTTTATTGGGGGTTGGTCACTGAGGCATCCTCTTTGTAGTATGTGCATAAATTCCAGATTCCTAGAAGGAGAGCAGTTGTTCAACGTAAACCATGTTTTTTATGCAACCAGTTTAGGCACTGAGCCATATTACCAGTTAGGGAATGGTGGGAACCCTCCTGAAATCCAAGTTCCCAGATGCCAGCTAAGGGCCCATCTTTCCAACAGGCTTTTCTAATGATAACAGTTGCTAGCCTAATGTAAATTCTTTTCTGCACAGCAGGTTTATCTTAGAATCATTAGCTTGATTTCTCTACCTTTGAGGAGGAAGGGATTATAGCTATAATTAAAATTAAAATGAACTAATTTAAGCCTGTGATGTATTCAATTAACTTTGATTTAAAAAAATTTGCTGGCTAAACATGACTTCTCTCTCGAAGCTGGTGTTATATCATGTGCCCTTAAAAGAAAACAATGTGGTATATTTAATATGTCTCTGTGTAGTTGGGCAATGTGTATAATTAAAAATCTCAGGTTAAAGCTAAGCTTACTTAATTAAATTTGAATTTGTTGCTAAATGCAAATAACCTCCAAGTGCCAAAGGACTTGGGCTTCAGAATTGTCTCTATGATAGTGCTTTTATTGGTTCAAAGTTTGTTTCCTTTTTAATAAAAGATCTAAGACTCAAGTATAAGCAAAACAATACTTACCATTTACAAACATATTCAACATTTTGGAGGAAATAATTTGTCTTTTAGAAAAATGAAACAAGTGACTCGTTAGTACCAGAAGGCAGCCAGGAGAAACCATGTATGAGAGTGGCCAGAAACAAAGCCTGAAGATGTACTAAAAGAATTCTGTTATCTTTTGAAGCAAATTTTCTGGAATATCTACACTTTGAAAGGGAGGCAGAAGGTAAATTAGGGATGACATTCTGTAGCCATGCCAGTTAACCAAGAACCACAGGTTCCTTCACTACTATCAGAACGGGCTAATGGGAAATACAGACTACTTTAGCTAGGTTTCTACGCCCCATTCTTCATCATTAAAGGTTAGTAGGTCCCCAGGTCCCACTGTTAATCTACACTGAAGCATTGACAATTGTGAACCTTTGCTAGAAAAGGAGATTTTCATCCCCTTTGGATTTGTTCCTTTATTTAGCTTTGCTCTTTTTTTCTGATATATGAGCACATCAGACACTTGCTCTGTCAAGTATCACACAGTAGTGGGTCTACAAACTTGTGCTACACCTTTCGAAAGCCACGATGTGGTTTCTTAAGGAAACAACTGGCCTGCAAAAAAACACATAATTTGTTCTTGGTTAGTCTTTGACATATTATAACTACTTACTGTATAACCACTGCCGCAACTGCTATACTCTTTTGGGAAAATATTAGAGAAAATTCTGTTCATTATTTTTGGTTTCCTTGTTTTAACTGGCCTCAAAGATCCTCCATTAATAACTCATGGGGTAGAGGTGAGTGTTCTAACAGGTTTAAGAGTCAACCAGGAATTTGTTCCTCGTTCAGAAAGTTATGATCACTATGGACTTATCACATTTGTGTGAAGAAGTCTACGTCTTCTTAGAGAAGGAGAAGTATCATATGACATCTCTTATATGTGAAATCTAAAAAGAGATGAATTTACTTACAAGACGGAAAGAGATTCACAGTCTTAGAGAACAAAATTGTGGTTGCTGGAGGGAAGGATGGGGGGATGGATAGTTAGGGAGTGTGGGATGTACATGTACACCTTGCTATATTTTAAATGGATAAATAGTGAGGGCCAATTGTATAGTACAAGGAACTCTGCTCAATGTTATGTGGTAGCCTGGTTAGTGGAGGCGGGTGGAGTTTGTGGGAGAATGGACACATGTATATGTATACCTGAGTCCCTTCTCTGTTCATCTGAAACTGTCACAACATTGTTAATCAGCTATACCCAAATAAAAAATTCAAAAAAAAATTTTAAAAACATTGAGGAAGAAAAAAAAGAAGTCTATGTCTTGCTTTTGGCATCTGTCCACAGACATGCCCTGCATTCAAGAGTTATTCAAATATGTTTGGAATGAGATTGGAGGTCCTCTTCATTTCTTACTTCCTCCTTGTTTCACAACAACCCTTGCTGACTGCAACATAGTTCTCTGGTCAGAATCCTTGGAAGGAATCAGGAACTTCCGTTAGCCCAGCTTTGGCACTGGCTTACTTTCCCTGGGTGGTCCATGGACCCCCAGATACTCTGAGGAGGGTTTAGCTTGCCACACCTAGAATGCTTCCTGCACACAAGTAGGAGATTGCAGGAGCAAAGGGAGGTAACGGGAGATAGTGCTAAATCTTTCTAGCTGTGTTTTATGGCTGCATCAGCTATAATCAAATGAGAGCCAAGGAGTAAGTTGTCCCCTTGTGACAGGATGACACACCTGTGGATGGATGAATACTCAGGAACACGTGTGGGTGGAGAATATTACAAGCACTTTCTTATCACTAGTGTGCCATTACCAATCTAGAGAAGTACACTGTGTACATTTATATTACTATGCCCTATTTTTTAAAAAAGAGAAAATGGAAAGAAGTTGAAATAATGGTCACACTTGGAAAAAAGTCTACTCCCCAACATAGAAGGAAGGATTACCTTAGTCAAATACGGCTTCATATTACAAAGATCTTCCAGAAATATTTCTTTGAGTTACGTGCTATTCACAGAGGAGCTGGTTTGAGATGCCAGTTAGACTTTGGGTTCTTTGATCAACTGCTCATTGTCTAGATTTCCTGAGTACACACACTATGTTAGTTTGAACATAAAAAAAAAAAAAAAAAAAAAAGTTATTTTCAACATTTTGTTACTGACTCAAAATCCGAGCAAAATAAAGTTAAAAGAAACAGAAGCTTGGTTAAAAGAGACATCTGATTTTTCAAACTTTATTTTTAACTTAAGGTTTTGACGGTGGGGATTTCAGATTTGAAGTATAGTGAGATGAGGCTATATGAAGCTAAAGAGCTGTCTTTCATGATGAACCCATGAGACTTGCTGTTTCATGTTGGATATGTGCTCAAGTTTCAAGAGATTTATTTGATAAATTCTGGCTGAAAGTTTTGTGGAAGATCTACATAATCCAGTAGGCAAAGATTTCCAAAATTGAACATGTGTACACTTGATTGTGATTATAAAGGATCCCTCAGATATATGACATTTTTGACCTGGATTTGGTTTAAAAATGTAATCATAAAGAAATAGGAAGGCAGTGCTACCAATAATCTTAAAGATAAATGCTATGTAAAAGAAAAAACAACAACTGGATTCCTTTGTTTTTTAAAATACAATTTATTGGCACAACATTTGTCAAAACTCAGAATATCCACAAAACGTTGCAAGAATTATTTCTAAAGTATTTACTCTGATTTAATTGAATTGATTTTTATTTTTGCTTTGAATTTTTTTTATTTTGAGATTAAAATTAGACTCTAAGTGCAATGGAACACTTTACTATATAATTCTTGATAAATAACATCTTGAATCTAATCTAAAATAGACAACTAATTAATGCTGATGGCTTTCCCCTCACACATCATAGAAACTCTGAGTGTTTTATGGTATCTGTCATGTCCTAAATTTCAAGAAAATAAGGTATAAATGATAATTTTGTTAAAATAAAGAGTATGAAGTGAAGTGAAAGTCACTCAGTTGTGTCCAACTCTGCAACGTCATGGACTATGCAGCCCATGGAATTCTCCAGGCCAGAATACTGGAGGGGATACCTTTTTCCTTCTTCAGGGGATCTTCCCAACCCAGGGATCGAACCCAGTTCACCCACATTGCAGGCAGATTGTTTACCAGCTGAGCCACAAGGGAAACCAAAAATAAAGAGTATGGTAATTATCAAATTCTAATTTCTTCTTCAGACTACTGTAGTGCCTTCTCATTCTTGTAGTACTCTATGGAATCCTAATTAAATTTATCCAAATGGATTGACATCATAATATACCATCACACATAACACTCTCTGTTTGTATGTAATAAAGTACCATGTACCAGGGAGGATTTACTTTTATAATCAAAGGTTTCTCTCTCACCAGGCTCCATATTCATAAAAATACTAAACAGAGTGGTGACTTTTGTGCTTACCACATGAGAGCACCTGGTCCTTTTCCAAACCTTTCTTATGCCAACTTTACTTGTTTGATAGGGAAGATTGGTTAGAGATCCCAATGTAGAAATGAACCCAGTGAAGCATTTAATTTACCGTGAAAAGTGATCGAAGAACAATACTGCAGCAGGCAGAGTGCAGAGCTGAATAAAAGCACTTTAATTATTTCCACCCAAGAATCATCATTTTCAGCTCCTCAGATAGCTGCTTATCCACAAACACTACCCTGTTTGACCATCTTTATATAACTCAACCTTATATAATCACTGAAGTGTTTAGGGAGAGTTTACAGTTCTTTCAAAATCATGTTCTTCTATCTTGCAATATAATGTTTGTGGGGGGAAAATGGGTGAAAATACTCTGAATGGTCTTTATTTAACTGTTATGTGCTATATAAATGTTAATAATGGCCAAAGTATATCAGTTAGAGAAGTCTCAAATAAGAAAAAATGCATTCAATTGAAATTCAGGAAAATATGAGCGTATCAAACTCTTTTTCTGCCTATAGCTGAGCACCCCAAATGGAAAAAAGATTTATTTAAAATAAAATTGTATATAGAGAAAGAACTACGAGAAAAATATGTGACCTTTTGTGTTAAATACACATTTTTGTTGTTGGATTTGCTGAGAATCCTGACTAGTTGCTTAGAATTTTTTCTAACAACTTAGGATTTAGGTATCATGTATTGTACCTATTTATCTAATTCATGTAGAATCTTCTATCCACTTAAAAGGAATTAAGTGGAGCCAGGCATTGTTAGACCTATTTCAAATCTGGGGAATTCAATCAGAATAGTATACCATTCAGTTGTTTTATGTCATTTATTAAACATATATTTATTGGTTTTATTTGATGAATTAGCATCATTTACTCTAAAATTAATGGCTCTGAGCCTGGGAAAGGTAAGACTTTTGCCAACATTTCCAAATGGATTTATCTCAGGGTGCTCTTATTTTTATTACAATGTGATTCCTAAAAATTGTGACTAATGCTGCCATAAGAAACACACACACACACACACACACACACTTGTTATGTGGAAGCTATACACAGAAATTCAGAACTTTAGTATACATAGATACTTTTTATACCATATAATTTATAATATACAAGTAAGATTTAGAATATCCATTTTAGAATTCAAATGACTTTCTGGAACTTTTCCATTTTTTGGCCTTGTATTTTTGGAGTGTTCTCCTTCTTTCCTCCTCCACTAACTGTTCTGTGTCCCAGTTAACATGTGACTTTGGCTTTCTCATTTCTCCAACAGTATTGAGGTTAACTTTATTTCTTTAAATTGTATATTTCCATACATATTTTTAGAGAGTCAAGCTAAATTTTATAAATATAAAAGAATATCTGCAAGTTATATGAGTGAAAATGTTCATCTACTCAATCATGTATCAGTCATATATTTATGTATTCACGTGCACATGCATTCAACCATTAGCAAGTGTCTATTTTTTCTACACAATGACATGTGAACTGGAGGTGGGAGGCTTACCGGTATGAACACAGTCACTTCTTTCATAGAATTTAGAATTCAGGTGGGCACACTAAAAAGAAAACAGACAATTACAGTCCCATTTTTTTTATATATAATGCACACATATCACATATGACTGAGGACATGCAGAAGTTATGCAGGATAAGAGGGGAGCACATTAGCACAGGCTTAGGAGAAACTGACACCCAAGCTGAGACCTAAAGGGAATGGTATTAAGTAGAGAGAATAGCAAAGTCCATTGACAAGGGAAAGTGGGATGTATGCATTCAGAGAACTAAAGCTGTTCAGCATGGCTAGACCAATAGGCCATGTTGTAGGCATGGTTGGTAATCATTACCATTGCTTTTTCATGTAACCGGTGTGTGAGGATTGGGAATATTCTCCAGGAATGCGAGCATCTATGGTATAGGCACCATGAAGGCAAATGGTTCAACTGACTCAAGATTGGAACGTGGGGGTGTACAGTAAGAGAAACTGGGAAAGGGATTTGAGGATTTTTGAAAGACAGTAAAAAAAAGGTTAATTGTGGCACTTAAGCTGAGTACGGAACTTAATGAATGTGAGAAGGTACAGATATTGGGGATTGGTTCAAGATGGCAGAGCAGAAGGACATGCACTCATCTCCTCCTGTGACAGCACCAAAGTCACAGCTAGCTGTTGAACAACCATCATCAGGAGGATGCTGGAACCCACCAAAGACGGATACCCACATCCAAAGACAAAGGAGAAGCCACAATATTATGGTAGGAGGAGTGCAATCACAATAAAATCAAAGCCCATACCTGCTGGGTGGGCAACCCACAAACTGGAGAACAATAATACCAAGAAATTGTCTCACTGTTGGGAAAGGTTCTGAGCCGCACATTGGGCTTCTCAGCCTGGGGATCTGGCAAAGGGACTAGGAATCCCCAGGAAATCTGGCTGTGAAGGCCAGAAGGATTTTATTACAGGACTTCCATAAGACTAGGGGAAATAGAGACTCCACTCTCAGAGGGCACAAACAAAATCTTTCATGCACCAGGACCCAGGAGAAAGGAGCAGTGACCCCACAGGAGACTGAGCCAGACCTACCTGCTAGTGTTGGAAGGTCTCCTGTGAAGATATGGGTCAGCAGTGGCTCACCTCAGGGATGAGAGATGGCAGCAGCAGTCCTTGGAAGTGCCAGTTGGCGTGAGGCCTCTTGGAGATTGCCATTAACCCCACCATAGAGCCTGTAGATTCCAGGACTGAGTGGCCTCAGGCCAAACAGCTAACAGGGAGGGAGCACAACCCCACCCTTCAGCGGACAATTGGATTAAAAGTTTACTGAGCCCTGTCTATCAGAGCAAGGCCCAATTTTTCCCACCTCCAGTCCCTCTCATCAGGAAGCTTACACAAGCCTCTCATCCTCATCCTCCAAAGGGTAGACACAGAATAAGCAAGATGAACTACATACGGTCTAGCATGCCAGAATGAAAACCACATCACAGAAAGTTAATCAAAATGAAAATGCAGAGGATGATGTCCCAGATGAAGGGACAAGATAAAACCCCAGAAAAACAACCAAATGAAGTAGAGATAGGCAGCCTTCCAGGAAAACAATTCAGAATAAGGATGGTGAAGATGATTGAGGATCTTGGAAAAATAATGGAGAAGATGCAAGAAATGTTTACCAAAGATCTAGAGGAACTAAATGACAAACAAACAGAGATGAACAATACACTAGAAGAAATCAATAGCAGAATAAGAATGAAAAAAAAAAAAAAATGAACCCAGCCTAAGACACCTCTGGACAGTATTAAACACACCAACATTTGCATTATAGGGGTCCCAGAAGGAGAAGAGAGAGAGAAAGGACCTGAGAAAATATTTGGAGATAATAGCTAAAAACTTCCCTAGCATGAGAGAAGAAACAGTCAACCGAGTCCGGGAAGCATAGAGAATTCCAGGCAAGATAAACCCAAGGAGGAACACATCAAGACACATAGTAATCAAAGTGACAAAAAATTAGAGACAGAGATTAAATATTAAAATCAACAGGGGAAAAATGATAAATAATGTACAAGAGAACTCCTATAAGGTTATCAGCCAATTTCTGAATAGAAACTCTACAAGCTAGAAGGGAATTTCATAATATATTTAAAGTGATGAAAGGGAAGAACCTATAACCAAGAATACTCTACCCAGCAAGACTCCTTCAGATTTGATGGATAAATCAAAAGCTTTATAGATAAACAAAAGTTAAGAGAATTTCACACCACCAAACCAGCTTTACAATGCTAAAGGAACTTCTCTAGGCAGGAAACACAAAAGAAGGAAAAGACCTACACAAAAGAAACCCAAAACAATTAAGAAAAAGGTAATAGGATCATACATATCAATAATTACCTTAACAGTAAATGGATTAAATGCACCAACCAAAAGACATGGACTGGCTGGGTAGATGAAAACATGTGCATGTGTCCAATTCCACATACCACATCACTCTACTTAACCCCCCAATCTTACATAATTATTTTCTATTGTTAGAGCTTCCCAGGTGGTGCTATTGGTAAAAAACATGCCTACCAATGCAGATGACATTAGACATGTGGGTTCAATCCCTGGGTCAGGAAAATCCCCTGAAGGAGGGCATGGTGACCCACCCCAGTATTCTTGCCTGGAGAATCCCAAGGACTGAGGGAGCCTGGGCAGGCTGCAGTCCATGGAGTTACAAAGAGACGGACACGGCTGAAGTGACTTAGCATGCACACATTTTCTATTGTTAGGTTAATCATGTTTCCATTATGGCTTGCAATTATAATTATCTTTTATTTTTTGTCTGGCTATTGATTGTGAGAACTGATAAACATCTTTTACTTTGTGATTATGTAACTATTATTCTTTTTAATACCATTGTATCATGACTAGTTAAAAGAACATGACAGAATT
Organism: Bubalus bubalis; assembly: GCF_019923935.1. Lineage (NCBI taxonomy): Eukaryota > Metazoa > Chordata > Mammalia > Artiodactyla > Bovidae > Bubalus > Bubalus bubalis. The sequence goes on from NC_059175.1 coordinate 19,060,100, forward strand.
CTATATCACTAAAACTACCATTTAACAGAAAAACCTATGATCACTTTTTAATATCCAGAGGCACATTAGAATTTTCTGAAAAATACAAATGCCCAGGTATTGTTTTCTTTCTCTAAAATTCCAGATGTGATTCTAATGAACAGCCATGTTTAAAAACAACTGGAAACTGGACTATATGATTTTCTTTTACTTTAATCTAGCTTGTTTCACTTTTTCTATTTCATATTCTGTGTTCCCATTTCATTTAGTTTAGGTTTTCCAATTTCTCTGTCTCTTGTATTTGTATTATTTCTCAAGCCTTTATCAAGTATAGTAGAAAAGCTCTTGTATACATATACATATATATGTAGTATGTATAATATAATATATATATTTTAGAAAACATGAATTTTTGCTTAGCAAAAAAATTTATGACATTTTGTTCCACTTGTTTAACTATGTATGAATAGGATGCTAGATTTCTAATTTATATTCACTCAAAACTTTGATTTAATTCCATTTATTCTTTCATTATTGCTAAAAGTCTAAAAAACATTATTTTAGTGATTTTCAAAAAAGATTGAATGAGTCTTGAAACTTCTAATACTCCAGTTCTGAGAATATAAAGAAATACTATGTTGTTTAAAAAAAAAAAAAGAGTAATTAACAGGTGATACAGTATTGTTAACTAAAGTACAGATTTTGTTGAAATTTCACACACAAAAAAGGTGGAAATAGAAAGGGTTTGAGATCTCTATAAGGCTCTATGATGTCAAAGAGGTGAAATTAGAACTGAACAAGCTGAAAATCTAGGAGATTATTTGTATTGAAGGATAGTATGTATGAGCCTTCAGATTTATGTTTTGAAGATCATTTAATGTGTCTTCAGGATGTCAAGGGGTTTCCAGGGAGGAGAATGACTGCAGTGGAAAAGGAGTCAAAGAATTGACAGATTTGGACATGAGTTGACTCTTCCACATCAACACTCAAATCACATGTAGGAGAGAAGAAGGACTCAAGATTTCGAAGTGCCAGAAAGGTGGAAAACTTTGAATAAATGGTACCTAGTGATCAGGGAGACTGGCAGAAGTCAGTGATAAAATAGAGTTGATTGTCAAGGATGTCAAAGGAGAGATTTTGCAAGATGGCGGAGGAGTAATGATCAGTAAGTTAATGTGTGTAATAAGAGAGCAGCAAGTCCATCTCAGGAAGAGGCTCTGGGCTCTGAGAACAAGAGTAGCCTCCCCTCAAGTTCACTGCAAGAGCATGGTGTCCTCAGCAAAGGGCCATGTGTGAAAGGAGGTAGGATGGGGGTGACTCTTCAGAGAGGAGATGAGGATGAATGAACTTGTTTACCACAGTTAAAAAACAGGGTACCAGAAGACCTAACTAAGAAATCTGAAAGAATGAGAGTGGGGTTTTGGACAGAAAAGAGAAATCATAGAGCAATAGGGAGATAAGGATCAAAGGAGGAATTATCTACCTCAGGTAGTTCTCTAAATTATAGATGAATTCTAAACATTTTCAAAAATTGCTCCCACTATTTTCTGACAGACGGATTCAGGGAGGCAGAAGTGCAGCCTAATAAGTGAGTCTTTTATTAAGGTCATAGGGGCTTTGCTAGTCCAAATAAGTGAGTCCACAATTGTAGCCTTTGGGGCCTAGTGATACTTTTCATCATCTACTGGAAACAGCAGCAACTTCTGGTGTTTGGGAAATTTTGCATCTGCTACAATTTTGCACCTACTTTTGCATCTACTTTCAAGCTGAGTAGCTACTCAACTGTGTCCTAGATTTATTACAGCCTGTGGAATGTGAGGAGGGATCTAATGTTTTTAAATTGTTTTATGTTTTCAGTCAGAATATTACTTGATTTTCAACAATTGTTTTTTTAATATTTAACTCACTGCTTTGCTAGCTTTAATAACTTAGGTGTTATAATTAGCATTTGTGTTTTTCTTTTGAGAATTTCCTTCCTTAGAAATGACCATTGTCTTAAATAATTCTATTTCCTTAAATATTCTTAAATACTATTTCTGCAATTCAACGTTCTTCTAGCTCATCATACTGCCAGTTTTAGCAGAAAAACCTAGAAAAAATGAATGTTATGTGGACAAATTCTATTTGCAGAAAACTAACTGAGCCTATTAATGTGACTTCACTGAAAGAACACAAAGGCACGTGCATATGTTTTTCTTTTAATGAGTGTAATGTGTTACTCGCAGATTTTATCTGATAGAAAACTGTATTCATGTTAATTTTAATGCAAAGCTATTGGATAGAGTTGCATGGTTAAATTCTAGGACTAAAAGCCTTTATATAATGCCTGTGAAAACACAATTTTTTCTTCTGGTCTCTTCTATGACTTAGTTAAGGGTCATTTTTGTTTGCTTGAATCCTCACCGTCTGAAATAGTATCTGTGACTAGAATTTAGCAGCTGTGGAGTGTATCATATTTACAAAATGCCTTAGCAAATGGCATTAATTCTACTCCTCAGAGAGACACACAGAGAGGGTTTCATTTGACTTAAAAGAAATTTAAAGGTTGATTGAATTTCAGATTGTTGTTGGTTTTTTACAGCAAATAAAGACTAGATAGAATCTTTACCTTCTTATTTTGCTTTATAATTTCTTGTATGTTCTGTTCAGTGTCCACTGGAAAAACTGAAGTGAAGGCTAATGATTTTAGGCTTAACTGTTTCCATAAAACTGCCCTGTAAGTAAAAGATACTCTTTTCAGTGGCAAAACAGTGAACACATAGTAAGAAAATTCACATTCATGGACCATTATCTAAGCATTAAGAGGATCATTATGGTAAGTATAGGGTAACATGGAAGACCTTGGGAACTTTGGGGAAGAAAAGCAAAATACATAAGTACAACTCCATGTTTCAATTACAAACTGCAAAATAGATGCCTGCACGTATCTAAGAACTAGAAATCAATATGAAAATAATTAGGGTTTTTTGGAATAACCAGATTGTGAGATTTTTTCCTCTCATGTTAACTTCTATTGTATTAATGAAATGTTTGTCCAATCAGTAAAATTACATTAAAATTGTATTCATGGTTTACCTGCAGTTTCATTCATCCAAGCACCTGTAGAGCGTTAGTATATGATAGACAATGTTTTATGTACTTGGAGTATATTTATGAATCGATAAAAATAAAATCCATAGTATTTTGTTTCTCACGTGTAACTTGACAGGAATCCTTGGCAAATATGAGGGAAGACAGGAATCCTTGGTAAATATGAGGGAAGGAATACTTGGAGTTTTAGAGTTCTCCTGATTATTTTGTGTAATCAGGCTCTGTTGACAGCAGACTTCACAAAAAAGACCACCAACAAAACATATTGATTAAGCCAAACTAAGTATTATTCTCACTGAAATAAAGAACACTGCCTTTAAACTTAGAAATATTTTAGAAGGGAGAAGTAAATAAAATATATTTATAGGGTTTTATATCCTAGTCTTGTTAGGTGGACAATGGTTGGAATTGTAAAGACTTTAAGGACCTAGAAACTTTAGATTAATGAAGTTTTAAAGTGAAGTGAGGGTCAGAAAGAATTTTGATGAGCAAACTATTAGTCTTGATAAGTAAACTTTTGTCTTACCTTCTAGGAGCAAGCATTCCATGGAGCTAGGACCTAGGTCATCTTCGCTTGTTCCTTGGATTAATTTGGCACTAAAGCAGGCACTTAAGCTTTGACCCCAAATTGTTTAGCACTGGGATAGGAAAGAGCTTGGGGTTTAGTGCTTACCACTTCCTTTGTGAGTGAGCCTATGTGCTATGGTCTGAATATTTATGTATCCCCAAATTTATAGGTTGAAATCCTAACCCCCCAAGGGAATAGTATGAGGAAGAGGAGGGACTTTGGGAGTTCATTGGTCATGAGGGAGAAAGACTTAGGAACAGAATTAGTGCCCCTGGAAAAACCCCTGGCTTTCATCATGTAACGGCACAGTGAGAAGGTCATCTATGAACTAGGGAGTGGCCATTAATCAAACACTAAATCTGCCAGCCCTTGACCTTGGGCTTTCCAGACTCGAGAACTGTGAGAGATGAATTTCTATTGTGTATAAGCCACCTAGTTTAAGGTATTTTGTTACAGCAGCCTGAATGGACTAAGATACTAGGCTTGATACTCATTCAACCAGACATCGCAAAAAGAGGGTGCTCTGTACCCTCTTTTGAAATCTATATCATCGTCACCCTCTTGTTTGAGAGTATAACCCTAGGGATAGCCAAGGGATGAGAGGTCAAGGAAGGTAAGATCCTAGAGTGGAAAACTGGTTAGTTGGCATCTTTTGTTTTGAAGGGATTTCAGGATGGTAGGAGAGAGAGCCCAACCTTCCACCAGGAAAGCTGAAGGGGACAGGTATCTTTGCTGCATACCTCTCTGCGAGCAGTTAGACCTCAGGGTGCTCACTCTGATGGTCCCAGCCAGGACTTTGAATCTTGAGAGGATGGCTCAGACCCACCATCATATGTGCCACCGCTAGAAGTTAGCCCCATGGGGGTTGTGGCTGCTGACACTGTGAGCAGGGCTGGTGTGCACCCAGCTGGTGAACAGCCATGTCCTAAGCAGACTGATGAGGTAGTCTCCTCCTCGCTGCTCCTCGCTTCCTCTGGGTCTGGCTCACCTGGTTCTTATGTTCTTTTGATGAATTCTTTTGATGAATTCCTTTTCCTGCTTAAGTGCATCAGTGTTGGTATCTGTTGTTTGCAATCCAGACCCCTGACAGGTTCACAGCCCTTAATAAATTTATTATAAATCTTTACTGCTCTTGAAGCCAAAGTACAGAAGGTGCTCTGACTTTTCCAGAACTTTAATTGTAAACTCAGTAGTAAAAGTTAGTAGGGAGGAACCAAAGGGAAAAATGGAGTTTTCATTTCAGTGCATTCCTTTTACATAAAAGGGTAACAAAAAGAAGGGTGGTAGAGAGAAGGGTCCCTCAAGATGTCCCCAGCAAAATTTATGAAACTCTCAATAAGGAGACAAGGACAAGGCTTCATTGTAATTATTCCCTTTTGACTGTTCAAGCTGGTAGGCTTAAAATGGACTCCAAATGACAGTGGTTCGCACTGCAATTAATTAAGTGCATGAAATTACAAACTGCATGTCTTTCCTCTCTGGAGAATATTCTTCCTCTATAAGTACTAATTTATTTTAATTCCTCTCTCTCTCTCTCTTTCTGCATCTCTGTCTCTCCTGTTAAAAAGAAGTTCTCCCTGAAGGAAAATGAACTTTGATTGTTGTTAGTCCACTGAGAAAGCTTCCATTTGAATATGAGAATATACTTCTCTCTAATCCTTCCTTACATCTAGTGCTAAATTTATCAGAGTTGTTCCTGATATATTTTCTGAAAACAGTGGTGAGGAAAAAAGATGAGAAACTGTCAAACTCTTTTTATAAGTGTCCTTGTCTTTTAGAAGTCATTTATCTTTGTTGTCGTGTGCACACGCACGCGCGCGTGTGTGTGTGTGTGTGTGCATATGCACATATGTCCATGTGTGTGATTTTCAGAAGTACTTCAGAGAGAGATTATTTCCAAAACCTTACCACCAGTCGGCAGGGTTAACTCCTGGCAGAGGGTACACAGGCCTGTTACCTCAACAGTCTCAGAAAACCTTGAACATTCTTTCCTTCTTGGTTCCCTATCTACCTTATTATACTATCTTAATTATATTCACAGCTTTTAAACCTCAATTATAATTCTGTGCTTCAGAATTTGTATTGTTCTGCCACTTTCCCTCCTAGATTAACATTTATTTTCAGGATGTCTGCTCTAGTCAAATGGAAAGGCTCTATTAAGGCCATTCCTCTTGAGATGGGAGTCATTTTAATTAACTTAACAGCTTGTTTCAATGTTAATGGTGGAACTGTGAGAAGAAATGGATGGGTATTTGAATTTTCCAAATTCTTCAGATTATTAAATGCATATCCAGTACTATTTCTTATAACTGAGAAACATCTGGTTGCTTAACAAAAAATCCAATTGGAATAGTTTTAAAACATCTGGCTTCAGTATTCTTCCTTTGAGATCATTGTACTTCTCTGATATCTGCCTGAAGTGACTCCTCTCTTTCTAAAGAAGGCCCTGTTGATGTCTACATTTATCTAAAATATTCAGACATGAGCTGAAGATTATTTTTCTGAAGTAACCCTTTCCTGGGATGAAAGAGACATGGGTGATGAGGGTTCCTGGGCATTTGAGATCCTGAGAAAACTCCAGGATGACTCTCCATAAAGATTCTCCCCCTGCCCTGCCCCAACCTGGAGCCTAATTTACCAGTTAGGAAGCTACATCTTCATTGCGAGAGGGTCTTGGCCTTGTTGTCCTGAAAGAGTTAAAGCACCTTTAACAAATATGAAAGATGTCTCCTAGGAATATCTTAAACACCGGGAAAAATCTGCCTGAACAGTAGTCACCTAAATTTAGTTAGATTTCATTGTTAAAAATTATCACCACTAACTAAAACCCTTGCCCATTCAAAATAATGTATTGTCACATAACAACAAGATGTATTATTAAACTGCCACATTATTGTTGCTTTAACAATTTGAGAACTATTATTTTTAGAAAAAAAGACCTTATTCAGCCCCCTATTCGAGTCTATTAATTGACTAGAAAAACCAAATTGGATGACATTTTCAAAAACTTGGAATTGGTACCACTTCTCATATTTAAAGGACATTTTATCCTGGAAAATGACTGACTACTTCGATTAACCTCACATCACAACAATAAAATAAAGTTGTCCTTGGATGACTTCTAATTTGCATTGCAATTATCCCCATGGGAGCATTTTGTAAGCATATGCAAACGAAAGATTGCTTGAGTGATATAGGCCTATGCTCCTGAGAGAGAAATATATCAACTACACAATTAAAAATATGGGTCTTAGTAAACATAAGGATGTGCATTTTTTCACCTTTTAGAGTTTATTTTTCTAATAATGCTCCAGAAGAAGACAATTCTGATATACTTTCCTTGGAGAGATCATGGGACAATGATGTCATTTGAAACATACGGGAATAAAAATCATGTGTTGTCCTAGAGCTGAGAGACTTTATTTATTTATTTTTTTATTTCTACTATTGGCTTTCCTGGTCTTTCTAAGATGATTTTATGTCATTAACTAGTAGTGACCTGGGGATTCAGTGGTGAGGTGGGTGTAATGAAGAAGATCCTCATTCGTGAAGAATCAAAGATTCTGTGAGTCAATAGGGCTACACATGTACATCTGCAGAAGGAGGAGATGTACCACTTTTGGGGGGCTTGGAATAGGTATATTTCACTTCTGCTTAGAAGATGAGATAAGATGCAGAAAAACAAATTCCTGACGAGCGTTGGCACATTAGGGCCGACAGGCCAAATCCTGCCGGCCACCTGTTTCATAGACAAAGTTTTCTTGGAGCACACACTGCAGAGTGAAGTAGTTGAGAAGGAGACCACCTGGCCTGCTGAGACTAAAATATTTACTCTATGACCCTTTAGAGAAAATGTTTGCTGACCATTGACTTAGACTGTTAGCAGTTACTAAGTGGACAGTTTATCAAGAGGTTGAGGCTTTTCAAGAATTAGGAGACCATAATCATCTGTTTCCTGTGGCAGGGAGAACAACAAAATTGACACTGCTACAGTGCTTACACACCCATCTTCTCATTCACCAGCGTGGTGGAGTACCATCTCTGGGACGAGGGTGACACCTGTCATCCAAGGGCATAAAGAGGCATAGCTCTTTCTCCCATGGGATAAGATAGTGTACAGTGTCTTCAGATAGAGTACACAAATATTTCTGCTCTTATAGATCTTACATTTTAGGGAGTAAGTGATAGGGAAATGGATGTGACATATCTGGAGAGGTTGGAATTTCTTTTAATCATTTTTTAATGTAAGTATTGTTGGTTTACAATATTGTGTTAATTTCTGCTGTGCAGCAAAGTGATTTGGTGATGCAAATATATATTTGTTATATTCTTTTCCATCATGGTTTATCACAGGATAGTGAAATCAGTTCTCTGTTCTGTATAGTAAGACCTTGCTGTTTATCCATGCTCTATATAGTAGATTCCATCTGCTAAGCCAACCTCCCACTCCATCCCTCCCTCAACCCTGTTCCTCTTGGCAATCGTAAGTCTGTTCTCTGTGTCAGCAGTCTGTTTTGTTTTGTAGATAGGTTCATTTGTCTTATATTTTAGATTCCACATATAAGTGATATATGATATTGGTCTTTGTCTGACTTCACTTAGTATGACAATATCTAATTACATCCATGTTGATGCAAATGACATTATTTCATTCTTTTTAATGGTTGAGTAGTATTTCATTATACATATGTACCACGTCTTCTTTTTCCATTCATCTGTTGATGGGCATTTGAGTTCTTTCCTCTTCCTGGCTACTATAAATAGTGCTGCTGTGAAAATAGGGAATATTTTAGATAGAGTGACGAGGCAAGATTTCACTGAGAGTGGGACTTTGGATGAAGGTTTGGAGGTGACAAAAATACTTATCCACTACAATTATATTAATAATTATAGCAGTGTATTGAGAAATGTCTGTATATTTTGTATTCCTTATTTAAGAGGGAAGCACAAAATATACTTTAAAAAGAATCTTATCAAAATGGAAAAAAAAAATACAATGCATGGAACAAGTCACCCCTTGCTAAATAGGAATGTGTTTCTCACCTGAGCAGAAGGAAGAAGATACTACATTTTTAACAAAGGCCCACCTTAAATTAGGGGAAAAGTCCATCTAACTATTAATATAAAGTATATGAATGGAAAGATTAGAATGAAAAGCCAAATAGAAAAATTTAAGGACACTTATTTCAAAATAGAAGTTTCTAAATTTGAGAGAGACTAATCTTTCTGATTCTAAGGCTAAATTACGATAAAGAATCAGTACGCTGAAAACCAGCCTGTTTCTAAGTTCTGTTATTTTCCTGCTTTTGGTACGGATTGATGACATTGTATTCTAGTAAAAATTCCCTTCTCTAGGCTGCTAGGAGAGCAGAGCAGGGTATACAAGCGGTGTGAGTATGGGTGCGTACATAAAAGTGGAAGTGGACAGGTGTGAAGCAAGAGTTCACTCTTATTTCAAGATTGAAAAGCATTTTAGTTAAAATCTTCAAGTCCATGAAATGAAGTCTTGGAAACTTAGAATGTTATTGGGAAAGGGGGAATTTAGTCTGGCTCTCAAAATTCTGAGATTTTTGGCCAAGATGGAGAATGAAAGCATAATTGGGCCAGGAATAGAATGTAGAAAGAGCTTTGTTAATAAACAAAGATAGAGAGGAAATGCAGTATGACCTTTTAGAGCCAAGCCTCTCTTTGCTATTCTTCAATGCTTTTTTCCCTCTTAGGAAATGTGACTCTAATTGTGTCTGCTTGTCTAAGGCCTCGGCTTCTCCAGGTCTCCAGAGGCCAGTTATATGCATATTACCCTTCCTGCTTTCCAGTCATCTTGGCTCCTCTACAGAGCAGATGCAGATTTGAGGGGAAGAGGACACCTGAGGCCTAGGCCTAAAGCTACTTCAGTAATGGTATCCTCTTTAAGAGAAAAAATATTGTTAGTATACTGTAAGTCAGGTCCAAAGTAGGTACTGAACATGAGAAAAGAAGTGACAAATTAAAAATTTGAGTTGGCATATATCACAGATATTAAAAGTCATAATGTACCCAACATAATTCTATGGACTTTTTCCATACACTTTTGTCTGTGTATTATTTTATTGTCTCTATTTTTTTTAATTTTATTGTAGAGTAATTATAAATTATTAATTTTAAATTTAATTTTAAATTATAATTAAGTTTTAATTTAATTATAATTGAAATTATAAATTATAAATTTATATACATAATTATATTCCAATAGTAAAAATTTCATAATTAAATAAATTAAGAAAAAATTATATCTCTGCTATGGTAGAGGTACAGCCCAGGCTACAACAAGGCTCAGGTACTGGACTGATAGGCTCCAGGAGCTGGAGTCTTTGTAGAAGAGGGTGGCGGGGAGGCAACAGCTTGTCTCCAAGTGGTAGGGGCCCCAGAACTATCTTGTGGACTGAAAACTGTTGCTTAATTTAACATAATACTTGCTTGGGCCCACCCCAAACTCATTTTCTCCTGTTGTAAGTCTTGAGCAAGGAGATCAAGCCAGTCAATCCTCAGGGAAATCAACCCTGAATATTCATTGAAAGAACTGTTACTGAAGCTGAAGCTCTAATACTTTGGCCACCTGATGTGAAGAGCTGAGTCATTGGAAAAGACCCTGATGTTTTGAAAGATTGAGGGCAGGAGGAGAATGGGCAAGAGAGGATGAGATGGTTGGATGGCATTACTACCTCTATGGACATGAGCTTGTGCAAACTCTGGGAGATAGTGAAGGACAGGAAAGCCTGGCATGCTGCAGTCCATGTGGTCACAAAAAGTCAGACACGACTTACTGACTAAACAACAATAAGTCAATGTTCTATTGATGTGATGACCATCTGCTTTATTATTCAGTTTCCTGTCACCCAAGACCTAGAGCACTCACCAAGATTTAGGACTCTTGCTTCTGTACCATTGTTCAATTCAAACTTGAATCCATTGACTTTCTTTCTTGTTTGTGAGGCTTAAAAATGCAAGAGGTCTTTGAGGCAAACTCTTATTGTTCTTGCCGAAAAAGTATCAAATACCTTTGTCAATGAGGAAGTGAAGCACAAACCTCCTCTGATTGCAACACAAGAGGACTTAGAGAACAGAATACAAAGACATCCAACTACTCCTTTTAATACGTAGCAGCAGCCCCACAAAGAAAACATGTTGATCCCATTTGGTGGTACATCTTCCAGGGAGAAGGGAGGTCTGAATGAAGGGAACTTTGGGCAGGTGGGAGGGATTGTTATAAGGAAGGAGAGGTTCTGTATAATGGAAGACCTTCCTCTGCTGCTGCTAAGTCACTTCAGTTGTATCCGACTCTGTGTGACCCCACAGATGGCAGCCCACCAGGCTCCCCCATCCCTGGGATTCTCCAGGCAAGAACACTGGAGTGGGTTACCATATCCTTCTCCAATGCATGATAGTGAAAAGTGAAAGTGAAGTCGCTCAGTTGTGTCCGACTCTTTGCGACCCCATGGACTGCAGCCTACCAGGCTCCTCTGTCCATGGGATTTTCCAGGCAAGAGTACTGGAGTAGGGTGCCATCGCCTTCTCCAAGACCTTCCCCTATGGGAGGATGAAAAGGATGGCAGCAGTAGGAAGAGGAACAGCATGAGAAACAGCCCAGCATCCACCTGTTACAGAGAGGCAGTCTTCATAGCTGGCTCATGTCATGATTAAAATGAGTGGGAGAGAATATTAAGCAAGACAACCCCCTCAACCATTGTGGGTGTAATTCTCAGGCGTGGCCAAAAAGGCACTGAGGAATCCCTGCAGTATCTTGAAAGCTGAAAGCCTGAGCAGACGCAGGCCAATTTCTGTGATATTCCTAGGGGATTTCCTTCCTATTTTGAGCAGAGGAATGGACTTGGATGGGGCAGCATGTTCCTGTGAGTTGGCAGGCACCCACTGAACAGAACAACTGATTTGCTCCTCTGGCGGCACATGCCAGTGGAATTGCCAAGCAAACATTGCCTGGGGGAAATACCTGCTAAAACTGAAATGATCACTACCTAGATGGATTGGACACTTACTCCTGTCGACTATGATTATACATAATGTTTTAATTTTTGTTAATGTTATGGGCATGTGATAAAAATTCAAACAAGAAGGTAGAGTATCATTTTCTGACTCTAGATTCTCTATTTTTCAGTCCCTCCCCTGAGGCACAACTATCCCAGAGTTTCTGCATCTTCAAGCATGTATAGCTAACTTTCATTTATTAAATATGTCCATGAAGGTTTTAGAGTAGGCATATAAAAGACAGTTTGATTGTAAAAATTGCAAACACTTTAATATATTTTTATTCCTGTGTATTTGCTTTGTTTTAAAATTTATGCCAGTCTACAGGGGGAAATCTGTAAATATTTCTATTGAAATCTTAGAAATCAGTTATTTTTTTAAAAACTTATTTACACAAGGCATGTTCATTGTGGAAAATTTGGAAAATATAGAAAAGTATAAAAAATTTAAATAATTTTACCATACTTCTCAGAGAAAAGTACTACTAATCTTTTATATTCCTTTACATTTTATATGTACTTATATAATTTAAAAAGTCTTAATGTAAATACATTATATGTACATAAATTATACATGAATAAATTATATGTATTTATATAATTTAAAAAGTTTTAGTTATTCAGTCATGTTCAACTCTTTGCAGCCCCATGGACTGTAGCCCACCAGGCTCCTCTGTCCATGGAATTCTCCAGGCAAGAATACTTCCCTTTTCCAGGGGATCTTCCCAATCCAGGGGTTGAACCCAGGTCTCCTGCATTGTAGTCAGACTCTTTACCATCTCTGAGCCACCAGGGAAGCCCTGTATAGTAAATCCTCAGAATTATCCATTTTTAACTGAAAGTTTATGCCCTTTGCTAACCTATCCCTATTCCCCACCCCCCACCCCCACCCCCAACCCTGGTGAGCGCCATTCTCTCTATTTTTATGACTTCAGCTTTTTTTGAAGACTTTGCTTATAGAAGATACCAAGTGGTATTTGTCTTTCCCTATCTAGCTTATTTCACTTCAGTTCAGTTCAGTTCAGTTGCTCAGTCGTGTCCGACTCTTTGCAACCCCACGAACTGTATCATCCCAGGCTTCCCTGTCCATCACCAAGTACCAGTATCAATCTTCTGCTGCTGCTGCTGCTGTTAAGTCACTTCAGTCGTGTCCGACTCTGTGCGACCCCATAGACGGCAGCCCACCAGGCTCCCCCATCCCTGGGATTCTCCAGGCAAGAACACTGGAGTGGGTTGCCATTGCCTTCTCCAAAAATCAATCTAGACCTTCCTATTTTCAACTTACTGTAACCATTTTTTCCACTTAAATGTTGTGACCTTATTCTCAATTTATTAAAATTCTTCCAACCTATGGCTTTTAAAAAGCAATGTGATTTTTTTTTAAGTTTATAAAATAATCTATCCCTGGTTCAGAGGTTAAAGCATCTGCCCCCAATGCGGGAGACCTGGGTTCGATCCCTGCATTGATAAGATCCCCTGGAGGAGGAAATGGCATTTCCCGCTCCAGCATTCTTGCCTGGAGAATCCCGTGGACGGAGGAGCCTGGTGGGCTGCAGTTAGCATAATGCTTTTCAGGTTCATCACATAATAGGATTTCCTATTAAAAAAAAAAAAAAAGCCCACATAATATTCCACTGTATTTATACCATATTCTCTTCATCCATTTGCCCATCGATGGACATTTAGGTTGTTTCCTTAAGTAGGCTATTGAGGATAATGCTGCTGCGAACATGGAAGTACTTGTATATCTTTGGGATCATGATATCATCTCTTTTTGGATATACACCCACAGGTGGGACTGCTCTACCATATAGTAGTTCTAGTTTTAATTTGAGGAATCTTGATGCTGTTTTCCACAGTGGCTGTACCAGTTTACATTCTCACCTGCAGTGTATAAGGATTCCCTCATCTTCACATCCTCATCAGCATTTACCTCTTATATTTTTGATAGTAGGTGTCTTAATAGGTGCAAGGTGATAGCTCACACTTAAGTTTGCATTTGCATATTTCACATCTTTCAGGACCTGTTGGCCATTTGTATGTCTTCTTTGGCAAAATGTCTATGTTCTTCACCCATTTTGTATTTATTTATTCTTTTCCTATTGAGTTGTATGCGTTCCTTTTAATATTGGATATTAACCCTTTATCAGATATCTGGTTTGGAAATATTTTCTCCCATTCCATCGATTGTCTTTTCATTCTGTTTAGGATTTCCTTTGCTATGCAGTTTTTTAGTTTGATGTAGTTCCAACATGTTTATTTTTATTTTGTTGCCTTTCTTTTTGCTGTCAAATCTAAAAAACTAATGTCAAGAGTTTACTTCTGAGAGTTTTATGGTTTCAGTTCTTATATTCAAGTCTTTTAATCCATTTTGAATTGATTTTTGTTTATTGTGTAAAATAGGGGTCCAATTTAATTATTTTGCATGTGAATATGCAGTTTTTCTAGAACCAATTTTTGAAGAGACTCTTCTCCACATTGTGTACTTTTGGCAACTTTTTCAGAAATTGATTGCCCATATATGCATGGGTTTATTTCTGGACACTCTATTCTATTCCATTGATCTATATGTCTGTTTTTATGCCAATACCACAGTGTTTTGATTAGTATAGTTCTATTACAATGCTATGGCCATTCACTTAGTATTTTTATTTAACTTTCTTAATGTATTGTTTGGAATCATAAAAAATTCTTCCAGATAATGATTAGTGTGTATATTAATATTTTATTGCTTTAATGTCCTGTACCAGATTATCTCAAATTTTTCACCATTACAAATACTTATATACACAAAGTGTTTGGAAAATTTCTAATTTCCACTTTGGGAAAAATGTCCTGTTTCAGAGAATATATTCTGCTAGGTTTAATACAGGTATCTGAGTTCCAGATACCTGTTACATAATTTCTGATAGAAGATATTTAAACAAATATTTTTGTGCATCCTTTATATTCTAGATATTGTCCTGTGTATCATCATATGCATAAGCTTACTTAATGCAGGTAATCACTAATCTTCACTATGGAAACTGAAAAGAAAAAGGCTTGCAGCACATATATGTTATTCTTCTGAATCTCTCTGAAAAGTGATCACTCACTAAGTACTGTAGTAAAATCTTGGAAGATAAGGAGCATACCTTCAGGGCCATGACATTTTGCAACTGAGTCTTTGGGAATAAGAATGAATTCTTATTCTGTGTTAGTGCCACAGTCTGAACTAAAATATATTTAGATTTGCTAGTTTTATTAATAACATTCACTTCCAACTTTTTAGTCTTTACTGCTTTTCACCACTATCTTTGGGCCTGAATCACCCTCCTGAACACATTATTTTATGCTGAATGATAATCGGAAAACTGCCATAATATAGTTCAATAATCCTGAACCAGAATGTTGGCTTCATAGGCTAAAATAATTTGGAAGATAGCTTCCTTTTTACACATGTCCAGTTCTTCTCAAAGATATGGCCATAGTAATTCTTAATACACTGTTTCTTGCTTTTCCTTTCTCTCTTTAAGGATATTAAAGCTTTCCAAGGAATTGAGCATTTAGTGAAGTCCACATTTAGTATATCTGTTGAGTAATTCTTCCTTTCACTAAACCTTGCTACATTTTTCCCTTATTCTGAAATATACAGTTTAAATTGTATGGAAGTGCATGCATGCTTAGTCACGTCCAACTATTTGTGACCCCATGGACTGTAGCCCACAAAGCTCCTTTGTTCATGAAGTTTTCCAGGCAAGAATACTGGAGTGAGTCACCATTTCCTATTCTAGGGGATCTTCCTGACCTGTGTCTTTTGCATCTCCTTCATTCTTTACCATTGTGTCACCTGTGTAGGTAAAGCAAATGGAAAATTATTGCTACCTTTTTCGTTATCATTTATACAGATGTGTTATGTATGTAATATTACAAATGTCCACAACATTCCTTGTAATTTATAGTACTGTGAGCAATATAAATAATATGACAAGCACTGGGCCAACTCAGTCATTGTAATATCTTGCCAAAAATAGATTGAGAACTGTGAAATTATGTTCAGTTCAGTTCAGTCGCTCAGTCGTGTCCGACTCTTTGTGACCCCATGAATCGCAGCACGCCAGGCCTCCCTGTCCATCACCAACTCCCAGAGTTCACCCAGACTCACATCCATCGAGTCAGTGATGCCATCCAGCCATCTCATCCTCTGGCGTCCCCTTCTCCTCCTGCCCCCAATCCCTCCCAGCATCAGAGTCTTTTCCAATGAGTCAACTCTTTGCATGAGGTGGCCAAGGTACTGGAGTTTCAGCTTTAGCATCATTCCTTCCAAAGAAATCCCAGGGCTGATCTCCTTCAGAATGGACTGGTTGGATCTCCTTGCAGTCCAAGGGACGCTCAAGAGTCTTCTCCAGCACCACAGTTCAAAAGCATCAATTCTTCGGTGCTCAGCCTTCTTCACAGTCCAACTCTCACATCCATACATGACCACAGGAAAAACTATAGCCTTGACTAGATGAACCTTTGTTGGCAAAGTAATGTCTCTGCTTTTGTATATGCTGTCTAGGTTGGTCATAACTTTTCTTCCAAGGAGTAAGCATCTTTTAATTTCATGGCTGCAGTCACCATCTGCAGTGATTTTGGAGCCCCAAAAAATAAAGTCTGACACTGTTTCCACTGTTTCCCCATCTATTTCCCATGAAGTGATGGGACCGGATGCCATGATCTTCGTTTTCTGAATGTTGAGCTTTAAGCCAACTTTTTCACTCTCCATTTTCACTTGGTAGTAAATGCAAATTTCCAAGCTTACTGAAAAATATATTCTGCAACAATAAGAGTTGCTTTTATGATCAAATAATGTTCAGTGTTATTTTCAGTTTTACAAATGGATGCTAATGAGGACTTTAGTTGGCTCCAGCAAAGTTATTCTTTACCTTGTGAAAAATATGAATTAAACTTAAGGTGATAATATAAATGCTTCATTTTTATCGTCTGAAAATTCTACAGAAAATGAATATTTAACAGATAAATATCTTTGATGCATTTCATTAGCAAAATATAATTTACAGTTGAAGTTTTTCTCCTCTGCATAACTAGGACATGATTCCAAATCTCACATTTATGATATGAACATTAAACAATCTCTAGAAGAATTGAAAATATTTCTATATGAATGGCTAGAACAACTATTACCTTATAAATGTATGAGACCAGAACTTATTTGGTGAATATTTAAAAAGCAGACTTCCCCGGTGGCTCAGATGTTAAAGCGTCTGCCAGCAATGCGGGAAACCTGGGTTCAATCCCTGGGTTGGGAAGATCCCCTGGAGAAGGAAATGGCAACCCACTCCAGTATTCTTGCCTGGAGAATCCCATGGATGGAGGAGCTTGGTGGGCTACAGTCCACGGGGTCGCAAAGAGTCGGACACAACTGAGCGACTTCACTTCACTTTAGCAATGAAGGGGCTTCCCTCTTGGCTCAGTTAGTAGAAATTTGCCTGCAATGTGGGAAACCTGGGTTCAATCCCTGGGTTGGGACGATCCCCTGGAGAAGGGAATGCCTACCCACTCCAGTATTCTGGCCTAGAGAATTCCATGGAATGAATATGTATAGTCCATGGGGTCGCAGAGAGTTGGACACGACTGAGCAACTTACATTTCACTTAGCAAAGAACCTCAAAATTTAGTGATTTAAAACAATAATATTTTATAATCTCTCAGGTTTTCTGAAAGTTAGCAAATTGACCAAGGTAGAGAGGAAATGACTGATCTCTGTTCTGCAACATCTAAGGCCCCAGCTAATGACTCTTAAGGTTGGGGATTGGAATCATCTGAAAGGCCATTCACTCACATGACTGGTGATTGATGCAGGTGTAGACAAGAGACTTCAGTTTTTCTCCATATATTCTCTCTCTCAGGGCTAGTCTGAGCTTCTTCACAGCATAGCAGCTGGGATCCTGGAGCAAGCATCCCAGAGAGAGATAGCCTGTTAGAAGCAGAGTCCTTTCTATGACATAACCTTGGAATCTTTAGAGCATTGATTAGATCATACATTATATATTAAGATCATACGTTATTATTAAGTTGGATCAGCCACGAACTTTATCTTGGATTCAGAGAGAAATAGACCCCATCTTTCTGTGAGGGAAATGTCAGTCATTCCCCTCACACTATAGATGGTGTAAAATCTATAAATTTATCTTTACATAAAACAATCTGCTATGGGTGAGTGGAGGTAGACTATCTACTGCCAGCTCAGGGTTTTATTGAGACAGACATAAAAGTTTAGGGCCAAAAGCAATGAGGCAGTGTTGGGGGCGTGGAGGTGTATGGATTTTATGGACTGTGGATTTAAAGGTCCAGAGGGAAAGGAAAGGTGAGGATTTGACATTCAGAGATGATTTGGGGGAGGAACAGAGACGTTTAAAGGGGATATTTATAAAGCTTTCTTGTGTGGTATGTGTGGTAAAACTGTTTTTCTATATTCTTATAATCCTTAGAGAAAATAAGGTCCCAATGAGTTGTAGAATTGGATTTATTTTAGGAAGGATACAATGAGCTGCTGAATATGACCTCTGTGTAATTGTAGTAAAAAAGTAGTGGCCTGCAAAATCTAGGGTACATCTGCTTTCAGAAAAAATTAGCCATAAATGTGGCTGTCATGGCCTGATGTTTGGTGGTTCCCAAATGCCAGTACAAAGACTGGTGCCAGTGGATGGTGAAGTTTTCATTGGCAGCCTCCAAAATCAGAAACTAGACAACATCATGAATCTTTCACAAAGCTAAATTTATTCAGTTACGGAAATGACTTGAATTATGAGCTTATATCCATCCAACATTTTGGGGATTTTTTTGTATGTGTGTGTGTGTGTGCACGGTCTATCAGTTGTGTCCAACTCTTTGCAACCCCCTGGACTGTATAGCCCGCCAGGCTCCTCTGTCCATGGAATTTTCCTTTTTTAAAAAAATTTATTTATTTTAGTTGGAGGCTAATTACTTTACAGTATTGTAGTGGTTTTTGCCATACATTGATAGGAATCAGCCATGAGTTTACATGTGTTCTGTGTTCCCCATCCTGAACCCCCCATCCACCTCCCTCCCCATCCCATCCCTCTGGGTCATCCCAGTGCACCAGCCCTGAGTACCTGTCTCATACATCGACATTTTTGGTTTTTCAATTGTCTTTCTTCTATGAAATTATGGTGATACTAGATGATACCTATATTTTAGATTTTTAACTGTCCGTATTGGAAAAACAAAAGGTTGTTGGCTACTATACTTTTGGAGAAGGAAATGGTGATGCACTCCAGTATTCTTGCCTGGAGAATCCCAAAGGACAGAGGAGCCTGGCAGGCTGTAGTAAGTGCATGGCCGCGTGCTTATCTGCATGCTTATGTGCTCAGACACTTCAGTTGTGTCTGACTCTTTGCGACCCTATGGACTGTAGTCTGCCAAGCTCCTCTGTCTATATGATTCTCCAGGCAAGAATGCTGGAACGTGTTGCCATTTCCTTCTCCAGGGGATCTTCCTGACCCAGGGATTGAACCCACGTCTCTCATATCTCCTGCATTGGGAGGCAGGTTCTTTAAGACTAGCACCAGAGCTATACTCCATAGGGTCACAGTGAGTTGGATATGACTGAAGTGACTTAGCCCACATGCATGCACTATACTTTAGTTCCTAATACCCTTTACCACTACTCTAAATTGCAAATGTGTTTGAGAGTATTTCAGACTTTTTACCTTTGACTATTTTATTGATATTGGAAGTAAAATTGTAGTGTAAATATATCTGAATATATGGAAAAATATTTTATTTACTTCTTACAATCCTAAGGATTATCCCTTGATTTTTCTTTTCTTCTGTCTACTAACAGTAGCTATTGCTAAAGCTGTGGCTGTTCAGTCGCTCAGTTGTGTCCGACTCTTTGCGACCCCATGGACTGCAGCACACCAGGTTTTCCTGTTGTTCCCCATCTCCCAAAGTTTACTCAAACTCATGTCCATTGAGTCAGTGATGCTGAGGCTACACAAAAATATAAAGAGCACGATATTATATTTACTATCTTTTGCACATAGGCTTGTAAGTTAATACTTAAAAAGAACTTAGAATCATGTCTGGCACAATTCAATAAATGTTACTGTTGATGGTTTAAGAATGATTCTTCTGAGATTTCTCTTCTGCCTTACGACTCAATTGACATCATCGCTTTAAGTGTTTTTCGGGCCATGCTTTATTCAGACCTACGCTGAGTTAAAACTATTGTTTCATAAAAAAAAAAAAAAAAAAAACTGGTACAATTTTTTCTTACCTATTTAAATTTAAATTACTCAGAAATGAAGCAAAAACAAAAGAAATAAAAAATATATCAATAATAAAGCCAATTTCTTGGTAAGCCAGAAGATAACAACAAAATAATTTAACTAAATACAGACCTTGATACAGAAGGGATTTGTCCACCAAAGAAAGATCTAGACTTAAACAGTCAAGAGAGAGGGCAGCCCAGGTTGTACTAAGTGATATCCTGAGCTTTGCATCTTCATTCAAATAGCACACACTTAATTATGGCCTTCCAGGTGGTGCAGTAGTAAAGAATCTGCCTGCCAATGCAGGAGACTCAAGAGATCTGGGTTGGATATCTGGGTCAGGAAGATTCCCTGCAGTAGGAAATGGCAACCTGCTCCAGTATTCTTGCCTGAAAAATTCCATGGACAGAGGAGCCTGGCAGTCTACAGTCTCAGATCAGATCAGATCAGATCAGTCGCTCAGTCGTGTCCGACTCTTTGCGACCCCATGAATCACAGCACGCCAGGCCTCCCTATCACCAACTCCCGGAGTTCACCCAGACTCACGTCCATCGAGTCAGTGATGCCATCCAGCCATCTCATCCTCTGGCGTCCCCTTCTCCTCCTGCCCCCAATCCCTCCCAGCATCAGAGTCTTTCCCAATGAGTCAACTCTTCAATGAGGTGGCCAAAGTACTGGAGTTTCAGCTTTAGCATCATTCCTTCCAAAGAAATCCCAGGGCTGATCTCCTTCAGAATGGACTGATTGGATCTCCTTGCAGTCCAAGGGACTCTCAAGAGTCTTCTCCAACACCACAGTTCAAAAGCATCAATTCTTCGGCACTCAGCCTTCTTCACAGTCTAACTCTCACATCCATACATGACCACAGGAAAAACCATAGCCTTGACTAGACGAGTCTATAGGGTTGCAAAGAGTCTGACATGACTACTTGCACTTCTTATTCAAATTATGGTTAGATATTTATCTATTCATGTATTCATTCATTAATTCAACAAAAATTGAGTATCTGTGTTCCAGAAACACTAAGGCAAAGAAGATATCTGCCTTCAATCCAAAAAAATCTAGCATTTTATTTTATAACCGTCATAAATATTTACTGAGGATTGGGGGCAGGAAGAGAAGGGGACGCCAGAGGATGAGATGGCTGGATGGCATCACCGACTCAATGCACATGAGTTTGGGTGAACTCCGGGAGTTGGTGATGGACAGGGAGGCCTGGCGTGCTGTGATTCATGGAGTCGCAAAGAGTCAGACAAGATTGAGCAAATGAACTGAGCTGAATTGAACTGAGGACTGAATTATAAAATAATTTAAATCATTTATAAAATATGTTTTATTGGTATGAGTTTATATAACCACTATATATTATCGTAGTTGGAAATCCCGTCTTATATTTTTATCTGCCCTCATCAGAAAAAAAGATGGAGCTAACACTAACTCAATACTGGGCTGAAGATATTGAACCATATACCTTGGTGCACAGTCTGTTGGTGGCCTTATATCAAAGATGTGTGGCATTTATCCAAAGATACTGTGGAACATACAGACCAAAAACCAGAAAAGTATGACCTTTAAAATGAGACATGAATAAAGAACCCCAAAATCTCAAGATTTCTTAATGCAAATAACATTTAGCGTAGATACAGTTAGAGCAGTGCTGTACTCTCCTCTCTATTTTGAAACATGTTACTCAAAGAAACTTTAACTTTAATATTTGAAACAGTCAGTACAAAAACATGTTCATATGTTCATTAATCACATATAAATTTAACTATAATGTCTCTGCTATCATTATAGATTTAAATTTAGATATATCCATGTTTCCCTTTAAAGTAATATAAATCAAGCAAAACACAAGCAGCCAGTGACTTGTTTATAAGGATGTCTTATATATGAGGAATAACTGTTAGGTAATGATTTCCGGGAGAAATGTCAATAACCTCAGATATGCAGATGACACCACCCTTATGGCAGAAGGAGAAGAACTAAAGAGCCTCTTGATGAAAGTGAAAGAGGAGAGTGAGAAAGTTGGCTTAAAACTCAGCATTCAGAAAACAAAGATCATGGCATCCGGTACCATCACTTCATGTCAAATAGATGGAGAAACAATGGAAACGGTGACAGACTTTGTTTTTGGGGGCTCCAAAATCACTGCAGATGGTGACTGTAGCCATGAAATTAAAAGATGCTTGCTCCTTGGAAGAAAAGCTATGACCAACCTAGACAGCATATTAAAAAGCAGACATTAATTTGCCAACAAAGGTCCGTCTAGTCAAAGCTATGGTTTTTCCAGTAGTTGTGTTTCGATGTGAGAGTTGGACTATAAAGAAAGCTGAATGCTGAAGAATTGATACTTTTGAACTGTGGTGTTGGAGAAGACTCTTGAGAGTTCCTTGGAGAGCAAGGAGATCCAACCAGTCCATCCTAAAGGAAATCAGTCCTGAATATTCACTGGAAGGACTGATACTAAAGCTGAAACTCCAATACTTTGGCCACCTGATGCAAAAAACTGACTCATTTGAAAAGACCCTGATGCTGGGAAAGATTGAAGTTAGGAGGAGAAGGGGATGGCAGAGGATAAGATTGTTGGATGGCATTACTGACTCAATGGACATGAGTTTGGGTGGCTCCAGGAGTTCGTGATAGAGAGGGAACCCTGGTGTGCTACAGTCCATGGGATCGCAAAGAACTGGACACAACTGAGTGACTGAACTGACTGAACTGAAAATGAAAATCTCTCTAACTCAAGTCTATATAAAAACAAGTTTTCTGGATTTAGTGAGTGGGTACTTTATGTCATCTAATATACAAATCACAGCAGGTGACTTTCTATGGGAAAGTTGTTTCTGTATGTCAAAAGTAATATATGTGTGTTTGACATGGAGAGTCAGGTCCCCATGGTTATTGAGGTAGGCTCAGGAATGGTGTCTCTATAGGCATGAGACCTGAGCAGAATCTCGTTGTGTCTTATAGTTTGTCCAGAGAGTTGGTAAATCTTTTATCATGAAAGAGATCATACATCATGTAACACAACCAGAAAAACCCATCAGACATTCATCCTCTCTCTCTTTCTCATACACTTTTATTCTCTGTCTTTCACATGCACACACACACACACAAAATTCTAATGCTTCGATAACAGCTTCTGTCTGATAATACCGATTTGAACCTCTGCCACATACTAGCAACATAATCCAGGATGCATTACTTAACCTTGTTTTGCTTTGGTTTCCTTATGAATAAAAATGGGTTCCAATAATTGAATATTCCCTACCTCCTAGAGTGGTGTTTGAGGATGAAGTGAGAAAATATATTTAAGATGACTGGCACTTGTAGTGAGCATTCAGTAAATGTTGCCTCTAACTAGGTAGGAAGATTGAGGCGCAGGAAAATCATAACATGATCAAGGTAATTAAGGTAGCTGGTTCAAGGCTAAGCAGGATTACAATGAAAGTGCTACACTCAACATACCAACAAATTTGGAAAACTCAGCAGTGGCCACAGGTCTGGAAAAGGTCAGTTTTCATCCCAATCCCAACGAAAGGCAGTGCCAGAGAATGTTCAAACTACCATACAGTTGCACTCATCTCACACGCTAGCAAAGTAATGCTCAAAATTCTCCAAGCTCAGCTTCAACAATACATAAATCAAGAACTGCCAGATATTCAAGCTGGATTTAGAAAAGGTAGAGGAACCATAGATCAAATTGTGAACATCCATTGGATAATATAAAAAGCAAGAGAATTCCAGAAAAAAATCTACTTCTGTGTTATTGAGTATGCTAAAGCCTTTGACTGTGTGGATCACAACAAACTGTGGAAAATTCTTAAAGAGATGGGAATATCAGACTACCTTATCTGTCTCCTGAGAAACCTGTATGCAGGTCAAGAAGCAACATTCAGAACCAGACATGAAACAATGGACTTGTTCCAAATTGGGAAAGGAGTACATCAAGGCTGTATATTTTCACCCCGTTTATTTAACTTATACACAGAGTACATCAGAGAAATGCCAGACTGGATAAAGCACAAGCTGGAATTAAGATTGCAGGGAGAAATATCAATAACCTCAGATATGCAGATGACACCACCCTGTGGTGCAGAGGCAAGTATAGAGGAACTAAAAAGCCCCTTGATGAAGGTGAAAAAGGAGAGTGAAAAAGCAGGCTGAAAACTCAACATTCAAAAACTAAGATCATGGCATCCAGTCACATCACTTCATGGCAAATAGATAAGGAAACAATGGAAACAGTGACGAACTTTATTTTCTTGGGCTCCAAAATCACTGCAAATGGTGACTGCAGCCATGAAATTAAAAGATGTTTGCTCCTTGGAAGAAAATCTATGACAAATCTAGACAGCATATTAAAAAGCAGAGACATTACTTTGCCGACAAAGATCTGTATCGTCAAAGCTATGGTTTTTCCAGTAGTCATGTATGTATGGAAGAGCTGGACCATAAAGATGGCTGAGTGCCAAAGAATTGATGTACATTAGAAAGGTTCTGGAGAAGACTCTTGAGAGTTCCTTGGAGAGCAAGGAGATCCAACCTAAAGGAAATCAGTCCTGAATATTCATTGGAAGGATTGATGCTGAAGCTGAAGCTCCAATACTTTGGCCACCTGATGTGAAGAGCTGATTCACTGGAAAGACCCTGATGCTGGGAAAGATTGAAGGCAGGAGGAGAAGGGGATGACAGAGAATGAGGTGGTTGGGTAGTACCACCAACTCAATTGACATGAGTTTGAGCAAGCTCCAGAGGATGGTAAAGGACAAGGAAGCCTGGCGTGCTGCAGTCCATGGGGTCACAAAAAGTCAGACATGACTGAGCAATTGAACAGCAACAACAATGATTCCCAATTCAGTGTTCTTTATTTTATACTAAATTGTCTCGTGAACTGGCAGCTAATGATATAATTACTTTATTTTTAATGTTTTGTATTTGTACCTTGTCTCCCCAAGTAAATTATAGTTGTTTTAAAGGCTAAATCCATAGATTAGTGATTTTATCAACCACAGGCTCTAGGTGGAGAGCTCTTGCTGTTGGGGACTCAGTGTTCATTTGTTAATTATTAACTTTTGACACAGTCTTCAACCTGAAACTCTTTTATTCATCCCATATATCTCATTCTTCACTGGCTCAAACTATTAAGTCAGCCATTACAGTTTTTGCACAAAATTGGAATTGCACTGTGCACAACCACTGACTACTTTCTCTGTAATTCCCCGGAGAAGAACATGCAATTTCCTACTATATTTCTGCAGTGAGAAGAAAATAATATAATTCACCTCTGCTTTAGTTTCTCCATATATACAATTTGTATACCGCATTACTCAATCACAAAAGAATTCCCATATAATTTAGCTTATTGCTATGTAAATTCAGACATAACCCAGACCACAATATCATCCCAAGAATATAATAGGTACCCATAGGGAAAACCTGGTAGAATATCTCAAGAGTGGTGATTATTTTTTAGTGTTGGATAACAACTTTTATATAAAGGTGTTCCACTCATGATGCATTTATGTCACTATTAAGTACACTCACCAGTAAGCTAATATTTAAGATTTTCTTTTATACATCTCTATTAGAATGTACTAGTGTACTAGACATTACAAATTACCACTGCGATTTCCTTTGGAGTTACTCTTAAGAGTCAAACGTTTCCTTGAAAATCAGCTTCCTAAACAAACGTCTTAAATATGCCTTTGAAAGTTTTAAGTTGCTTGTAATTGGCATTTCACATTTTGAGAACTTAAGCATTCAGCAGCAAGTATGTAGATCCTACAATTTTTTCAGTTTTCTCCCCATACTCAGGATGTTGTTAATATCCATTCAAAGGAGAAGCTAGTAACTGAGTCACAGGAACAGATGGACCAATTTGTCCTTCTGTAGACCTAAGCCCTTGAGCCCATTATCTGACCCTCAGGAACCTTCCCAGCCTTCCAAGTCCTTGGCTGTATAACCAGGAGTTCATCTCCTGTGTAAGTGTGGATTGAGAAGGGTAAAGACTACCCTTTCCAGGTTAACCCAGGTTGAGAGAGAAGGGAAGAACTTGCTGAGCCTTGCTTTCCAAGGAGCATTAAAAAGCTACTCAAAGGACTGGAGAGTGCTCTCTGTAGGAAAGTACTGGACAATTACACTGTCTCATGAACAGAAAACCTTCAGATGACTTAAAAATAGCCAAATGAAAGAACAACCAGTTTCAAAGTTTGTTGGCCTATGTCACTCCTCTAGGCATTCTGTGTTTCCAGATCAATCTCATTAGCTAGAAATAGAATCTACTAAGCCTTATTAGGAGTCTGGCATTTTGTTTGAGAATCCAAACTTTTCTGTTCGAAAACTAGGGCAAAACTCATTTATATATCAACAGGGATATGAGAGAAAGAGAATACCAGGGAAGTTATTGTATTATAAATATGTAGAACATAATAGTTTGAAGAGGAGAGATTTCTGATGAGCCCAAATAAATATCAGGATGTAACACACAACTGAAAAGAGCTTCAATTTACACAGTGTAGCAATGAATTATGGGCCCATTAGGGTAGAAATCATAATAAGCCATTAATTTAAATAAGAGCCCCGATATGCATATAGTATCGTGTTTCACCAATTAGAAAGTGCTTTCCATGAGTCACTTTTCACATTAGATGACTCAGGGCAAGTGAGATCCTGGATCTGATAACATATTGAGAGAAGTCCACCCATCATTTTTGTGTCCTGGTAAATTCCAGTGACTCCACAACTGGATGAAAATGGCTCTCAATTTTGAATACTTTTCTTTAAGTGAATTTGGGGTGGGGGGAGGTGTGAGTGTCCTTCTTCAATGCCTACCATATTTGAGATGCAAAATACTTCGGAAAGTCTTTTGCTTCAACACTCTGACTTGTGAAAAATTAATCTTGACATAAAATTAATCTTTTTCTTTGTTCACTAAGGCCTAGTGGTGTCAACTTCCTTTAGCGATTTACGGGCAAAAAGCTAATTCCTAGTGCTGCTCTAATATAATTGCTAAACATGAGACGTTGAGGGGATGAGCTAATTCTACCTTCCTCATTGGATTCTACCATGGTTCCTTGGAGGCTGCTCATCCACCACTGTGCCAGTTTTACTATCTGTGACTTGAGGCTAGTAGAAGGAACAGCTTATCTCAGGTTCAGCACCAGGAAAGCAAGGACAACAGAGAGAAATAAATTGGCCAGAATGAGTGATATTAGCCAGAATGCTGCTCCCAAGTCCACAGCAAGACCATCTACAGTGTGGAAGGCAGCTCAGACGTGGGTCAGTTTGTTCAGGAGACCACACGTTAAAATCTGCTGCATTGTTTTTTTCATCATTTTCATTTGAAAAAAAAAAAAGAGAGAGGTGGCTCCTTTGTGAGGCTGTTAATTCCATAACATTATTTTGTCACCTCACCTTCTCATCACTTTATTGTCATCAGACTTTAGTACATGGTTCCCACATAGAAGATGCTTCTCTTTTATGTTTTAACCAGGTCTCTATCATGGCCTACAATATGCAAATGTTAGAAAAGAGAGAATGAAAGCAGTAATTGTATAAAGAAAAAATGAGTGGAAA
This sequence comes from Bubalus bubalis, assembly GCF_019923935.1. Taxonomy (NCBI): domain Eukaryota; kingdom Metazoa; phylum Chordata; class Mammalia; order Artiodactyla; family Bovidae; genus Bubalus; species Bubalus bubalis. The sequence goes on from NC_059175.1 coordinate 19,087,618, forward strand.
AAAATACAGGAAAGTGATCCTTCCATGCTCAATTTTAGCTGAATACAAATTGTTCATATCTTTGTCTCAGTGTTCAGAAATGAAATATCTGAAGACTAAAGGATCCCAGATCTTTATCTGATCCTGCCTCTTAAGTTTGGTCTATATGGAAAACAGCACAGACTCTAATTCAGGCTCTGTAATAAAAGACTCAGCTGTGATCCAAAGTGTTTTCAATATTTTTCTGATAGACTTATAGTGATTTTTCATGAAAAGCACTTGATTCAAATGTCATTACTTTATCTTTTAGTGTTTTAGTCAACAATAAATGATATTTTCTCTGATACACTCCTCTCAAAATGCTAGAAAAGCTTATGGCAAACTGCCATTTCAACCATTTATGCTGCACCAGGAATGTGGTATTAAAACATAGAAACTGGGAAAAATTAACTAAACTACTTCTATACACTTCAAAAGAAGTGACAGAAAACCTGGTAAAGTAATAATGGTATGATTATACTCAACAGATTGATGTATTTGATAACATTTGATATATTTAAAACATCGATACATTTGATATATTCTCAATAGATTGATATATTTGATAACATTTCAGAAAACTTTGCACTCTAACATTTTAAGAGATCACAGGGCATATTTTAAAAAGTAACCATACCGTCCAGGGTGGTTAGTTATACTTCATGTCATCAATATTTCATGGGATTTATGATCAAACATTCTGGTTCAAATTCTATGAACACTACAGAGAAAAGAAGGTTAAGGTGGTAGGAAAGAGGGAGAAAGTGGGGAGGAGAATAAGAAAGGATGGAGAGAGAGGAAGAGAGAAGACAGGAAGGGGAAAGGTAGATGTGAGAGAGGAAGTAGCAATCACTCAAGCCCATGTAGGGTCATCTTACAAGTGATGCTTAAGAGTATCTTCATCTCCAGGGAGTAAGGAGGGAATTGCAAAGTGATCGAATAGGACATACACCTGGATAAAATCCCAGTGCATGACTTTCTTGAGACCAAACAGTATTTAAAACTGGAGAAAGTAGAAGAGAGAGCTTTTGAAATCTATCCAGAGATTTTAAAATAATTCAAGTAAGGATCTGTTAAAACCAGAAAGGGAACACATAGCTCTTTCTTGTCTTCCATACTTTACTCTCCCACATTAAGTTAACATCTCTCCAGTTTGCCCTGCGGTTAGTCAGCTTGCCTGGTGGAATGTCCAGCATTCTTGGACAATGTTAGGGTCTGTCTGGGGTCTGCCCCATGGCACCATTTCCAGATTTTTCCTGCAGGTATGTCATCTTAGTGTGCTGTTCAGCCCCCAGTGGGCTTCCCTTTTGCATTTCCTCATTTACCTTCTGTTCTCTTATTTCCTTCAGTTGCCATCATTGTCCCTGGGGTGCAGCATGAGTGCTTCTAGCAACTCTTAACTGCACATTTGTTGTTACTGTACGATTAAGGTACCTGGATATTATAAAATGCGAATACTTAGTATTTTGAAACATCATTCCCTCTGGGGGGAGGGCAAACAGAACATCTGAGAAAGGGTCAGAGTTCAGAACCAGATCCATCAGAGTCTGACTTTCATTTGGATTGGTCCATTTTTTCATACTGCACACATGAGCCCAGCTGTGTGCCCCTCCCATAGAACAGGGCTCACCAAGTGATGATGGGGACTGTAGAGCGTACTGAGGACAGTCAGGGTGAGCTCCTTACATGGGTTCCTAGGAGGAAATGATGCTTGCCAGGTGGCAGTAGCCAAGAGGTTACCAATGAAACTACGAGAACTGGAGCCTGGACCATAGATGAAGATTCTTCCCTAAGTAATACACTTGGCCTTAATGAGAAATTAGCAACATGGTCCAGTTAAGAAAATGCATTGGGGTAAGAGTAGAGCTTTCATAATGCTGGTAGGAGAAACACATATTAGTTTCATTGAATTAGTTTGTTCATACAGTTATTGTTGGCACCATAGCAAAAAAGATTAAAAGCTCCTTTAGCTACTCGATCTAGAGTCTAATAGACGCAGTGGGAATAGGAGCTCCACGATTCACTGACTTCCTCACCTGGGACAAAGCACTTAGCCTCTCAGAGTCTCAGTATAGTCCTCTGTATGAAAGGATAATAGTAATTCATACACAGGGAAAATGATCCCTTTGTCTTCTGTATCTTCTTGTTCAGTCACTAATTCTTGTCCCACACTTTGCAACACCATGGACTGTAGCCCACCAGTCTCCTCTGTCCATGGGATTCCCCAGGCGAGAATACTGGAGTGGGTTGGCATTTCCTCCTCCAGGGAATCTTCTCCACCCAGGAATCAAACCAGCATCTCTTGCACTGCAGGTGAATTCTTTACCACTGAGCCACCTGGGAAACCCACTCCACTCCTCAGCTCCCTGACAAAACCACACTTTTCCATAGTTTTGCATGTCTCACTAGCTCTAGGCCCTCCCTCTCCTGTCACTCCTGAATCTATTTTATGCTGTTTCTTATCTGATTTTACTAATAAAATGGTCCTTATTCAGATGAACAATAATCTTAGTACCTTCAAATAAAATGAATCTTCCATCTCTTATTTGCTGTCTCAGCAGGATTCACTGCTTTTAGCATCCCTGACCTGATATGTTCTGTTCTCCTATCTTTCCTAATACTACCTCTCTTGGCCTAATCTGTGAGGTCTGGGACACCTGGCATAGCTGAGGCCTCTCTGTGTTTTCACCCCCCAGGACACTAGCTCAGGCTTGTTCAAATGGTGGTAAAAGGGTTCCCAGTATCAGGAGAGGGCAAGCCTCACAGAACAAGCACTTAGTGAGCGTCTGTTTGTATCATGTTTCCTAGCAATCTCTTGGCCAATGCCCAGAATCAGTGTAGGATGGGCAACCCAGTATGGAGCCATAGGGAGAGGATCAACTTCTGGCAGACAACTGGAAGGGCTCTGTTGACTAGTTTCACTCCCCACAGAAGCCTGTGAAACTTAAAAAAAAAAAATTAAGCCTCTAGAAATGGTCCTAAGGAGAAATAGCAAATGAAGAAACAACTACACAAGAACATCTACAAAAATTCAGTAAGAAGGTGAAAGTCTGTGCTGTTAGAACCACAATTGCTCCCCCTCACTTCTTTCCCAGTTCAGTGAAGTTGGAGGCCCTACTCTTGGCTGGTACAACCAAGAATGTGGGGCTCCCTTTCCTCGACAGCTCCTGGCTAGAGGGCTTTCTTCCCAGGAGGAGCAGAGCTTCAGTGTTTCTTATCCTACCCCAGTGCCTGTTGCTAAAATTAAGCCCTGGATGAGTGCAGGGAAGAGAGGGAAGCGCTCCCTCTTCCATCCTTACCCCCAACCCCAGCCAGAATGGAGAATGGAGATAGCATCTTGTACGCAGCCCCAAAGGATGCTGAGGTCCTCATGCCTCTCTCCTGGGCTCCTGATACTGTGGTTCTGCACCAGGAGAAGCAAGCCTAGAGAACATCAGGCTGCCGCCGCCAAGCCATCACTAAACTCAGCTTCTAGAGTGAGACCATCTCTCAGTCCCACTGAGAGAAGCTTGTCATGGCCTCCATCCCTGTCTTCAGAGCTGTGGTTTAGAGATTTTGTCTGGGAGGAGAAGCAGTCTATAAAATAAATAGTTCTTAGTCTCTTCCCAGAGGAACTGGCTTAATTTGCAACAAAGCATGGAGAAATTCAAGTTTAAGAGTGCTCTCAATAACAATGGAGGCCATGGTGAAATTGGGAGAGTCAAGATACAGGATAAATCACAGGCTAGTTTTTAGGAGAGTATCAGGAATTGGACCATTAGGAGAAGTGCCACTGGGGTCAGAACCTATACTGAACCCTGCCCTCAGAATCTATGCCTTCAAAGGGGCCATGGTCTGGTTGTATTTGTTTGTAGAGCACTTTGTGCCCCAGGCCCTTCTCTACCTCCACCACCAGTAGGTTAGTCTAATCTCTGATCATCTCTCACCTGTACACTACCAAATCCTCCTCACTGGTGCCCAGATAAGGAACACCCTCTAACCGAGGTGCAATTCAATAAGATCTACAGCTGTAGCCAGAAAAAAAGTCATTTGCCATTCAAAACTAATCCTGTTGTGTGCTCCCCCTCTACAGAGACTGAAACATGGACCTTTAGTGATGTTTGATTTAGTGCTGACCATCTCGAACTCTCATTTCCTGCCTGTGTCTGTCACTTCTTCCAGCACCATGGTAAAGCTTCAGCCCCTCCTCTGCCTCTACCCACCCTCAAGTCCACGCTCTCTCTGGACCTCTCTTTCAAATTTTATGATGCTGGAGGGGATTCTCCTTTATCGAATGCCTATTCAGTCTCTGTTCTCTCTCTCTCTCTCTCTCTCTCTGTCTCTAGCCTGGACCTCCTCCCAGGGAGCTGTCCTCTACCCTGTACATGGCAGAATGCCTCACCTGTATGAATAATATATATCTTTCTTTGATCCTGTCAAAAGAGTGGTATCACGAGTTTTTACATCAGAATTTGACCTTGAAAGGGAGCTTCCCGTGTCACAGTGAGGTGCAATGATACCCCTTCCACCATCTTTAAATTCTTTCATGGCTTCCATTTCATTTATTTTTATCATAAAGTCTAAAACCCTTGGCTTGGCCTACAACGTATGGTCTGTCCCCATCTTTCTGGTTTCTTTGCTTGTCTCTTGTTGGTCATGCTCCCCACTGTCCCATGGTCTACTCAGGACATGTGTACCTGTTATTTCTTCTTGAAATGCTCCTCTTCCTCCTCATTCCTAGTCTTTACTTAATTTGCTCTTGGTCTACATAACTCAGCTCAAAAATCAGTTTCTCAGAAAGGCTTTGCCTGATACCTCAATGCAGCCCTCCCAACTAGGTCAGATATACTTTTCTTCAAGCTCTGACTTTGGTTAAACTTTACATCTATATATGTCATAGTTTGATGAATATGTATCTCCTTCACTAGACCATGACCCCCATGAGGTCAATGACTTTATATTTTCTCACCATTGTACCTTCAGTGTGTAGACCACTGTCTAACCCACTGTAGATATTCTGATAAATCTTTGTTTAGTTTGAAGTAAATGAAGACTCTTCACAGCATAATATATGTGTGATTTCTAAAAGCATAAGTACTATGTTAGAATAAGCTAGGTTATGTTATAATAACAGCCCTGCCCACAAAGCCACATACATTCACAAATTTCAGAGGCTTAAAACAACAAAGGTTGTTTTCTCACTGATGCTACATTTCCCTTGTGCTTTATCAGGGGACTCTATTCCATCTCAAGCTTCCTGGGTGGATCAGTGGTAAAAACCTGCCTGTGCAATGCAGAGATCTTCCCCTGAGTTGGGAATATCCTCTGAAGGAGGAAATGACAACCCACTCCAATATTCTTGCCTAGGAAATCTCATGAACAAAGGAGCCTGGTGGCTACAGCCCATGGTCATAAAAGAGGTGGACACAGCTTAGTAATTAAACAACAACTGTTCCATCTCATCTGTGTTCTGGGACTCAGGCTGATGGAAGCTACCACTTGGAACATTATCTATTTTAGTGAGAAGGGGTAGAGAGACAGGGATTTTTCCACACTGGCAATTAAAAACCCCAGAAAGGGCAGAAACATACTTCATCTCCATGTGCTATCAATTAGCCAGAACTAGTCTCATAGCCCTGCCCATCTAAAAAGGGGGCAAGGAAATGTAATCCTCTCAAGTATTGAGAAGAAAGAACCACATGTGTGAGACCATTAGAAATCTTTTCACTGTTGTATTAGTATAGAGCTGTGTGTGGTTAAAGTTCAAGTTGAATTTGAAGGATTAAAGAAAAAACTCAACAGGACATAGTAATTGAACTGGGCTGAAGAATGAGATTTGGAGAGTCTGGGTGAGGAAGCACAGCCAGTAGAGGAAGCAGCATGAACATAATCAAAATGTCTGTATGAGTATGTGTCTAGGTCGCGCTGAAGAGTGATCAACCTTGCTGAAGCAGAGAGTGGGTGTCGGGAAACTGTGGGGAATGACATTGGAGTGACAGATTTGACCATTAGCACACCCATGCTCCTCTCTTAGTATTTTTGTTCTCCAGAATAAGGAATAATGTAGAAATATCCTCAGAATAAGGAATACAGTATGCAATTTTAGGCATATTAATCAACCTTACTTGATTGTACTTTCTTCATTTCTAAAATTCCAAATTGTCAGCTGCTCCTTGCCCAGACTCTTTTTGGTTGGCACAGCAGTTCAGAAAGAGCTGCGCCTGACTTAATCCGTCTTTTCAGTCAACTGTCAATTCATGAGCAGGTAAACACCAGTGACCCTGCTACTTTATGAGAACAGTGTCTTTAATCTTATCTTTAATTGCCATTTCTAGGGACTTAACTGAGTGGAGAGACTCTTAACAATGATCCAAAGTGAAGGATAGTGTCAAATAATAGATTTTATGAAAACCTGGATGCAATTGAAGGACATCATCAATAAATCTGCCTCCAAGAAACTGGTAATATTCAGTCAATACAATTTGACCTGTTTTCTCCCACCTTACATTTGTTAGGTGTCTTGGCATTGGGAAAGAAAAAGAAAGGGCATACTGTCTCCGTTCTATAGATGCTTTTATTCGGATAGCATTTCCTCCAAATATCTGTTTCAGTTCTACTAATAAGAAACAGATATTTGGGGAAAATGATATCCAAATAAAAGCATATGTTAAGCAAAAAGTGTTAACCATTAATAGAGCTATGTTTTGCTTATTAAGCCCTCTGTTCATTGATCCTCAGAAGGAGTATAGTCTAGTGACTAAGTATGGTCTCCAGAGCCAGCCTGCCATATGGGGTGTGTGTGTGTGTGTGTGTGTGTGTGTGTGTGCACGCTCAGTCATGTCCGACTCTTTGCAAGTCCATGGACTGTACCACAGGTTCCTCTGTCCATGGAAATTTTCCAGACGACAATACTGGAGTAAGTTGCTATTTCCTCCTCCAGGAGATCTTCCTGATCCACAGATTGAACCCATCTCCTGTGTGTCCTGCATTGGCAGGTGGATTCTCTACTACTCAGCCACCTGGGTGAATGTTATTTAATCATGATATTGTCATTAAAAATCACGAATGTTATTAAATCATGCTTTTATGGCAAGTCCACACTGCTGTGGATTAAGTTCCGTCCTCTGAATAATTCCTATGTTGAAGTCCTAGCTTCTAATGTGACTGTATTTGGAGATAGGTTTCTAGGAGGTAATTAAGATTAAATGACATCAGAAAGGCAAGGTCCTACTCGGAGAAGATTGGTGGTACTCATTATAAGGAGAGGAGCAAAAAAAAAAGGAAAGGAGGAAAGGGAGGCTCTTTTCCTGATGTGCATACACCCAGGAAAGGCCTTGTGAGCACACAGATAAGGTGGCACTCTGTAAGCCAGGAAGACCTGTCACCTGAACCGAGCCATGCTAGCACCCTGATCTCACACTTCCAGCCTCCAGGACTGAGAGAAAATGCATTTTTGCTTAGGTTTAAATCACCTAGTCTATGGTATCTTCTTTTTTTGAAAACTTTTTTATATGCGTATGGCCAGTTAACAGGCTTTCCAGGTGGCTGTATTGATAAAGAACTCACCTGCCAAAGCAGGAGACATAAGTGATGTGGGTTTGATCCCTGGGATGGGAAGATCCCCTGGAGAAGGAAATGGCAATCCACTCCAGTATTCTTGCCTGGAGAATCCCATGGACAGAAGAGTCTGGTGGGCTATGGTCCAAAGAGTTGCAAAGAGTCAGACATGACTGAAGCAACTTAGCAGCGGCATAGCTGGTTAACAATGCTGTGATAATTTTAGGTGCACAGCAAAGGGACTCAGTCATATATACATGTATTTATTCTCCCCCTAAACCCCCTCCACATAACATTTAGCAGAGTTCCCTTTGCTGTACAGTAGGTCCTTGTTGGTTAATTTTAAATATAGCAGTGTGTATATGTTGATCCCAAACTCCCTAACTATCCCTTAGCAGCCTGAGATGACTAATACACTCACCTATTAAACAAGGATAACCATCATGCCTATCTGATAGCATGTTTCTAGTGGATTGAATGTGCGAATATATGCTGAGCTCTTAAATTGATTCTTGGCCTACAGTAAGTACTTAATAGACCTTAGCTAATACTACTGATATTTCCCTCTCCAATCTCTCATTTGATAATGGCGGATTCATGTTGATGTATGGCAAAACCAATACAATATTGTAAAGTAATTAGCCTCCAATTAAAATAAATAAATTTAAATTTAAAAAATAAAGAATTCTACTTTTTCAGTCAGATCTGGATTGGACTCTCAGCTCTGTCTCCTATAAGCTATATGATCTTGTTCAAGTTATTAATTTCTCCCAGCCTAAGTTTTGTATCTATAAATGTGGCTAACAGCATGTTGCCTGCCTCATAGGGTTGTTGTAAGATTTGAAAGAGATATGTATGTAAATATCTGGCACACAGTAAGCAGCCTATATGTGCTGTTTACTGTCATTGTTAGAGGCTTACAGAGCTTCCTAGTTTATATTATCTGAGTAAGAAACTCTCATCTTGAGAAAACTTGGAGGAGCCAATAACAGCACTTTCTCCTGAAACTTGGAACTCTAAAGATATCCTTCCCAGGACCATTCTTCCTTTTATTTTGTCATTGTGAGATATTTGCTTTGTGCAATTTTACTTTCATTTAATATAAGCCCATAATATCCTTCTCTCCATCCTGATGTCAGTCTTATATTACCAATTCGAAAGAGCATGGGCTGTGCCCCTTAAACTCAAATTACTTAAAACAACAGCATTAAAGCACTGGGTGTGACTACTGCTTTTGCAATGAAACTGAAGACGGCCGAGCGACAATTTTCTCACAGCTATTGAGTGCAAGATTTGAAAACCTGGTTATTATCTCCTAATGTGAATTCCCTTGGAGGAGGGCATGGCAACCCACTCCAGTGTTCTTGCCTAGAGAATCCCATGGACAGAGGAGCCTGGCAGGTTACAGTCCAGAAGGTCATAAAGAGGTGGACACGATTGAAGCAACTTCACATGCATGCCATGTGATTTAAGGACTCCATAAATATGTCATGGAACATAGTGGTCATGAATATCCTTACGTTGATGTGTAGACAAAGGAGTATTAAGTACAGTGTGAGTGTGTGCTCAGTCTGTCAGGACTGCCAGGCTCCTCTGCCTATGGGGTTTTCCAGCAAGAATATTGGAGTGAATTGCCAATTCTTCCCCCAGGGGATCTTCCTGACCCAAGGACCGAACCTGAGTCTCTTATGTTTCCTTTATTGGTACTGAGCCACCTAGGAAGCCCATAAAATAAAGTTTAATGAATGAGTCACCTAAGGAGTATGTTAAAATGCAAGTTCTGACTCAGGAAGTATAGGATGGGACCTGGAATTATGAGGTTGCTGGTCCCCATGCCCCTCTGAGTAGAAAGGATATAGAGGCTTTTAGCATTAGTGACTCTGAAGGCTTTGGGCTATTTTTGTTATTTAAAAAAAATTTTTTTTACATTTTTGTATTCACTCTAATGTACACTGGAAGAAAGAATCGTTTTTAATATGAATGGGAATTAAAAGTCAACATGGTAGAGACTCAAATCGGACATGATATAACTGCCTCGGTTTCTTTCTCCATATACTCTGTGTTCCTAAATCATCCACAGTGGCTTTGTCATCTACCCCTTTTCCATCAAATGGGGAAGAAGCACTCCTTGGAACTTATTTCCCAGTGTTAACCTTCCATAACATACTAAATCACATAACCCTTCCTAAGAAGCTCACCTTGTTTTCTGACCTCTGCAACCTCAAGTTCTCGTTTTCACCAATAAGTCATGTGTGAATTCTGTCCTCTGGCATCTCCTCATCTCTGTTGATCTCTTCTTGGGAAGTCCCATCCATCCACTGACACGGATTCATTTGTTACTTCAGGCCTTTGGAGTCACTCTGAATCAATATCTTTTGTCTTAAAGGTTCTCCTGAGTTTTAGTCTTACATACCCAGTGGATTTGATATTTATGACCTGTCAGCCTTCGAACTCAACAAGTTGAAAACCAAAGTCTTCATATTTCTTAACCCTGGGCAACCGGCTCAATGACCACTGGGTTGTTTTACTCCCTTTATAAAAACTTTCAGTGACTCTCTGTTTACTAGGGAATGAATCTCTATCTCTTTAGTCTGACATTGAAAACCCTCCTTTCTCAAACCTCACCCTTTTTTTCTACTCATATCTTCCAATGCTCATCAATATGTGACTGACTTAAGTTTGTCAACATCCTCCTGTTCCCAGGGCATGCTTTGACATTCAGTCTTCATAGCGTTTTTGTGCTGAGTTAAATACCCTTACACTGATCTTTGCTTATCCAAATGCTACATGTCTTTCCAGGCCTGTGTGAGATGCTACCTTCTTTCTGGTATAGTCTCGATTCCCCTCCCTGACGGGAATTCCCCCTCTTCTGAGCTGCTGTAACACGTGTTCCCTGCTATTCAGACGGCACCTGCTATGCTCTGTGTTCCAGATCTGATCAAATGTCTGCCATCTGAAGTCCCATGTCCTCCAGCTTTCTGGCATCACTACTTTCTTTAGCAGCTAGGGAACATGACTCAAGCCCCATGCCTTGGAATGACAGGCTCTGACTTCCTTCCTTCCTTTCTAGGCTTATGTTCCTCTGCTACATTGAGAGGAAGCGGGAGTTGTCAACTATCTATTCCAAGCCAGTTCATTACAACTCAATTCTCTTTATTTACCCAGCTCCTAGTGGAGTAGGAAATGGCTATCTCCACTCCAGTATTCTTGCCTGGAAAATTCCATGGATAGAGGAGGCTGGCGGTCTACAGTCCGTGGGGTCAGTTGGACATGATTGAGCACAGACACTCACACACACACCCAGCTCCTAGAGCTGCTTTTAGCTCTTCCTTCAGACTGGTTTCCTCCTATTGGCCACCATCTGAAATGTCCAGACTCCACACCTCCCCTATTATTACCCCAAATACCACTAACAGCAAGTTAAAGCTTTACTGAAAGTTTTGGGATAATACAAGCTAAGCACAAAGGAGTCAATTGGAGTATAAATGATGGAATCAGAGCTCCTAGACCTCTGTCAGACACTCCCTAACCAAGCCCATCCACAGTCATGGGACCCCCATCTTCAGCCTTTTCCCCTCCCATCTGCTCTCCTAGGGTCATAACTCTCCCATAATCCAGAGTTCAAACCCCTTTTACTTCTTCATGCAGAATGTTTCATCATTCCTGTTGCTTAAAATTTACCTGTTTATATTATACACTATAGTCCCCAGTTCCATACTCAAATAGCTTCTTAAGTGTTTTCCTAAACCTGATAGCCGTTCTGTCCCTCAGAGGAATTCTGCCGTCCTGAAAGTGTCTTGGGTCTGTCAGATCAAAATAAATTAATTTTTATAACCGCAGCACAATGAGATATGCAAAATTATTATTGACTTATTTTTGGATGTCTCATTTTTTTTCTATTTCAGTTGAAAACCATTATATGCTCCTAGGGAAAGAGCATATAGACTCCAGCATTTTATTACATCCCAATATGAGGGGGTAAAAAACAGAGTTTGAATTCTTAATTCACCAGGTTTAAGGTTTGTGACTTTGGTCATGTACTTCTCCTGGGGGACCCTCAGTTTCCTGAGCTATAAAGTGTAATAGTATCTGCCTCATATAAATGCGAGGATTTAGGTTATTTCTATAAAAATCATTTAGTTAGAGTCCTGACACACAGTTAAAAATGTTTGTTGAAAGTAAAATGGTTACTCCAGTGAGGTTTATTAAACTTTCAGTTGGATACAGTGTATATTGCAGGATCCTGAGAGCTATTTGATGCTCTGACTTTCCTGTCTCAGTCTCATCATGTTTACTCTGGAGTCAGTTCCATACAGCTCTATCCTTAATTGAAGAGACAGGAAATCATGACTTTAAAACTCTCAGTGTTAAGCCTAAATGACACATTAGTTTAGAGACCTAGGAGTAATTATGGAAGTATCTTCTCAAATTGTAATGTTTTCCCCTGCCTTAGTGCTAGCAATCAAAACCACTGAATTAATCTGAGCAGGGTTAGGACTTTGGATCTAAGGAAAATCACTTAAATTTGAGGCATTACGTGTGCAGTACAAGATGTTCCAGCTTCCAGTGCTCTCAATTCTGTTTGAAAGAAATCGTGCAGGGGACCAGAGATCCATCTCCAGACCTCTGAGCCCCATAATGTCTGGGCAGGCCTCCGGAAGTCTGATGCTGATTCCAGAAGGAGGGAATTCTCCTAGTTTGCTTAAGGGTTAGCTACTCTCTGGGGATAAGGGATGTGGAGTGGAGATCAGGATGTGGACATTTCCATTATGCCCTGAAATTGCACAAAACCCACTACAAGAGGTGTTCACTAAATGTTTCCCAATTTTGTTGGCTAATCTCTAGCTGAAATGCTTTTTCATGTATATTTGAAATTTCTCCATGTCTTTTAAAGTACAGCAAAGAGGCAACTCGTTTGCTGCTTTTCCAAATTCCCCCAGTTGAAGTAAATCACTATTTCCTCCCCTTCTATATTCCTAGAGCATAAAGTAAAAGTACTTATCAGAATCTTTGGTTAATGATAATGATGGAAGGTCAGAATTGTTCTTTTAAGTTCAAACTTGAAAGTCAAATTTCCACTTACTGGCTGTTAGACCCTGGGCAGGTTATTTAACCACACTCTGTATTGGTGTTTTCACTTTTATTTTTCATAAACTACTGAAACATTAGGCAGAAAGCTTTTTGATAGCAGTGACCATATTTATATGATCATGAAAGTCATAATGGTTCTGTTTTTAATATCTGATTTACCTGAATGTGAATGGTTTCTAAGAGTAAAGTAGCTTTTAATGGTATAATTTAGAATGTGTGGCAAGATCAGAAATGTACATAAACCAAATTACTCAACACACCTTTGTAACTCTTAATTACTTTTTATATATAACAAAATAAGGCTAAATCAACTTTTTAAAAAACTTGGAAATGATCATAACCATAATTTAAACTTACCACTTGTCATATATAAAGCTTTCCTTGCACAGACATGTGAGGTGGCAAAATAGGAAAAGTAAGTAAATATTTTATAAAATTCTCTCTTATTGAAAGTATTACAGAAATTAAAATTCATATTTCCCTAAGGATGTTTTATTTGTGAATGGAAGAATAAATAGGGAACATTTCACTGCAATGAACTTTTTTTTTTCTCTGAAAACTTAAAAAAAGAGGGAACAAGAATCTGAAATATTAGAAAACTGTCACATTTGTTATGGCAAATACTGTGATCCTGAATAAAGCTTTTCTCTTTTGTTTCTCCTGTTTGGAACCAAAAACTGCCAGTACTTTAACATATAAATACAAGTTCATTTAGCCATAATTTTGCACAGTGTTGTTCAAAACAATCATTTCTTTCAATGACTCCAAGTAAAATTCCTGGTTCTTAGGAGTATAGCATCACTCGCACCCTCTCCTTAAGGCACATCCACCCCACCTGCTCTTCCACACTTTTCTCAACAGAGGTAACATTGGAAGAGTTCAGACTTCAACATAAGATTGATTCCATATTAGTTTTCCAAGGCTGCCATAGCAAATTATCACAACACAGATAGTTTTAAACAACAGAAATTTATTCTCTGACAGTTCTGGAGACCAGAAGTCTGAAATCAAGGTGTCAGCAAGATTCATTTCTCCTGGATGCTTTAGGGAAGTTTCCATTTATTGCCTCTTTCCTAGCTTCTGGTGGCTCCAGGTGTTCCTTGGCTTGTGGAAACATAACCAACATCTCTGTAGTCTTATGGGCTTCTTCTCTGAGTATTTCTCCTCTTCTCTTCTCTTCTAAGAACACATCATCGGATTTAGGGACCACCCTAATCCAGGATTGTATCTCAAGGTCTTTAATTGCAACTGCAAAGATGCTTTTTCCAAATAAGCTCACATTCATAGGTTCCAGTTGGATGTATCTTTCATGGACTCACTACAGGTTTGTTGGGATTAAGGCTATGTTCTTGTCAAAGATGTACCAACCACAAAGACTATTTGCATGAAGTCAACATTTCTTCTGCCCTATTTGCCTTAGTTGTTCAAGCTTACATTATACTTCCAAAGGGATATTTAATAGCTAGAGGTTCCTATTCACTGACCTTGAAGAGAGGCACTTTCCTAGAGAAGGGGTATACAGTCCTTTCCTGGCCTTTTCTATAAGATAGGCTTAGCTGTGTAATAACTTGCCTAGAGCCAGTTCCACTGATTGTCCATCAGGATGGCATGTTACAGAAATTGTCTCTGAATATGATAGGAATAAGTATGTGTATGAAGCATTTCATAGACAAATGCAGTTGCACGTTTTCAACCAAGTGCCCATGTGCTTGCCTAAATATTTTCACATTTTAGACCCTTACTATATTGGGGAAAATAATATTAATGAGGATATAACATCTAATTTTTAAGATTCTGTGGGGCAGGGGCCAATTTTGAAGAAAATATTATAGGTACAATGTCCTTAAACTGTTAACAAGATTTTTATCGGAGGCTGTTTTTTTTTTTTTTTTTTAAGTTAATCAAAATGGAATGGGTATGAAGATGGTGTGTCTGAGATACAAAAGAATTGACCTATAATTTTTTCTAATGGTAGGACTAAATGGGCATAGATGGGGCTCCTTTTCTCTAGATAGGAAAGGGTATACATGAGATTCCTCAAGGATTGCTAAGACCAATATTATAATTTTTCTGAGGACTGGGGAGATGCAGTAAAAATGTCTAAACTTTTTCAAGATTTTCCTTTTTTTTAGCCTGCGTTAAGCTAAACTGATATGAGTTTTTAAAGGAGATAGTAAGAGTTTTTAAAGGAGATTAATTTTCACATGAATGCATGTGAAATTAGTGCATTTCCAGATTGTAAACATAAATACACACACACATATAGAGAGAGAGTCTATCTTTTCATGATCCAGAAAATAGTCTTTATTTGAACTCTTTATACCTGGAAATGTTAATGTACACTAAATTTTTTTACTTTCAGTTTAGTTCAGTCACTCAGTCGTGTCCAACTTTTTGCGACCCTATGGACTGCAGCATGACAGGCTTCCCTGTCCATCACCAACTCCCGGAGCTTACTCAAACTCATGTCCATTGAATCGGTGATGCCATCCAACCATCTCATCCTCTGTTGTCCCCTTCTCCTCCCACCATCAATTTTTCCCAGCATCAGGGTCTTTTCCAATGAGTTAGTTCTTCACATCAGGTGGCCAAAGTATTGGAGCTTCAGCTTCAGCATCAGTCCTTCCAATGAATATTCAGGACTGATTTCCTTTAAGATGGACTGATTGGATCTCCTTGCAGTCCAAGGGACTCTCGAGAGTCTTCTCCAACACCACAGTTCAAAAGCATCAATTCTTTGGCACTCAGCTTTCTTATAGTCCAACTCTCACATCCATACATGACTACTGGAAAAACCATAACTTTGACTAGACAGATCTTTGTTGGCAAAGTAATGTTTCTCTTTTTTTATATGCTGTCTAGGTTGATCATAGCTTTTCTTTCAAGGAGCAAGCATTTTTTAATTTCATGGCTGCAGTCACCATCTGCAGTGATTTTGGAGCCCCAAAAAATAAAGTCTCTCACTGTTTCCATTGTTTCCCCATCCATTTGACATGAAGTAATTGGACTGGATTCCATGATCTTAGTTTTCTGAATGTTGAGTTTTAAGGCAACTCTTTCACTCTCCTGTTTCACTTTCATCAAGAGGCTCTTTAGTCCCTCTCTACTTTCTGCCATTAGGGTGGTCTCATCTGCATATCTGAGGTTGATATTTCTCCCAGCTATCTTGATTCCAGCTTGTGCTTCATCCAGGCTGGCATTTTGCATGATGTACTCTGCATATAAGTTAAATAAGTAGGGTGACAATATACAACCTTGACATACTCCTTTCCCGATTTTGAACCAGTCTGTTTTTCCATGTCCAGTTCTAACCGTTGCTTCTTGACCTGTATACAGATTTCTCAGGAGGCATGTCAGGTGGTCTGGTATTCCCATCTCTTTAAGAATTTTCCACAGTTTATTGTGATCCACACAGTCAAAGACTTTGGCATAGTCAAAAAAGCAAAAGTAGATGTTTTTCTGGAACTCTCTTGCTTTTTCAGTGATCCAGTGGAAGTTGCAAATTTGATCTCTAGTTCCTCTGCCTTTTCCAAACCCAGCTTGAACAGCTGGAAGTTCACAGTTCACATACTGTTGAAACCTGGCTTGGAGAATTTTGAGCATTACTTTGCTAGCGTGTGAGATGAGTGCAATTGTGCAGTAGTTTCAACATTCTTTAGTATTGCCTTTCTTTGGAATTGGAATGAAAATGGACCTTTTCCAGTCCTGTGGCCACTGCTGAGTTTTCCAAATGTGCTGCCATTTTGAGTGCAACACTTTAACAGCAGCATCTTTTAGGATTTGAAATAGCTCAACTGGAATTGCATCACCTCCACTAACTTTGTTCATAGTGATGTTTCCTAAGGCCCACTTGATATTTTTACTTTTTTTCTGCTTCAATTTGGAGATGGTGGTTGTAAAAATTAGCAAGGATATTTGATTTAATGAAAAAGTGAAAGTTGCTCAGTTGTGTCTGACTCTTTGTGATTCCATGGACTATACAATCCATGGAATTCTCCAGGCCAGAATACTGGAGTGGGAAGCCTTTCCCTTCTCCAGGGGATCTTCCCAACCCTGGGATCAAACCCAGGTTTCCCGCATTGTAGGTGGTTCAATGAAAGATGTAGCATTTCAATGTCCAGACCTTTGGGGTGTCAAATTAAAAGAGAGATACAGGTAGTTCCAGGAGTAGAGTGGGAGATTTGTGGTCTGGTATCAATTTTATATTTGTTTTATTTCCTCCTTTTGCAGGACAAAATAAGGTCCCCAGGAGGTAGGAAAGGTAATTAACAAACTTCTTCCATTATTCCCATTCTTTATCCCTCCCTACTATTTAAAAACTGAAAAGTTGTGAAATTCCATCTTCATCAGATTGTGCTTGCATTCTAAGTCACTTCAGTCCTGTCTGACCCTTTCCAACCCCATGAACTGCAGCCCACCAGACTCCACTGTCCGTGGGATTCTCCCAGCGAAAATACTGGAATGGGTTGCCGTGCCCTTCTCTAGGAATCTTCCCGACCCAGAGATCAAACTTGCATCTCTTATGTCTCCTTCATTGGCAAGCTGGTCTTTACCACTAACACCACCTGGGAGATCCTTCCATCAGATCCTGTATATCCAAATAACTGTCCTTGAAGGAGAATTTCATGTTAGTCTTTTCACTTTTAATATCTAGTCTTGGTGCTTATTTGCTAAGTCCCCTGGGTAGACTTCTGGGTCCACATCAGCTCAGGAAACCTGGCGCTGAGCCCTCCAAATGTTTACTTTGGTCAAACTCCATATTCACGCAGTCATATTCACTTACACGCTGCTCACATCATACAGCTCTATAGCTTTGTCACCTGATTCAAATCCACTGAGCATTATTCAGCCTGAAAATTTACTTTTATACCAAGCACATAAACAAAATGAAATACAGTTTAAGAAATCAGCTCATAACATTTACAATTAAATTCATTAATCAAGGCAGTTTATGGAAATGCCATGTGGAAACTGTAAACTTCATAAATATCCCAGTGCTGAACAACTAGACGATCACATTTCTTAGTCATAGATGCTCCGTCTTGGTGGCTTTATTTCAGTGTTAAAGATGTGGAACATTCCCATCCACCAGCTTGCATTCTTATTTTGAAACATTTTAAACCATGCATATCATCATGAAAAAAAAAAACAACCCTTTGTTTTGGTGACATTCCTATCCCCATATGTTCTCCATTTATCTTCCTCTCTAGATTTACACGCTTTGAGACTAATTAGCGCCTGCACCTGATTTTAGGAAACAGCCCTTGAGTCCAACCAAGTATCTGTGAAGGGAAAAAAACAATACCAAGTTCAAAGATTTCTAGGTAATAAATATGAACAATATACTTTCTTGATATTCTCACTCATATGTGTCTTCTTAAAGTATGAGAATTTATGTGTACTTTCTTTTGGAATGTACAAATCGAACCACACTGCTAGCTTCATAATCTATACTACAATGTACTTTGGTTGCCAGTTTACATTCTACTGGGGCTTCCCAGGTGGTGCTTATGGTAAAGAACCTGCCTGCTGATGCAGGAGACACACGAGATGTGGGTTGCATCCCTGGGTTGGGAAGATCCCCTGGAGAAAGAAAGGGTGACCCACTCCAGTATTCTTGCCTAGAAAATTCCATGGACAGAGGAGCCCAGCAGGCTATAGTCCATGGGGTTGCAGAGAGTTGGACACAACTGCACACACATCTTGTTACATTCTATTACAAGAATTTCATTGGCCAAATGCAGTATGGTATTTACCACATTCGGATTGTAAATTGATGAATTAGTTTCACCGTCTAGGTTTGGGAATGGAGAGAAGAGAAGCTCAAGGAGGTCCAGGTAGTCATGAGAAGTTTTGCATCTGAGGAAACATTTAAGCTAGATCTTGAAGGATGCTTAAGAGATCAAAAAGAGAAAGAAAAGAGACAGAGAAAAGGTTGAGTAGGAGTGAAAGGAAAAAAACTTGTTATGAAGTAAGGGCAGAATATGGAAGGGAGGATAATTTTAGGCATGGAGAACTACAGCTCAAATGTTTTCACATGCAGAAGTGTCATACTAGCAAAATTCACTCCTTCCATTTCAAGTGTTAGCAACTATACGTAAACTGAACCCTCCTTCTTCCTGCTGCCATGCCTCAATTATGGCAGTTGCCTGTGTATTTTCTAATAGTTGAAAATCTGTTTTCCACCTGGACAATTGAAGGTGGAGTCCATGGTTTTTCACATTCCTCTCTGGAGCATGACCTGCCGCCTGTCCTTCCTCTACTGAAGGCCAGCCTGCCTGGTTTTGAATACTTCCAATGGCTTCTCACTTCACAAGACAGCCTTATCCACTGTTAAAGGACACTAATTGTTATGCAGTATTTCTTTATGTCTCACTCTTCTGCCTCTTACTAATGTGGACAATAGGTTGCTAATGCTTCTCTGAGTAACAGTAGGTCTCTCAATTCCAACTGCTCATTAAGTCCCATGAATACATAAAGGAGAAACAATGATTTCTGTTCCTGATAATTTCCTTCTTCAATATGTCCATCCTTAATTTCTTCATCCTTTCCTTATTTTCTACTCCTTCTTTCCAGACTTCCTCTTTATTCATCCATCAAGTATTCATACAACAAACAAGCTTTTTAGAACCAGTAAACACCCAACACAAGTACATATAGTTTTTATTATTCATGAAAATTTTGGTTTTGATATCTGGGCTCTCCATAGTTTTCCGATATTAAAGAATAAATTAGAAATAATCATGGTAGTCCAGATACAATCTGACCAACACAGAGTACAGTGGATTGCCATTTCTCCACTGAGTGTTCTTTTCCTTGAATGCCATCCAAGATGGCTCAACTACACAGCTGCAGCATGTTGCAGCATACTGCAGCTTATATAAGTTAGTGTCAAGATTTCTTTTTTCTCATAAAACCTGCTTAAAGCCAGATCTTTTTCCTATTATAACTTTTATTTTTCTTTTAACTAAATGTAGAACTTTACAAGTATACATGTTGAATTGCAATGCTTTGATTCCTTTTAAATTTCAAAATAGCTTTTAATCTAGAATATATTTTGTTTTCTTACAAAATGGGTAAACCTGCTTTCCTAATCGCCACTCAGGTCACTGATAAAAATATAGAATTGAAATTCTGGACTTTATTTGAATTATGTTTCCAAGTTAATCCCAACTACGTAGCAATACTCTCTGAATACAGTGTGTTCAGCCAGCAACCAGCAATTCATTCACTCAACAGCATAGTCATCCCACATCACATTTCACAAGTTATCCATAAGGATATCATGGAAGACTGTCAGGATCATGCTGAAATCAATAACTCTTAAAGCTTCCTTGGAGCTAAAACTATATCAAAAAAGAAATTGAGGTTAGTTGACCATGACTTATTCTGAGTGTTATCTCTAGTGCTCTGCTTTTTGAAATACTGTCAGTGAGATAGTTAATAATCTGTTTTTTCCCCTAAGAATAATATCATATATTTAAGAGTGTAGTTGCCATAGCTACCCAGTTTCTTTTTGTTGAAATTCACAAATTCATAACTTCAACTTTAATAAGACTAAATACTGTTCTTAATATTATATGACTACATAGTCATTACTATCTTTTTCCTTGAAACGTCATGTGTTTGAAAAAAAAATTCCTCCTGTACCCAAATTATTTTGAACATGGGACAATATTTTGAGGTGTTTTTTTTAAACATGAGATGATGTCTGTAATTTATAAAGAAGATAAGATGTTTGGACTGTGGCTTTGTGAAAGTTTTCTGTAAGAGAAAGCATGTTAAATGTTTGAAGTTGTTATCCTTAGTACAAAAAAGTCACTAAAAATTAAAAAATAATATCAACTTAAACTTTGCTATTGATGTTATTAATCATTTCTCAATAGAGTATATTTCAGTGATTTCCCATCAAAACAGTCAAAAACAGATGCTACTGAGAGCTCACAGTAATGTACATTCTATGTATTTTTTATAATTGGAAAAAAAGTGCTCACAAATTTAGAAACTGCAATTTTGTGGAGCTTAGTATAATGTAATGTCCTTGAGTGCTTGAATTTTTATTAATATTGATACCTTGTCCGTGAAATAGAATATCCCTTTTTTGAAAGATAAAAGTAAGCTGTTATTAAAATCTCAGTTTTGATATTTCTGTCAAACGTCTGGCAAAATGCTTTAAGGAGGATTATTCAAAAGTCTGGCTAGACAAAATTTAAATGCTCTTTATATTTTCTATGTGATTTCTGCAGGTTCTCATATTTTCTCCAGTCTCCTTTAGGAAATCAGTCTTGTCCATTGCCATCATATTTTCCTCTTTAGTCTTGTTTTAGCTCATTTTTGTTTTTCTTGTTTTGAGATTTTCAGTATATCTTCAATACCATTCTCTAAAGATCAACGTTAAAATCCCTTCTTAGGGTATCAAAGAATGTTACTAGTCATATTAAACCTTCTTGGTATTATATATCTATTACCACATTTTTGGTGTGAACATTAAATGTGGTAATAGGTATATAATACCAAGAAGAGTGTGTGGTACATAAAAAGTCTTCACTAAACATTAGCAACTATTAATAGACTATCTCAAGCATAGTCACCTCTGAAGTCAAACTGGGTAGCATATCAAATGTAACAATTGAAACATTACCATTATCATGGTTACTAAATACGTGAAGGTTTAATATCCCTTTATAGGTGAATAAACTGAAGCCTAGAGAAGTTAAATAACTCAATGAATGTCATACAGCTAGTAAGTGGCCGAGTCAGGATTCAAACCTGGGTAATCTGACTCCAGATTCTATGCCCTTAATCACTATTCCATAATGAAGTCAAGATGTTGCATATTACTAATTCAAAGCCAGGAAGACAAAAGCCACTTTCAAGTTAAGCTTAAAAAAAAGACAGTATTCCAATGTATATATATTAACTGCAAGCATCAAATACCTCAACACAGTCCATTTACATTGGAGGAGAATTTTACATCCAGCAACTTAGCATTTCCCTAGGATGACTAAGTGGTCTATAGGAACAAAATAGTGATTGTGATACACTTTCCTTTGTGTATATTGTGATATTCTTTCCTTTGAAGTAAGGGCTTGAGAAATGGCAGAAATAAGAATTTCAAATGAATAATTAATTAGCTTATCCATTTTGGTGTTAGTTATTATCTAGCACCATATAGGGTTATACAGGTTTTGAATTAGGCTAGGATATTGAACGGAGAAGGCAATGGCACCCCACTCCAGTACTCTTGCCTGGAAAATCCCATGGATGGAGGAGCCTGGTGGTCTGCAGTCCATGGGGTCGCTAAGAGTCAGACACGACTGAGAAACTTCACTTTCACTTTTCACTTTCATGCATTGGAGAAGGAAATGGCAACCCACTCCAGTGTTCTTGCCTGGAGAATCCCAGGGTCGGGGGAGCCTGGTGGGCTGCCGTCTATGGGGTCGCACAGAGTCAGACACGACTGAAGTGACTTAGCAGCAGCAGCAGCAGGATATTGAAGCCGATGACAGGGTAGAAGAGAACCAAGAAACAAGTGATATTCAAGAGACTTAGCCATGACTCAACATAGGTTGTTTTCATTAGCACAATATTAAGGTTTTGTCTGAATTTTACCTATGGATTCAGTGCATATGTTTAACATTTAAACAATAAAATTCATTTTATATAATCTTAGAGAAAGTTAATTAAAATCGACCATGTGCATTAAAGATATATATAGATAGATAGATATAGATATAGATATAGATAATATGCTTTGCTGAATAAAGGGGAGATATGTATGGATGTGAGAGTTGGACTGTGAAGAAAGCTGAGCACCGAAGAATTGATGCTTTTGAACTGTGGTGTTGGAGAAGACTCTTGAGAGTCCCTTGGATTGCAAGGAGATCCAAGCAGTCCATTCTGAAGATCAGCCCTGGGATTTCTTTGGAAGGAATGATGCTAAAGCTGAAACTCCAGTACTTTGGCCACCTGATGCGAAGAGCTGACTCATTGGGAAAGACTCTAATGCTGGGAGGAGTTGGGGCAGGAGGAGAAGGGGATGACAGAGGATGAGATGGCTGGATGGCATCACTGACTCGAAGGACGTGAGTTTGAGTGATCTCCAGGATTTGGTGATGGCAGGGAGGCCTGGGGTGCTGCGATTCATGGGGTTGCAAAGAGTCGGACACGACTGAGTGACTGAACTAAACTGAACTGAACTGATTATCAGAAATCACTTACTCTATCACTAAAGAGATCACATTTACAAATTTATCTTTGCCAGATTACCAACTGGATATTTGTGAGGTTAAAATATGTGTGCATTTATGTATAAAACCATTTTGAAAAATAAAAGTTCTTAAATATTCATTAAATGTCTACTATGTGCCAAGCTCTGAGCTGAAAATGGAAGAAAAATAGACAAGGTCTCTTCCTCAAGAAGGAAGAAATAGAGCAGGAAATGCATGATTACCAGGTGCAGTGATTTGTATGGAGAATTCTTCAAGTACAGATGAAAAGTACCTAAATCAGACCTGATAGAAGGATTCCAGATATGGCTTTCAAAGGATGTACATCTGATCTGGATTTAATATGAGTAATAGCAAGATGAGGAAAGACATTTATAATATTATTAACACAAAGCTATATAGTTAATCCAATTTGTTCATCAGGATTTGGCACATTTGATGAAAGAAGAAACTTTGTAGAAAGTCCATGCAGATTCTATGGTGTGGATTTAATTGGTCCCTAGGAAAGACTTAGGTTAGAGGAGGGAAGGTGAGAATTGAGTAATATAGCCCTGCTCCAGGCTCAAGCATATTGCTATAGCCTTACTCTAAACATACATCCTAAAGCCAAGCTGAAACCCTTAGACTGGCATTGGCAATTGACTGTTCTATGGATGTAAACTTAGCGTATTGTTGATGTTATCAACCTGCTTAGGAAGTAGTTTGTGGAATCTATCCAGCTGTAAATTATTAGAAAGCAAAACTTTTTAATTTGAATTCAACCAGTTTTCAACAAAGATGTTGTTGTTACTAAATTCAGCTGTTTTCCCCCCAAAAGATAGTTTGCTTGTGTATATGTGATGTGATGCATACATGTATGATGTATGTGATTTTGAGTCTGTGATATTTGTGTCAGAACAATTTCACTTCCTCAAATGTTTCATATATTAGTTTTTTATTGCTGTGTAACAAATTACCACAAATTCAGTGGCTTAAAGCACATTATCTTATAGTTTCGTATCTTATAAGAGACTTTAGTCTCTTATAGTCTCTTATAAGTCTCTTATCTTATAGTCACATTATCTTATAGTCATTTATAGGAGTCCAGGCATTGCTTCTCTGGATTCTTTGCAAGGTTGAAATCAAAGGGTTGGCTATGGTTTAGTTCTCATTTGAAGGCTTGATTGGAGCTGAATCCACTTCCCAGTTCACTTATGTTTTGGGGTAATTATTTTACTTGCAGCTATAAGATGGAGAGTCCTAGCTTCTTGGTGGCTGTTGGTTAGAGGTCATTCCTAGAGACTGTGCTCAGTTCATTTCTAGGTTGCCCTCTCTGTAGACCCTTTACAATGCAGCAGCTTATTTCTTTAAAAAAAAAAGTAGGAATAGAGCAAGTTTGCTAGCATGACTTAGTTTCATATAACATAATGTAAGGGAGTGCAAGAGAGACAGTCCATCACCTTTGTCATATTTTGTTCGTTAGAAGCACATCAGTTTCCTGCACATAATCAAGATGAGGGAAATACACAAAGCTGTCAGTATCTTGGGGGCTACTTTAATGCCACATTCCAGATAATAAAATCTATTTCAGTCTTAGGTATTTTTGGAAGATTTCCAGATAATCAGATAATCAACTTTCAATAATCAATTATTTAAATAGCATTTAATTGTTTCATAAACAGGTCCTTCTTTAGAAACTAATACACACGTATATTATGTTTTTTTAATTCATTCATTTATTTTAATTGGAGGCTAATTACTTTACAATATTGTGGTGGTTTTTGCCATACATTGACATGAATCAGCCACGGGTGCACATGTGTTCCACCATCCTGAATCCTCCTCCTCCTCCCTCCCCCGCTACTCCATCCCTCTGGGTTGTCCCAGAGCACCGGCTTTGAGTGACCTGCTTCATGCATCAAATTTGCACTGGTCATCTGTTTTACATATGGTAATATACATGTTTCAATGCTATTCTCTCATATCATCCCACCTTTGTCTTCTCCCACATAGTCCAAAAGTCTGTTCTTTACATCTGTGTCTCTTTTGCTGTCTTGCATATAGGGTCATCATTACTATCTTTCTAAATTCTATATATCAGATCAGATCAGTCGCTCAGTTGTGTCTGACTCTTTGCGACCCCATGAATCGCAGCACGCCAGGCCTCCCTGTCCATCACCAACTATATACTGTATTGGTGTTTCTCTTTCTGGCTTACTTCACTCTGTATAATAGTTTTATTCACCTCATTAGAACTGACTCAAATACATTCTTTTTTATAGCTGAGTAATATTCCATTGTGTGTATGTATCACAACTTTCTTACCCATTCATCTGCCGATGGACATCTAGGTTGCTTCCATGTTCTGGCTACTATAAACAGTGCTGCAATGAACACTGGGGTACACGTGTCTCTTTCAATTCTGATTTCCTCAGTGTGTATGCCCAGCAGTGGGATTGCTGGGTCGTATGGCAGTTCTATTTCCAGTATTTTAAGGAATCTCCACACTGTTCTCCATAGTGGCTGTACTAGTTTGCATTCCCACCAACAGTGTAAGAGGGTTCCCTTTTCTCCACATCCTCTCCAGCATTTATTGTTTGTAGACTTTTTGATGGCAGCCATTCTGACCAGTGCACACACATGTTTTAAAGTAGAGGCAAAGTATACCAAGAACTGACGACTACATGGCTTTTTTCCTAATACTATTTATCTTCCAGAACATGTTGAAAACATATTTTCTTTCAAATGATGGTTATATTTTTGTCAATATTGTAGATAACGTTGTTTTTCCCCTAGATTTATCCTACTGTTTTTCTCCTTTTATAGGACTGATGTATATGTATTACAAAATCATAGGTTATTAAATTATCATTTTAGAAAGTGATTAAATTTAAAAGACTTATTATACATTTTTATTTTTACATAAGCATATTTTAATTACATTCGCTGTTTGTAACAGGAGATGTGATTATGTAACATTTATTCTAAATAATTTTTTACAACTTTTTACTTTGTATTAGGGAATAGCTGATTAACAGTGTTCTGATAGTTTCAAGTGGACAGCAAAAGAACTCAGCCATACATATTCATGTATCCAAAATGTTATATCTTTATTTTTATATAACAAAATCTATAGTATGTTGGCAAGTATATTAAGTTACATTAAATGTCTATGATTGATCATTTAGGTAAAATAAGTTTCATTAGAATAGCATGCTCCAGTCTTCCAAATTCATTCTAAATTTAGCCAGCAATACTTATTAAGCATTAATTATATTCAAAAATCTTGAAACACAAGGGTGATCAAATCACATCTCACTCAATGCTCTTAATTTTTGGATTGAGGTTGGAAGAGTATTAATATAAAGTAATTTTTGAATGATGGCATTAAAAGAGAGTTTAGTTAATGTATTTTAGATCATATATTTAGGGAACCTGGAACTGGAACTGGAATCTGAGTCTTTTGTATCAAAGTTCAGTGCCTTTTCACTGCCTCTTGTGACTCCTCAACAATGAATAAGGAAGGTGTCTAATGAATTGCTATGAGGAGGTTGAACTCTTTAAATTGTTTCTGTGGAAGTAGTTGAAACTTCATGTTGATCTATCCAAATTCTCTTGCCTGGTTGCCTGGTCCCCTGAGCTGTGAGTCAGCTGGTGATGTTTAGTATTCAGCTTAAAAACATGAAGCAGAATGAGGTTAGTTGACACATATCAAAATCAAGCTGTGCCTGGTCTCATGAGCACCATGCTCCATCTACATGTGCTAAACAGTCATGGATGTCAATATAGAACTCAGTCTATATGCTGCATTTTCCACTTCTCCCTTGACCTTCACTCATTCTGTTTAACAGTATGTAATTAAAGACATCTTTGAGAAGTAATCTATTAAGTGTCATAGGCTTGCAAAAAATACTATATTCCCAATCTGTTTGCACTGATTCTTAAAAACATGTACTACGAGTTGGAAATAATCAAAACCATCTTTTTAAAAAAAATGTTGTTCTTCAGTTGCTCAGTCATGTCCAACTCTTTGTGACCCTATGTACTGCAGCATACCAGGCTTCCCTATCCTTCACCATCTCCTGGAGCTTGTTCAAACTCATTTCATCAAGTCAGTGATGCCATCTGACCATCTCATCCTCTGTGTCCCCTTCCCCTCTTACCTTCAATCTTTCCCTGCATCAGGGTCTTTTCTAATGAGTCGGCTCTTCACATCAGGTGGCCAAAGGATTGGAGCTTCAGCTTCGGCGTCAGTCCTTTCAGTGAGTATTCAAGGTTGATTTCCTTTAGGATGGACTGCTTTGATCTCCTTGCAGTTCAAGGGACTCTCAAGAGTCTTCTCCAACACCACAGTTCAAAAGCATCTATTCTTGGGCACTCAGCTTTCTTTATGGTCCAGCTCTCATATCCATACATGACTATTGGAGAAACCTTAGCTTTGACTAGACAGACCTTTGTCAGCAAAGTTATATGTCTGCTTTTTAATACATTGTCTAGGTTTGCTATAGATTTTCTTTCAAGAAGCAAGTATGTTTTAATTTCATGTCTGCAGTCGCCATCTGCAGTGATTTTGGAGCCCAAGAAAATAGTCTGTCACTGTTTCCATTGTTTCTGCATCTATTTGCCATGAAGTGATCTTCATTTTTTGAATGTTGAGTTTTAAGCCAGCTTTTTCACTCTCCTTTTTATCCTCTTTCAAAAATGTAGTGAACATAATATCAGTGTTAACAATCAACTATTTGATTAATGGTCCTTTAAGCAGGTTTCAAAGCTGAATTATATGTACATTCAATGGGCTTGTCAGATTCAAGTTATTAAATGCATCGATTTCATGCTGAGGAAACTGTTAATTTCCCATAGTTGATCTTTTGACAAGTGCAGTTGGCACATATTTTGACCAGAATTGCTATATTTCTTATTGTTCACTGTACCTGTGCATCTTTCTTGTTTTAATTTTTGGTATAAACTTAGTTACATAAGGTAAATTTTTCTCATGTTAAGAAAGCATCAGGTAAAAAATATAATTAAAGCCATAACAGCTCATTTTTTAAATTTTGGTTATGTGTATGCATACTTATGTTTTCTTGTTGTAGATGTTGCCAAGTAGTATTTTTCAGTTAATACGTGAGCTTATTGCCTAGCTTATTTTCCTTTTAGCTCAAGTCTTGGTGTATTAGGCAGGGTTTCTAAGACAGTACCCACTATTGTCCTCTTTTCCAAATGCAGAAGTGCAGGGAAAGGTCTTTCAAATTATACTTTATGGTTAACTGCCCAAATTTAGGGAAGGTGTGTGTGAAGTGATGAGCAGGGGTATAGAATGAAAAACAAATCTGGTTACCAAGAATTCTGGAGAGTAGAAGGTTAAAGAAAGTAGAAAAGGTATGGAGATAAATTATTACATAGGAATATTTCAAATAAATAAATACTATCTGTTTCAGATTTAGATCAATGTGATCTCAAGGGATCATACAAGCAAACAGCCCACGTTGTATTTGTGGAGTGATAATATTCTTGATAGCTCATGTCAGCAAAAAAAGATAAGCATTTTTAAGAAGTGAAAATGACTTCCAGAGAAATATATGACTTACACCTTCTACTAAGAATAATACACAAATGTGAGGGGAGAAGTGATACATTCCTGACATAATGCAATGCTATAATTCCTAGAGAAGTAAAATATATGAGAGGATGTTTAGTCTTATATAATTGGGAAAATAAGAACAATGCTCATTTTTTTCATTAAAAATCAGAAAATAATATAAAATCATAATCTTCATGCCCCAAACAAACTGTCCTAATACTAAGGCAAACAATACCCCCTTTGCAAGGTCTACTGAAGCCTGCAGCTTCTTAAAAAAAAATACAAACTTATTCCTGATATTCTCTAAGATACAGGCTTAACAAGTCATTGAGTCCTCTTAAGCAAATACCTAATGTCAGTTACTGACAATAAATTTCAAAATAACCTTATGTATAATTGAACCAGCCCTTCTTTTGGTTTCTAAGATGATGTCAATTTCATGTTGCTCTTTTTGTACATTGCCCTTCCCTCAGGTTCCTCATAATTTATCAAACCAGTTTGGTTCCTTCTAATTTACTAAACAAATTCAGTCTTCAAACTTTCCCTTCATTCTCTGTAGTCCTACCTTAGCTGGTTACCCACTAATAACAACTCATAAACCTATTTGTCTAGCCCCAAGCACAAATGGGAGTCAATCCTAATACAGAATTTCTATAGAGAAATGTTTATATTATACACTTAGTCAAACACAAATACACTATATTTTCTATATTCTTCTTGAAGGACTAATAGATGTCTTAAGCCTAATCTGCCCTAAAACATACTCTGAATTTACAGTCACCAAACCTGGGGCTTCCTCAGTTCCCTAACCTCACTGAACATCTGCTTCCTAACTCCAGTTGCTAGGATCAAATGGCTTTCATTTCTTTTTGACACATGGCATCCATTCTGCAAGCAAAATATAACTAAACCTTAACTATTCTCTCCCTCTTCCCAATGACTTCTTCAACCCTAGTCACTTAATTCTCAGCTCAATTATTGAAATAGATTCCTGTCTGTATCACTACCCCCATACTTTGCCATTCCATAATCTGTACTTA
Source organism: Bubalus bubalis (assembly GCF_019923935.1). Lineage (NCBI taxonomy): Eukaryota > Metazoa > Chordata > Mammalia > Artiodactyla > Bovidae > Bubalus > Bubalus bubalis. The sequence continues at coordinate 19,117,092 of NC_059175.1, forward strand.
ACATGGCAGCCAGAGCATGCGCCTCTTAATATGTAATTCAAACTGTGACATTTCACTCTCTAAACCTGCCAAGGGCTTCCATCTCATTCTGAGTTAAACACAAAACCTCTCCTCACAAGCACACACATACACAGCACCACAGCTCAACTTTATCTCCTCTGAACCCTCACTTGGTCAGCCTACTCACCCCTGCCCTGCTTCAGGGACTTGGCACTGACAATCCCCTCTACTTCTAATGCTTTCCCCTGGCTCCCCTTGAGTCTCTGCTCAAATACCACCTTATCACAGAAGACTTTTCTGATCACATAAAACTGTACAGTTTCCTCTCCCCCATTCTTTATTCCCCTTGCCTTTATTTTTCTCCACAGAACTCATCATCACCTGATACAATTTGCTTATTGTCTCTTGTCTATTTTAAGAATGATAGGAATTTAGTAATTTTTATGCCATACTCAAGTATCCAGTGAGTGAAGTTGCTCAGTCGTGTCCAACTCTTTGCAACCCCATGGACTGTAGCCTATCAGGCTCCTCTGTCCATGGGATTTTCCAGGCAAAGAGTGCTGGAGTGGATTGCCATTTCCTTCTACAGGGGATCTTCCCGACCCAGGAATCAAACCCGGGTCTCCCACATTGCAGGCAGACACTTTACCAGTATCCAGAATATGTAGTATTATTCATATTGCCTAAATGTCATTTAAATAAACCATTTTTACAACTGATTTGCACAAGTGAGATCGTGTCAATTTTAATTCATAATTTCTGTAGAGAAATGTATGTATTATACCCAAGGATAAATTATATTTAAGAAATATATAATTTATTCTATTAGAGATATATAGAGAAATGGAATAGAAATAGCAAAACAGTATATACATATCATTTGATGGCATGTTATCTTTTGCTTTTTAATGTTGAATATAGCAAAGGATAAATGATATCTCTCAAAAACAACTTCATGCCAAAAAATTCTAACATTACACTGAGCACACTTTAAGGCTATTATTATTTTTGATCTTAGTATTGGCATTTCATGTTTGTTCCACCAAATATGCAGAAGCTTAAAAAAGCACACAGAAGCAATTTTTAGCAGATTTGCACAAATAGGAGTCAAATATCAATCTTAACTCCAAATTTCTATAGATAAATATATATTATATTATAGGTAAACAAGCATGAAAGTGAAGTCAAAGTGTTAATCACTTAGTCATGTCCAACTCTTTTCCGCCCCATGGTCTGTCCATGGAATTCTCTAGGCAAGAGTACTGGAGCAGGTTGCCATTCCCATTTCCAGGGGAATCTTCCTGACTTAGGATCAAACCCAGGAATCCTGCATTGTGGGCTACAGTCCATGGGGTCACAAAAGAGCCGGACACAACTTAGCGACTAAAGCAACAAAGAGACGGTAACTTGGTGTCTGTTCATTCAAACTGGCCAAGCTATTCTTTAAGGCTGCTGTAATAGCCTTTTTGTTGCCTCTATAATGAGGATCTCTTGATATTTATATTTTCCTCTATATCATTTGGATCTGAGCCTAAAAGTCACTTACTCAGAGAGGTCTTCCCTAGCAACCTCACCCGCTAGCACCACCCTCATTTCACTTCTTGGCAGAGCTTGCCTCACTATTTTCTTTCTGAAGTGTTTGCTTTTAAGTGTATAACGTGTTTATTGTTCACCTCACTACATTAAATACAGACGCTAGCCAGCTTGATTGTGTTATTCACTGCTGTATCCCCAGTGACTAGAACATTTCCTGGCAGTTAGCTCATGCTCAATAATCATTTATTTACTAAGTGAATGATATGATCTCTGTTGCGTCTTTATATTTGTATAAATGATTAAAAATTATTAGAGATTCAAGAGTGTAGAACTCACAAATATGGACTCCCTTCCAGCCTTGTTATGGATTGTTAACAAAACACCATATTAACTGACCTGATCCTCATAGATCATCAGGGTAATGTTCCTAGGGGTTTTGATATTGTTAGACTATTCTGTGATAGAAATACTGATCAAAATATGTTTATTAGTTTGATGATGACACACATCGCCCATTACCAGCTTTCCTGCATCTCAAAGAAGAAAGGACTGAGTTTTCCCTTCTGTTCAGGTATTTTAGATGAGTTACATTAAAATAAAGAAATATCAGCTTTAATCTTTTTTCTGACCAATAAAACAGGTTAATTATATTAATTCAACAAATGATTTTTGAATACGTACCATGTACCTGTTTCTCTCATTAAATTTTAGGGGGAAGAAGATGTAAATAGCTGCATGGCAAGTGCAGTTCTCAACCCATTTTGTGTGTTATTAAATCCTTATTGCAATTCTTTCATGTAGAAATTATTATTCCTTTTTTTAATATCTTAGGGAAATTAACTTCAGAGAGGTAGATAACATACCCAGATTCATACTGATAGGGGCAGAGTTGAGTTTTGAAATAAATTTTTATTACTCCAAAGCCTCCCCTTGTACTTTGCCAATTGAAAGAAGGGAAATTCTATGAAAATTTAAATAGTAATAATAGCAAAACTATTGTGAGCCTCATAAAACATTAAAATAATTATAATTCATACAAAAAATAAATTACCCATTCAAGCAGAGAATTTAGCTATATGTTTTGGTCACAGAAATGAGGGACATAGACATTGCCATAATGCATTACTTTAAATGTCTTAAAAAATGGACCACGGTGTGATTAGACCTCATCAAAAGACCATTTAGAGTCAAAGTTTATAAATTACTGTCCAAATATTCTCATTAAGATAGCTCAAATTGCTTTAGAGGTTTGAATATGGTGGGCTTTAGATTCTGGTAGACAGATAAGCCAGTCTTTAAATCAACCAATGCTCCTTTGCTAATCCTTCATCTAGCTTATTATCTAGTCTCTGACAGACTCTTGTATGGACCTTCACCCTGCATCATGAACTCTACTGCACTGTGAATTCTGACTTTGTGTTTAGACATGGAATCCTTTGGAGGCAAGGAGATATTTGTGATTATAAGTATCATGAGTAAATAATACCAGTAGGGAACCTGGGGCCTGTGGTGTATCAGAGCCATACAACTAAACTATCAGCATCTATTTGTAGTGTTGTGAGCAATAATTGAGAAATGAGGCGTCTTGTGATTTTGTGACTAGGCAGAATGATGCTTACAACTTCAAGCTCTACCTCACAATTGAATCATCCAGCAAGATCTTCATATGATATTTGGACTAGAATTTTAATGTTTATGTTGCTAGCATTTTGTCTGATTTGGGATTAATTCAGTTGTCATGAATAGCTCTTTGGCAAAGGAAAATGAGATAACTGTAAGCTAATAAAATTAGGGAATTTCAATGTGAGATATGTGCAATACCAAAAGAATCATCTCTATCAATCAAAATAAGTGGTTAAATCAATGGAGACCATTAATTTTTAATTTATTTAGTAATTTCAAATATATTTATTCATTGTTTGTGAGTATGCTTGCAGAACAATTTAGATACAAAATGTTCTTATCCTTAGAAATTTCATGATCAAGGTGTGAAAATTAGACATGCATACTCACATTAAAAATTAAACAACAATTCAAGAAGCATTTCAGGCTGTGATTAAGGGCCATGTGAATAGTATGAACAATAAATGAAAGGAAAAATCAAAGATGGAACAATGGAAGAATAGAAAAACTTGGAATTGCCTTGCTTTTGGATTAAATTGCAGTTGGGTTGAAGTTGAATAAGTGGAAGGTGGACCAAGCTGAAGATGGGAGAAACTCCAAATAGAGTTGAACGCCAGAAACTAGACATTAGCATGTCATCTTTGGAGACAGTGAAGGGCTGCAACCGTAGTTTCTGACCATCTTGTTTGGGTCCTTGATGGCCAAGATGAGCCTTTTAGACTTCATCCTCAGAATAATGGTAAATCTGGAAGAATCTCTATGGAGGAGTAGAAAAACAATGACAGCACATTTGAATGGTGAATCTGATAAAAATGTGCATACCTTCCTGAAACTAGGGGGAAATTAGAAAGGAAAAAAGCAGTGGTTTGAACAGCGGTTTTTAAACTTGAATGTGCTTAAGAATCCACCTAGGTAGCTTGTTGGAATCGCACTCCGGAGGTTCTGATTAAATCAGGAGAGGGCTTTTAATTTCCATCTTAACAAGTATCAGTGTGCTTCTGATTTAAGTGGTCTTCAGACCACATTTTGAACAATACTAAATTAAAATGTGGTCACAATAATCCATGAGTGAAGGTTTATACTATAAACTTTTGGAAGTAGCAATGAAAAGGAAATAATGACTGTAAAAGATACAGTGATAAGACAGAAATGTTTGCATATAAAAAAATCAAAGAGAAGACATAGTCTAAGATGATATTAATGTATTTAAGTCAATATATTTGATCAATTTTGCTTTTACAACTGGATTTTCTACTCAATTAATTCACCTGAAAGACTCATGCGTATAAAGATGATGCCTAAACATGAACTAAGGAGAAAAGTTAAACTGAAAGTCGCTCAGTAGTGTCTGACTCTTTGCCACACCATGGACTATATAGTCCATGGAATTCTCCAGGCCAGAACACTGGAGTGGGTAGCCTTTCCCTTCTCCAGGGGATTTTCCCAACCCAGGGATCGAACCAAGGTCTCCCACATTGCGGGCGGATTCTTTATCAGCTGAGCCACCAGGGAAGGAGAAAATACAATATGAAATAATGAATATGGTAATACATGTAGATAAAAAAGAAATTCAGAAAAAATAATCCACCATTTTGTATTAGAATCAAATAATCATTCTAATGATCATGGATTTCCTAACTCTAGTCAAGTTTCCTGAATTCCTTTCATCATTAGTTTTTGAAAATGGATGTAGAATTCTCAATTATCCATATCTTCCCCATTTAGCTAAGAGGAAGACAATAGGGACCATGTTGGATCATCTCTATAGTTATGATGATCTTACATCCTATGTTTGGGGAAATAATTATTATTAAAATAATCATTTCCTGATCTCACAGATACAGAGAACATATTGGTGGTTACAAGAGGTGTTTGGTAGCAGACTGGGAAAAATGGGTAAAGGTACAAACTTCTAGTTTTTAAATAAATAAGTCCTAGAAGTGCAGTGTGCAATATGGTGTCTATAGGTAATAATACTGTACTGTATATTTGAAAGTTGCTGGGAGAGTAGATCTTAAAAGTTCTCACCATAAGAAAGAAAGATTACCTGTGTGGTGATGGATGTTAACTAGACTTATTTTAGTGATTATTTCATAAGGTATTCACTGTTGTACCACTGAAACTAATATAATGTTATATGTCAATTAGATCTCAAATTTTGAAAGTAATAATAGCTTCCATTTCCTAGAGAATTATCTGACTATGAAACCCAGTTTTTGGTTTGCACAATATAATTACTGGAATTATGGTCCATAGTAGGGCCATATTTTAAAAAAAATACAGTTTTGGACCTTATTTCTCAGTTGTTTCTGGGACAAAGTCAGAAGACCATCTTGAGGAGATTAATATAGTTAGATTCTAGCTTATGTTATTAAGCCATCAGGAAGGGTACTGATGAACATTATAAGGAAAACTGAATTTTAAGTAGAAATTATAATAATTATTAGTTTTTCAGTCTGTTTGATGCAAATTTTGAGGTCACAGTGCTTCCACTAAAACAGTAATCAATACTCAAGTTTTCCTACAGAAGTTCCATCTTTTAAAAGATTTTTGAGTTTATTTTAGACCTTCCTTTACACATGTGAACAAATTATTTGGCCTTTCAGTTAATAACATCTGAGTATTTTTATAGATTACCTTTAGAGTTATTATGAGCTCTAATAATGGTATTAGGAACTGGAAATGTTTCTTTTACATGGACATCACCTAAAATTATTGAAATTTCAAAGTTCTTGGTTCCACCAACAGAAGAAAAATAAATGAATCCGAGTGCCTTGAAGAAGAAAGGTATATAAATCAGTTTCAGTTCAGTTCAGTTCAGTAGCTCAGTCATGTCTGACTCTTTGCAACACCATGGACTGCAGCACACCAGGCTTCCTTGTGTATCACCAACTCCAGAAGCTTGTTCAAACTCATGTCCATCAGGTCTGTGATGCCATCCAGCCATCTCATCCTCTGTTTTCCCCTTCTCCTCCAGCCTTCAATCTTTCCCAGCATCAAGGTCTTTTCAAATGAGTCAGCTCTTCGCATCAGGTGGCCAAAGTATTAGAACTTCAGCTTCAGCATCAGTCCTTCCAATGAATATTCAGGACTGATTTCCTTTAGGATGGACTGGTTTGATCTCCTTGCAGTCCAAGGGACTCTCAAGAGTCTTCTCCAACACCACAGTTCAAAGCATCAGTTTCAGTTAAGGGTAAATAATCATATTCCTTCACACTTTAAAAGAATATTTGAAAGAGGGATGACTTTCACCTCTTGAAAAGGATGGAGGAAGAGGGGTAAAAAGAGGACTTGGGAGAAGTTTCAGCTGAGGGGAAAAAGGAGTAGCCAGGAAAGGCTGCAGACAAAAGGTGAGCAGTTAATTGTGCTGGGCAGCTAGGGATTGTAAAGAAGAGCTCTTCCTTTGGCATGAACTACCTGAATTAAAACGATTCTCTTGAGATTACAACACCTCATGCCCTGAGTCCCCTCTGGTACTGATTGAAGGCTGTTGAATATGTCTTCTAGGAGCTTGACACTCACTTTTGCCCAAATATGACAGGGATTATGTCCTGTGGAACACTGGTGGTTTGTTAGTCATAGAACTTGTCATCTAATATTTTCTTATTCATTGCCATGCTCACTTGCTCAGTTGTGTCTGACTCTTTGCGACCTCATGGTCTATAGCCCACCAGGCTCCTCTGTTCATGGAATTTTCCAGGCAAGAATACTACAGCAGGTTGCTGTTTTCTACAACAGGGTATCTTCCTGACTCACGGCTTGAACCAGTGCCTTCTGCATCTCCTGCATTAGCAGGTGGATTCTTTACCACTGAGCCACCACAGAGGTTAGCAGATGGTTTCTATAAAGACCCATAGAGTAAATATTTTTTACTTCATGGGCTATATAGTCTCTGTCATGACTACTGAACTCTGCCATTGTAGTGTGAAAGCAGCCATAGATAATCAGTAAATGAATGGATGTGGCTGTGTGCCAATAATACTTAATTTACAAAAACAGGTGGTAAGTTGGATTTGTCCCATGGCTATAGTTTGTCAGACCCCTTCTATTGCAATATATGGTATTTCTATTATGGATCAATAGACTGGCTTAGAAAGCTAACTACTTTCCTAGAATAGTTTCCCGAAAAAGTTGCAGATTAAAAATAGATAGGAACCTGACCCAGTACTAGATTTGGTAAATTCCTTAAAGAAATGTAAAAGTCTTTGGAAGTATATAAATAGTGTCTAGAAATTGGGTTGCAGTATTTTCTATTTGTGTAGATTTTATAGCTCTTTTTCATCTGTGAAGTAGAAATAATAACGCCTACCTAATAAAAAGGCCACGGCCATCAATTGCCATAACATAGGTAAATGCCCATTACAGCAGCTCTGATGTGCAGTAGACCTTCAGTAAACATTAGTTTTCTTCCTTCTTCTCCATATGCCAGTAAGGTACAACAGCTCTTTATTTCACTAAAATATCCATTGTTGACTTAAAGACATAGTCTTCTTACTGCTTGGACACAGCTCATAGTTTTCAAGAGCTCTGCATCTAGCTTAATACTATGAGGTTGTTGGCTTTCCATTTTCTTCATTTCCTATATTATATGTAATGTATATTTAAATATATGCATGCTGTGTTGTATATTAGTCATGTCTGACTCATTGCAGGCAGATTTTATACACACACACACACACACACACACACATATTTACGTATATGTGTGCTTTTGTATACATATTGGGCTTCCCTGATACTTATGAGCAAAAAACTGTGCCAAGCTTTTTTATACTTATTGTCTCATTTAATCCTTACAATATTTTATAAAATTATCCTCAATAATTATCCCTTATCATCCCCATCTTATAAATGTGAAACTGATAGAGCACTTAATGTAATCTACCTGCAGTCACACATGCAGAAGCAGCTGGTATTGAAACTCAGGGCTTCTAGTTATAGTGTCCATTTTCTTAATAATGATGATTAAATATGTTTTAAATTAATTTTAAAAATAAAATAATATTTAAATGCAATGAAACTACTTACTATTGTTTTGATCATTTTGACTTAATAACTTCGTTATTTATGGGTTACTTGCCCAACACTAAAGAACTGGGTTGAAAATGCAATGTGTGGTTTATAATTGGTCAGTTCATCCCTACCTTTGAATCTGCACAGAAGCCGCTTGCAAATAAATCTAGATCTCCATTTGGCACACTCCACAAAGCATTCTAAACAATTCAGTGTGTTCACATGATGAGATTCCCATTATTTATGCATGAAGAAAATATGCCATTTCCCATGCACTGAGCCAGGGAGGAAATTATTCAGTCTTAGTAATATTAGACCATGGGTCTTCCATTTATCTGGAAATGGTCATGTCATGCTGGGGAGAATAATGGTTCAGATCCTTCTCCTTCCTTCAAATATTATGTCAAAATTACATTGATCAAAATAAATAAAACCTTGTATCACTGTGTCAAGGCTATAAGAAGATAGAATAAGCCAGCACAAACATTAAAAATGAACATGTTAGAGAGTCTGCCTTGAATTGTGAATTCTATTCATTTTTACCTCTTCCAAGGTTCTTGTTTTCCTCTACTCAGAAAGTTACGTGGAAATTTTATACTTCTATTGAAATAAACAGCATGTTCCCCATTTTTTAAAAAAAGGCACTGTTTCATTAAAAAAAAAATAATAACTTGCATTTACAAAGTAAGGGAATAACTGGACCTCATTCAAGTTAGTTTGTGAATGTGCCCAGCTACTAATCTGAATTCTCTCTTTTGGATAGATTAAAAACTAGTCTTTCCTCAATGCCAGCCTCTTCTTTGAAGTCATTTACCTCAGTTCTCAAAGACAAACTGTAGTATTGCTGAAAAATAACATATTTGTTATCACTTAAGGAAAAGCCATTTGCTATAATGAGTTAAACTTACTCATCTTTCAACTACTACCACCTATAGCTACAGTAAGATTTGAATTAGGTGGTCTTGGATAATTTTCTAAAAAAAGTTCAGAGACATCTCCACCCACCCTACCTACATGAAAGCTCATGAATTTAAATTTAGGGAATCAGTCCTAGAATGGCCTTATTCCTTGCCAGGAGGAAGAGAATCCCCCCCTTTTGCTATGTATTACAAGTTTCTAGTTTGGGCATCTGAAAATTGGGTTTCTGTTGAAGCCTCTCCCAGTATGATTTCCTACTTAACTGCTGTCTGATTCAGGGAGATAAAAGAGGAAGAAAGCAACAAAATGTCTGGGTTCTTTCAAGATGAGAAATGTTTATAGATGAGGAAACTAGGGCTCAACAAAGTTACAAAACTTGCCCCTAAATCTCACAACTTTCAGGGGTGAATTAGTTCTGTTTGGTCCCTGTACCCATCCTCTTAACTAGAACATCCCATTCCATTTGCAAGGAAATTGGAGATATCCAAGCACACAAGACTTGCTAATAGAGGGGCAGGTACTGAAGCCGCAGAGGCAGCAGGGAACTCTAGTCTAGAAGAGCTCTGTGGGCTCTTTGACAAGTCATTACCCTTCTCTGTGCCTCAGTTTTGTTATCTGTACAGTGGGGATAATAATAAATTCTTGAAACACAGAACAATTGCTGCCTCACAGTAAACTATACATACTAGCTATTGCTGGGATTTAGGCATCCTCACCTCTTTTGTCTTATACTGTTTATTGCTTAGAACAGATAGATGAATATGTGATTCAGAGATGTAGTTTTTTATACATCAGAACAATTTAGGGGAACTTGAGGTTATATTGAGAATAGCAATTTTTTTCTCTCTCACTATCCATATTCTATATTAAACTACCATAATTCTCCTCTTTTTTCTGCTAATCCTGCTGCTTCTTGATCCTTAGGCAACTATCCTCAGTTCTTGTTAGTTACTACTAATCCCTACTGTGATTTTGCTGATAGCTAAAATGTTAGATGATAAGGAATGTTATATTTTAATGGCAGATACTTGAAAAATTAAAATGCTCCCTGACCCTAGGAAGGAAACTTTCTGCTGATCAAAGGATGTAGGGCTCTGTGACAACCTAGAGGAGTGAGATGGAGTGGAAGTCGGGGGGGAAGTTTCAAGAAGGAGGGAACATATGTAAACCTGTGGCTCCTTCATGTTGATATGTGGCAGAAACCAACACAATAATGTAAAGCAATTATCTTCCAATTAAAAATAAATAAATTTAATGATAAAAAACGAGTATGTAGGGGGTAAATATCTAGGGATACAGGAAGAGATAATCACAGCCAAAGAAAGGAACACATTAACCTGGCATTGAAAGGTACCATCTTTGCACAATTTTTTTTTGTTGTTCTATTTCAGCATTAATTTAAAAGGTAAACTTTGAAAGGAAGATGAATTCTAATTTAAAGAAGTTTGCTTATCATTTTTCAGAATTCTGTTTGGATTTCTCATATTTTTTCTGCTGCCACAGGTCTGAAAGTCAGTCCAGTGATAAAATTGGGGGGAGTTTATAAATACAGAGTGTTCACACATGACCTGTAGCTTTCTCTTCTAAATAATGTGATATTTGGCTCCATGCTGCCTACTAAGCTCCTGCCCACTTCATTTTATCTGTTCTCTTGGTAATGAAGTAGGTTCCCTGCCCTGTGCATGTCTGCAGGTTTTTATCATTCAATATTCAATATATACAAAGGAATCTTTGTAATATGCAGCTTATAGAGCATATCATTTTGGAACTATAATATTGTCAACATATTGCATCTTCTTTCTCCCACTAACCATCTCTTTCTTCCCAGCTCACCAGGTAATAACTATCCTACATTTTGTGAATTTCATAATCCTTCTATTTTTAAACACTTCCTAAAATATCACATATGTATGTATTTTTTAAAATCTTGCTGCTTAAGTATGATCTTGCTGCTTAAGATCTGTAGCAATGGTGCCATCTGGGAGCTTATTAGAAATATGGAATCTCAGATCTATTGAATCAGAATCTGCATTTAATAAGTAATCAACTCATATGCATATTAGTTTGAAGAGCATTGTGCCAAATGTATTATTTTGTTTTCCGTGGAGTTTTTGCCTTATTTTCTCGTTTGTTTCTTGTGTTTAAACATCAGAAGAAGGGTATAGTGTTTGTAGTCTACTGCCACTTGCTTTGCTAACTTAACAAGGCATTTATTTCTAAGATTCATCCAAGTTGCCTCGAGTAGTCATTTATGGCTTCATGATGTAACATTTGTGTGGACATCCCAGAATTTATTTTTTCTTTTATTGCGAAGAATTGAGGTGGTGTCTGGCTTTTTGTTATAAAGCCTAATCCTGCTACAAACACTCAGGTGCATGTCTCCTGGCGTGTGTGTGTGTTTAAGCGATTCTCTGCACTAAGTACCCAGGAGTGGAATGGTGAATATTGGTCTATGTTAATAGTCACTTTTACAAGATAATGGTAGATCATTTTCCCACCAACAATGTATAAGAATTCCTATCTTTACCAACAACATCAGGCTTCTTACTTCTTTGCCAACCTGGTGGATAGTACATGCCTTCTCACTGTGATCAGAACGTGCATTTCACTTGATTACAAAAAAGACTAATCAATTTTTCTTAAGTTTCATGACCATTCAGCTTTCCCCTTCTGTGAAATGCCTTGTCGTATTTTTTGACTGTTTTTCCATTATTTCTTTCTTGATTTATAGGAGTACTTATTTTAAAATAATGCTTTGAGAATTACATGTATTTCAGTATTTCTCCCAGATTATGACTTGTCTTCTCACTTTCTTAATGGAAGTTCTACATGCTAATGTAGTTTGGTTTATTAATCTTTTCTTTCATTGTTAGTATTTCTTGTAACTTTTAAAAAGAAGATCCTCTCTGAAATGAAAATTGGGGTATATATGTCTTCTAGAATCGTGATTTTTCGTGGGGTATATGCCCAGTAGTAGGATTGCTGGGTCATATGGTAGTTTTATTGCTAGTTTTTTGTGTTTTTTTTTTTAAGAAATCTCCATACTGTTATCCATAGGCTGTATCAATTTACATCCCTACCAACAGTGCAAGGCAATTCTCTTTACTCCACATCCTCTCCAGCATTTAGTTTTTATAGATTTTTTGATGATGGCCATTATGACTGGTGTGAAGTAATAAATACCTCTGTAGTTTTGATTTGCATTTCTCTAATAATAAGCAATGTTGAGCATTTTTTCATGTGTTTATTAGCTATCTCTATGTCTCCTTTGGTGATACATCTGTTTAGGTCTTCTGACCATTTTTTGATTAGGCTGTTTATTTTTCCGATATTGAACTGCCTGAAACTGAAAGTGAAAGTCGCTCAATCATGTCTGTCTCTTTGCCACTCCATGTACTATAGAGTACATGGAATTCTCTAGGACAGAATACTGGAGCAGGTAGCCTTTCCCTTCTCCAGGGGATCTTCCCGATCCAGGGATCAAAACCCAGGTCTCCCACATTGCAGATGGATTCTTTACCAGCTGAGCCACAAGGGAAGCCCAAGAATACTGGAGTGAATAACCTATCCCATCTCCAGGGGATCTTCCCAACCCAGGAATTGAACTGGGGTCTCCTGTATTGCAGGCGAATTCTTTACCAACTGAGCTATCAGGGAAGCCCCTTGAATTTCCTGAGCTGTTTTTATATTTTGGAGATTAATCATTTGTCACTTGCTTCATTTACAATATCAGGACATGGAAGCAACCTAGATGTCCATCAACAGATGAATTGATAAAGAAGTATGGCACATATATAAAATGGAATATGACTTAGCCACAAAAAACAACGAATTTCAGTCAGTTCTAGTAAGGATGAGAAAAGAGGCTGTTAAACAGAGTGAAGTAAGTCAAGAAGAAAAAAAAAGATTTTATATATTGTAAAGGTCTATGTCTGCGGTCTTTATTTTGCTTCGTTAGATATTTTATTTATCTTATGATAGTACTACTGTAATTATTAATACTGTATTTATTAATACTGTAAATTTATTAATTTACTGTTTCATATGTGGATAATGACACCATCAGAGAATAATGAATTTTGTTCCTTCTTTTCAATCCATATTATCTTCAATGTACTGTTTGTGAGTTTGTTGTGTGTTTTATTAAGCTGTCTAGGATCGATGGCTTAATTTTGACTAGAAGTATTTATAATGAGCATTTGTATCTTGTCCCTCACAAAAGATATTTCTAATATTTCCACTAACATCTTTTCAGCTCTCAACTGCTATACTAGATTACCTACCCACTGATATTATTAAACAACTCATCCACTGACATTTTCATTTCAGAAGTTCTATGGTGAGTTTCTCCCTTTGTCACCCAGGCAAATCACAGCTTTTCAACTCAGTTTGGCCAGGGCTCAAGTCCAGGCTTTGAACTAAACAACTACCTGGACTGAGCCCAGTGCTGACCTGGCTGCCTTCCTGAGCTTCAGCTTCCTCACATGAAAAATGAAGTTAATGCTAATAATCCTCCATCTCAAGGAACCCAGTCACTATAATATTCAACTCAATTTAATAGGAACTCTGTAAAATGAAAAAATCATCTTTCTATTTTCTGAAACAAGTGGAAGACGCATACATTTTGCCTACCAATATCTATCATGTTACTTTTTAGTGTCTCAAAGTGTAAGATTAAGTCTTCTTAATATATAGACTCTTAACTACTTTAGTCTTTGCTAGTTAGGCCTAATTTCATAGTAACAGGCTACCTTCTTATAATCTCTTTTTCATCTTTGATATTGAGAGCGACATTTCAAGGCACAGTGATTCTTTTTTTGAATTTAACTAACAAACACTAGAAGTTTAGCACCCTCTCTTAAAAGCCAGCCAGAAGCTTTTGACAGATGGACATTTAGCACCTGAATAATTATCCTTCAGTTCTCACAAATCAGTTATTTTGAAAGTTCTATGACATATTCTGAGGGATTTGGTAATATCTACTCATTTTAAGTGTATTACTGCTGTATGACTGACCATGATTTTTTAGTTATTTTAATGATAAAGCAATATACAGCTTCAAGGACTAATGAATATCTTGTTTTCTTATATATAGATATATACTCTGTGTGTGTGTGTGTGTGTGTGTGTATATATATATATATATATATATATATATACACATACAGAGAGAGAGAGACAGAAGTGTAATCTCTTTCCCTGAAATAAACATTTTCTTTACTTAGAATAAAAATTTGTCTCCCAGGCATAATTTCATATTTTTCTACATATTTAATAATCTCTCTTCAATAAGGCATAGTCTTTTGAAGCCATTTGCAATGATTATTAGGTGTCTGATTCAATTTAATTAAGTCTAAAATTCAATTCTGTGTTGCTCTGAATATAAGTGGCAAATTCACCATTCTCACCATGACCCACATGGTCCTCCTTGATCTGTCCCCATTTCCAAATAGCCTCCAGCTCACTTCATCCCAGGCCATTCATCAGCTTGCTATTCCTCAAATATAACAGACTTGCTGTTAGGTTGGGGTCTGTGCACTTGCTTTTTCTATAGCCTGGAACACTGGCGTACTCCCTTAACTTTGTTCAGGTTTTTACTTCAATTCTACCCTATCAGAGAAGTCTCCCTTGATCACCATTTACAAACTCTCGTATATCATACTCTGAGTTCTTAATTTCTGTCAGTTTGTTTTACAGCACTTCACCATATCAAACATATTTATATCTTTTCCTGGTGTTTATTCTGGCCTTTCCAATTAAAACAGATGAGCCAGAACTTTTCTGTTTTATTCAGTTCTTTTACTCCAGAACTTAGTGGTTGGTTCATATTTAGTGTTCAATAAATATTGGATGAATTAAGTAATTAATGTTGAGACAATCAGGTGCACAGGTGTTTTCTATGTAGAGTTAGGGCACAAGGCTACAGTCAACATCTGCAGGAGACTGGCACAAACCTTTTAGTCTCTGCTGAAAGATTCATTATGATTTTCAAAATGTTGAAATGTAAGAAAGAAGTGCATTGTTAAAAAGATTAAATAAAATAATGCATGAGAAGTGTTTGGCAGAGTGCCAAAAGTTAAATACTCAGTAAATGTAATAAACCTACTTCCATCTAAATTCATCCTTTCCCATTTCTCTCCTGTCACAATGGAAATGTTGTCTTCAGGCTTATTGTTGTTGTTCAATCACTAAGTTGTGTCTGACTCTTTGTGACCCCATGGACTGCAGCACTTCCCTGTCCTTCACTGTCTCCCAGAGTTTGCTCAAACTCATGTCCATTGAGTCAGTGATGCTATCCAACTATCTCATCCTCTTTTGCCCCCTTCTCCTGCCCTCAATTTTTCCCAGCATCAGGGTCTTTTCCAGTGTGTTGGCTCTTCTAGTCTTTTGTATTATTTAAGGCAAAGTCTTTCATTTGTATCTTAGAGTTTAGTCCACCCTCACCTTCTCAGAGACAGCACTTACCTTCCTTCTTCCTCTCCTATCCTTGTTTTGCATCCTACACATCAACCCTAAAACCTTAAAACCAAATCCTTGATTTGGATCCTCTTTGCATCCTACCCATCAACCCTAAAACCTGGTCCACCCAGAAAGGGTCCTTAATGATAACTGACATAAAGTCACCCTATTACCTTGAGGGGGCACTTCATAAGAAGTGATTCATCATCAGATGTTTGCATACTGCCTATCTGTCCTCACATATTTATAGAATCACTTACCATTTTCTGAATGTCCAATGCTGCATAATTTCTCTCATCTCTTAAGTTTTTGCCTATGTCAGTTTCTGCCCAGTTGCCTTTACCCTTTGACATTCCCCAAGGTATACACTGAGCGACTTCACTTTCACTTTTCACTTTCATGCATTGGAGAAGGAAATGGCAACACACTCCAGTGTTCTTGCCTGGAGAATCCCAGGGACAGGGGAGCCTGGTGGGCTGCCGTCTCTGGGGTCGCACAGAGTCGGACACGACTGAAGCAACTTAGCAACAGCAACAGCAACAAAAGGTATACACATACACAGTCACACAAATATATTCACGCAAAATGAGATTAGCTAATTCTGATTTGCACTTGAGGTCTTAGTTGTATCCAGCTTGGATACAACTCTTTCATTGTGAAGACTCACTGAGTCCTATGAATTGAATGTCCCTCCTGTGTTTCCACTGCAGACACTACATAACTCTATCAACTCTCCCTCTCTCCTTCTCTTTCTCTTTCTCTCTCTCTCTGTATCTCTCTCTCCCTCCCATGCATCCTCTTTCTCTGCCTCCCTCTCTCCCTTCCCCACCCACTGACTTACAGCTTCTAAGCTCCTTGAGTACAAGTATTTTTTTATGTAAATTAATGAAACACCAAAGTCTACATGAGAATTGTGTTCATACTCAGTCGTTCATTGTGTCTGACTTTGTGACCCCATAGACTGTAGCCCGCCAGGCTCCTCTGTCCATGAGATTTCCCAGGCAAGAATACTGGAGAGGGTTGCCATTTCCTCCTCCAGGGAATCTACCTGAGCCGAGGATCAAACCTGCATCTCCTGCACTGGCAGGCAGATACTTTACCACTATATAAGCTACACTTTTAACTTAAATTGACAAGTGGAGTGGAGTCATTAGAAAGCTACAAATTTGCTTTCTGGTAGTACTGAAACCTGTGTGTCAACCAACAAGTTGCTGCTAAATTAGCATTAATATGCTAGCCAAAGGCAGATATGCTTAAGACAAGCATTTCTTACTTTAACATTTATTGCATATTCCTGTTTGTTTTATATTAGAGAAAAAGTGACAGGAAAATGACTTAATATATCAGAAACAACGGGAAGGAGACTTTAGTACTAGTATTTATCATGGTAATATTGACAATACATACAACTTAATACATGTACAGACTTTCACAATTTTCAGAGTGCTTTTATGGCTCTAGAAAATACTAAAAAACATTGAAAATCTAGGGAAAATCTAAGACTGAATGCATCCTTTGTTTGTTTATAACTAGGCATCTGATTGGCCTTATGACAATATTGCTAGTGAAAATTTTTCAACTTTATGCTCTTTCACATTGAATTAATGCATCCTATTAAAATAATACAGGTGTTCAAGTATACATAGTGAGTGAGTGAAGTCGCTCAGTCATATCCGACTCTTTGTGACCCTGTGGACTGTAGCCCACCAGGCTCCTCCGTCCATTGGATTCTCCAGGCAAGAGTACTGGAGTGGGTTGCCATTTCCTTCTCCAGGGGATCTTCCCAACCCAGGGATCGAACCCAGGTCTCCTGCATTGCAGGCAGACGCTTTAACCTCTGAGCCACCATATGCAAAAAAAGACTCATATGGAAAACAGTATAGAAGTTCCTTTAAAAAGTAAAAATAGAGCTACCATATGATCTAGCAATCTGACTCCTGGGCATATATCTGGAGAGAGCCATAAATGGAAAAAAAAAAAAATACATGTACTTCAGTGTTTATAGGAGCACTATTTACAATAGTTAGGACACAGAAGCATCCTAAATGTTCATCAATAGAGGAATATATAAAGAAGATGTGGTACATATACACAATGGAATATTACTCGGCCATAAAAAAAGAACAAACTAATGGCATTTGCAGCAACATAGATGGACCTAGAGTTTGTCACACTGAGTGAAGACAGCCAAAGAAAGACAAACATCACATGATATTGCTTCTATGTGGAATCTAAAAAGGGGGGGTACAAATTATCTATAAAACAGAAATGGAGTCAGATGTAGAAAACAAACATGCTTAACAGGGGCTAAGTGGGGATAAATTGGGAGATTAGGACTAATACATACACACTACTATGTATAAAACAGATAACTAACAAGGACCTACTGTATAGCACAGGAAATTCTACTCAATACTCTGTAACAGCCTATATGGAAAAAGAACCTAAAAAACAGTGGATATGTGGATATGGATTCTTTGCTGTACACCTGAAACTAACACAACACTGTAAATCAACTATACTCCAATAAAAATTATGTTTCATTGAAATCCTCCTCCCATCACCAAGTTAGAAATAGACTCTTAGTTATCATAACTTACCATTTATCATTTACTTTTGTGTTCTGGATAGAAATGATGCCTGCTGTCTCCTAGCTTTCAATTGACAACATTTCTATCAGAACTCTCCATCATTATTGACAGCAATGTTCTCCTTGTTAATTGCCCAGCAGCATATTGAGTGACTGGCTAGCTCTCTAGGGCAGATTTGAAAGGCATTGGCAGAAAAGGACAGTGATAGTGAGGTACAATACTCTTTCTCACAGTAATGGCACCAACTAACTGCTTATTTAGGTTTTTTCAGAAAAGAATACACTGATCTTTTACCTGGACTTTTCACTTTTTATACACATGTGTTTTATGTAAGCAGTGAAAGCTTTCAAAAATGCTCTATACACACCCAATAGTTGTAAACACCCTCTTACACCATGCCCATAAAACTCCATCTACAATCACTCAATGGAAACAATGGACAATTTATATTAAAAATGGACATATAAGCATGGAAAACCAATGAATCAGTGGTATGTTCTGGTTGTTTCAAAAATGACTAGGCAACTCCTAGATTAATGAAAAGATTTTTTAAGTAGATGACTTGGCATGCTCATTTTAAACAGTATAAGTTTCTTTTGATATATAGACAACTAGAGTAATAGATAAAATATATATTTTCATGAGATCTGGGCTCTTAAACTGGTTTTCCCAGAAAGTAAGTGCCATAGGGAAGTCAACAAAGAGCACCTGGAGTGTCTTTGCAACCACATAATGAGGGAGTAGGTCTGGATCAGTAGTTATTGATATATTGAAATCAATTGGTAGTAGTTATTGATATATTGAAAGTTTTTTTAAGTACTCTTGTCTGGGTCCTACCCTGAGAAATACTAATTTCATTTGTTGTGGCACGTCAATGATTTCTAAATTTGTCTGAACCAGAATCACCTGGCAAACTTGATTGCCATACAAAGTCCAATGTCGTATCCTAATTCAAGGAACCAGGGCCTTGCATGCTTGATTTGCTCTCCAAGTGATTCTGATAACATCCTAGTTCGAAATCACTGGTCTAGCGTTCAGCATCAGACGTTTTTAAGTCCTCCAGGTGATACTCCCTAGACGCAGCCACAGCTGGGGACCACTGATGAAGATAATATTTAGGATTATTCCAAGTCTGGCAGGAATAATCAGATTTCTAGCTTTTATTAAACATTTATTGTATACAAGGTATTGTGCTAAGTATTATTTCACTCAGTAATCAGCAGACTCTGAGAAATAGTAATAGTACAATCTTGCATTTAAGAGAATGAAGGATTCATAACTCAGCTAAAGTGACGTGAATAGGAAGTGATAGGCTGGAATCCAAGTTGTCTTACTTCAGATATCATACAATTAACTATGACATCAATAACCTTTTGGAATTATAAGAGAAATTGAAAACTCTAAGTGGGGAACACATTAGAACGTAGTAAAATTATTTTTTATACTTAAAAATATACTTGACTTGTAATTATATAATTAAAACAAAGAAATCATTTTATAAATAAATGGAGGATATAGGGAAAGTGTTTATAAAATAAAAGGAAGTCAAAAGTTGACAGTTTTAGAGAAGCAGCTTCGATTTCAATTATTCTGTTTATTCCAGAAAGGAGACCATAAATTGCTTGTACCACTAGTACTTGAGGAGTGAACATAAAAATTACATATGAAGATATTTTGTCATAGTTATATTGAGGGGAAAGGTGTCAAGCATTTCAGGGGAAAGAAGAAATGTGTATACTTCTTTGAAATGGTTCCAATTGTTACTAACTCAATGAATTGAGGGGGAAAAAAGCAGTTTATACTCCATAAACTTGTTTTTTTCTCCTCACATGTTTGGAAAGATATCAGTTCAATACCTTCCTAGGCATGGAAAATGCGTTGGCCACTGCAATTAGTCACAGTTGGGTCTGTGAAGGGGAGAGAGAGTGCCTCAGTCAAATATTACTATGGTTTTGGTCATATAAAGAGGAAAGTGGCACCTGGGAGACTGCCCTGCTTCTCTCAGGACCCAGCCTTTCTCAGGTTTGTGAAAAAGACACATATGGCAGAGTGCCAACACCAAAATGTTGGAAGAAGGGACATTTCCTACCACCAAAAAATAAAGGGAAAAAACCCAGAAAGAGATACCAAGGGTCTTTTTGCACAATAGCAAATTTAATTGCTTCCAGTTAGAGAAGGGGACACTTGCACATTTTATAAACTGCCTTTACTAACGAGCAAAGTTTGCATTTATTTTTGTTGATGTTATTTCCTGATTGGTGTTTACACTGAGCATTCACTGTACGGAGAACACTGAATTTTCAGCACTCTGGAGGGTCTGTGAGATGGTTCCTGATTCTGGTATTTTGGTATTCACTATATGATGTGCCTAAAATGTACATATTCAATTATGTGAAGACTGAGTGTGTGCAGAGAACAGAATAATTATGCTGCCAACAAGCCATTGTGAGCCCTAAATGTATTTATATTTCAAATAATGGATGGTTTTGTGGTAACTCCCACAAAGACTAATTTTAGGACTATTTTAACAGTGAGTAAATGATGTGTGATCTGTAAGTAATGTAGTATTATTTTTAAAAGGTACAGGAAAAAGTATATATTATTCTGAAATTCTCTTGATTTCTCCAAAACATTTAACATGGCAGGAAAATACTAATTAAAGGAAGACAAATAAAAATTGAGTTTGGATTTTAGTGTCAAATGTGACTAATTTCTGTGGACTAATAATGATACAACATGTTTTAGAACACATTGGTACTGGAGCTGTGTTCTGTTGAAAGTGGCGGAAAGGCAAAATTGCAAGCAGGTGCTTATGATGGAAACCACTGAAGATAACCAGAGGCTTGTAACAGAAAAGGTAACCCAACCTTAACTACGGTCGGCTAACTCAGCCGTGGCAAGGGGGCTTGCCTTGATTTCCAACTCGGACCACTCCTGGAAATCTTCATCACAGAAGCAGCAACAACACAGCTACCAGCTGGAGGGAAGATCTTTAAGAAGAAACTTTGGGCATTCTCCCTGCTATGATCCACACAATACTTAATCCTATGTCAGGGAAAGAGACTGAATTAATCCTAATATTGGATCCTCGCCCAGATCCAGTTTTTCAGCGTCGCGTACATACACCATTCAGGGCAACTTTGCCAGCTTTGCCAGGTCACATCCCTTTTCTCTGGAAGCTCCAGCATGGGGCTCATCGTCAACAAGCTCTGATAATCAGCCAGGACCCACCCAACTCCATTTCTCCAGGAGGACTGAGGCAAGCGGGAGGTGAAGAGGAAACCTCGGGGGCAGTAGGGGGCCGTGGAGGGAGGGAGGCGGGGGCAAGGGAAGGGGAAGGATCAGGAGGACAGGTCTGACTCCTGACTGGCTGGGGTGGTTGTGGAGAAAGTCACAGCTCAGGCTCACCAGTCAGGAGCTGTCCAACTTTTCAGCAGCTCCGGGATCAAGGTTCGGGTGCCCTGGACCGAGGAGGCGGCTCCTCTGGCCGCTGTTGCTGCTGCTTCTGCAGCTCCAGCTGCTAACAATTCCTGCTATCACCGCCGGCGCCGGGAGGAAGGAAGAGAAAAAGCAAGGGAGCACCGACCATTGGCGAAGCCGCGCATCTCGCGCCTTAGTCTTGGAGACTTGGGGAGCCCAGGAGCGTGCCTCTGGCACAAGCACGGTGGAGGGAGCCCTGTCGTGTTCTGTGACCTCTCCCGCTGGCAGAGCCCCCTTTCGGTCGTCTGGAGCCTCTGGTGGCTTCAAGTGGGAAGCGGAGCCCAGCCTCAGCTCGGCTCCTGAAGCGGCGGCGGCGGCAGCATCGCGGAGGCGCTCTGGCCGGCGTGGTGAACCCAGCTGGGCAGCAGGGCGCGGAGCCGCGAGCCACGATGGAGGCAGAGGGCAGCAGCGTGCCGGCCCGGGCGGGCAGCGGCGAGGGCAGCGACGGCGCCGGCGGGGCCGCGCTCAAAGCCCCCAAGCACCTCTGGAGGCACGAGCAGCACCACCAGTACCCGCTCCGGCAGCCCCAGTTCCGTCTCCTGCACCCCCATCACCACCTGCCCCCGCCGCCGCCGCCCTCGCCCCAGCCCCAGTGTCCCCTGCAGCCACCGCCGCCCCCCCTGCCGCCGCCCCCGCCGCCGCCGCCCGGGGCGGCTCGCGGCCGCTACGCCTCGAGCGGGGCCACCGGCCGCGTCCGGCACCGCGGCTACTCCGACACCGAGCGCTACCTGTACTGCCGCGCCATGGACCGCACCTCCTACGCCGTGGAGACCGGCCACCGGCCCGGCCTGAAGAAATCCAGGATGTCCTGGCCCTCGTCGTTCCAGGGACTCAGGCGGTGAGTGGAGAGCGCCCCCTCCCCTATTCAGGCAAGGGGTCACCTCCCCAGCTCTCAGAATCTCCTCGATGGTCCATTTACCCATGCCTTCCTGGACCCTGGGCCAAATTCTATTCTGGGAATCGCGGGAGGGCCAGCAGGGGCGTGTCTGTCCTTGCTTGAAAGGTTACTATTCAAGTGTGTGTAAGAGACCCCAAAAGTACGGCATCAATGTTGAGTGTGCATGTGTGTATAAGAGAGAGAGAGAGAGAGAAAGATTGAGCTTCCCAGACGTGTAGACCACCCACCCCTCTCCCCTCCCCACCCACTTCCACCCCACCCTCGCGAGTGAGACTTTAGCAGGCGAATTCCGATTTCTCTGGCTGGTGAAGGAGGGGGGTGGGGTGGGGGGGTGGGGGGCGTTGAGCCAGGAAAAGACCCAGTAATCTGTCTACAACCCCAGAGTAAGGCGGGGTGGGGTGGCGGGGCAGGGGTGGGAGAATGGGTGAGAAAGCTTGGTCCCACAATTGCAGTAAAAGCTTGAGAACAACTCTGTCAAGTCGGGAAGTAAATTGAACAGCGAAAGGGGAGAACAAACACGTGGGTGACGTGGAGAGTTTGGAGCAAAATGTTCAGCAATCCTTGGGAGAGGAAAGGAGGGAGAGATGGAAGAAGGGCGGGAGCGAGGATGCTGTGGGAGTTACACTGTGTCGGTGTGTGGTGTGTGCGAGCATGTGTGTATCGAGTGGTCCCTGCAGAATCTCAGAAAGAAAGCACCTCGTTTTAGCAGCAGGCGAGTTCGTAGAGATCTGATTGCAGTGATTTTCCCCTTAACATAAAGTGCTCCGGAAGACGGGGCATGGAAGTGGCATTTCACCGGAGTTTTAATAGATGCCTACCGCTCCAACTCCAAGAAAATATTCCAAGAGCGAGATACAGCTGCTCTGAGGAGTTAGCTCCAGATTCTCTTTACTCAGGAACTGGGGTGGAAGTTGGGCCCCTTTTCAGTCCCTTTCCTGGCAAGCGGAAACAGCTCCTTTTTCCCGTGTCCCGGCCCCTCAAAGCCACAAATCTCCTCCCCCACACGGACAGGAGCGCACACAAATGTTTGAGGAGCGGCGGAGCCTTGGCACACCTAATGGCAAAGCAGGGCTGTCGTCACCTATCTTAGGCTTGGGCAGACATTGATGGACTGCAAGTGCAAGCCGCCTATCTGTCTGATGGGTAACTGTAAACTGTACATCAGGGTTGGGTATGGAAACAGGAAAACCTGAGGCTGGAACTGTTTGTCCAATAGTAATTGACAGCAGGTTGGATTTATTAGAAAATCTTAATAGTGTTCAAATATGTTTTTGAGTTTCCTTCTTCTCTCCCTCCAGCCATCCATCCCTCCTCCCTCTTCCTTCCTTCCTTTCTCCCTCTCTCTCTTTCTTTTTCCTTCCTTCCCTTCCCTTGTCTTCGATTCCCTTCCTGTCTTTCTTTAATGAGCATGTCTCTCTGGGTTGTATACACTATGGTCAGAGGGAATCCAGCCAAATAGAATATCCCAACCCTGATGTGCATACACGCTCCTCACACCCTCTGCCTTCCTCTTAGCCCCAGGAGAGACATTGTTCCTGGTAATGTCATTGTACCTGTTAGATAAGAAGAGTGAAAATTATAGTTAATAATGTCAATTCAGATCAATTTAAATGCTAAAGATTGGTGTGATTTGCAGACATTCATAAAATTAATATGCAAGTTTCATTTTTAGAGTCCAGACTACTAAAACCCACATGTAGCTTTACTCTTTGAACAGGTGGGTGTTCTCCACTTGGGCTGAACAGTATATATGTGGGTCCTCAAAATGAAATAAAGGCAAGCATGGCACTTTGTATGTTTGACCTAGGAATAAAAGATTTTTATGAGACTGAGCTCTTGCTATATGGTTTAGCCTCTCAGTTGTGTCCAGCTCTTGCAACCCCATAGACTGTATGTAGCCTGCCAGGCTCCTCTGTCCATGGGATTCTCCAGGCAAGAATACTGGAATGGGTTACCATGCTCTTCTCCAGGGGATCTTCCCAACCCAGGGATTGAACCCAGGTCTCCTGCATTGCAGGCAGCCCCCTTACCAACTGAGCCACCAGGGAAGCTGCAGCCGTTAGTAAACATTAAATAAGAATCAGAGTTCTAGTGTACGTACTCTGTGGGTTGATTGACTTTGTAGAGCCTCTTAATTAACTTCATTTGTTAAAATAAAATAGAAAATGTTTGAGAGTGTGGAGGGAGAAAAATGAGCTAATTGGAATAGAGGTATTGCTTTGTTGATTTGAATTAATTTTTTGCTCTGTCCTCTACACTGATTAACTCTTCTATTTGAAATTTGTTAGAAAATGGTTCACAGAAAACTAAGCTATATAACATTTACACGTAACTTCCTCTGTGGTTCACCTGATAAATCATGGTTGTTCTATTTAAGGATCTTTACATCACTTATGTATTTTCCAAACACTTGAACATTGCATTTCAAAATTTCCTTAATATAGTTGCTTTTGCAAATAAATGTGTTTTTCAAGAAAGTGTGGTTATTACTTGCGTTCTTTAAAGAGAACAGTAGCAATGTTTAAAAATTATCCCCAAATTGCATTAATTATTTGAACCCATTAACAACACTGAGATGAAATAGCACTACGTCCACTTTATTGATAAGAACACTGAGACCTAGAGGATGTGAGTAACTTGTTCAGTAACGCATGGCCTTTGAATGTCAGAGCTAAAACTAAAACCTGTCTCCTGACTCAACAAAGGTGATGGGTGCTACTAAAAGAAATGTGTGTGGAACCTGGGTGTGTTGACAGAATCAAGAAAGATATAAAATGGAATATGAAGTTTATATTGATTGATACTACAGTTCATAAAGTCCAAATGAACCAAATATGAAATATGGTTTAAATCTACTTTTTAAAAAATGACAGCATAAGCTATGGAAGCAGTGAGAGATTTTAACCCTTATTTTTAACTTCTGCAATCCTGGCCGTGACACTTGTGTTAATGATTACAGGAGAGGCAAACCAGTGTATCTATTGACTTTATATAATAATATAATGATGAATATAAGAAGTGAATTATCAGAGAATCACATATAATCAGAAGATTTCAGGTTGTTTTCAATGATCTCCTAAGATGAAATAAGCATGTGAGACATGTGCAAAGAGTGTATGTTTGTGTGTGTATTCCTGTGTGTGCCATCATCCAAGTGGAAGGCTTAAATTGTCTGTCACGTTAACGTCTCTGAAAAGGCATCATGGATGGATGGATGAATGATTCCTTATGGATTATCAAGAAAAATATGTCTTTTAAAAGGGTAGTTTTAGAATGTATAGCAGCATTTCCAGATATTATGATCTTGACTAAAATTCCGGGAATTAGTTACAGTGTGTAAAGCAAAGAGAAAGATGTATATACTTGGTTGAATGAAAAAAAAATTGTATAAATAGGAAGGAGGCAATCCTCAGACCTTTCATGATCCATTCTTTTGATTCCACCTGGAAATGTAGGTATGTTGAATAAATTTTATATTAAATTGTATCTAACAAAGTAGATCCATTTTTTTTTAAAACAATGTGAAAGGAATTTGAAACAATAAAATTACCAGAGGAATGTCTTTGTTACGAAGAGAACCAAATGAAATATTTTAAAAATTAGCGCTTTTTAATATATATATGTATCAAATTAGTCATTTTAACCAGTAGTTCCTCAAAGTATAACAACTGTTTAAACTGATAAATGATCTACTTATTAAATTTCTTTTTACACAACAGAATATTTTCTTTACTAGTCTTTTCTAAATCTGCAGGAGTTGTATATTCTCAGTGACAAATTAATGCTGAACATCATTAATCATCAGAAAAATGCAAAGTAAATCCACAGTAAGATACCACATCACAACTGTTAAAATGGCAACTATCAAAAACACAAGAAAATAACAAATGTCGGTGAGGATGTGGAGAAAAGCAAACACTTGTGCACTGTTGGTGGGAGTGTAAATTGGTATAGTGACTGTAGGAAACAGTATGCAAGTTCCTCAAAAATTAAAAATACAAATTCTATATGATCCAGAAATTCCACTTCTGGGTATTTACCCAATGAAAAGGAAAACACTAATTTGAAAATGTGTATGCATTTGTATGTCCATCACAGTATAATTTATAATAGCCAAGATATGGAAACGGTCTAAGTGTCCAGTGATGGATGAATAAAGAAATTGTGATGTAATAGATGAAGGAATATTATTCAGCCATTAAAAAAGGAATGAAATTGTGCCATTTGACAACATGGATGGACCTTGAGAACATTATGCTAAATGAAATGTCACAGAGAAAGACAAGTACCAAATGTTATCTTTTACATGTATAATCTAGAAAAATAATAACTAAAAAAATAAACTCACAAAGAACAGACTTGTTGCTAGACATGGGGAGTTGCTGACAAAATTTCATATTTAAGTTTTAATAAGTAAAGACATTAAGCATATTATTTAAATATTTGGTGAATAAGAAAACATGGCAAAATTAATGTTTTTCACATTTCCTATACATATTGGCAAAACAGTATTAGACTTAAAAAAAAAAAAAGCACTGATTTCAACGTTTCTGTGTGTTCTGAGACTTTTGGTGTATCAGAAGAAAAATATCATGAATCCGTTACATTTTTCATTCTGAAATTGTATACGTGCCAAGTATGGGATGGAAAGGGGTGAGAGGAAGGAGGTAGAAGAGAAAAAAAGGTAAGAACCTATCTGCCAAGCATGGAATATAGGTAAGCGCTTCTCTGGTTCTGATTGAAACATCTTGGTCCAGTCGCCCACTTAGGGAGTAGTGATAGGGAAATCTATATCCTGCAATATCCACAAGATACATTTCTCTAAAACTATGCTAACTCTGTGGAAATGACAAGATGGGGAGGGACTTAAATTTAAACTAACCTGGCTACCACTGCCCAGCTTTTATACTTGAAGAAACATGTATCCTGCGGGGTTACATTACTTTACAGAATAGTTTCCTGGAAGAATAAGAACTACAATTTATAGCTACTTTATATCTCTTATTGTGGCTATGTTTTAACAATGACTGTCCTCGTTTCCCAGGTTATAGCCTGAAACCAAAAGTTTAAAAATTGCTTTTAAAAGGCATTTGTGAGTAAATGGGATATTCAGATATTGGCAAGACAGACCGCTTCAGAAAACAAAATACTCTTTCTCTTTCCACCTTGGAGGCATTCATATACAACACACACACACACATACATTCAGTAATGAATTGGTCACTCATTTCTATCTCCAAACTTTAATGTGGTTTTCAAAAAGTATCTTGGGAAGAGTTCTTAAGCATCATGCAGTATAATAATCAAGAAAGACTAAACCCTGTTAGTAAATGTTGGTAGTTATTCAAAGGCCTCAAATCTAAGAGGGGTATAATTATGTCCCTCTTACAGCTTATTTTCCATCTACAAGTTTAAAAATACACAATATGTGAGTCTATAACTTGATTGCTGCTAGTCCAGGCTCATAGCAAGAATGTTGCTAAGGGATTATACCAAATAGCACTTTATTATATTTCAAAAGATGTTGTGGTTATTTTTACCCTGAAGAACATTTTCCTACATTTAAAAATAGGAAATCTAAATTTTTCCAAAGAAGAGGGCATTTCACTTTTTTTTTTTTAATTCATCAGCTAAATTGATTTGACCCCATACACTCACATACCACCATCACCATGACCCTTAGCAAACCACTTTGGAAATTAAGAAATAAGGTATGTTTTGTCTGAATACACATTTACATTTGTTGATCTGTTTCAGTGTGTGTTGTCACTGTTCATCCAGTGGTCTCAAGCCAGTGATATCCTTAGGCTCTTCCTTTCCCTTAACTCTAAAATTTCAGAGACATCCAAGATCTTTTGATTCTACCTCAGAAATATCTCTTGTATTTTCCATTGTAATTTTCCTGGTTCAACTCTTCATCATCTCCCTCTTAAACTGTTGCAATACCTTCCTAAAAGGTCTCCAACTCTGATCTCCCCTGACTGTAATCTATTTTACACTCCAAGCCACCCAATCTCATACCCTTGTCTGAAATGCTTGGATGATTTCTTTTTGCCTGCAAGTCAAAATCTCAATTTCTTAGTCTGACTTTTTGAAGTGTTAGCCCAGTCTCTTTCTCACAGAAAGTCTTGCCATCCATCCTCTTCTGTAAACCTCATAAAAATCACTGAACTTCTTGCCATGTGCTAAGCTCTCTGTGCCTTTTCACACTTCTTTCTTTCTGAAGCTTTTTCTTGTTTCTCAGTTGCTTTCCCCATGCATGCCGTACATCACCTCCTCCTTATCTGTTAGAAAAAACTCATGGAACTTTTCAAAGTTCCTTTATATATTACCACTTGAGTGGACATTGGTACAAACAGAAGAATCTTTTTCCCTTCTGGGCGTCCACGTTGCATTTTTGCATATATCTATATTCTAGCAGCTGCCAATTATTTTGTATCTGCCTCCCTCATTGAGTACAGTAGGACTTTGTGGAGAGCATGGTTTATATAGACGCTCATCAAATAATGAGCTTTTAAATGAGGAAATAATAACAATGAAACCTTGCCTTTTCAGTCTGTGCTCTCTCAGAGAGGGTATATTTGATTTCCTTAATAATCTCTATGAAATAACAGAGCTGGTGATATTTTGCTCATTTTATAGGTGATCTAAGAGAATATAGATTCTCCCAGGAATAGACACATGTACATATTCAAAGACAGAACTCAGACGTTAGTCTTGAAACTCCCAGTCCGGTAATCTTTTCCTCATACTGTGAGATATATGTGGGCTGGTATTGGATAAGAAGCAGCCTATCATTTGACTAAGACTATGAAGACAGAAATTATTTTAATTATGAAGGGTGAGAATCTAGTTTATATGAAAGCAGCATCAGAATGAAAATAATTCTAATGGAATAATGTCCCCTTTTTTTTTTAGACAGATTCCTTTACAGACTAAGTTCTTAACTTTGGGTTCTTTGGCTCTGAAGGATCTGTTAGAAGGGGGAGTGCACATTTTGGGGAGAACATTTATCAAATTCTCAACAGGTCCTCGATTGACAAACTTTAAGGTACTGTGTTCTAAAATGAACCAAGTCATTGACTAATTCACTAAGGGAACAATTGTAAGAACATCACATTCCATTGGAGTAATAGTCTCGCTGAAGTGACTGAAAGATTCATTTGAAATGAGATTTTTTAAAAATGCAACACTTTAGGCAGATAAAATCAGAACATATCATATATTCTTTTAATTCAAACAACATGATATTAATTTAAGAATAAAAAAAGTTTGATGGAACTGAATGAGAACAGTGTATATATGAAAATTTAGGATTTAATAAGGGCAGTGTTCCAATTAGTGAAAGCAAGATAAATTATTTAAAATATGGTGTTTATTTCTTGAAATAAAAAAGTTCCTTACCTAACACCATTTAAAAAATCACTTGAAATCAATAATAAAATTATTAAAAACTTAAGATTAAAAATAGACAAAGGACATAAAGAGGTAATTCAAAATGGAAGAATAATGACAATATACATTTGAAAAGGTTCTCTACCTTGTGGATAAACAAAAATAATAATTAAAACAGCAATTTTATTTAATTTTTCATATATTTTGGAAAAAGATTAAAAGATTAAAATTATTAAAATAATTCAAAAGGATTGCAGAAGGCATGGAGAGGTAGACACTTTCTAATATGCATTAGTGGAGAGTATAAATTAGGAAAATCTTGGGAGGTAATCAAATAACGTGTAGCAAAATTTTAAATGCATATACCTTTGATCTAGTAATGTCATTGGGAACTTGACCTAAAGAATATAATTGAACAAAGAAGCAAAAAGGTACTACATTGCAATATTGCATATATAGTAAACATCTATAGGAAACCACCTACTTTGACCTTGGGAACTTGACCTACGAATATAATTGAACAAAGAGGCAAAGAGGTACTACATCGCCATATTGCATATATAGTAAACATCTATAGGAAACCACCCAAATATCTTTCAGTAGAGAATTGGTAAAATAAATTATGTCATATCTGCAACACAAGAATACTAGATGAAGAATGAGAGTGATCTTCATGAACTGAAATATAATTATAAACCCTATGAGTTGTTAAGTGAAAAAATAAAGACTAGATAGAACATATTGCCACTTACTTGTATGTTTTATGAGTACTCATATTTATATATACAAGGTTATGCGAGTGTATATGTGTGTGTGCCTATTTATATAGATATGCATGTATGCATATTAGGAGTGGAGTTGTTGTTCAGTTGCTCAGTTGTGTCTGACTCTTTGTGACCCCCATAGACTGCAGCATGCCTGGCTTCCCTGTCCTTCACTGTCTCCCAGAGTTTGCTCAAACCCCTGTCCATTGAGTTGGTGATGACATCCAACCATTCCTGCCTTCAGTCTTTCCCAGCATCAGGGTCTTTTCCAATCAGTCAGTTCTTCGCATTAGGTGGCCAAGGTATTGGAGCTTCAGCTTCGGCAATAGTCATTCCAATGAATATTCAGGACTGATTTCCTTTAGGATGGACTGGTTTGATCTCCTTGCAATCCAAGGAACTCTCAAGAGTCTTCTCCAGCACCACAGCTCAAAAGCATCAATTCTTTGGTGCTCAGCTTTCTTTATAGTCCAACTCTCACATCCATACATGACTACTGGAAAAACCATAGCTTTGACTAGATGGACCTTTGTCAGCAAAGTAATGTCTCTGCTTTTTAATATGTTGTCTAGGTTGGTCATAATTTTTCTTCCAAGGAGCAAGCATCTTTTAACTTCATGGCTGCAGTCACCATCTGCAGTGATTTTGGAGCTCAACAAAATAAAATCTACCACTGTTTCCACTGTCTCCCCAACTATTTGCCATGAAGTGATGGGAATCGATGGCATGATCTTAGTTTTTTGAATGTTGAATTTTAAGCCAACTATTTCACTCTCCTCTTTCACTTTCAAGAGGCTCTTTAGTTCCTCTTCTGCCATTATGGGCTTCCCTGGTGGCTCAGAGGGTAAAGCGTCTGCCTGCAATGCAGGAGACCTGGGTTCAATCCCTGGGTCAGGAAGATCCCCTGGAGAAGGAAATGGTAGCCCACTCCAGTACTCTTGCCTGGAAAATCCCATGGACAGAGAAGCCTGGTAGACTACAGTCCATGGGATTGCGAAGATTTGGACACGACTGAGAGACTTCACTTCACTTCACTTCACTTCACTTCTGCCATTAGGGTGGTGTCATCTGCATATCTGAGGTTATTGATATGCTTATACATTCTCTCCAGAAGAAAAAAAAAAACAAATGCTAATTGTTAAAGGTATGAGAAGAGAGGATAGTTAACAGAGATCTCTGATGTTTTATGTTCCTTTAAAATGAGTATCTGTTGCTTTTATAATAAGCAAAAGATATATTTTCTTTTTTAAAAAATCTAATATTTTCCATTTATTTAGGTTAACATATTTTATTTATATCTGACTTTTCTTTCCTCCCTCAAAAGCAAATGATTGTGTCACAAAACAATTTCGTAAAAGGTAAATTGAAGCTGTCAAACAGAAAGTGTAAGTGCCTGAAAATAGTATACAATAGGGAAGCAGAAATGCATGCCATTGATTCTTGAGTAATTGGTAGAAATGAGTCACAGATTTGGCTCTGAGCTTCCTATCAGCAAATCCAAGAAAGGAAACCCTGTCAGTTCAAGATTCACAGTAAGTTAAAAGAATAATGAGTTGTTTGGAAGAATGCATTGGTGTTAACTCTGAAAATTAAAAGTACTCTCTCCATGAAACTTTTAAAAGGATACTTGTGAAATGGTGTGTATGTTTTCAATAATTTTCCTACAGTATATAAAGTATTAGATAAGTATGAATGTGCTTGTAACTATGGCTATTATAAACCTACATAGTGATGACCCGATGTCTAAAGGCCTTTCATTGGAAGTCCATCAGCACTGGAGCCTCAATTAGCATTCTAACCAGTAGTTTCCCTTTAGTGCTGAATGCTGTGTGTGCTCTGCTAAATATAGCTGCATTCTCCAGCTTGGAGAACTCCTCTAAACTTCATCTCCACTATTCAATATAAAAACCTTGTTTTCATTTGGTTACCCTATTTTGATTTGGATACCCTATTTGTTCCCTGGTTTCTAGAGAAGCTACATTTTAAGTTTTCTTTCCCCAGTTTTTCCCTTAAATGTTGCTTTTTGACTTGGTTGGTTCCTACAAATGTGCTTAGTCACCCAGTTCTGTCTGACTCTTTGCAACCCCATGGACTGTAGCCCACCAGGTCCCTCTGCCCATGGGGATTCTCCAGGCAAAAATACTGGAGTGGGTTGCTATGTCCTCCTCCAAGGGATCTTCCCAACCCTGGGATTGAACCCAGGTCTCATGGATTGCAGGCGGATTCTTTACCAGCTGAGTTACCAGGAAAGCCCTACAAATGTAGCCCTCAAGAAAGTCCAACTTGGTTAGCCCTCAAGGCTGGCTCAGAATTCTGGGATACCTTAGCCCAAACTGGGTCCCACTTATTCATGACATGAGGAATGTCATGGAATGACATGGAATCAAAGGAATAAGAAAATTCAGTCTTGGTATCCAGCTGTCTGATTTTCTGGCATGATCACGTACTTCTCTACATTTTCATAGATTGTCTACTTCAGTAGAATGCTCCAGAATAAACCAGTTACTAATGTAGCCCTGATAAATACATGGATTTGTCCTAACTGTAGATCAGTTTAATGGTAGAAATTACTCAAAACGAGGTGAATGTTTTACACTAAGCTACTTATAATCCTTCTGTCTGAAAACAATTAGAGAGGCACAGCCTTTGTCTATTGAGATTGCTTCAAATTCACAGCAGTACTGTGATTGTTTTCCTACTGTTATTGTTAGCAGGCAGATATGCTTCCAGCTCATCTGGAAGGAATTTAAAACCACTAAAATAAAAAGTGAAAGTTTGAAGTGTTCTATATACATTTTTGTTTTACTACCACTTGGAATCATTCCCACCAACTGGGGTCTTTCATTTGTATTGAGAATCAGGTTATTATCTAATGACCAATAGACAGGGGTCTCTACTAAAATCATATAGCTACTCATCATGGAGGTTTCTAGTACAGGTACTAAATGTGAATACATGTGTGTGCTCAGTTATGTCTGAGTCTTTGAGACCCCATCATTTATAGCCTGCCAAGCTCCTCTGTCCTTGGGATTTTTCCAGGCAAGAATACTGGAGAATGTAGCCATTCCCTTCTCCAGGGGATCTTCTTGACCCAGGGATTGAACCTGTGTCTTTTGCATCTCCTGCATTGGCAGCCAGATTCTTTATCATCTGGGAAGCCCCAGGATACTGAATAAAGATCATCAAATACTGAGAAATACTCATGTTGTTCTTAGCAGGTTTTTTGAGAAGTAATAAGTAGTATGAAGATGATACTCATATAGAATGTGGGTATAAGAAATTCATACTTATATTAATAACTAAGAAGCTGACATATATACTAACTGAAATAACCAATAAGTCAGTAGATCCACAGTTTGTGGGAAAGAGAATGTTCTCTATAGATTGAAAAAACCAGACCAATCTTTATGTCTTTGAACCTGCCCACCCAAGGGCCTCTCTGCACATCTACCACAGATGCCCTTTCCTCCCCATTCAGTAGCTTTGATAACATCTATTCATACTTCAGATCACAGCTCTAACATCATTTTTCCTGTGAAAACTTCTCAGGTCCCCTAAACATATTGTAATACTTTATAGTTCTTTTTATTGGACACCTGATGTGAAGAGTATATCAACAGTACTTTTTATTAAAAAAAAAAAAAAAAAGAAAACAGTTTCTTAGTTAGCTTTCAGTTCAGTTCAGTTCAGTTGCTCAGTCGTGTCTGACTCTTTGCGACCCTGTGAACCGCAGGCCTCCCTGTCCATCACCAACTCCCGGAGTCCACCCAAACCCATGTCCACTGAGTTGGTGATGCCATCAAACCATCTCATCCTCTGTCATCCCATTCTCCTCCTGCCCTCAATCTTTCCCAGCATCAGGGTCTTTTCAAATGAGTCAACTCTTTGCATCAGGTGGCCAAAGTATTGGAGTTTCAGCTTCAACGTCAGTTCTTCCAATGAACACCCAGAACTGATCTCCTTTAGAATGGATTGGTTGGATCTCCTCGCATTCCAAGGGACTCTCAAGAATGTTTTCCAACACCACAGTCCAAAAGCATCAATTCTTCAGCGTTCAGCTTTATTTATAGTCCAACTCCTACATCCATACATGACTACTGGAAAAACCATAGCCTTGACTAGACAGAACTTTGTTGCCAAAGATATGTCTCTGCTTTTTAATATGCTGTCTAGGTTGGCCATAACTTTCCTTCCAGGGAGCAAGCGTCTTTTAATTTCATGGCTGCAATCACCATCTGCAGTGATTTTGGAGCCCAAAAAAATAAAGTCAGCCACTGTTTCCACTGTTTCCCCATCTATTTGCCATGAAGCGACGGGACCAGATGCCATGATCTTCGTTTTCTGAATGTTGAGCTTTAAGCCAACTTTTTCACTCTGCTCTTTCACTTTGATCAAGAGCCTTTTTAGTTCCTCTTCATTTTCTGCCATAAGGGTGGGGTCATCTGCATATTTGAGGTTACTGATATATCTCCTGGCAATCTTGACTCCAGCTTGTGCTTCTTCCAGCCCAGCATTTCTCATGATGTAGTCTGCATATAAGTTAAGTAAGCAGGGTGACAATATAGTGAGCTTTAAGACATGACTATATGAGCAATTGAAATAACTAGACCATTGAACTGGTTGACCAGCTTGGCCAGAAAGTTCAATGTAATGTTTCCCCAGAAATTTTTCTTAATTGATTGGACAAATTAAAGTATTGATGATATTGGATCAGATACTCCTTTGAATGTCACAGCATCTGCTGGAGCTCATGAAACATTTCAGAAATGTTTAAATCCATCAAGACTCTATTAAAGACATAGAGAGGGTTGGTAAAAAAGGAATACATAGACCAGCACAGGCCGTCAACCAGGCTGGCAGCCTGTTTATTGCTTTGGATGCTGCTTGTGTCTAAGCATTTGCTTTAAATATTTGATGTCATTAATTAATGAGTATTTTGGATTTTCTCTCTATTATAAAAATCTGCTTATAAAAATGCAGGCATGTGCTATACAGTATTATTAACTAACATACAGATTTTGTTCAAATTTCACAAATTTTTTTGCTAGTGTCCATTATTTATTTTCATACTGATCCAAGATTCCACATTGTGTTTAATTGCATTGAGCAGTTTTAGCAGCATGCAACAAATTCTGACAAATTCTCTTTTCATTTTTATTCTGTTATAAATATTTTCAAAATGTCCCTGTTATGGCTTCTTAGATACACTCATCATTTAAAGACGAACATTTAAGTTCTAAATCCATGAGACTTTTAATGTATCTTTTCTTTTTTTTTTACTATTTTTTTAAATTTTATTTTATTTTTAAACCTGAAACACTGTATTAGTTTTGCCAAACATCAAAACGAATCCGCCACAGGTATACATGTGCTCCCCATCCTGAACCCTCCTCCCTCCTCCTTCCCCACACCATCCCTCTGGGTCGTCCCAGTGCACCAGCCCCAAGCATCCAGTATCGTGCATTGAACCTGGACTGGCAACTCGTTTCATACATGATATTACACATGTTTCAATGCCATTCTCCCAAATCTTCCCACCCTCTCCCTCTCTCACAGAGTCCATAAGACTGTTCTATACATCAGTGTCTCTTTTGCTGTCTCGTACACAGGGTTATTGTTACCATCTTTCTAAATTCCATATATATGCATTAGTATACTATCTTTTCATGTTAATTTCTCACTTAAATCCTTTCTTCTCTTTAATCACACTCTCTGTTTTTTCAGTCTTATAGCTTGATTGAGGCTTTCAGTGACTAAGTCAAGATCTCTCCTGGTAAGTGTCACCTTGCACTTGAAAATATGTGGGTTATTTTCAAATATCTTTTGATATTGACTTATAGCATAATCCCACAGTGATAAGAGGACGTACTCTGAATGGTTTCAACACCTTTGGACCGTGAAATTTTTGCATCTTGTTTGTTCTACTGTCTCCTAGTTTGTAGTCTGCGGGACCTTGGCTAGAATTTGGATCATGCGAAGAGTTGACTCATTGGAAAAGACTCTGATGCTGGGAGGGATTGGGGGCAGGAGGAGAAGGGGACTACAGAGGATGAGATGGCTGGATGGCATCACTAACTCGATGGACATGAGTCTCAGCGGACTCCGGGAGTTGGTGATGGACAGGGAGGCCTGGCGTGTTGCGATTCATGGGGTTGCGAAGAGTCGGACACGACTGAGCGACTGATCTGATCTGATCTGATTGTGTGAAACTTGTATAAATCTTAATTATGTTGAATTGGTTCATAGTACTTTTCAGGTCTGCTATATCCTTCCACTTTTCTGTCTGTTCAGTGTATTAACTTTTGAGAGTTTGATATTGAAACTGTAAGTGAAAATCTTAATTTATCTACCTAAAATACAATTGTAATATGTAGTGGAACTGTCTGTAACTTTGTTTTGTATTTTCCAAGTCTCCTATAAATATGTTATCATACTTTCATAACTTAAAAAAGTAAAATAAATAAATGTAAGAAAATTACAAATCATAAGGGTCAAACTGAAATATCATAATTCTTTCTTCAAATGTCCACTGCCAGTTTATTTACCAGAATATGGCTGTCATCTGATTTTTATTAAATAATAAGAATTTTTAGGTATATTGCTAAAGGTTGTAGTATCTAATGATTAGATTTTTCTAAGGCACCAGTCTGAGAACAGTTCAATATACATGCAGTCAGGCTGAGCAGGGTAGAGGTAGCAGAGAGAATGGGAGAAAGAAGAATCAAGACATTGCTAAAGGTTTCTCAATTTTCCTCTAAAGACGTTAGAGAGGCCCTGATAGATTTTCAGCAGGAATATTATGTGTTTAGCTTTGAACTTTTTAAGCTGATTCTGGCAGCTATGTGGAGCTTGGAGTGGGAAGAAATTGGAGGTGCAATTTAGGTGTTTATTGCAGCAAAACAGATAAGGGATAAACCATGGTAGTCTGAAACAGGCTATGGCAGTAAGAACAAAAAGAAATAATTTAAGAGAGATGTTATAAATGTGTTTTATGTGACTCATTGACTGACTTAATGCTAAAAGATAAAAGGATTTTTTAAGTTAAATGTATTTCTGAAAACTATAGTTAATCCATAATTACCTAGACACATAAGGTAAATTTAAAACCTTACATTTTTGATTCCCTGTATCATTCTAATTTTTAGCTTGTATAGATGGGAGTAAGGTTAAAATATTCTTAAGACAGTTTTAAAATACTTGTCTGTATATGCATTTTGCAATGTTGTGTTGTTGTTTTAGATAGATCACTTGTGCCGTCATATTAGGCATAAAAATGCTTTTTGATTGTGAATACATTGGGAGATATAGTTCATTCCAGGCCACCATTAATTAATTGTGTTAATGTAGTTAAATTGGTTTTCTCAGCTCATTTGTAAAAGGTGAAAAAATCACTTCAAATCATTTCCTCTTAAAAGACATCATAAAGCTAATGAGTTTTCTTTTTTTCATGATCAAATCTCTGTCTCTCTCTATTTCTCTTCTTTATTCCTCATTTATTCATTCACCTTTAACTAGGAACCTTGTATAACAATCTTCCCCAGTTTGATTTTCTAATCACAGTTATTTCTATACATATTTATTCTTTCAATCACTGCTGTGTATGTGTGTGTGTCTGTGTGTGTGTTGTACAAAATTACTACTCTTTTGCTTCATGTTTTAAATCTGTCAAAAACTTGCCTAAGCTTTTTCTTACTTTTCATCAATTCTATTAGTTTTTTTCATATTTTACCATCAGCTTTTGCCCCTAATAGTTAGCTCTATTTGTATATAATCTGCTAACTCATACTACCACACCTTTGCATTTGCTATACCTCATAAACAAGCAAGAAGCAAACAAACAAACCAAACAGCAGCAATAAACACCCCTTACTCTTTTTCTTTTTTTTTTGGTTTCTCTTTTTGAAAGCTCACTTTCTCTAGTAAATGGTCTATTTCCATATTCTTTTTTTTTAATTTTATTTTATTTTTAAACTTTACATAACTGTATTAGTTTTGCCAAATATCAAAATGAATCCGCCACAGGTATACATGTGTTCCCCATCCTGAACCCTCCCCCCTCGTCCCTCCCCATTCCATCCCTCTGGGTCGTCCCAGTGCACCAGCCCCAAGCATCCAGTATTGTGCATTGAACCTGGACTGGCAACTCGTTTCATACATGATATTTTACATGTTTCAATACCATTCTCCCAAATCTTCCCACCCTCTCCCTCTCTCACAGAGTCCATAAGACTGTTCTATACATCAGTGTCTCTTAAATCATACCTGCAAGTATAATTCTCTAACTTTTCATTTTCTTAGGATGTAGGTACTTTGTTAACATGTTAAGTTGTGAGAATACTGTTAGCAAAGAGATTTGCTTTCAAATCTTTTTATCGTCATATTTTTATGTATTTTGGTTCTATGTGTATGTTTTTGGCTCTGTATATAGTTTCATATCAGTATGTATATATCAGTTAGTATGTCTTTATATTCTTCTTTGTCATCTTATCTTTATCCTTTCCCTTCATCCTATCACTCAGTATTAGGATACGTAAGTGGGAGTGTGTTAGTTGCTCAGTCATGTCTAACTCTTGACAATCCCATGAACTGTAGTCTCTGTTCATGGATTTCTCCAGGCAAGAATACTAGAGTGAGTAGCCATTCCCTTTTCCAGGGGATCTTCCCAACCCAGCAATCAAACTGGCAGCTCTTATGTCTCCTGCATTGTCAGGAAGGTTCTTTATCACTAGCACAACCTGGGAAGCAGTATGTATTTATTTTCTTCTTTGTCATCTTATCTTTCTCTTTTCCCTTCATCCTATCACTGAGTATTAGGATATGTAAGTACTTAGCAACAATGGTTAGTCATCTAGCGGTTGATGGTATCACTGATCAGGTCAAGTGAAAAAAACTGATGAATTCAGTTTGAGTTTGCCTGTGAACATACACATAGAAAAGTCTGGTTAATAAGTATCACCATCATCGTCTCAACACAACCATTTATTGATTAATTCTCTAGGGGCTTTAACGAATTCCTAGAGGCTTTACAAAGACCATATTTCATTTATTCCTTTCAACAGTCCCTGAGGTAAATACTCTTGTTTCTAAATACAGACCTGAAAAATGATACTTAGCAAAGTTACTGAACTTTTAGATTTACCTAGCTCCAAACCAGAGTCCTCTAACTCCAAATTCTGGATCTTTCAATTCTTCAGAGTTCAGAGATCAGAAGAATGGGAGAATGATGAGGTTGTTTTGGGAGTTTGTAGCAAAATCTAAGGGGCATCAATAAGAGCCCCCAAAGAAGGGATGTCAGTACAGAAGTGGCATAAGGATAGAGGCCAAGGGAAAACCAACCCTTAAAGTACACACAGGAGAGTAGGAGCCGCTGATGGAACCTAAGGAGGAATGCTCACCTGTACTTTTCCAAGCAAAACACAGATTCTTCACTGTGTCCATTCAAAGCATGAATTCTGGACAAAGGACAGTTTGTTGTCATGGGTCAGTTCAGTTCAGTCACTCAGTTGTGTCTGACTCTGCAACCCCATGGACTGCAGCATGCCAGGCCTCCTTGTCCATCACCAACTCCTGGAGTTTACTCAAACTCATATTCATTGGGTCAGTGATGCCATCTAAATATCTCATCCTCTGTTATCCCCTTCTCCTTCTGCCCTCAATCTTTCCCTGCATCAGGGTCTTTTCCAATGAGTCAGCTCTTCACATCAGGTGGCCAAAAGTATTGGAGTTTCAGCTTCAGCATCAGTCCTTCCAGTGAACATTCAGGACTGATTTCCTTTAGGATGAACTGGTTGGATCTCCTTGCAGTCCAAGTGACTCTCAAGAGTCTTCTCCAACAACACAGTTCAAAAGCATCAATTCTTCGGTGCTCAGCTTTCTTTTAGTCCAACTCTCACATCCATACATGACCACTGGAAAAACCATAGCTTTGACTAGATGGACCTTTGTTGGCAAGTAATGTGTCTGCTTTTTAATATGCTGTCTAGGTTGGTCATAACTTTTCTTCCAAGGAGTAAGCATCTTTTAATTTCATGGCTGTAGTCACCATCTGCAATGATTTTGGAGCCCAAAAAATTAAAGTCTGTCACTGTTTCCACTGTTTTCCCATGTATTTGCCATGAAATAATGGGTCATGGATATGTAAGGAAATAAACCTGCCATGATTGGCATATCAGGAGAAGAGCTTAGGATTTGTGGACATTTCCTGGAGTTATGTATTAATCATTAATATATGGAAAGAGAAGGTTATCAGATACTAGGAGCCTTCTATAATACCTGGTAAGGGAGGACATTATGAATTTTTATTCCCTGTGCACTTAACAGATTGGAACCCAAATGCTGCTCCATAAAGTTACTCTTTAAAGAATCTGATTTTTACTTGTCTAGGAGAAAGAATCAAAGCTTCAGGCTAAAAAATTATAGTTGAAGTTGAGTCATGTCACAGGTGAATGCGTCATTTGCTTTATGTGAATTCTATGTACGTAAGCAAGGGAGCAGGGGACACCAAGTCAGGTTAGAAAGTCCTAGGACCAGTTGAAGGTAGAGAAGATCAGCTGTGGAGCTCCACAGAGTCAGGAGAAAAACCCAGTCCTGGAATCATATTTTCCTTTCTTTGAGAAGATTGTGCTATTGCTAGTTATTTTTTACATAAAATATTGCTTTAGATTCATCAAATACTTTTACTTTTAAAATAGGTAAGAAAGAACCAATAGAAAGACAAAACAGTTATTTTTCTTCCAAAAATATTATCACTCTTGGGTTATAACTCTATTATCTCCAGTCTTTCCAATCATGTTAAGTGGTTGTTTCTGCTATAAGAAGGCTTTTTGGCAGCTGCAGTTTTCTTCTGGTGCATATTAGAATTCTCCAGTCTTCATATTTCAATTTTTCTTCAAGGTGTGGGGAAGGAATTGATGTGATAAAATTTCCTGTAGTGTCATAGAAATAGACATGTTTGTGCAAAGAACCTGGAGATGCCAAGAGGTAGAGTGAAGGGACATTTTCTGAACATGAGTATTTCATTGGAATTACCAATTCTGAGTCTTCTCATAAATGTGAACAAAGTATCAAGGTTGTGTTGTATTATACTACTTAATGTTTTTATTTCAATACATTTTTTTGACTTAAGAACATTTTGTTAGAATAGAAGTACTGGCATAAGTCACTAGTTTTCAAAGATACACAAAACAGCCTTTAGAAGGAATGCAAAAGTCATGGATCTTGGTTATAGTAGCAGATGTTTTTTTGTTTGTGTACATATATTGGTTTAGTTTAGAGATACATCTGGATCGTCTAACCAGTATTTTAAAGCCGTTCCTCTCCTTTTTCCTTCTGCAATGTATTGGGGGAGCCATCTTTGTAGGTATAAGTTATCAGATATTGCCAGTTTCACGTGGTTCAGCCTAATAGAACAAGTCCTTTTAAGTCCTGGACAAAAGAACTTGTCCTTTCTTCCTGATTTTTGGCTCAATCCAGGCTTCAACATATTTGGAGAGGCAAATCCCACTCCTGCATCTGATGAGCTGTTTAGCTAGCAGCTCTAACACTTAAAGTCTACATGGCTCAAACAACCACAGTCCAAAATGTGAGTGCGGCCTGAAAAAAAAGGCTGTTCACATGTGACCACCAGATTGCTTCATGATCTGCCCAGTCATCCCCTTGAATGTGTCATCCTTAAAAAAATCTGTGTCATCTGGGTATAGAGAATGAAAGGAATATTCTCTTGCTGTCTGCTTACAGTCTCAAAATTTTTCCTTCCAAGCCACAAACTAGAGAACTGGAATTAGATTTCTTCAAGACTTGGGTCCATGAAATATGTTTCTCTCCCCCTCCCAAAGAATATATATTCTGTAGACATGGGAAGGGGTAAGAAATGAAGGAGAGGAAGAAGTTTTGTGTTTCAGCCCCAGGTGCCTTCAGCAAAATGTATGTAGAGTATTGGTTAGATGTGATCACTTTATTCTCAAGAATATTTGAGGTTGGACAAACAGTCTCCAAGTACTTCTTCACATCTAAGAATTGTAGAAAGAGAGGTGGCATGTAAAAATCCTTCCATTTGCATTGAGAGGACCCAGATTCTATGTCATTTTATATCAGTCAGTGGAAGTTATTTCTATAATCTGTACTAACTCAATTGTCTGAGTATAAAAATATTCCCTATTGACAACATGGCCTTCTTTTTCTCCTAACTTTGTTCACTAGCTGCTAGTAGATGTTAACTCTATTGTTCTCAGATGTGTCCACTCCCAAGATCCAACTCACTCAGCAAGCTTTCATTCATTATTAATGGATGGAATGAGTATTGTCTCATGTGTCACCATTGAGCTAATGGGCAGAGAGGGGGCCAGCACTGTTTTATTAAACTATTACTATACCAGGCCCTTACAGTAAGTATTATTTCAGCTTCCAAATCTGTTTGCAAAAAATTAGGATTCTTAACTAAACTAGCCATTGGAGAAGGAAATGGCAACCCACTCCAGTGTTCTTGCCTGGAGAATCCCAGGGACGGGAGAGCCTGGTAGGCTGCCGTCTATGGGGTCCACAGAGTCGGACATGACTGAAGTGATTTAGCAGCAGCAACTAATCTAGCCAAGATCACAGAGTCAGTAAACAGCTTTGCCTCTCAGGAAAGTTGCTGACTCATGATAGAAACTTCATTTTCAAATTAAAAAATGATTTCCTGCAAGTAGAAGAGTCTGCTGAGTATTGTTTTGTTTTGCTTTGTTTACCACTCTTCTGTTGGAAATCCTTCAATGGTTTCCCGTAGATTTTAGGATAACATTCTGTCCAGAACAAGGTCTGGAAATATATCCATTTGATCTCCTGTTCTTATCTGGTGTCTCATCTCCTGCCTTTTTTCCCCATCATATCACACTCCAGTTCTACTCTCTTTGTACTTCCTGTATTTCCTTCCCATTAACAATTCTGGAGAGCACATCCAAGATTGGATGGAAGTGTAGACTTGGTGGGTGGTGAGAAAGTTGTGGACAGAACAATCAGTTAGAAGCCTTGTTTGTTTCAAAGAAAAGCTCATGAGTGCTAATAGAGATAGAGCTAAAGAATGTGATGAAAAGTGTTAAAAGTAAGTTATAGGACTTGGTGATAATGTGTTAGAAGTGCTCTGGAGCAATAAATTATGAATGATGAGTCTTAAGTTTCTAGTTGGACCCCTAAATGAATGTATTTGTCTTTAAGATGAGTAGGACAAAAGATGGGGTAAATTTGGGGAGATGATGATAGGCAAAACATTTGTTTTTTTCTCTCTTGATGACAGATTTGTGTGTTGAGGATGTGTGTACATATGTATATATTCATTTATGAACGCCCAGGATTTTTCTTCCAATTTTGTTCAAATAGTGAAGTTGTACTGATATGTCCATGTGAAATATGTATGCTTTCAACATGGTGCCTTTTATTAGCTTTCTATTGCATTTAAGCAAATTACCACAAGTTTAGCAACTTAAAACTTGCATTTAGTATCTCATGGATTTTCATGGTCTGGAAGCTGGGCTTGGCTTAGCTGGGTCCTCAGTTCAGGGTCTTAGAAAGTTTAAGTCAAGGTGTCAGCCAAGCCCAGAGTCCCATTAGAGACTTCATTTCACTTTTTCAGCTCATGCTGGGAATGTATTTCCTCACAGCTGTATAATACATGAAAGTTACTTATTCTAGGAGAGCACGAGAGAGTCTCTGACTTCTAGGCCCTGGTTTGAAGAGCTCAATGCTTAGAACAGTTCCCCACCTTCACCCCCCACCCCAGGATAATCTCTTGGATTAATTTAAAGTTAACTGGTTAAAGACCTTAATTCATCTGCAAAATCCTCCACCTTTGTCATTCATATTCCACCGGTTAAAAACAAGTTACAGATTTTGACCATTCTCAAGGGAGGGAATAGTGAAAGGGTTTGGGTCATTGGGGATCATCTTAGAATTCTGTCTACTACAGTCATGTTCATGCTGGTTTGTATGGGTTGTGTTTGTGTGTAGAGATTGTGTTCCAAGTAGCCCAAAACAGTAGCAGCTACACATCTCTTTGCCTTCTTATTTGGGATTTTTTTT
The DNA here is from genome assembly GCF_019923935.1 of Bubalus bubalis. Lineage (NCBI taxonomy): Eukaryota > Metazoa > Chordata > Mammalia > Artiodactyla > Bovidae > Bubalus > Bubalus bubalis. Next base: position 19,161,821 of record NC_059175.1, read on the forward strand.
TTTTTTTCTGAAGTTTCTCCAGGGTCTTCTACTCCCATTGTTAAAGGTCTCTTCTGCTGTCGTGTCCTGGCTTCACCTTTCTTAGACAAGAAAGCATTGAATTTGGCTCTGAAGTGTACATTTCAATACACTCTCTTTGTCTTGGCAGCAATGGTGAGTGAGCTTTAGTAAATCATTAGCGATCCAGAATGAGCTTCAGCAGTTTGGAGTGAGGCCATGGCCCATATGTTTGATGCCACCAGCCTGAGGTTTACATGGAAACTATATCAAGAAGATAAATAAATCGTCCCTCTTTAAGCCTGAGTTATTGATTTTTGTTGTATGTAGTGTTCTGTCATTCTTTCCGTGTTATAGAGATATATGCACCCCTTCTTTCTCCCACCTCCTCCAGCAAGGTTTAAAGAAAAGGTATTGGTAATGAAATGGTCACAGTGGACTTATTTTTTGAGCTCTTGTCAATATATTGGGTGAGCTTTTTGAAATTAAAGGCATAGTTTTGTTTATATGTGTATATATGTTCCACATGTCACTCCACGAAAGAACTAGAGATGGCTTACAAGGTAGATTTCAGGTTAGTATAATATAAGCAAAATATAATTGGCATGAAGCAAAGAAGAAAAAGCACAAACGTCTTCATAGTCAATGCCACTGAATTTAACTATGACAGTCACAGTGGGCCACTGTGGCAATTTAATTTGTTCTCATTAATGTAAAAAAAAAAAAAGGAAGAAGAAATGTATCAATTCCTTAGGGAAAGCAATGTGTTTGGGGGTACTAAATTCTAACATTGTTTTTTCCATGTGGGGCTTCATGAAAAACTCTAGATAACGTAATAAACCTTATCCTAGTGGCATGTTGGCAGCAAATCCAGATAGAACTGTCAGAATATTTTCCTATAAAAACAGCCTTTGTTAAAAGCTGAGGCTGAAATGTTGAAGCTGAACTCAAGGCAGATGATTCAAGTGCTAAACTATGGTCTCAGTGGACTATTCTGGCTATTAACTGATTCTTGGATAAAACTTTTAGAAGGTTGGAGAGACATTCTTACATTCCTTAGATAATCATCCTGAAAATTCACTGCTCCCTGAAGTTTTTGCTTTTGCTAGCAACTTGGAAGAAAATTTCAAATAAAACTCTCTGTGTGGACCTGGAATGTTATATCACACATGGCTGGTTGAGATCAGGGAATATTCTTCGAATTTTACATGAGCAGATGGTAAGGTCCACTTTCAAATGAAAATGACAGGGATCCACTAGGCTGGATACAAGGCCACCCTCCCTTGCATCCAGTAAACATACCACTAAAACTCTGACACGGGCATGTAATATCTTTTACCAGCTTCCTGTTGCTCTCACTATAAACACCCAAATTCCTCCCATGGCATTCAAGACTCTGCATGACCTGACCCCTGCCTATGTTGACAGCTACATCTTGCGTCATTCTTGACATTGCTGTCTGTGATTCAGCCACACTGACCTAGCTTCAGCACCTGGGGCCTGTTACGTTGCTTCTGCCTCAGGGACACTGCTGTGCATGTCCTTTCCACTCCAGGAAGAACCCTTTCAACCCCACCCTCCCTGCCTGTTAACTCCTACACTGCCTGCTGGGCTTACTGAAATCTCACTTCTTCTGAGACCGTGTTCCTGATTTCCCAAACCTTGGCAGGTGGCGGGCCCTGGAGTGTGCTCTCAGAGCTTACTTTAGTTTTATTTCATCATGTTAGTCATTTTTGACTTTTTGATTAATGCCTATCAGCCAGTTCCAGGAAGACAGGTTGCAGGCTTGTTTTGCTCACCAATCCACTACCTGCCCAGAGCATAGTAAAATAAGCACAATGCACATTCAGTCAAAAGTTTTCTGCTGAGAGGATAACTTGCTGGTATTTATGGTCATGTTAATTGCAAGTTTTGTTAACCTTACAAGCTTTCTTTCTTAGATGCTGCACTTCCCATAGTCCAGAAATGGAGTGGTGTGAATACAGTGGTGGTTTTAGGAAGAGGGAATGGTTTGATATTTTTTAATTAAAACATGAATACATTAGAGGTAGAGTTTTCTTTTCCAAAAACGTAGTTTTGTTTGACCAATGTTGGAAACTGTGAGGGACAAAGAAGAATATTTTGCTAAAATTATTCCATTGAAAAACTGAACTTAGTAGGCTGTTGTTCTTAGAATATTGCTTTCGTCAGGTTCTGTTGCCTTCTTTGAGCTTCATGAACCTGGATTAGGATGGGCAAATATTACTAATGGAGTTAGTTCTGGAAAGTAAACTCAGCTATAAAGAAGGTGATTTTTTTTTTTATCAGTTATAATGTTCTGTTTTCAGTCTGACCAGTAAATCCCAAAGCCTGGTCCCCAGAATGCTTTTAGGAGTTTCATGAGACCATAAATATTCTCCTAATAATACCAACATGTCATTTGCCCTTTTCACTGTCCATGTTCTCAGTGGAGTTCTCTAGAAGCTACATAATGTGACTCATTGACATGTTGCAACCTACTGAACGCAGAAGCCGATATGAGAATCCAGCTGTCTTCTGTTACACCGAACATTGCAAACATGGAAAAACATCACTGTTCTCAGTAACTGTTTATGGAAAATCAATTATTTTTAGTAAAATGTGTTTTATTGTTTTTAGAAATGACCTAGTAAATAAATATTCCAAATTGTCTCAGTTTTAACATACTAGATATTTCACATAAACAGAATCCATTGGGTCTTCAGTAATTTTAAGACTTAAAAAGCTATACCCCATGAACAGTATGGGCGTGCTGCAATTCATGTGGCCGCAAAGAGTCGGATACAACTGAGCGACTGAACTGAACTGAACTGACTGACTGAAGGCCAAGATGCTTGAGAACCACTTCTCTGAGTCATTTTGTTAATACAATGTACCCACACTCACCTGACTTTGCAACCTATTTTTAGATAGCTTCTCCTTTCAAAGCCTCTTCTAAAAGACTGATTGATTAATTCAGTTTGAATGGTCCTGCAAGCATATGAATACAAACCTGTTCTGTATCAAAAGATATTCCTGGACAGTAAATCCCTTTGTCCCCTCAGTTTCTTGATTTTCCAGTACCCTCTCCAGGTGACTTCTATTTGTGCATTTCTTGACTAAGACCTTTGGTGTGCTTACCTGAATCTAAGATATAACAGAAAACCATTCTGCTTCTTGCTTGTGTCCCTTAATGGTATGTGTGCGTGTGAAGTTGCTTCAGTCATGTCCAACTCTTTGTGACTGTATGGACTATAGCCCACCAGACTTTCTCGGCAAGAATACTGGAGTCGGGGGCATGCCCTCCTCCAAGCTTAATGATAGCAAGGAGATTTATTCCTAACCATGCATGTAGCTCTTCTGCATTACTGTTACCTCTCGCAGTGCAGTGCATTATATGGATGAGATATACTTAATTTCATCAATCTATTGGTGGATATTTAGATTGTTTCCATCTTTTGTCATTACCAACAGTGTTCCAGTGACTATCCTTCTAATTAATTACTTGTACATATAAAGTAAATATATCTGTAGAATTAACATTTGGTTCCAGAATTTCTAAGTCAGAAGAAATGTGTATTTTTAAATTTGATAGATATCACCAAATTGTCCTTCAAAAAAAAACCCCAAATTTACCTTCCCATGACAGTTTGTACTTATTCTCAGCATAATTTATAACACAGAACACTATAAATTTTTAACATTTGATGGATAAATAAAAATAATATCTAACTGTAGTTTTATTTTAATTTTTCTTTTTTATAAATGAGTCTTATAAAAGGAACAATATGTTCTTCTCTTCTTTTTCAATGAAGTTCATTCATTTCCAAACATGTGTCTTCATCTCATGTCCTCATCTCACACATTGTCTTTGAACTACACCATGTAAGCAGTACACTCTTGAAAATCTTCTTCCCTAGCTTGTACATATAAAGTAAAGGGCCCCATCTCTGACTCCCTGCCTCAGACCCTTCTCTCTCTACACTGCTCCATTAAGTCAGCTTCCTGTCTTATCCTCTGAAATCAGAAGAGTCCTTAGGATTCCAGAAGTAAGTGACCCATGCCATCTAGTTTGATATTCACTGGCGAATTATCTTCAAGGAGTGAAGTCAGCCTTTACTCTCTAACTTATGAATTCATATGTACTTAACAGGAACTTTTATTTTAAAATAGGGAAACACTGCTTAGTTAGTCTTTAGGGGGGAATCATAATTAATGAAAGAACTGTGTCTGAAGAAAACTTTAGTCTAATAAATCATTCTAAAACCTCATTAGACATTGTGTACTCCCTATGGACACTGCTGAAGAGACACTTGATTAAGCTGATCGTGACAACTTCAGTTTTGCCTGTCATCTGTGCTGCAGAAACTCCTTAAAATCAAGAAAGACTTTCAGGAAAAAAAAAAAAAGGATGGTTGCATTTTAGAGATATTGCTGATACTAGATCTTTGCTAACTTTTCATGTACTTTCATATGTAAATCTACATAAATGTTTGATAAGTTTGATACTTCCTTTATTCTATCTTTTTTTCCTGTGATGAAATAAGCAATTTCTCCCTTGCTGTGTTTCAGTTCATGGCTCAGTCGTGTCTGACTCTTTGTGACCCCATGGACTGCAGCACGCCAGACTTCCCTGTCCATCACCAACTCCCGGAGTTTACTCAAACTCATGTCCATCGAGTTGGTGATGCCATCCAACCATCTCATCCTCTCTTGTCCCCTTCTCTTCCCACCTTCAATCTCTCCCAGCATCACGGTCTTTTCTAAGGAGTCAGTTCTTTGCATCAGGTGGCCAAAGTATTGAAGCTTCACCTCAGCTTCAGCATCAGTCCTTCCAGTGAATATTCAGGACTGATTTCATTTAGGATTGACTGGTTTGATCTCCTTGCAGTCCAAGGGACTCTCAAGAGTCTTCTCCAACAACCCAGTTCAAAAGCATCAATTCTTTGCCATTCAGTTTTCTTTATGGTCCAACTCTCACATCCATACAGGACTACTGGAAAAATGGTAACTTTGACTAGACAGATCTTTGTTGGCAACGTAATGTCACTGCTTTTTAATATGCTGTCTAGGTTGGTCATCGGAGAATGCAATGGCACCCCACTCCAGTACTCTTGCCTGGGAAATCCCATGGACGGAGGAGCCTGGTAGGCTACAGTCCACGGGGCTGCTAAGAGTCGGGCACGACTGAGCAACTTCACTTTCACTTTTCACCTTCATGCATTGGAGAAGGAAATGGCAATCCACTCCAGTGTTCTTGCCTGGAGAATCCCAGGGACAGAGGAGGCTGGTGGGCTTCCGTCTATGGGGTCGCACAGAGTTGGACATGACTGACACGACTTAGGAGCAGCAGCAGCAGCAGGTTGGTCATAGCTTATCTCCCAAGGAGCAAGTGTCTTTTAATTTCCTGGCTGCAGTCACCATCTACAGTGATTTTGGAGTCCAAAAAAATAAAGTCTGTCACTGTTTCCATTGTTTCCTCATCTATTTGACTTAATTGATGGGATTGGTTGCCATGATCTTCATTTTTTGAATGTTGAATTTTTAGCTGACTTTTTCCACTCTCCTCTTTTACTTTCATCAAGAGGCTCTTTAGTTCTTCTTCACTTTCTGCCATAAGGGTGGTGTCATTTGGGTATCTGAGGTTATTGATTTTCCTCCTAGCAATCTTGATTCCAGCTTGTGCTTCAGTCAGTCCAGGATTTCCCATGATATACTCGGCATATAAGTTAAATAAGCAGCGTGACAGTATACAGCCCTGAAGCACTCCTTTCCCAGTTTGGAACCAGTCCGCTGTTCCATGTCCGGTTCTAACTGTTGCTTCTTGACCTGCATACAGATTTCTCAGGAGGCAAGTAAGGCAGTCTGGTATTCCCATCTCTTTTAAGAATTTTCCACAGTTTGTTGTGATTCAAACAGTCAAAGGCTTTAGTGTAGTCAGTGAAGCAGAAGTAGATATTTTTCTGGAATTCTCTTGCTTTTTCTATGATTCAACAGATGTTAGCAATTTGATCTCTGGTTCCTTTGCCTTTTTTATATCCAGCTTGAACATCTGGAAGTTCTTGGTTCACATACTGTTGGAGCCTGGCTTGGAGAAATTTGAGCATTACTTTGCTAGCACCTGAAATGAGTGCAATTGTGCGGTAGTTTGAGCATTCTTTGGCATTGCCTTTCTTTGGGATTGGAATGAAAACTGACCTTTTCCAGTCCTGTGGCCACTGCTGAGTTTTCCAAATTTGCTGGCATATTGAGTGCAGCACTTTCACAGCATCATCTTCCAGGATTTGAAATAGCTCAGCTGGAATTCCATCACCTCTACTAGCTTTGTTCATAGTGATGCTTCCTAGGGCCTATTTGACTTCACATTCCAGGATGTCTGTCTATAGGTGAGTGACCACACCATCATGGTTATCTGGGTCATGCAAATCTTTTTTGTATAGGTCTTCTGTGTATTCTTGCCACCTATTCTTAATATCTTCTGCTTCTGTTAGGTCCATACCATTTCTGTCCTTTATCGAGCCTGTCTTTGCATGAAATGTTCCCTTGGTATCTCTAATTTTCTTGAAGAGATCTCTAGTCTTTCCCATTCTGTTGTTTTCCTCTATTTTTTCACACTGATCACTGAGGAAGGCTATCTTATTTCCTTGCTATTCTTTGGAACTCTGCATTCAGATGGGTATATCTTAATGTTTCTCATTTGCTTTTCGCTTCTCTTCTTTTCACAGCTATTTGTAAGGCCTCCTCAGACAACCATTTTGCCTTTTTGCATTTCTTTTTCTTGGCAATGCTCTTGATCACTGCCTCCTGTACAATGTCATGAACCTCTGTTCATAGTTCTTCAGGCACTCCATCTATCAGATCTAATCCCTTGAATCTATTTGTCACTTCCACTGTATAATTGTAAGGAATTTGATTTAGGTCATACCTGAATGGTCTAGTGGTTTTCCCTATTTTCTTCAATTTAAGTCTGAATTTTGCAATAAGGAGTTAATGGTCTGAGCCACAGTCAGCTCCTGGTCTTGTTTTTGCTGACTGTATAGAGCTTCTCCATCTTTAGCTGCAAAGAAGATAATCAATCTGATTTCGGTATTGACCATCTGGTGATGTCCATGTGTAGAGTCTTCTCTTGTGTTTTTGGAAGAGGGTATTTGCTATGACCAGTGTGTTCTCTTGGCAAAACTCTGTTAGCCTTTACCCTGCTTCATGTTATACTCCAAGGCCAAACTTGCCTGTTACTCCAGGTATCTCTTGACTTTCTACTTTTGCATTCCAGTCCCCTATGATGAAAAGGACATCTTCAGGGGATGTTAGTCCTAGAAGGTCTTGTAGGTCTTCATAGAACTGTTCAACTTCAGGTTCTTTGGCATTAGTGTTTGGGGTATAGACATGGATTCCTGTGATATTGAATGGTTTGCCTTGGAAATGAACAGAGATCACTCTGTGGTTTTTGAGATTGCATCCAAGTAATTACTGCATTTTGGACTCTTTTGTTGACTATGAGGGGTACTCCATTTTTTCTAAAGGATTCTTGCCCACAGTAGTACATATAATGGTCATCTGAATTAAATTCACCCATCCCAGTCCATTTGAGTTTACTGATTACTAAAATGTTGATGTTCACTCTTGCTATCTCCTGTTTGACCACTTCCAATTTATCTTGATTCATGGACCTAACATTCCAGTTCCTATGCAATACTGTTCTTTACAGCATCAGACTTGACTTTACATCAGACTAGTGTGGATATCTCTAGTCATATCCACAACTGGGCATTATATGTTCATCTGAAGACGTTTCTGGTATTTGCAATAAAGAAGAAAAAACATTTATTTTCTGTGATGAAAATGCCATTGTTCCTTTTATATTAGAGTGTGATATTTGTGGATTTTTTATTAGATTTATTAGGGGTAAATTTATATGAATATGTAGCAAAAGCTTTTGCAGTGGGTGAATAAAAACACTCCATTATAGAACTGTAATTTTGATAATGGAAAAAAAAAAAAAACTCTACATGAGACTGTGTGGCATTTTTAAAGTGTGATATTTTGGATTTGATGATTATTTCTCAGAACCAAGGTGAAAATGTTGTTTTAAAGTAAGTGCAGTTGTAACCTTAGAGTATAATCAGGGAAAATTCAGATAATAAGATTTTCAATAAACAAACACGTAAGGGGCAATAAATATGAGTCCTGCCTGCTGTAAACTTTTTAAATGGTTTTCTGACAAAATACTGTCATTGCTTAACTTTTTCAACTGCTCTAAACAAATAATACAAATGATCAAGAAGACAGTGGAGACTGAAAGTAGAATTGTTGTTTTAATATCCTTTCTTACTCATAAACTTGCTGCAGAGTAAATTATTAGTAAATTACATTTCATAGGATCTCTTTAAAAAAGCATGTAACAGATCTTAAAGGAATCCAGATAATCTCACAGCGCTAGAGACCACGTGCTCTGGCAGGAATCACATGTCCCAGTGACTTAGGTTAATCTTCCTGCAGAAGGCAGACAGAATGAAAACCACAGTCTTCCCACGCAACACACTTAACTAGTTATGTGACTTTAGTGTGCCTTCGTTTTACTGATTCTCAGTTTCCTCCTCTGGGATCATAGCAAAGCTTACCTTGCAGTAGGGGAGGAAAGTGGATGATGCACATAAAATCTTGCGCATAAGTCGGCACTCAATAAATAAAAATGTTTACCATTATTTCTATAGTGAATGGCTACCATCTAAAATTGGATGTGAAAACAAAGTCAAATTACTAAATTCATATAAGCATATATGAATTTAAGTATAATTTAGACCTGACAATTTAGATTTAATTTATTCCCTGTGGTTCAAAATAAAGAGTCATTTATGCAGCTTTAGTCAGAATATTGTGGTAACATTTTTTTTTTTTTTGGATTTGGCATTTAGCCACTGGGTGTGGGAGAGAACCCAGTTCTTCCTGGCTCCACCAAAGCTTGCAGCAGCTGCCCTGAAAAAACTGCAGGAAGAAACTCCAGTGGCACCACTGCCTTACAGTTAACTGGGATCTAATCCCTGGAGTCTTAATTGCATTTAGGGCCTTTAAAGTATTGTGGTTATTTGCACAACATAGAAGAATCATCAAAATATATCATTTATAAATAGTTTAAAGGTAGTTTTTTGAACAATAAGACCAACATCTTCTAGGTAAATTCAGCTTGCTTTTATGTAAGTTTTCTCCATTGAAAAATTATTCAGATAAAATCCACATAAATTGCCTTCTTAAGTTTTAAAATCTACCTGATTTGGGCATTGAGCATTTACCACCTTCATTTTAAATATATCTTACAAATCACCCCCAGAAAGACATGCAGAGAATACGAGGTTATCTCACAGAAAGCCATCGCTCTCTGCCCTTTCCTGATAACAAGGTAGTTGTTATTCCTTGCTGAGCCTATCTCAGGGAGAGAGCATGAGGTGATCAGAGTGGGACTGCCTACTCCCAGGCCACTTAAGTGGCATTCTTTGCTGCTGCGCGGGGCACTGCCACAGCCTCTCAACATCCCGCTCAGCCCTGAGTAGGGTCCTCTGGAGAACTTAGCGGGAGTGAGGTCATGTATCAGCCTGTACCAGCCAGTCCTCCCTGTAGCCCCACATCTTCCCAGCTGCACAAAGGAACAAGCCCTGCACGGTGTGGCTGTAATCACTATTCAGAGGGCACAGTCCACAGGCATCTAAGCAGGAAAGGTACTGCCAGTCTGTTGGGTCTGTTATTTCCTGAGCTACACAGGAAATACCACCACCAGAAATAACACATTCAAACCCAAAGGGCACTCTGCTGCCAGCATTCATAGGCATATGTCATACTGTTCTATACATCTGAACAGCTGTTTATGAAGCCCGTCGAAATAGCCTGTTGCAGTCCAATTAATTATTAGCCAACATTGAATAATCGCTCGTGAGGGGGCAGAAGGGCCAGTAAAATATGAAGTGGCGCTAGTTTATTTTTAGAAAGGTACTTCTTTAAAGTGTTGATTGATCGGGCAGGTGTTTAAAAGCCATTTGTCAGAGTGAATTCACAGGAAACCTCTTTCACATGCAGGTTACAGCCAAAGAAGAAAAAAGATAGCCTACGCATTTGACAATTTCAGTTGCCAAAAGTCATATTTTTGGACTCGTGTGGGTATTTGAAAATATTAAAGAGTCTTCCAGGTCCGATTAAAGCTTTTACTGCTCTAAGGTTTCAGGCTCCCCACAGACCCTCGCTCAGCCTCCTCACACTCCATGGGCATCATGTGAGACATCTGAGAAGAACGTTTGTGTACATGTCCCACAAAAAGCCCTCAGCTGCCCTGCTTGAACCACAAGGTTACTGAACAGAAAGCAAATCCTTTTCTGAAGAGCCTCCAAGAGGAGGATATTTCGGTGAATTTCAGCTCCCTGCTGGCTCAAAAGAATTCTCCTGCATTGCCTGCTCTTCCCATGAATGCCTCACGTGGAGCACAGCTCAGTGACTCAACCTTCCAGGGAGCCAGTCGGGGTTTTTAAACTGCATCATCCCTTCCATCCTTCAAGTTCTTTTGGATTTCATCAATGGCATGGAGGGATATTTTTAAAACAATGTACATTTTTCAGGACTGACAAAATGCCTCCTCTAAATGCAGCGCTGACGCTATCACAAACATAAATTATGTTGGGGTGTAAAAAAAAATAGTATATTTAGCTAAAAACTTTGAAACTAAAAGATACCTAACATATCTTATAGTCTCTAGAGCTCAGGTGAGCAGACAGAGATCAGTCCCAAAATAGCATGCAGACTTCCAGGATAAATTCACATAAATGATGGAGAATGAATAGCAATGCAAAATAACATAGTTCAGTTCAGTCGCTCAGTCGTGTCCGACTCTTTGCGACCCCATGAATTGCAGCACGCCAGGCCTCCCTGTCCATCACCAGCTGCTGGAGTCTACTCAAACCCATGTCCATCGAGTTGGTGATGCCATCCAGCCATAGCTTACAACAAAAAATTAGTCCCGTGGTTTTTTTCAGTAAACCGATGGCCTTGATAGAAGCAAGTATTGTTCTTATCAAATGAAAACCAAAGATACTAGACCCCTCAGTTAAAAGTTGCTGTTAGTGGTATCTGGAGTAGTGATTTGTAAAATTTCAAGCCTAAGGGAATATTTTCTTTGCTGGACACATGAAAATAATCTTCTAAAATATTAAGGCCTAAATTAGAAAATAGCAAGATACTAGTTCAATGATAAAGTATTATTCAGATATATAAATGAGAGGCAAGCTTTGTACATGGCTTTGATTTTTTTAAAAAGAAAAGAAAAAGAAAATACTTCTGGGATTATTTTTCCAGAATCTGGCAGTCCTCTTGTGAGCGCCTGACCAAATACTAGAATCCGATGGAATTGAGTATTAGAAATGCCAGTTTAGAGTCTGTTTGATATAATTCTAGCAGGACAATTAAAGAGTAGATTATCAAAATAGCTAATATTAAACTTAAAAATTACTGAATTTGGGAGCAAGAAGATCATCTATTTCCACAGCTCTTCTAAATATCACTCAGGGCACAAATCTCTTTGAGACCTTGGTAAAGAAGAGGGCTCTCTCTCCCCAAGGGAAAAAAAAAACAGACTTTACAATTTTTCTTATGTAATTAAATCAGTACTTTGGAAGTTGACCCTAGTATGGAAAATCACAATAGCCTAAAAGCAGAAATGTCAAATTTATCTAAATTGGCTAGCTCATAATTTTCCCTTGCCCTCTTCAGTCTCACCATACCAAAGCTATAAAATACTGTTTATCATTTGACCTTTTATTTATTTTGACCCCATGACTTCCTCATATTACATATAAGGAAACTGAGGCACAGAGAAGCTAAGAAACGTTGGCATTGTATTAAATCTGCTTATGTGGAGCTGGGATGCAAATCCATGCCACTGACCCTAGCACACACCTCCCTTCCCACAGCACCTAGGGTAGCTAAGTGTGCCACATCCTTGCTCATAGCTACTCCATGACGTAGCTCTTTTAGCATCCCCATTTTATCGATGTGGAAACTGTGGTACTGAGACATCAAGTTAATTTGTGCAAAGTGACAGAGCCAGGATCCAAACTCAGCCAATCTGGCTGCAGAGGAAGGAGCTAAACCAAAACACTGTATTATCTGCACACACACAGAGACTCACAGACACACACATACCAAACACAGAAATACACAGTATGCATATTAGAGCAGTCAGGTAAGCTGGGGAAGCTCAAGACTGGTCAGATTAGGCATGAGTTTTGTTCTTTTCTTTTTCTTTTATTCAGTTTCAAAATTATTCTCTTTTAAGCCAGAATTACTTTTGCATAAATATTTAGGAGGCTCAGATGGTAGAGAATCTGCCTGCAATACAAGAGACCCAGTTTCAATCCCTGGGTTGGGAAATGGTGACCCAATCCTGTAGTCTTGCATTGGAGAATTCCGTGGACAGTGGATCCTGGTGGGCTACAGCCCATGGGGTCACAAAGAGTCAGACACAGCTGAGCAACTAACCCTTTCACATTAATGTTATTAAAACTTAACAAACCTGTTAATAGCTTAAGATGGGTTTTCTAGTCAACGCTGCTAGCCTTATAGATTAGGCTAGGGAGTAAAGCAACAAGACAGATGATTTTGGTGGCCTAAGGATGTAAAGCCATGGGAGCATCCCCGGAGACAACTCATGACCAGATGGGGGATGGCATTAAGGGGAAGTCAGCTGCTAGTAGGGTTAAATGATCCTCTGGGCAGAAAGAGGAGAGGCCAGAAACACTGTGCTGCCCAAATCACAAGAGGGCAAGCATGCAGCTCTTAAGATGAGCTGGCAGCAAAAGTCTTAAGTTTGGACTATTTCATAATTTTGCCTAAGGTTGGCTCTAGACAGGCCTTCGCTAACCACTCTCTTACCTCCTTTAAGCTCCCTTCCCCCAACTCCTCCTGCATCAACAGCTTTCCATTCCTAAATTGAGAATGTGCATTTTAAATAAAGATCCTCCCCAGGAAACCACAATGCAGAGGAACAGGAACAACCCTTTGCAATGTGTCTTCATAGGCAAAGTTTAGTGACCGACATGAGGGAGATTTGCCATGAGGAAGAACACTAGCCATAGAACAAGAAGGCAGGTGTTCAAAAAAATGTGACATTTAGCCGCTTCTCCCTCTCTTTTTCTCCAAACCGTTGAAGAGCCACTCAAATTGATTCCTTTACCACTGGTTTGAATGGTCGTTTGGTTTAATTTAGTGAATTTGAACAGGAAATTCGCTTGATTTAATTCAGTGAATTTTGAAGTGGAAGTTTGGGGAATGGGGAGATTTGGTAACCTGTTTAGAAAATCGATATCTACTTACCATTTCAGCATTTTTATCTGTTAACTTGTTAACAAACTGTTTTGGAAACTCTTCTAGGTAAGATTACTTTGGGCTTCGTTTAAGAAAAATTGGGTAACTCTGTAAAGCGATGCTGAGTTTTAAAAATGAACTGGGAGGACTTCCCTGATGGTCCAGTGGTTAAAAATCTGCCTGCCAATGCAGAGGACACAAGTTCAATCCTCTATCTTCAAAGATCCCGCATGCTATAGGCATCTAAACCCATGCGCCACAACTATGGGAGCTCGTGTGCTTTAGAGTGAGCCCATGCTTTGCAACAGCAGAGGCCACTGCAATGAGAAGCCCTCGTGCCACAACTAGAGATCAGCCCACGCTTGCCACAACTAGAGAAAGTCCGCCCACAGCAAGAAGACCCAGCGCGCATCGCCTCCAGAAAAAAAAGTGAACCGGGCTTCTTGAGTCCCAGATTTTCAATAAACATGTTGCTAACTGAAATATAGGCTTATTGTCTGAATTTAAAGTAAGTTTAGAATGAAAAAGAATACTCCAATTTGGATTCTTAAGAGGACCCAGATTTCATGTTTTACTAACAGTTACATTTGTTGTTTATTGTTACTTTGATAGTAAAAGTTAGTTAAATGTGAATTTTAGATTTCATTTTTATTTTTTTATTAGAACGTGGTCTTTTAAAGTTTAAACCTATTTTCATTATGCAATTATGTACGTTAAAAGTGATTCCTTTGAGTGTTCTGCTAGGCAACGAGCGCAAATTTTGTCACTAAATTAATCATTAATTATGACTACAGTCGTAACTATTAACTTCAACAAGTAAAATAATTGGTGGTCAATATATAGCATATTTAACAAAACATAACTCAGTGGGGTGTGTATATGGAACAAGATGAATATTGCCTACCTCATCAAGAATTTCTCAGTTGAGAGTGCTCCTAATTAAGTCTTATTAAATTTTGTTGCATTGCTTGCTTGAAGACAAATCAATAACAAGTGACTTACTTTACTATCTCTAGTTTTCAAGCCTATGCATCCATATACTTCATAATATCCCTCTCTATGGGCCCCAAGCTCATTTCCATCAGTACATCCTTTGCACAAGCTATCTGTTCTCACAGTAAAAAATCACTAGAGCCTTTGTTATTCTGGAAATGTGATGCATTTTCTCCAAATCACTGGGAACAATACAGATCCCTCTTACTCTGGTCCCTGTCTCTAATTCCCATTGGTATTTCCTATGTTCATCTTACTTGCATTTCACCTATCAAGTTGGAGCAACACATGACTTAATAAGCTTCGATTAAACTGTCAAACATCCTATACTTCCAGAATGCCTTTGGACTCAGGGTTCTGGGGGCCTCTTCCAACTACCAGTTCTGCATGCCCATCTTTAGCAGTACTCATCATAACTTTTAGAGTACCAACTTGTAAATTTTACTAGGCCTGAAACTTAATCCATGTTGAAGTCTTTTGGGAACACAGATCCAACCAGATACGCTCTTACATACCACTCAGACCTCATCTTCCTTGATTACTTTGGGCTCCAAGTACCCTCTCCATTAATACCTCACTTGTGTGGAATCTCACCACAGTACTGTAACTCACATCATTTTATTATCAAGCAGTAGAAACACAAATTCATATTCTCTTAGCATATCCTAAAGTAGCTTATTTCAGTTCATGTTTAGGAAATTTGGTTAAAACTTACCTGGTTATTTAATCACTGGTGCCTCAGATGGTAAAGCGTCTGCCTGCAATGCAGGAGACCCGGGTTCAATCCCTGGGCCAGGAAGATCCCCTGGAGAAGGAAATGGCAACACACTCAAGTACTCTTGCCTGGAAAATTCCATGGATGGAGGAGCCTGGTAGGCTACAGTCCATGGGGTCACAAAGAGTCAAATATGACTGAGCAACTTCACTTTCTTTCTACCTGGTTATTTACCATCCTGTTCTTTTAAAAAAAAAATCATTAGACATACTTTAAAAAGTCAGAGAATAATCTTGCCTTATAAAGACAAATGAGATATTGTTGGTGCTTTTTTTTTTTTTTTAAGAGTTACTAACCCAAGAATACCTGCTATCTTTTGAGCTGCTTGGAATTACTTTTGAACTCCTCTCAACAGGGGTTTTAGTCTGAAGCCTAGTCAGACAAAAAGGGACAGGGATGGTAGAAATAAAATAATATGAGTTGATGCAGCATGTCCACTAGATGCATCTTCTTCATTCCTGAACTGCCTACTTTGACATCACACCTAACACTGTCCTTTTGGAAGCAAAAAAGCAAAGCTGAAAAAATGAGAGACAACTCTCATGTCTTTATAAAAAAAAAATCTATGTATATGCTTAGTCACTCAGCTGTGTCCAACTCTTGTGACCCCATAGACTGTAGCCTGCCAGGCTCCCCTGTCCATGGAATCCTCCAGGCAAGAATACTGGAGCAGGTTGCTATTTCCTTCTCAAAAAATATCTAGGTGACAATTACTGGCAAATAGGTTCTTGTTTGTCATGTATTAGCTTGAAATTTTGCTTGAATTGGTTTTCCCAGGAAATGAAAGATGTGTATTTTTACTTGTTTGGGAAAGACAAGCCCTTACTAAATATTATAAAGACTACCAATGCTTTCAGTTATCTTCACAGGTAACAACAGGAGTGAATCTGTAACAATAATTGCTTACCATCAAATTATAAATTCCTGTATTACTTTAGTATTGGTATAGCATTTGTTCTATAGTTCCATTCAATATGGTCTCCCTTAGTGAGACCTTAGTTTAAAAAAAAAAAAAAGATCCTTCTCATTGTTTCACCTGAGTATTTGGCAAAGAGATACGAAGTCCCACTGAGACTAATATCCATATAGAAGTTGACAATTTTTGTTAGATTCCCCCGCAAAGGCACCAAGAGAGTACGTCAGTTAGCTGTTACTGTGACTTAACAATTATTTATTGTTTCTAACAAGTCCAAGGGCCAGCTGATGTTCAGTAGATCTATTTTAAATATGTGAATAGTTCTGTGACTGTAAGCTAGACTCAACATTGGTGGAAGCTGGGAGTGGCTTTATTCCACCAATCTCTCATCTTCTTCTTAGGACCATGGGCTTGCCTGAGAGAGTTCATCTCAAGGAACTGGAAAAGATAGAAGGACAAAAGCCCAGTACAGAAGTACTCTTTCAAACCTCTTTCCTTCTATTTGCTAATATTCCAATGACTCAGGGCAGAGTCAAGGGGTGAGGCAGATGTTCCCACTCTTGCTGAGAGGGCTCCACAAAATTACATGGCAAAGAATGTGAATACAGAGAGTTGGGAATTGGGGCCAAATGATGAATCCTTCCAAGAGAGGTGGGTCAGAGCGAAGTGCTAGGATTTCCAGTGCCTGTGCTTCAAATAACTAACAAAATTCAGAGTTCAACTGTGAGGACCCCAAGAAGGGATGCCAAGGTCAGCCATTGCAGCTTCACATATATTTAAGGAGAATACTCACCTCTCAGATACCCATCTGGTTTTTTTTGTTTTTGTTTTTGTTTTTTGTTTTTTAATCATGGGCCAAAGTAAAACTCAGAACTATTGAGGTATTTGCCTTTGTATAGAAAAAGAGTTCCAAATAGAAACCAACTCTCCTCCCTTCATCCCTCTCTCCCTCCCTCCCTTCGTCTGTCTTAGGTTCTGATCTTTGGGGTATCTAGTTAATGAGGTCTCATTTGATGCTTATAGATCTTTCTCACCCATGTCTTTTAGTATCAGTTTTAGGCAGCTTAGAAACAGAGTTTGACCAATAGATGTATTGGTGCATCAACCTCATTGAGAAATGGCTTCAGGAGTTCCATCTTTTGAAATATTACTAGTTCTAAAGTTAGTAGTCAGTAGTTGACAAAAATGAATATTGATTCAGAAATGGGTTGCTCATCAGGGAAATAAACCTGGTAGCTTTTAGTCATAATTTATTTATAAGCCTTCCCATGTTATATTCAGAGATGAACTTTGAAGAAAAAGTCAAGTATTCTTTTTTGTATATTTTGAAAATATAACAGACTTTGATGTATTTAGGGGACCTAGAATCTTTAAAAGCAGAATAAAAGATAACTTCTCTGGAGTTAGAAGGCTCCAGTAAATCACCCAAAATAACCAAAAACTGATTAGAGACAAATATGATTTCCCAGAAAGCATAACAATAATAACCAATTATTACTCTTTGTACCAGACAGAATAAGAGTGTTGCTTGCTCTAGGAAAATAATTGCATGATGTGTAAATCCACCTTGGCCAAGGAAATAAGGCCAGATGTAGGTCTATATCCTCAGCAATCTCTCCAAAGGCAGTCGTTTCTCTTGGCTCTCAGCTCCTTGCTGACTTTGCTCCCTTGCTGGGCAGTTCTTGGTTCGGAATTCTAGAATAAGATTTAGAATCTGATAGGTGACAAAGATATTATCTGAACAACCAGGGCTCTTGTACATGATAGGAAGACTGCTGAAATTTACTCTGTTTCCTTCCTCTTATTTCTGAATCTGTGATGCTAAAGCACTCCTAGGTAAAATAATGTACTCCTGCCTCCTACCAAGTGGGTAGGTTGGAGAAAAACAAAAATGTTATTAAGACTCATTGTCTTTGAAATCAACTCTTTTGGAAGAATATTTTGGAAAGAGGGTTAAGCATTCAAGCTTTCTAACAGAAATTTGAAAATAATTCAGTGTTAATACTCAGAAATGAACATTTTGAGACTTCATGTTGACTTTTCCTGTATTGGAATGTATTTCTAGAGATGCCTGTTTTTTGCATTTTCCCCCACAATCTATTTCAGTTGAAATTTCAGCCAGATATATTCTTTTTCTTCTTTGGCTCATTATGCAAATTAACAGAAAAATTCAGTGACGAGAAGTAAAGGTCTCGCCACTCAGGAGGTGCCACATCAGTAATAGGGTAAAGTAATTACAGAATTACTTGCAGCTACTATGACTGTGTATTCTCTACTATTCAGAGGAAAATCTTTTATGCACTCATCACTACACAGTTTATTCTTCCATTGATGTGTGGGAGATTGATGCATTTAACTGTCCCACTCATTGATGGGAGAAGTGCGTTCCTGCAGAAATACATTTTCTTTTTTTTGTATTCATGTGACATTTAATCCTGACTTTATTTTTTCCTCCACTAAAATTATCTTTTGTAGACAATCTTCTCTTCATATGTATTATGAGTATGAACATCAGAATAACCTAGTAGGCTGGAAAAGCAAAGACATATCTGTGTATAGAATTGCAATGCCAAAAGGAAAATATCACTTATTATTTTCTACTTTTGATAAATAAAAGCAAAGTCACTGTCAAGAAGAGGGGTGCATTAAATGATCTATAAGCATTCTTTCTGCTAAAAAAGTGCTGATTCTCACTTATTACAAGGAAATAGCAGTACTGAACTGGAATTACGAGCTCTGTGTTCAATCAAGTTCCCTCACTGGATTGCGGACTCATTTTGGAGGGATAATTCCCATTTGACCCTTGAGTACTAAGCTATAATATGTCCCACAGTTGTTTCAGTGAACAAACCAGAAAAAAAGTGCCTGAATCATATATAACTCTTGTTTAATCCAAGGGAAATAGCTTAGAATACTTAACTCATAGTTTAAAATAATTATTTTTGTCAAGGTCAAATTAAGTCTTTCAAAGATACCATAATTATACGAATCAAAAAATGTATTTGTGTGAAACAAATGCCCTTCTTTTCCAGACTTGCTATTAAAAGATGTTAGTCTCCTACTGAATGGTGATAATTTCTTCTTCCTGTCTCCTAAGAATACATTGAGAATGAAAGATTATAGGAATAGAATGTTCTCATTTCAAAGACATACACAATAGGCATTGATCCTAGTAATAACTGTGAGTGTTCCATATTTAAATGGTGGGTGGATTATAAAATATAATCGAAATGTTTCATCATTTTTGGTTTTTCTTTGGAACATAATGCTCTGGACTTCTGTAAAGATTACTTTTAGTGATGAGACTGTACAAGTTACCCCAGAAACTTTTTCTGTGATATACATGCTTGGGTTTTTTTCATCTAATTTTCTTTTTATCGCTCATTTTGACTTTCAGATTTTAGTATTTGTTACTATTTTATCCATGTGAGTAAAGGGGAGGGAGGGCCTTGAGAAAAGTGACTTTGTTTTGAATTGAAACCTTGTGAGATGGACAAGCACAGGCGTGCTGGTAGCAGCAAAATAAGGTTCAAATATAAAGTTATGGGTGCTTCCCCAGTGGCTCAGTGGTAAAAAAAAATCTGCCTGTAATTCAGGAGATGCAGGTTTGATCCCTGGGGCAGGAAGATCTCCTGGAGGAGGAAATGGCAACCCACTCCAGTATTCTTGCCAGGAAAATCCCATGGACAGAGGAGCCCATGGGGTGGCAAAGAGTCAGACACGACTAGGCAAGTGAGCACACACACACACTGAGTTTTAGAGAACTAGCTATAAAAATGAAATCCACAGAAATCCAGAAGAAAATATCTTGAATACTTATATAATCTTGGATGTTTGAGGTAACCCCTCCAACAACTTCAAATCAGAAATTATAAAGGAATATATTAATATATTTAACTATATAAATGTATTTGAATTTAATTTACTTGAAAAGGATAAAAATAACTGAACAGGAAATCACAAATTGAAAAAATTGCATAGAGAAAGAATTAATACCTTTAATATATAAAAAGCTCTTACAAAGGATGAACACAGCAATTTTAAATGGACACCAAAGAGATTACTTTGTATACAAAAGTCTATATAGTCAAAGCTATGGTTTTTTCAGTAGTCATGTATGAATATGAGAGTTGGACCATAAAGAAAGTTGTGAAAGCAAAGTCGTTCAGTTGTGCCCGACTCTCTGTGACCCCATGGACTATAGCCTATGAGGTTCCTCCATCCATGGAATTTTCCAGGCAAGAGTACTGGAGTGGGTTGTCGTTTCCTTCTGAGCACCAAAGAACTGATGCTTTCAAACTGTGGTGTTGAAGACTGAGAGTCTCTTGAACTCCAAGGAAATCAAACCAGTCAATCCTAAAGGAAATCAACCCTGAATATTCATTGGAAGGACTGATGCTGAAGCTCCAATACTTTTGCCACATAATGCAACTCATTGGAAAAGACCCTGATACTGGGAAAGATTGAGTGCATGAGCAGAAGGGTGCCACAGAGGATGTGATGGTTGGATGGCATCACTGACTCAATAGACATGAGTGTGAGTGAACTCTGGGAGATGGTGAAGGACAGGGAAGCCTGGTGTGCTGCAGTCCATGGGGTTGCAAAGAGTCAGACATGACTGAGTGAGTGACTGAACAACGAGACACTGATAGGTTTACGTTCACTAATATAAACATGTCAAATAAACATAAAATGAACTTCACTACTCATAAAAATATATAAATGAAAACAACCAAGATACCATTTTCACCTATGGATGCTGTAAAAATGAAAGTGCTCATACCCTGTGTTGTCAACAGTAGAGGAAGACCTCCCCTTAAATACTACTTAGCAACCGTTTTTCTTTCTTTCTCTTTTTCACTCTTCAGTCAACATAAAAATAGCTACAATATTTATTGCAAACTTTTTACTGTATCTATCAAATACTTGCTGCTGCTGCTAAGTCGCTTCAGTCGTGTCTGACTCTGCGTGACCCATAGATGGCAGCCCACCGGGCTCCCCCGTCCCTGGGATTCTCCAGGCAAGAACACTGGAGTGCGTTGCCATTTCCTTCTCCAATGCATGAAAGTGAAAAGTGAAAAGGAAGTCGCTCAGTCGTGTCCGACCCTCAGCGACCCCATGGACTGTAGCCTTCCAGGCTCCTCCGTCCATGGGATTTTCCAGGCAAGAGAACTGGAGTGGGGGGCAATTGCCTTCTCCGATCAAATACTTAAATTTATTTAAATACTTTCCACCCAGTAATTATACTTTTGAGAGTCTGTCCTAAAGAAGCAATGTAAATTTGAAATGATACATGTTCAAAATTTTATCAAAGACAATAATCTAAGTTCACCACAATGACAGCTCATCATAAATATATTGTGTCTAGATGATAAAATATATAATTATAATCAACCATAATGTACAATAAATCATAAGATGGTATTTTTATTTGAACATACTCTCAATATTTTGCTAACCAAAGAAGATCAAAATAAAGAGTATATATAACGTATTATTTTTGTAAAAAAACATAGACATACAGGTAATATGTGTATTTTAAAAAAGATTTAAAGTAAATATTAATTCCTAAATAGTACCATTATTTTTCTTCAGGATTTTTCCAGTATCTGCCTCACTATCTAGATTTTAGCATTGGGCATACACTTGTAGTTTAAAAATTATTAAAAGAAGCAGTCATATAGAGTTTAAACACAGTTTTACTAGCATAGGGAAATTGTTTTATTAATGTTAGTTAAATGTAGATGAAAAACACAGCATTTTAATGGCAGGAATATTTCAATTTTATAAAAAATGTATAAAAAGCTGTTGAGTGTTTAGCTCTAAATACAGGGATTATGAATTAATTTCATATTCTTTACTTTTTATTTCAAATGTTTACAGTAACAAATTTAGATTTTTATAATCAAAAATGAATTACTTTTAAGATGCTCTTCTAAATTTATTTGCTTATGTTCATTCTCAAGTTGTGTATCTGGTATGGCTTCAACATTTCCAGTCTAACTACTTTCCAAACAGTAAATTTGTCTTGAAATTCAGTTGAAAATTAGCAATGAGTTGCTGTTACACTCCTGTGTGGCCTTAGTTCCTCATCCCAGGATATAGTCCCTGTTCCCCAGTTCAAAGGAACCCTTCATATTATAATTTCCACTGTGTCTAATAGGCATGTGTTTCCAGTTTGTCATTTGGTCCAGAGGATTTTTTTTTATTTGCTGCTCTTTTCTGTGCAAGGCATAAAGAAAGGTGTTAGATCAGATCAGATCAGATCAGTCGCTCAGTCGTGTCCGACTCTTTGAGACCCCATGAATTGCAGCACGCCAGGCCTCCCTGTCCATCACCAACTCCCGGAGTGCACTCAGACTCATGTCCATCGAGTCAATGATGCCATCCAGCCATCTCATCCTCTGTCGTCCTCTTCTCCTCTTGCCCCCAATCCCTCCCAGCATCAAGTCTTTTCCAATGAGTCAACTCTTCGCATGAGGTGGCCAAAGTACTGCAGTTTCAGCGTTAGCATCATTCCTTCCAAAGAAATCCCAGGGCTGATCTCCTTCAGAATGGACTGGTTGGATCTCCTTGCAGTCCAAGGGACTCTCAAGAGTCTTCTCCAACACCACAATTCAAAAGCATCAATTCTTCGGCGCTCAGCCTTCTTCACAGTCCAACTCTCACATCCATACATGACCACTGGAAAAACCATAGCCTTGACTAGATGGACCTTTGTTGGCAAAGTAATGTCTCTGCTTTTGAATATGCTATCTAGGTTGGTCATAACTTCCCTTCCAAGGAGTAAGCATCTTTTAATTTCATGGCTGCAGTCACCATCTGCAGTGATTTTGGAGCCCAAAAAATAAAGTCTGACACTGTTTCCCCTGTTTCCCCATCTATTTCCCATGAAGTGGTGTGACTGGATGCCATGATCTTCATTTTCTGATTGTTGAGCTTTAAGCCAATTTTTTCACTCTCCACTTTCACTTTCGTCAAGAGGCTTTTGAGTTCCTCTTCACTTTCTGCCATAAGGGGGGTGTCATCTGCATATCTGAGGTTATTGATATTTCTACCGGCAATCTTGATTCCAGCTTGTGTTTCTTCCAGTCCAGCGTTTCTCATGATGTACTCTGCATATAAGTTAAATAAACAGGGTGACAATATACAGCCTTGACGAACTCCTTTTCCTGTTTGGAACCAGTCTGTTGTTCCATGTCCAGTTTTAACTGTTGCTTCCTGACCTGCATACAGGTTTCTCAAGAGGCAGGTCAGGTGGTCTGGTATTCCCATCTCTTTCAGAATTTTCCACCATTTATTGTGATCCACACAGTCAAAGGCTTTGGCATAGTCAATAAAGCAGAAATAGATGTTTTTCTGGAACTCTCTTGCTTTTTCCATGATCCAGCGGATGTTGGCAATTTGATCTCTGGTTCCTCTGCCTTTTCTAAAACCAGCTTGAACATCAGGAAGTTCACGGTTCACATATTGCTGAAGACTGGCTTGGAGAATTTTGAGCATTACTTTACTAGTGTGTGAGATGAGTGCAATTGTGTGGTAGTTTGAGCATTCTTTGGCATTGCCTTTCTTTGGGATTGGAATGAAAACGGACCTTTTCCAGTCCTGTGGCCACTGCTGAGTTTTCCAAATTTGCTGACATATTGGGTGCAGCACTTTCACAGCATCATCTTTCAGGATTTGGAATAGCTCAACTGGAATTCCATCACCTCCACTAGCTTTGTTCGTAGTGATGCTTTCTAAGGCCCACTTGACTTCACATTCCAGGATGTCTGGCTCTAGGTCAGTGATCACACCATCGTGATTATTTGGGTCGTGAGGATCTTTTTTGTACAGTTCTTCTGTGTATTCTTGCCATCTCTTCTTAATATTTTCTGCTTCTGTTAGGTCCATACCATTTCTGTCCTTTATCGAGCCCATCTTTGCATGAAATGTTCCTTTGGTATCTCTGATTTTCTTGAAGAGATCTCTAGTCTTTCCCATTCTGTTGTTTTCCTCTATTTCTTTGCATTGATTTTGCTGAAGAAGGCTTTCTTATCTCTTCTTGCTATTCTTTGGAACTCTGCATTCAGATGTTTGTATCTTTCCTTTTCTCATTTGCTTTTCGCTTCTCTTCTTTTCACAGCTATTTGTAAGGCCTTCCCAGACAGCCATTTTGCTTTTTTGCATTTCTTTTCCATGGGGATGGTCTTGATCCCTGTCTCCTGTACAATGTCATGAACCTCATTCCATATTCACCAGGCAGTCTATCTATCAGATCTAGGCCCTTAAATCTATTTCTTACTTCCACTGTATAATCATAAGGGATTAGATTTAGGTCATGCCTGAATGGTCTAGTGGTTTTCCCTACTTTCTTCAATTTAAGTCTGAATTTGGCAATAAGGAGCTCATGGTCTGAGCCACAGTCAGCTCCTGGTCTTGTTTTTGCTGACTGTATAGAGCTTCTCCATCTTTGGCTGCAAAGAATATAATCAATCTGACTTCGGTGTTGACCATCTGGTGATATCCATGTATAGAGTCTTCTCTTTTGTTGTTGGAAGAGCGTGTTTGTTATGACCAGTGCATTTTCTTGGCAAAACTCTATTAGTCTTTGCCCTGCTTCATTGCGTATTCCAAGGCCAAATTTGCCTGTTACTCCAGGTGTTTCTTGACTTCCTACTTTTGCATTCCAGTTCCCTATAATGAAAAGGACATCTTTTTTGGGTGTTAGTTCTAAAAGGTCTTGTAGGTCTTCATAGAACCGTTCAACTTCAGCTTCTTCAGCACTACTGGTTGGGGCATAGACTTGGATTACTGTGATATTGAATGGTTTGCCTTGGAAACAAACAGAGATCATTCTGTCGTTTTTGAGATTGCCTCCAAGTACTGCATTTCGGACTCTTTTGTTGACCATGATGGCCACTCCATTTCTTCTGAGGGATTCCTGCCCACAGTAGTAGATATAATGGTCATCTGAGTTAAATTCACCCATTCCAGTCCATTTCAATTTGCTGATTCCTGGAATATCGACATTCAGTCTTGCCATCTCTTGTTTGACCACTTCCAATTTGCCTTGATTCATGGACCTGACATTCCAGGTTCCTATGCAATATTGCTGTTTACAGCATCGGACCTTGCTTCTATCACCAGTTACATCCACAGCTGGGTATTCTTTTTGCTTTGGCTCCATCCTTTCATTCTTTCTGGAGTTATTTCTCCACTGATCTCCAGTAGCATATTGGGCACCTACTGACCTGGGGAGTTTCTCTTTCAGTATCCTTTCATTTTGCCTTTTCATACTATTCATGGGGTTCTCAAGGCAAGAATACTGAAGTGGTTTGCATTCCCTTCTCCAGTGGACCACATTCTGTCAGATCTCTCCACCATGACCCGCCCGTCTTGGGTTGCCCCACGGGCATGGCTTAGTTTCATTGAGTTAGACAAGGCTGTGGTCCTAGTGTGATTAGATTGACTAGTTTTCTGTGATTATGGTTTCAGTGTTTGCCCTCTGATGCCCTCTTGCAACACCTACCGTCTTACTTTGGTTTCTCTTACCTTGGGCGTGGGGTCTCTCTTCACGGCTGCTCCAGCAAAGCACAGCCATTGCTCCTTACCTTGGACGAGGGGTATCTCCTCACCACCACCGCCCTTCCTGACCTTCAACGTGGGATAGCTCCTCTAGGCCCGCAAGGTGTTAAGGAGAAAAGCCATGGGAGAGAATAATGCTTAATCTTTTCATCTGGCCCAGTTGTCAAAGTCTTTTGTCTTCAGCTATCATTTTTTTCCATCTGTGACATGTAATCCATTTAACCATGGGGATGAGGACCGCAGGTTTAAGCCTGTGCTTGTCTGCAAACCTCCCCTTAAATACTAATGAACAACTCTTTTTTCTTTTTCTTCTATTGCAAACTGAACAGAGGCTCAGTCTTTTGAAGCTACCCTTTACATCTCCTAATTAGCTACTTATTTCTGCGTATGCCCCAAACTTAGCAGCTTAAGATAACATAACATCATACTATGCCCACAGTTTCTTTGGGTCAGTAATTCGAGAGATGCTGAGCTGGATGCCTCTAGCACAGAATTTCTCATAATATCACAATCAAGATATCCATCCAAACTGCAGTCATCTGAAGACTTGACTGGATTCATCTGAAGATTCGACTGAAGACTTATAAATATTCTTTTGTTCACATGGATCAGTCCTATTCATTATGGGAGGGGACTACGAGGGAGTGAACCCAGAAAGTGAGCATCTTTGGATGTCCTTCGGAAGGGTGGGTCCTAGTAAATGGTTCACATCCCTTTCACATGTTAAATACACTAACACCCTTTGGTGTTCCCTCAAGTTCTCATTCTATTGTGGTGTTAGCTGAAAGTCTAAGATCTCATCATCTAAATCACATGTTAGTTTTCTATTGCTGTGTAACAAATTAGATAATATAACAGCTTAAAGCACACCCATTTATTATCTTGCCATTCTGTAGGCAAGAAGCCTGAGCACAGAGTAGCTGGATTCTTAGCTCAGAAACTCACAAAACTGAAATCAAAGTGCTATCCAGGGCTGCAGTCATTATTTTGAGCTTGGGATTTTTCAAGTTCTTTTAGGTTGTTGGCAGAGTTCAGGTCCTTGTGACTGATGGGTGGAGGTTCCTAGAGGCTACTGCCATTCTGGGTCATGTAACTTTCTCCACAGTATGGTAGTTTGCTCCTTCAAGGTCAGCAGAAGAATTTCCCTGCTACTTACTCTAACTTTGAGTCTGACCCTTCAATCGAGACTTAAAGGTTTGGTATGATCCAATCAGGCCTACCAGCAAAGTTGCTACTTTTTGTTAACTCAAAGTGACTGATTAGTAATATTAATTATATCTGAAAAATCTTTGTAAAGTAACACAATCAATGGAGTGGTATTCCATCGTATTCACAGATTTCCATCAACACTCAAAGAGTGGAAATTACACAAGAAGATGGGAATCTTAGAATCTGTCTGCAATTCCGGGTCTAGGTATAGGTGAGAGAAATCTTTATTTTTTGTGTGTGCTCAGTCACTCAGTGTCTGACTCTTTGTGACCCCATGGACTGTAACCCACCGGGTTCCTCTGTCCATGGAATTTTCCAGACTAGAATACTGGAGTGGGTTGCCATTTCTTCCTCCAGGGCATCTTCCTAACCCAGGGATCTTTACAACTACACCACCTGGGAAGCCCAAATCTTTATTAGTTTTCTGCTTTTCTGTAATGAGTTAACCCCCAAATTTATCAGCATAAACTATAAGCATGATTAACAACAATGTAGTGATAAACATGGTTGACTTCTCTCAGTCTGTATGGGTAAGGAATTTAGAAAGATCCTACTGGGGTGATTCTGGATTGGGGTCTTTCATGAAGTTGCTGTCAAGAAGTCATCCAGGGTTACCAACATCTGAAGGCTTGACTGGAGCTGGAGGATGTGCTTCTGAGGTGACTCACTTGCATGGTTGTCAGGTTGGTATTGGCTCTTGGTGGGGAGTCTCATTTCCTGTGCAGACAGCCTGCTTCACTGGCTGCATGAATGTCTTCATGACATGGTGGCTGACTTCCAGTGGAGTGCATGATCAAAGAGACAAAAGCAAAAGCAGTAATATTTTATGACTAATCTTCAAAGAGTTACTCCCCATCCCTTCTGTCAATTCTATTGGTCCCATAGATCAATCTGATATAATGAAGGAGGGGCCATGAATACCAGGAGGCAAGTATCTTTGGGGCTGTCTTTGAGGCTGGCTACTCCAACCTCAGTTAATGACAGTGAATTAAACAAACACAATTATGTTGAGGAAAGAGATTTCTAAAATCTGTTTCTGTCTGAGAGCAGATTCTCAACTCTCTTTTTGAACTCTCATCTCTCTTCTCATCTCTCATCTCTCTTTTCGAACCTCTGCAGTACCCTTAAAACTTCTGTCCTTGTTTCCAATGACATCCCTTTTAAAACTCTTAAAAATGGTCCAGCTATAAAGTGCCACCACCTCCTTTCATAACTCTTTAGGTAAAGTTCTCAACAAGGCACTCTAGGCAGTAAATGTGCCTACATCTCCTGCTTTTCTTTTTGCTCCTCTCACTCTCCAATTATTTTTATGTTTCAGTCATGCTAAACTTTTCATTTTTTCCCCAGATGGCTCAAATGGTAAAGAATCTGCTTGCAATGCAGGAGACCCAGGTTCAGTCCCTGGGTTGGGAAGGGAATGGTTTACCAACACCAGTGTTCTTGCCTGGAGAATTCCACAGACAGAGGAGCCTAGTGGACTACAGTCCATGGGGTCACAAAGAGTCAGACACGACGGAGAAACTAGCACTCACTTTCAAACAGGCTAGGCTTTGCCATGTCTCTATTTGCCTTTGCTTATCCTATTCTCTCTGCCAGAAATGAATGACAAGTAGTAGTGACTATGTGTTTCCTAAAAGCTAGACAACTACTGTGCTAAATCGCATGTTGAGTAGTCCAGTTCCATTCTTACCACAGTGTTATGTGGCTACTATTATTATTATCCTTATTCTACAAATAAGCACTACTAATCCTATCTGCATAGGGGTTAAAAGCATAGACTCTAGAGAGGGATTTGGAAGTTCTACCTAACTGTCTTTGTTGTGCATGCATGCTAAGTTGCTTCAGTTGTGTCTGACTCTTTTTGACACTGAGGACTGCAGTCCACCAGGCTCCTCTGTCCATTGATTCTCCAGGCAAGAATACTGGAGTGGGTTGCCATGCCCTCCTCCAGGGGATCTTCAAGCCCAAGTCTCTTATGTCTTCTGCACTGGCGGCAAGTTCTTTACCACCAGCCCCACCTGGGAAACCCAACTTTCTTTGTTATTTCCAGGCAAATAGATTGAAAAATACCAAGTTTTATTATTCTAATTTATTAATCAACTTTAGGTGTGCCCAACCAAATCAAGTTGAATTTTCTTTTTTAAAAATATGTGTGTGTTGAAAATGGGGATTAGAGGGAGGAAATGGATAATTTGACCATTGATTTTGCTTTCCTGTGACAAAGAAGGTTTGGGTGTGTCACATCGTTTAGTAATCCACACATTAATCTATTTAAATCTTCAGTATGGATACAGGTATATTTTGTCCACTTCTCTCTTTTCCAAACTTTTTTCCAATGTCATGAGCAGCTTGCCTGCATCATGTTGTTGTTCCATCACTAAGTCATATCCGACTCTTGGTGACACCATGGACTGCAGCATGCCAGGCCATCCTGTCCCTCACTATCTCCCGGAGTTTGCCCAATTCAAGTCCATTCCTTTGGCGATGCCATCCAACCATCTTGTCCTCTGTCACTCTCTTGCCCTGTCTTCAATTTTTCCCAGCATCAGGGTTTTTTCCAATGAGTCAGCTGCTCACATCAGGTTCACTGCTTCATATAGCCAAGTAAATGTATTACTTCCACAGAGTTATAACCAGGATCATTAGAACACTACCTAAATATTGTATTTTCAGTATTTTTTGCTTTTAGCAATGAATCATAACATCCAGCCTAATTTAAAGAATTTAAGGTTCAGTTCAATTCAGTTCAGTCCCTCAGTTGTGTCTGACTCTGCAACCCCATGAATCATAGCACGCCAGGCTTCCCTGTCCATCACCAACTCCCGGAGTTCACTCAGACTCACGTCCATTGAGTCAATGATGCCATCCAGCCATCTCATCCTCTGTCGTCCCCTTCTCCTCCTGCCCCCAATCCCTCCCAGCATCAGAGTCTTTTCCAATGAGTCAACTCTTCGCATGAGGTGGCCAAAGTACTGGAGTTTCAGCTTTAGCATCATTCCTTCCAAAGAAATCCCAGAGCTGATCTCCTTCAGAATGGACTGATTGGATCTCCTTGCAGTCCAAGGGACTCTCAAGAGTCTTCTCCAACACCACAGTTCAAAAACATCAATTCTTCGGCACTCAGCTTTCTTCACAGTCCAACTCTCACATCCATACATGACCACAGGAAAAACCATAGCCTTGACTAGACGGACCTTTGTTGGCAAAGTAATGTCTCTGCTTTTCAATATGCTATCTAGGTTGGTCATAACTTTCCTTCCAAGGAGTAAGCATCTTTTAATTTCATGGCTGCAGTCACCATCTGCAGTGATTTTGGAGCCCAGAAAAATAAAGTCTGACACTGTTTCCACTGTTTCCCCATCTATTTCCCATGAAGTGATGGGACCAGATGCCATGATCTTCGTTTTCTGAATGTTGAGTTTTAAGCCAACTTTTTCACTCTCCTCTTTCACCTTCATCAAGAGGCTCTTTAGTTCCTCTTCACTTTCTGCCATAAGGGTGGTGTCATCTGCATATCTGAGGTTGTTGATATTTCTCCTGGCAATCTTGATTCCAGCTTGTGTTTCTTCCAGCCCTGCATTTCTCATGATGTACTCTGCATATAAGTTAAATAAGCAGGGTGACAATATACAGCCTTGATGTACTCCTTTTCCTATTTGGAACCAGTCTTTTGTTCCATGTCCAGTTCTAACTGTTGCTTCCTGACCTGCATACAGATTTCTCAGAGGCAGGTCAGGTGGTCTGGTATTCCCATCTCTTTCAGAATTTTCCACCATTTATTGTGATCCACACAGTCAAAGGCTTTGGCATAGTCAATAAAGCAGAAATAGATGTTTTTCTGGAACTCTCTTGCTTTTTCCATGATCCAGCAGATGTTGGCAATTTGATCTCTGGTTCCTCTGCCTTTTCTAAAACCAGCTTGAACAACTGGAAGTTCACGGTGCATGTATTGCTGAAGCCTGGCTTGGAGAATTTTGAGCATTACTTTACTAGTGTGTGAGATGAGTGCAATTGTGCGGTAGTTTGAGCTTTCTTTGGCATTGCCTTTCTTTGGGATTGGAATGAAAACGGACCTTTTCCAGTTCTGTGGCCACTGCTGAGTTTTCCAAATTTGCTGGCATATTGAGTGCAGCACTTTCACAGCATCATCTTTTAGGATTTGAAATAGCTCAACTGGAATTCCATCACCTCCACTAGCTTTGTTCGTAGTGATGCTTTCTAAGGCCCACTTGACTTCACATTCCAGGATGTCTGGCTCTAGGTCAGTGATTACACCATCATGATCAACCAGTTTGAGATTTACCAAAGAATTTTTAAACATTTTTTAAGCATTAGACATTTAAGAAATGCTATGTTAAGAACAAAAAGTAAATTAATTGGCAAAACCACTATGAAACTTCAGTAACTGTACTGCAAACTCTTTTTTCGTCTGGTTTAGAGTGCTCACAGAAAACAGATAAATATTTTCATTTCTATTTCCCTTAGTATTGGTAAAATCTCAGTGATTCTAATTCAAGAAATTTGCTACTAAGAAAGTCAGGATGAAGCTCATGTAAGTTAATACTATAAATAAGAGAGATGAGTACAACTTTTGGAAACATTCATGCCTTGGAGAAGCTCATGTATACAAATGAGGAATTTGATGAGCACAGCACATTTCTACATGTGCTCCTTGACTCCGCAAGTTATTTGTATTTTACTGGAAATATTAAACTTCCTGTGTGTTTGTTGCTTAAGTACTTTTTGAACTTTATATTATCAAAGTTATGCCTCAATAGCTTAAAATAATATGAAGTAAAACAATTAAACCCCTGGTCCATACCATCCAGGTATTACCTCTAGAAATTACTCTAGAGGTAATTTCTATTAAATGAAGATCTGTTTCTTGAGAAAACAATCTATACTCTAATGTTTTAATATTCTCAGATGATAGTTTGCTATTATAGGCTTACATTAATGAGTCTTTTAGGGCTTCCCTTGTAGCTCAGTCAGTAAAGTGTCTGACTACAATGCAGGAGATGTGGGTTCGATCCCTGGGTTGGGAAGATCCTCTGGAGAAGGAAATGGCAACCCACTCTGGTATTCTTGCCTGGAGAATGCCATGGACAGAGGAGCCTGGCAGGCTACAGTCTATGGGGTCGCAAGAGTTGGACATGACTGAGCGACTAAGTGCACCTGTGCAATGAGTCTTTTAATTTTATCTTACTCTTCTCACTTGTCTTCTGTCAAAAGGCATGAATTTAATACATTTTAGATTTTAAATACTCACGTAGCTTCTGTTTTAGAGATAATGTTTGTTTCATCCATTATCTTATTTTTAAAATAGTTTTCATAATAGCCACCCTAATGGATGTGAAGTAGTATCTCATTGTGGTTTTAATTTGCTTTATTCACTCTTAATCCCATCATTAAATGTTATTTATTTTCAACAGTGGGAAATGTTTTTCATTTTTTATGCATAATATTTTAAATTGGGATCCTTGGCTGTATGTAGTTGTAGTTTGGCAATCTGCATTTAACAGCATTAGTAGAGTATTTACCAATGCCATTAAAAATATTTTTATGAACATTATTTTTAGTGGGTGTGAAATCTTACACAGAGAAAGACACATTCAAGTATATGTATGGGTCCATTTTAGTTGAATATTGGCATGCTGAAAAGAGTAGATTTTAATGGAACTAGCAATCTGAATACAAAGCAAATTCTATCCTCAAACAATAGGAATGATTTTGGCTGCAATGAAACAGGTGAGTTTTCATAACACTTTCTGTCATTATATTAACTTCTTTAAACACCAGATTTATTGATATCACAATAAACAAAATTAAGAACAAGCATCATGTAATTTAACCTATCAGATATCTCAAAGCAATCATCTTTCACTGGAGGTTTACTCTTTGTATAATTAGATGTCTCTTATTTTTTAAACAAAGCTTTTAAAATAAGAACTCTCTTTAGGGATTAAGCCAACCAGATTTTATCATTGAAAACATGTTCATAGTTCAGTTAAGCCTGGCTTTCCCCTCTGGATAATCATTCTTTAAAATGCTCACCAGTGGATCTTTAAAACATCCTGTTGAGATCATTATCAAGATCTCAATGACACATTATGAAAAAAAGGGTTTATAATGGGATAATTGAAACTTCCTGCCTCATACAGTAGATATATTTTTATATTTATGGTATTCACACCAATAAGTGGTTCTAAAAAGCTCAAAATATTATTTGATCTTAGTGGTTTGGGGACAGAGCAAGTGGCACTGCCTTGATTTTTGTATAACTTGGCACAAGTCAGTGCTTTCTGGAGGGACTTTCAGCACAGACTTCTGTCAGATTTGCCATATGGAGCTATTGGGCTCAGATTATAGAGGTTTTCCTGGTTGTTAGCCTGATTTAGGAATTACCAGTGCTCTCCAGGATTTTCACCCAATACAGAGAGTGTGCAAGGGGAGAAAGTGATACCTCGGGAAACCAATAAAGTTTGATAACTGGGAGGTTTTGATGGTTCCCATCATTTCTGAGAGGTACCATCTCGTGAAGCTCTTCATTGGCAATAGTGAAGACGGTTCTTGTTAGCCCCTGAGAGCGGATAATAGTCTAACACAACCTTGCTTGAATGATCCCAACTGTCTGCTTCCCCATGCTCCTCACCCCAGCACTCCCCAAACCCTAAGATCGTATCAGCTGCAGGTCAGCCTGAGGAATGAGGTTGAGTCCAGGGCAGACACAGAAATCCACTTCACTCAGTAACGTTTTCATGTATTGTAGATACAACCTGGAGTTTACTTATTTCAGAGGAGTGTGAGTGATGAAGTGTGGGAATTTGTCGGAATGAAGATCTGAAAACCTTTTTCACTGAAGGAAGAGAAAGATGAGGGGGAGGGGAGTTATGGGGAAGAGGGAGAGGAAACCCCATTTTGAGAGTTCTCAATGTTCTGAACACTAGCAAACACCTCCTTCTCCTAGCACTGAGTTCTGTAAATGAAAGGCAGCCTTGTTCCTAACTGTCTTTTCTTGAGGAGCATCATGTGGATGGGTTTCCTTCCTGTTTCATGTCACCATCACTGTCAATGACTTTTTGAAATTATGATGAATCATCCTAATAGATTAAGGCAGAAGTTGAAAATAGGTCCCCTGAACACAATTATGGATTTTATTTTAAAAATCCAGTGTTTTCTTTAAATCAGAGGAATTTACATAAAAATCAAATTTTCTGTTTCTCTTGAAAATACAGCCAATCTAGCAACACTCAGCTCACATTCCCACCTCCCAAGAGTGGCACATGGATAGTGGCTCTTTGTTGGGAATCTCTCTCTGGAGCCCCAGTGGAGTCCCCACCTGCTTGCTCTATGTATCTGCATCCCTGATTAATGTCTAAAGGCATGTGAGTTTTCTATTCCTCCTTTTGATTAGGAGATTTATTAGAAAAGGGACATCCCCCAGGGCTTCCCTGGTGGCTCAGACAGTAAAGGATCTGCCTGCAAGATGGGAGACCTGGGTTTGATCCCTGGGTCAGGAAGATCCCCTGGAGAAGGGAATGGCTACCCACTCCAGTGTTCTTGCCTGGAGAATTTCATGGTCAGAGGAGCCTGGTGGGCTGCAGACCACGAGGTTGCAAAAGAGCTGGACGCAGCTGAGCGACTAACACACACAGACCCATGCCATACGCTTTGAAGTATCTTTCTCATGCGGAGCAGAGGACACCAAGCAAACATATTCTGTCATAGCGGCAAGTCGTCTGAGAAACAGTTACCACAAATATCTAGTGATTTACTCAGCATTTCTGAAAGGTGGGAGTTAAACCACCTGTAATCAGCTCTGGGGTTTGTTTACAACACATATGCGGGGTCCCCCCTGAAACCTAAGGGAGTCAGAATTTGGAGAGGGAAGAACCTGGCATCTGAACATTAAAGAAGCACTGCAGGTGATTCTTATGAAACATAAAGCTTGAGAATTATTGAAGTCTTCCAGGATTTGACAGCTCTTCTTCTTGGCAAACACAGTTAGAAGGAACTGATAGACCTTAGGAAATAATCTTAACTCACCAGTCCAGCAATGCTGAAGATGCAGAATTTTGTCCTTATCAAAAGCCAATCGATGCTGACCTTTTTCAGTGAGTGTCCAACACTAGATCAGGTACAACAGTGAATAAGGCAGATAAATATGCAGTTTTGTATATAACAGAAAGAGGGTTTTTTTCCATTATCATAAAAAAAATAGGAAATTACTGGGCCATTATGTTCATTTTTGCTGCATTATTGTTTTCACCCCTATCTTTAATGTAGAATTAAAGTATCTACACGCATCTACTTGCTTTCATTTCTAATATCTGGAAAGGTTTCAGCTTGACAAAATTAGCATGTAGACCATGCTCCCTCCTGTAATCTCACTGATGAGTCACTCCACAACCCCAGCACAGAACTGCTTCTGGGATCCTGTCTGCTAACTAGGCTTTGAAACCCAGCAGGAAAAAAAAATTAAAAACTTGTGTGTTTTCTTCACAGGTAATAAATAAATGAGAAATTACCATAAATATACAGTTTTATTCACTCTAACTAATTTTGACATAAAACCTGACAAAGCTGTGCACAAATTGGATCTAGATTCAGGTTCTGTATCTACACAGCTAATGCACACATGAATTATTCAGTGAAATTTGCTTCAATGGGTTTTTCTGAGTCATCTCAGTGTGTGGCCAGTTTCAGATAATACATTAGAACATTATGCATTATGGTCAATTCACTATATATTTGTTCAAAATACAGCCTGTGTTGGTAAATCTGTTAAATTCAAGTTTGTGGTTCACATATGTCATCTTTCCGCAGATGTCCCCGTGTATTTTGAACATTAAACACTAATATTTTTGTCTCTCTGAGCCTCAGCATTCACAGTTATTCATCGCATTGGGGACATGCAGGTGGGAAAATAGACAATTGCTATCCATCTGCGATTGCTGTGGATGGGGGAAGTACAAAGGAGCCAGACAAAAAATAAATAGAAGGGCCAGGGGAGGCTCCCTGAAGGAAGGACCTCAGAGCTCAGATCTGAAAGGTTAGCAGAAGTTGCCAAAGGAAGAGAGAAAGGGAAGATATTCATTCACTATTGTTGAGTATCACTCCACTACAGATTCAGTGACTTAAAATAATTATGATCCCATAGTTTTCCTGGGTCAGGAGTCTGGTTCAGTTTTACTTGGGTTCTACATGCAGGGGCTCATGAGACTGCAGTCAGGAGGTGACCAGGCACATTTATTTCTGGGGCTAGGGTCTTCTTTTCAAGCTCCTTCAGGTTGTTGGCAGAATTCAGTCTCTTGCAGTTTTAGGACTGAGGTTCCTGCTTTCTTGCAGGCTGTCAGCTCAGGCTGCTCTCAGGTGTTGAAGGCTATCTGTGGTTCCTCACCCTCTCACAGCCCTCCCCCAACATGGCAGCTCACTTCTTCTAGTAGGAGAATGTCCCTCTTGAGAAAGGACCCAATTCCTCTTTTTAAGAACTTTCTCCTAATTAAGTCAAGCCCACTTAAGTTAATTAACAGACTTGGAATGCTTAATTCCATTTGTAAAATCCTTTCACTTTCTCCAAATACTGTAACCTGACCACAGAAATAACATCTCATGCTCATAGGTCTAGCCCACATTTAAGAGAAGGGGATTATAGAGGGTATGGATACAAAGAGATGGGAATCTTCTGGGCCATCTGAAAATTGTGCCTATCACAGGGAAGGATATTCCAAGCAGAAAGAATCACGTATATGAAAGAAACATAGGTGAAAGTATGGCATTTACAAGTGTCTGAGGGTAAGCCTGGAGTGCTGACCAGAGGATACGCAGCAGGTCAAGCTAAGAAATGTGGGCTTTATCCTCAGTGAATAGAGAAAGCAGTGCTGGGTTTAACTGCCCATGCCTGCATACACTGTTATGTAACCAGTTTTCAAAGAATATTTGAAATATTGAAGTATGGAAAACTTCCTACAATAAAAATTGAAGAATCAGGATATGTCTTTATATTACATAGTATTCATTTTGGAAATATCTATGACATTTTTAAAGACTAGAAGTAAATACATCCATCTGTTAGCCATGGATCTGGGTGGCAAACTATGAATGTTAGCTATCACTGAGTGGGGAATTACAGATAGAGACTCCTTATTCTTTTTCTCATTTCTAAAATTCTCCACAATAAATGCGTATTTATGTTATAATAATAATAAATTAAAAGCCTACTTGTGGTACTTGCAAATACAAGTGCATCTGAACACAGTTCTCTTTGAAATCAGTTGAAAATTTGGTACTCCAGATATTTTGACAGGTGGGAAACCTAGGTCAGAAATTAGCTACATGTGAGCTATATGCCAACAAAGGTCCATCTAGTCAAGGCTATGGTTTTTCCTGTGGTCATGTATGGATGTGAGTGTTGGACTGTGAAGAAAGCTGAGTGCCGAAGAATTGATGCTTTTAAACTGTGGTGTTGGAGAAGACTCTTGAGAGTCCTTGGACTGCAAGGAGATCCAACCAGTCCATTCTAAAGGAGATCAATCCTGGGTGTTCTTTGGAAGGAATGATGCTAAAGCTGAAACTCCAGTACTTTGGCCACCTCATGCGAAGAGTTGACTCATTGGAAAAGACCCTGATGCTGGGAGGGATTGGGGGCAGGAGGAGAAGGGGACGACAGAGGATGAGATGGATGGATGGCATCACCGACTCGATGGACATGAGTTTGGGTGGACTCCAGAAGTTGGTGATGGACAGGGAGGCCTGGGGTGCTGCAATTCATGGGGTTGCAAAGAGTTGGACACAACTGGGCGACTGAACTGAACTGAGCTATACTGAGCTATATGAAGGTGAGGACCAGTCAGTGGAAATGAAGTCCAGACTCAGCAAGGGTGGCAAGTATACTAGACTTCCCCAGGTTTTATCTCATAACTAAACATGTGCAGCATATGCAGTCTTTAAATTCTGGTGGTATTGAAGCCAGCCACTTCCCTCTACCTCAGTTTCCTTACATATAAAAGTGCAGGCAGGTGAGATTCTATTCTTATCCCAAGATTCCATTGCAGGTAATACACAAGTGGCCTGAACTTCACCCATCATCAAGCCGCCTTCCTCCTGGAGGAGTCATTTAAGCAGTTCGGCTTACCAAACACCCACTGGACATGAAGCTCAGAGCCAGGGTGAGATGCTGGAGGTGCTGAGTGCTATTTTATAAATGGCATTATCTCTGCCACGTGGCCAAGTCCGTTCCAACTTTCAGCAGTGTTCATCCAGGAAGAGAGGGAAGAGTCCTTTGAGAGCCAAATGGGAATTTGGGAATAAGAAACAATGACAATGAAATCCTTCCGACACATCTTCAAGTTTCAAGAGAGCAGTTAACAGAAAAGAGAAAAAAATGTATTTTTAGAAGTTGTTTGGGAGGTGAAAGGATTTTTCTTGGAGGGAGGAGGGCAGAAGAGATTGGGAGAAGAAATTGTTTTCCTTGGCACTGCAATACCTCAGAGATCTTTGAGTCAAAACACAATGAAATGGGGCTTTGCATCTCTCTTGCTTCAGGAAAATGAAAAGCAAGCTCACTAAAAACATGAATTGGTCAACTGAATAGACCACATTTCTGATAAATGGCATGATGACTAAAATAAAAACTCTTAAAATACATATTTTAAAATTAGATTTCTGACCTTCGATACGGCTTATCATGCTATTTATACTGAGGCAGAAGGAGCTGATTTTTCAGTAGTTGCCTCATCAAAGACATGACTCACATTTCCTTAAGCATTTACACCATATGTTTCCTGAGGTAGAAAAAAAAAAAAACTAAGGTTTTTCTTTTTCCTAAGCAATTAGTGAGATATGAACCAAAAGTTAGAAAAAATCATTTAAAAAGAATACTTTGCAGGGCATGCAGTTTTCGAATGTTGATTTCTAGAAACTGAAATTATATTAACTCTTTGGCCAGTGTAGCCATTTGATTGATTTATGAATATGAATTAGAAGTAATCATTGTGATGCTAGTTTTACCATTAAGAAAAAAGGCAAAATTTAGTAATGAAACACAGGTACTATTGAAACTCACTTAATATGCAGAAATGTGAATTGGAGGTAAGAAGCCTTTGTTAAACTGAAAAGAATCATTTTAACATTTAAAAAGACAAATATCACTTTAATTGACATTTAGTGACATTTTTGCATGTGTACAAGCTGTGACTGTGAGATAATGGTTCATATTACCGTGTGGCCAGTGGAAATTAAAGCAATTTTTTTGGTGGTTTTTTTTTTTTGGTTGTGCCGGGTCTTCATTGCTGCACACAGGCTTTTCTCCAGTTGTGGTGAGCAGGCCTGCTCTTTTGCTCTGGTGTATGGGCTTCTCATTGAGGTGGCCTCTCTTGTTGCAGAGCATGGGTTCTAAGGCACATGGGCTTCAGTAGGGATCTTCCTGGACCAGGGACTGAACCTATGTCCCCTGCATTGGCAGGCAGATTCTGATCCACTGTGCTACCAGGGAGGTACCCAGATGAATTTATTTTTATGATTATGAACAACAAGCATCATTTTAATACAAATATCTTTATATAGCACAAAATTATTGTTGTAAAACTCCTAGGAAATGCATATTTTATTTAAGAGATGGGGAAGTACATATACAGAAAATCATTAATATATAAAAATCAGGGTCCCAACTAAGGAATTGCTAGTTTCCTGCTTGGTGCCTGAATCGCTTGACATTTTATTCCATTACTGGTTTTTTTCTAGGGTAATAAATTTAGGAATAGAAAACAGGTTCAACACATGTACAAAGTTTATATCTTAAGGACATGTCCTCATCCTGTCCTAGGCTATTCCCACCTCTCATGTTACCTGGCTTGGAGAGCTACCACCATCCTTCCAGTCACCCAGGTCAGAAACCTGCCCATCACACTTAACTCCTCCTTATACTCTCTACCTAACCACCCCAGCCAAGTCCTTTGACTTATACCCTTTCAATATTTCACAGGTATATTCTCTCTATCTCAACTTTATTTATTTTTTCAGCAATTTTAGATTCGTAGCAAAATTGAGTGGGAGATATTGAGATTTCCCATACCCCCTCTCCTCCACTGCCCCCCGCCCCGCCCCAAGCATAGCCTCCACTATTATCAGCATCCCCTACCACAGTGGCACATTTGCTGAAATTGATGAACCTAGATTAACACATCATCACCCAGAGTTTATAGTTTACGTTTAGTTCAGTTCAGTTCAGTCATGTCGGACTCTTTGCAACCCCGTGAATCGCAGCACGCCAGGCCTCCCTGTCCATCACCAACTCCCGGAGTTCACTCAGACTCACGTCCATCGAGTCAGTGATGCCATCCAGCCATCTCATCCTCTGTCGTCCCCGTCTCCCCCTGCCCCTTTAGGGTTCACTAACTACACCCTATGGGTTTGAACAAATGTGTAATGACATGGTCCACCATTGTAGGGTCATAAAGAATAATTCCACTGCCCTAAAAATTCTCTGAGCTCCATCTTTTAATTCCTCTCTCCCATCAACGCACTGATCTTATTTACTGTCTCCATAGTTTTACCTTTTATAAAATGTCATATATTTGGAATAATACAGTATATAGTCTTTTCAGATTGGTTTCTTTCACTTAGTAATGTGCATGTAAGTCTCCTTCATGTCCTTTCATGATTTGATAGCTCAATTCTTTTCAGCACTGGATAATAATCCATTGGTTAGACGTGTCACAGTTTACATATCCATTCACTTCCTGAAAGATATCTTGGTTACTTCCAAGTTTGGGCAATTATGAATAAAGCTACTGTAAACATCTATGTGTGTGTGGACCTAAGTCTTCAAGTCCTTGGGTAATCAAAGATACTCTCTTAAATTCTGACCCCATCATTTCTGCCTCCTATTTCACCTCCCTAACTCCCAATCTTGAACTGCCCTTACACCTCTCCCCACCAGCTTATGCCCCACCATTCCACCAGGATAATTTTTCTTAAATGGAAATCTGCTTGGTCACATCCTACTTTTGAAAATTCAGTAGCTTTCTAGGACCTGTTCCTGGATCCCTTCTCCACACATCACCTTGGCAAATAAGATCCTTTTCTTATTTGGCTCCTGCTCATCCCTCCAGATTCACCTTTTGGTGCCTCCCACCCATCTTTCTGCAGCCATCTTTTCACCACGCCCACACTGGGTTTCAGTCTTGGCAAACTACCTGCAGCATTTGAGTGGGCCTCCCCCTCTGCACTGCAGTCTCCTTCTGCCCAGAGACCCTTTCCCTCCCACCCCTGCCCCATCTGGTCAACCTCTGCTCTCCATTTAGGTCTCAGCTGTCAGCAGACATCTTCTCCTTGAGGATGCACTCTTTGTCCCTTTAGCATCTTGGAACTAGGACTTCTCCATGGTCCTGACATCCTGTGCATCCCCCATCATAGATTTTATCTCATTGAATCATAATCATGTATCCATTAGTATAGTCTTTGTTTTCTAGCAGAGTAGATTTTTGTATGGCCAGGGACCCCAACATACTCACCAGGTCCTAGCACTGTGTCTGGAACACAACAGGCATTTCACAATAGTTGATAAATGAGTGAGTCTGTACGATGAAAAAGCCACCTGCCTGAACATAAGGAAATATAAAATTAATATACTATACATAATATACAAATATATAATTATATAAAATTAAACATTAAAATAAAGTTAATCTTAACTCTAACATCTTCTATAGTACCTCCATGTCAATTAAACCTGCTTTCACCTGCAAGAAAACCCAACCAAAGTCATTTATACAAATGAAGAAGTCTCAAAGGACTTGAAAACAAAAGGTCTGCTGGCCTTGGGCCAGTACAATGGGAGAGCCAGAATCTCTGTACTTCTCTTGGTTTTTCTCTAATAATCACAAAACGTCTGCAGCTCTAGACATCACATTTACTTTCAATTCAAGAAAGGGAAAGGCAGCAACAACCCGTTCTGTCTGCTTTATCAGGAAAGCAAATTTATTCTGGAACTAGCCACTATTCTTTCATTTATTTTTCATTGGCTAGAACTATGTCAATATGTCAGCTCAATTATAAGAGAAGCTAAAAAAATTAGTGTTTAGCCTTTCCAGCCTCAGTATTAGAAATGAGTAAGAGAAAATAGTCTGGAAATAGATGTGGGATTAGGCAGACAACTGTATCCCCTATACCCTGGGACAAACCATGGTACTTCTTTTACCCTTTGATTCCTCTTTTCTGAGTGAAGAATTAAAACAAATGATCTTTCTTCTAGAATCAACTTCCTCTCATTCTACAATTCCTGTATATTGTCTTGTCCATGGTAGAATTGCCTTCTACATCCAAAAGTTCAGTTCAGTTCAGTTCAGTCTCTCAGTCGTGTCCAGCTCTTTGCAACCCCATGAATTGCAGCACGCCAGGCCTCCCTGTCCATCACCAACTCCTGGAGTTTACCCAAACTCATGTCCATTGAGTCAGTAATGCCATCCATCCATCTCATCCTCTGTCGTCCCTTTCTCCTCCTGCCCCCAATCCCTCCCAGCGTCAGGGTCTTTTCCAATGAGTCAACCCTTCGCATGAGGTGGCCAAAGTATTGGAGTTTCAGCTTCAGCATCAGTGCTTCCAATGAAAACCCAGGACTGATCTCCTTTAGGATGGACTGGTTGGATCTCCTTGCAATCCAAGGGACTCTCAAGAGTCTTCTCCAACACCACAGTTCAAAAGCATCAATTCTTTGGCGCTCAGCTTTCTTCACAGTCCAACTCTCACATCCATACATGACCACTGGAAAAACCAAAGCCTTGACTAGACGGACCTTTGTTGGCAAAGTAATGTCTCTGCTTTTGAATATGCTATCTAGGTTGGTCATAACTTTCCTCCCAAGGAGTGTCTTAATTTCATGGTTCCAATCACCATCTGCAGTAAGTCCAAGTCTTTCCCTGATGCTTAACGTTTAGAGAAAGCCTGATCTAGGGAAGAAGCCCCTGTTTTTCTAAGAGCCTTCCTATTAAAAATTTTCCCTGACAAAGGCTGAAAGATACACATCAGATTTCCTGCCTGTGACCTCACCAGTCCCTTTGCCACGTGGAGTCCCTCAGACTGTTTATGACCGTTAGTTACCATGGCTTCTCTGAATCTGCTCTCTCCCAGGCTAAAATTCCACTTGCTCCAATAGTTTACAGATAATCCCCTTCTGTACTCTCACCACCCCGGTCAGCTGACACCAGACATACTGTCTTCATTTACTTATGATTCACTGAACAAATACTTAATGAGTTTCAGCCATGTGCCAGCACTGTTCTGAATATTGGTGATAGAGCAGACCACAATGCAAAGCTTTTTCATGGAGCTTACCGAGGAGGAGTGGAGGGAGGTGGAAGATCACACATACACACACACACACACACACACACACACACACACACACACAGCTTGTTCCTTCCTCATTCATCCCTGTGTCATTGTTACCTTGGCACCGATCACTATCTGAATGGTAATGTGTGTGTGCATGTGCTTTATATTTGGTCATTAGGGAAGGCATCTCCAGGACCTGATTGAGGAAAAATAATCTGCAAGGAAAAGAAAGAGCTTTTGAACAGGGGAAACTATAAGAGAATAGTCTCGGGTAGAATAAGCTAGGCCTGATGTAGAAACAAAAAAATATGCAGAGGAGGAGAGTTTGCAGGGGAGGGTGCTGAGCCTGATAGAAAGTATATAGGGATCCCATCATACAAGATGCTGAAGGCCAGGGCATGAATTTAGGCCATATTTGATTGTATTTCAGTATCATCTTAAAATGTGTCTGGACAGAACTGAATACACAGCAGTGCATACAGTCTGGTGGGAGCAGTCAAATGTACGACCTCTCCCTACAGCAGGCATTGCATTTCTACTAATATGGGCCAGGATTCCGTGACTTTTCTGGAAGCCCTCTGGCCCCCACTGTGACTTCCTGTGCTCGCTTTGACGTGCATGGCTCACATGTCTGAATATCACTTGTCCAAGAGAAGGAGTAGGTGGATGTGATGTGAGGAGTTATTAAAATGATTCATATCTCACTTCCACCATATGAAAAATAATATAGAGTCAAAAGCCACCCAGCTTGGGGAAGCCTAAATTACATATTTGAAATTCAGTCTGTCATTGAAATGAGGTAATCTAGTCCCAAAAATTCATTTCTTGAGAGTGTTCTCCCCAAAGCAAAATTGAATGATAAGAACAGAATGAAGTCTAAGCCCCATCCCCGCAAAAACAGAAAAGATTGAAAAAAAAAAAATGATAACTCCAGCCAGGCAGGAATTAGAGGAGGAATAGAGTTGTTGGTACTTAAGTTGGCGTGAGCCGATTAAATGTTGGGTTTCCACCTTCTGGGGACCCTGTTTACCTTTGCCCCAGCAGCCTTGGGTTTCTCTCTGGACTGTGGACCTCAGGCCTCAGAGCTCACCGCTCTGGTGATGACATGCTCCACCCTCCCGCAGAGCTGTGAGCAGAGACGCTCTCCAAGGCAGCCTATGAGCCCCTTCCCTCCTCTGGCCCTACGTCTGCCCCGCACGCTGCATCTGCCATTCACTAACTCAGACAGCAGGGATGCTAAGGACTCTCCTCTCCCATATGGCACCGAGTTTCATTTCATCCTTTTCCTTTTCCCTATCAGTAGGTATTCTGGAAGCCAGTTTTATGATGACACTCACAGCTAGCATTAAACCCAGATAAAAATAAAACAGGATGTCAATAAAGAACTAATGATGTGTGTCTGTGTAAATGTACAATAATAATAATAATAAAAGAAGAGATATCTGTTTGCAAAGGTACCATTTTAAAGTCATGGGGCTTTCAGTGATGCTGCTTTATAAATGGACCGACATATGTGAAT
This sequence comes from Bubalus bubalis, assembly GCF_019923935.1. Lineage (NCBI taxonomy): Eukaryota > Metazoa > Chordata > Mammalia > Artiodactyla > Bovidae > Bubalus > Bubalus bubalis. Next base: position 19,206,467 of record NC_059175.1, read on the forward strand.
GTTTGCCTTCGTCTCTCAGCCATGAAAATCTACCCATGGACAGTGGGCTCTGAGGTGAAAGGTGCTCTGTGGGAACTAAATAGTTCACCAGCACACCTTCGCTAAGTGCTAATCTAACTATTTTCAGGACAGAAATATTGCAAGGCGGCTGAAAGCAATTTAGGGAGCATGGAAAGAAATTGTTAAACAGGCTGGTAATCTGGCCTTTCCTAAAGTCTGGGTTCAAAATCCAAAGGCAAACAGCAAAATCTTACGGTATAGCACAGGGAACTATATTCAGTATCCTGTGATAAACCATTATGGAAAAGAATATAAGTAGATACATAGATAGATAACTGAATCACGTTGCCGTACAGTACAAATTCACACAATATTGTAAATCAACTACAATAAATTTTTAAAATATTTTAATTGAAAATAAGCACAACTAGAAAGAGAAACCAATACCAGCCTTGTCCGAGGGAAGTAGATGCCTAGCATGAAGATAGGAAAATGCCTGGAAGGAGTTAGGTGAGAATGGCATTTCCAGTAATGACCTTTGTTCAGAGTGTGTACAGAGCGCTGGAAAGACCCCTGTGCTGGAGGGCGGGAACCCCTCATGGCTCCACTCCTGACCAGCTGAATGATATTTCCTGCCCTCTTTGAGTCTTCTCTCTTCCGTGTTAAGTAAGGGGCTAGACCTGCTCAGGTGTAATTCACACTGTATGTGTCATAATTTATGGACTCAGCAGTGAGGAGTGGTGTGCTTTGGAGAGGGGAGTCATAAAGGGCAGGGTGAGCAGATGGGGCTCTGGACTCTCTGCCACTCTCCCCACCCACCCACCCCCACTTTTCAACAAGAACAACTCACTTTTATCTCATTATACACTGAACCCTTTGTAAGATCCTAGTTTTAAAAATACAACTTTCAATACTTAAAAAAAATGAAAGCGTGTAGACATCTAGATATTGAGTAAGATTCCTTCCAACCAAAATATGATGATTCTAACACTCTAATTAAAGTATGTAAATGATATACAACTATCTATGGATGTTAACAATTTGTCAGTATTACTGAGCAGCGATAGTAACACTGAAGTGAGAGAATGAATCCCCGCAAGCAGAACATCTCAATGAGCAATGCATACTGATAAGCCATGGATAATATATAGTACAAGTAGTGAGCACATTTTATTATTTTTATTCTTCAGAAGATTGGGGAATATTCATTTGCAAGGAGCTATGGGGCTTGCCTGGTGGTGTTAGTGGTAAAGTACCCACCTGGCAATGCAGAAAATGTAAGAGACGTAGGTTCGATCCTGGGTTGGGAAGATTCCCTGAAGGCGTAAATGGCAACTCACTCCAGTATTCTTGCCTGGGGAATCCCATGGAAGAGGAGCCTGGTGGGCTACAGTCCATAGCATCACAAAGAGTCAGACACAATTGAAAGGAGTTAACACAAGGAGCTATGGGGTTCTATCTGTTCTTGGCACAACTACATAGAGCTTTTAGGATCTTCTGGTATGTTGTTTAATGCAAAAAATATATGGTTTCAAAGATGGTTCAGTTTTTTTCAGATGGTCTAGAAAAATCTCATAATTGATGTTAAACACTCAATTATTCAGATTGGATGGCATCACTAACTCAATGGATGGGTTTGAGTAGACTCTGGCAGTTGGTGATGGACAAGGAGGCCTGGTATGCTGTGGTTCATGGGGTTGCAAAGAGTCGGACACAACTGAGCAACTGAACTGAGTTGATTGATTTAGGTATTGGTTTAAAGCACATAGTATATACTAGATAGAAACATGATCCTACCAACTGTAGAAGGAGACTCATTCATCATTTAGCAAATGTTTTCTGATGCCCTAGCATGAAACAGGCATCTTCTCAGCACTTTGAATTCATCATGAAACAAACAACAAAAAAAATAGCACTGAGTTTCACATCTCAGCCCAAGTGGAGCACACATTTCAGACTCTAGATTGATGGCTTAGACATGTGGGATATATCTCTTTCATGCAAGGAGCTTAGAGTCCAGTTGGAAAAGTAAAATTTCAAGACATGCAACATTAACAGACTGAAAGGTGGCATGGACCCCAAGTGCTACAGTAGTTTCAGAGATGGCTGAGAGTTGGATGTGGGTAGACCTTGAAGTAGAAAGTAGAATTAGACAGACACCGCCAGGCTTAGTGCCTGGTATATAGTAGTTGCTCAAGTATTGTTGAGTAAATGAAAAACCAAGAGTGACTGGCTAGACAATTCCCGCACTGAGATAGAAAGAAAGTAATTCAGCTTTTTTTTTTTTAAATTGGAGTATAGTTTCTTTACAATGTTGTGTTAGTTTCTGCTGTACCGTGAAATGACTCAGCTACGTGTATACATAAATCCCCTCCTTCTTGGACCTCCCTCCCATCCCACCCATCTAGGTCATCACAGAGTACCAAGCAGCCTAGGTGAGGGAAGCCTTGAATTCCAGGTAAAGATTTTGGAGTCAGGTATGGGGATGAGAGTTGAACATAACACACGGAAGCAAAAATTTGAGTCTTTCCCCAGAAGGCCTGTTGCAGGCATGATTCCTAGAAGCAGGGAGACCTGTCAGGAGCTTTTCTTCCAGGGCACCTGTGAGGACATGATGGCCTTGGCTTGGTGGAGTCAGATGGCCGAACAAGGGACAGACATGAGAATCAATCGTCTGTGGACATAGGGTATACAGAGAGGGGGAGGGAATGGAGAAACAAGGTGGGAGGCTCAAGTTTTAGGTGTGAAGAAGCTACTTTCTGTTTGAAAGGCAATGGTGCTCACAGGTTCTGGGTCTTGACTATGTGGTATTAGTCTTGGGGCTACCACTAGTGACGTATGACCTTCAGCAAACTACTTAACGCCTCAGTGCCTCAGTGTCCCCATCTGTAAGATGGGAATGATGACTTAGCATCTATTTTAAAACACAGGAGATTGTGAGAAGTAAATGAGGTGATGAGGAGGGTGCACAACAGAGGGGAAGAGAGACAAAGATGGACTGAGGAGGGCGGGGAGCTCCGTGCCACTCCCCACCCCACCCTGAGAGCACATGTGAGGCCACGGAGTCTCAACTGCCATCCTGAAGTTGGGGTCAGGGTTCCTCTGGAGACTCCTGAGTTCACCTGGAAAGCGTGGAGGGCAGGGATCTGCTATTCCCCACATCTCACTGGGGTGGTGCCCTCTACACAAGAGATGCTGCGAAGGATGGGCAGAACTGGGATTCAAGTATGTATCTAGTGATGAGTGCCACTAACAGCTGTTGGGAACATGGAGACAGTGTGAGGGGGACTCTCCCAAGTTAGGAGAGTGTGCAATTTGAGTCGGGATAGAAACCCTGGTGTTCTGGATTCTGACATCCTGCTGGGTTTCCAGTAGCTGCTACTTTCTGTTCTGTGACAGGTGTGCAAAATATTGAGATGGCCGCTGGATGTGGGAGAAGGGTGGGAGGAGAGAACAGGGGTCCCTTTGGAGGAGAGAACTGCAATCCTGGAGTGTGGGGTCCAGGAGCACCTTCTCTGCACATCCCTGTCCACTCTGACCTCCTTCCAAGGGCAGGCCGAGGAGGTATTACCATTCTTTAGTGATCTTCACCACAGGGAGAGAACGAAGCTTCTGCTGGGTTCTCCTGGAACACAGTTAGTGCCTCCCTCCACGGTCCAGGAAACCTGCCACTGCTTCTGGGCTCTGCTCCAGCCTCATTTTGTATGTCTTGTGCAAGAAATATGTGTGCATTCCTACCTCTACTTTTCATCCTTGCTGCTTTTTATCTAAAATATGTTTAATAGCCTGCCACCCCCTCCCCCTCTATTCCTAACCATCTCTCCTTTTGTGATGACAGAAACTCCTGAGTGCCAATTCAGCACTTACACACTAATATATCTTAAAGTGGCCATCAAGGTTCTTTGGTGAAGAGCATTTCACTTGGTTCTCACTGCAACCCTTCTAATTACTGTGGGTTATTGTTCCATGCACATGGTACATATTAAGAAAGTAAGCCCTGCTGCGTCACTTCAGTCGTGTCCGACTCTGTGTGACCCAAGAGACAGCAGCCCACCAGGCTCCCCTGTCCCTGGGATTCTCCAGGCAAGAACACTGGAGTGGGTTGCCATTTCTTTCTCCAAGTAAGCTGTACCCAAGGGGAATTCTAGAGTGATGGAAATGTTCTACCTCCTGCTAATATGTGTATTTGTCAAATTTGATCAAACTATACATTTAAGACCTGTGTATTTCACTATGTGTAAATTGCATCTCCATTTTCTGAAAAAGAAAGAAAGAAGCTACAGTGGTAAAGATTCATTGAATTGCCAAATATCACAAAACTAGATATCAAGTTGAAAGAGTCTTTATTTGTAACATCTGTTCAGACTCATAAGAGGTGTGAACCTGTCAAAGAGGACACTTCTCTTTGCTTCTTGGAATGCCCTCCTTAGTAGAAGGGTGACAGAGAGATCATAGATGATGGATGGTTCTTAAGGGTGTATTTAGGGGGAAGATAAATGAGAAAGTCAAGGTGCCTATGAGTGAGAGAGGAACTAAGGAGGCGTTAGGGTGTACAGTGGAAATTTTATTGGGAGGTCTGTCCAGTGTCACTCCTTATCTCTGTGTCAACAGAAAATACTTAGCACAATCTGGTTATTCAACTCTGTCTCAGTTGTCTGTCTGTCTCTTTCTGCCTCTTTGTCTGTCTGTCTTTCCCTTCCTCTCCCTGGATGCAGGACAAGGTAAGAGTCAGAACTGAGACTTCAAACAAATTCTCCTGTATACACTCTGCCTTTTAATCTGTTTATAATATGCTCTGATTTCCCATCCACACTTTCACATCCTTGGTGCCTTGCTCAGTCGCTCAGCTGTGTCTGACTCTTTGTGACCCCATGGACTGTAACCCACCAGGCTCCTCTGTCCATGGGATTCTACAGGCAAGAATACTGGAGAGGGTTGCCGTTTCCTTCTCCCCGACTCAGGGATTGAACCCGTGTCTCCTGCATTGGAGGCAAATTCTTTACCTCCAAGTCACCTGGGAAGCCCTCACATCCTTGGTAGAAGAGATTATCTCCTATACCTCTTTGTATTTATTTCTCCACACCATTATTTTCTAATTATAACTTCTATTTTTGCTCACTTCAAAGAAATACATGTTCATTGCAGAAAATTGAGGAGATGCTCATAGCTGGGAAAACAACTTCAGAAGTGAGGGCTATCCGTTAGAACACAGTCACATAAATCATTATTAACATGCTTCGTGTTACAACAGTGCTGCTAATGATGGTGGTGGTGATGATGGTGACGATGACGGTGATGATGTTGATGACTAACGTTTATACCTGACTGTGTGAGAAGCACAGTTCTAAGCTATATATATATATAATTGCAATCTTCACAACAATCCCAAGAGGTCTTATTATTTTCCTCTTCCTTTTAATTTTATTTCTTATTAGTATATAGATGAGGAATCCAAGGCAGAGATGTTATGTGTCTTGATCATGATCACACAATAGAAAGTGGCAAAGGTGGGTTGAGACCCAGGGAGTTGGGCTCTAACTTGAAGGACACAAGTAGATTTCAACTTAGTAGTAGCCCTAAATCACTGCAGATGGTGACTGCAGCCATGAAATAAAAGATGCTTGCTCCTTAGTCGAAAAGCTATGACCAACCTAGACAGCGTATTAAATAGTGGAGACATTACTTTGCCGACAAAGGTCCATATAGTCAAAGCTATGGTTTTTCCAGTTGCCATGTATGGATGTGAGAGTTGGGCCATAAAGAAAGCTGAGTGCCAAGAATTGATGCTTTTGAACTGTGGTTAAATAGCCATTAGCCATTGCCTGTGGAGAAGGCAATGGCAACCCACTCCAGTACTCTTGCCTGGAAAATCCCATGGACAGAGGAGCCTGGTAGGCTGCAGTCCATGGGGTGGTGAAGAGTCAGACATGACCGAGCGACTTCACTTTCACTTTTCACTTTCATGCATTGGAGAAGGAAATGGCAACCCACTCCAGTGTTCTTGCCTGGAGAATCCCAGGGATGGGGGAACCTGGTGGGCTGCAGTCTCTGGGGTCACACAGAGTCAGACACAACTGAAGCGACTTAGCAGCAGTAGCAGCAGCAGCAGCCATTGCCTGCTGAGCTAATAGACCCTTCTGGGGAAGACTCTTGAGAGTTCTTTGGACTGCAAGGAGATCAAATCAGTCAATCCTAAAGGAAATCAGTGTTGAATATTCATTGAAAGGACTGATACTGAAGCTGAAGCTCCAGTACTTTGACCACCTGATGTGAAGAACTGACTCACTGGAAAAGACCCTGATGCTGGGAAAGATTGAAGGCAGGGGGAGAAGGGGACAACAGAGGATGACATGGTTGGATGGTATCACCAACTCTATGGACATGAGTTTGATCAAGCTCTGGGAATTGGTGATGAACAGGGAAGCCTGGTGTGCTGCAGTCCATGGGGTCTCAAAGAGTCAGACACCACTGAGCAACTGAGCTGAACTGAACTAAGGTGACGGAGATTGTTTTCTTTTACGTTTTCTTTTTCTATATATCTTTCTAGAATAACTCAGATAATTAATAGCGGAATAGATTTCAAACCCAGGAATGTCTACTGTGAACAGGTGCTCCTAACCACACAGCTCATAAACAGACCCCAGCAGATAATCACTGTTGACCTTTATATAAGCAATAAGCATCCTGATTCTACACCTCTGGCCTGAGAAAGGTGGTCACCAGCTCCATCCCCATGGCCTGGCTTTGCTGCAGAGTATTCTTGCTGCCAGGACTGTGACTGTGTGGGGGATACAGCCCCTCAGAAGAGGGTGATGTGGAAGGACAGCCCAGAACAGAGCAGGGTGAAGGATTTATTTTAGTAATGTTTAGGCTTCTGCTGTGTCTGCTGCCTTAAAGTGCCTGATGAACTGTGTACATTTCAAGGCAAGTGGATTGAGTAGCATTTTGTGTTAAGGAACATACTGTTTGTCTCCTTTGCAATGAAAAAGCATCTCTTTTAATTTGCAGGATTACAAGTCACTGTGGGACATGTGAAAATTCCTAACTAGATGACTTGTAATATTGGTTATGGAATAACTAAATAACTCATTTCTACATGTCTTGAGTATTATCAAAAGTTATACAGAGACCTAAGAGTACTATCAAACCCTATGCAGAATGGCAGTTTGTAGTTTCTGAAATTTTAGTTAAAAATGAACCTCTTTGGTTGTTAAAAAAAAAAATAAAAGAATGTTTCAGTGCAGCACCAGATGGAACATTTTGTGGTAAACAGGTTAGCCATTGCCTTCTGAGCTAATAGACCTTTCTGGAGAACTGGCCAGCCCAGAAGGAGAGCTACAGGCCAGGCACACTGCTTCTCTCTGTCTACACAATGTCCTCTGATCCTATTGCCAGTTGGAACTGAGATGGACATAAAGTAAAAATCGGTAAAGTCCTACCCAGGTGACATGCTCAAGATTCAGAAAGGCTATGATTAATGAATCAAGGCCCATTTCAGATCCATGACTGGAAAAAACAGAGGCATTATCGTGCTTGGGAAAGCGGAACAGAGATTGCAGTTGAAATGTTACTCGTGTATTTGCTAAAGCTTTCAACAGAGGGTCATTCATTGTGATTCCAGCATTTGAATTCAGAAAAGCCAATTATCTTAACAAATGACTAGAGGAAACAATAGTGCAAATGTATTTTAGAGGAACTTTCCTCTCCCCAAATCCTTCTTATTTGACATATAATTTTATTTTTATGAGTTGAACTGAGGAGAAGGTATGGTGACGTCATTCCTTTCTGCAAGGTTAGTTTTACTGAGGTTTTTTCCCCCAGACTCTGGCATTCAGCTGGTCATTTGGTCAACAGAAAACTGAAAGAGCCAACTGAGACAGTAATTTCCCCTTTACCACATGTAAATGGAAAATGCTATTACATGAGTGCCATTATGTCTTGACCTAATATTTTTCTTGTCATTAAAAATGTTTTATTTTTACATCTGATTTATTATATGCCATAGGGTGTTGCAGTTTTTTAAAAAATATATTAATAGTGGTGTTGAGACCCTTGCTGGAAGAAAAATAACATACAAGTCTTGATTATCATCCTGTGACATCCTGAGAGGATTTTTCCATATTATTTTCTCTCAGTTTGGGAGTGTGCAAATTTTTTTTATTTTATAGGAATAAAATTATAGGAAGGGATGTGACTTGAAATTAATCTGAGAGTTGTTTTCAGCTGGTTTGAACTTGCTGAAACTACAACTTGAGTTGTAGCAATCTTGAGTTTCCTAAAATTGGTGAATTTTACCTGGAAACCCTTGAAGCCTACATTCCAATGAATTAATTATATTTGGGTGGGAGGGGGCAGGAGGTACCTGAGTGTGTGTGTGTGTGTGTGTGTGTGTGTGTGTGTGTGTGTGTTCGTGTTTATATCCTTAGCTACTAGCTAAAATTCTTTTTTCTCCTTTGTAATATACTGTAAAAGAAAGGTATTCATATTCTTCCAGGAAGCAACACTAATCCAAGCAAAAGAGTTCATAGTCAAAGAATGCCAGTGGGTTTGCTGTTCAAAATTCTCTCCTGTAACGTCAGCACTATTCCCTGCTAAGTCTGCACCACACCTAGGGAAAATGAGTCAAGAAGAAGGCAAATACTGGTCTCCACCTGGAAGAGCCCTTGGCCCAAAGCATTCTGCCCACAGGCAGGACTAGAGATGTTCTACTTTTCTCCACGAACAAAAATGTTTTGTCACACTGTGGCCTCAGACTGAACAAACCGCATTCTTAACAAAGGGACTAATACAACAACTCACTCTGGCCAGATGTATTACTTTGTGAGAACAGACAGAGGATTCCTGTGACAGGGATTGGGCCTCCTAAATTCATCACCTTCATTTATTGTGTTCCTTCTCTTCATAAACATAGTGCTAGCCAGGCTCCTGCACCGTGTGCTCCTCATGGAATCTTCTACCCCGTTTACTCTTAGGCATGCTAGGCAAGACTGTGTCTGCGTTTGCTGGTTTCCACACATCAAGAGTATGCAGAATTTTTCTGATGATCAAAGTTGTAAATAACATGCCCCATAGAGTCTCAATCGTTCAAAAAATTATTATTATTGTGTACTAGTTAAATATTACTACAATTTTATTGTATATTTATTAATCCAACTTATTCTCTGAGTGTGCATGCATAAATGCACCTTGTATGTGCAATGACAACATACAAGTTGGAAAGAAGTTGCCAAAAGTAGCTTTGAAAAAGCTACTCAGTCAGTAATGACTGAGCCATAGGCCCTGTGATAACTAGTGCTCACATACATTTTTCCTGTAATCATTGTAAGGCCAGCTAGGTATCATTCTCATGCACCATAGGGTCATTTGTCCACTGAGTAAATGTGTTTGGCTGAAGGGGAGAGTGGGGCGCAAATCCAGTACACTCCTCTTGCTAATCCAAGTATCTAAGGGGATGCATCTACCCAGAGGGAAGCCTTTCCTAATATGCACAAAGTTCCCAACTAAATTTATATTGTCCCTGAAATGATTAGCCTCATTTTATAGTTGAGGAAATTAAAGATGTTTCTTAAGAACATGTATCCAGGAAACAGCAAAGCAAGGACTCAACTAAACCAATATGGCTCCAAAGACCCCACTCCATCCCCCAAACCACTGCCACTTCTTTCTTTCTTTCTTTGATTCATTTACTGAAATAAGGCTCATTGTGCCATTTAAAATGCAAGGACCATCTGGTTGTAAATTAGTATTTTTAGATCCTTTTCTGAAAGTGAGTTTTAATGAGGAGGTAGAAAGGGACAATCAGAAGATAGTTTTGAAGTGGTAGATGGTAAAAGGCTCAAAAAATCTACCTCCCCTCCAAACTCTACCTCCCTTAGAGTATCAGAGAGGAGAACCCCAGCACTTCTGCTGAAATTTCCAAGTGAACCGTTTACCTAATAGAGAGTTCATTGATTACAAGCTATTAGTAACTATTAACCTATGAAACTGTGTCTACAGTTCACAAATATATTTGATTTTCACAAGGCTTCCTGAAGGACAGTGCTCAGTCAACACTTTCTTTACCTAAAGGATATGATCAAAGAGCACGAAGCATGACAAATGAATATGGGGCCTTCGAATGTGGAGCTGACAAAGGATCCTGTTTCACAGGTTGACACGCTGATCTTCCCCCAAGTCCACATAGCCTCTGAGTTCCACTTACAATTTTGCACGATTGGGTGTCTAATTAAAACATAATCATTCCATTTCGAATCGTTCCCTGTATAATGATCTCATTTTTCAACTTTCACTAACGTGGTTATGCTGGTGCAGTTAGTATCATCAATATATGTATGTAAAAATGTCAATACGCTCCAGCAGATAATATCTTTTAATAATATGTAACAAGCATTGATCCTAGTGACCTTAAGTTTCTTGCTTCATTTTTAAAAGAATTCAGACAAAGTGATAGGAAAGAAGTGGATTTATTTAGAGAGAAACATAGTCTACAGAGTGTGGGCCATCTCTGAAGGCAAGAGAGCCTCAAAATATGACGTGGTTAGTTTTTATGTGCTGAGTAATTTCATAGGCGAAAGAGTAGGAGGATTTTTCCAATTATTTTAGGAAAAGGCCAGGGATTTCCAGGAATTGGGCCACCATCAACTTTTTAACCTTTTATGGTTGGCCTCAGAACTCTTATGGCGCTGGTGGGTGTATCATTTAGATGTGAATGTATTACAATGTGTGTATAACGAGGCTTAAGCTCTATTGGAAGTCAAATCTTCTGCCGTCTGAGACCTATCTGGTTCCAATCAGTGTGTGCTGTGTTCTCAGACCATGTCATTCTTTTGAAGGTTGTGCCCTGCTCCCTTCCCTCCTATTTCAGAATAAGTTGCCTTCCCATAGAACCTTTCACTTTTGATGGATAAGATGGAAAGTGGAGGTGAAGGAACATTGCATTAGCTACTGAAAATAAGAAAGCAAGTAAGGACAATAGGCATTCAGTAAGGTTGTCCTTTTTTTTTTTTTTTTTTTGGTATTTATGGTGTAGGTTTGCTGTACTCTTGATTCTTTCTGTGGTGGGTGGATTTGTTTATATGGAGAGAAGTGTATGTGTTTATACAGATAAGGAGGTTGAATATGTATTTGCTTATTTCAGAGAAATGCATCTTGTTATTATGAGCATTTAATTCTATAGGACAGTATCCAGATCACTTTGATGTAAAACTTTGTGGTAAAAATACTATTGATTCCCTCACCCCACCACTTATAAACACTGGCTGGTTTCCTGTCAGTTAAGATCTTGATATAAAGTTATTTCAGACCTGCTCCCTTAGAGTTCTGTTTTCTGTCTCTCTTGACTGTAATTATTGTAATTATTAATTTGGCATATCAATTGGCATATAAAAGGGAAAATCATATTGCCTGTATTTATCATGTGTTATATTCAATATCTATATGTAAGGCCTGGGCATAGGAATTTTTGAAACCTTTCAAGTCATTTTCCAAAAGATTACTTCAAACCTTCTCTTCTGCAGCCCTGCCAATCACACCCACGCCCACACACACACACACACACACACAAACACTTCACCACCACCATCACCAAGATTTCAGAACAGTAGAATCTGAACTAACCATAAACCTCAAATTCCTGGACACAATGCCTAAAGTGAAAACACTGCCACTGTTCCACAATTCCAGAGGAAATTTCTCTTTATTTTAAAATCGGTAAACTTCTCTCCGTGTCCCCAGTGGATTCTCAGAAAGTTCTCCCTGAGCTTTCTTATTTGGAAGTGAAACTTATTTGAAATTTGCCTTCATTCAACCTATCTCCCTCTACAACTCTATGGTGCTTGCCGCTTCCTCTTTCAAAACTCAAGCACTTCAGAGTGGAACATGGAACGGGGTGGGGGAGGGTCCTCTTTTTCCTCCTTTGTCATTTCCATTTCATTCTTCCCTCTCCTCCTTGGAGTTTGATGCTAAGCTGACTGCCCTTTCTCACTCTATGTGCTCCTGTTCATGGTTTAGGCTTTTAATATTTCAGGTCTATTTTTGTAATACCTAATTTTAAGAATTATTGTTAGCTTATAAGAAATCCCATTAATTATATATGTGTGCAATTATATATATATATATATTTATTTAATCTTCTACACATATAGTTAAACATATTCTACAGAAGCAGTGGGATTCATGACTTTGAAAGGAATGACCATTGCTGGTTTAGGCTGTCTGCAGCTGCTGGCATCTTTGGATGCTTTTGATTTTTACATCCTGATGTCATAAAATAGCTTTTTGTCAAAAGAGCATTTTAATCATGACTCCTTTTCCAATTTCTTTCCTCCCTGATCCCAGCATCTTTCCCTGAGGCACACACTGTGCCTGGGTTTCCATGTGGAATCCAGGGCAGTGATGTCAGGCAGTTGGAAGTCCGACAGAATCAAGCAGAGGGAATTTTCGCCAAGACACCAGAACATCTTGTTAGGTCTGTGAGAGTTCAGGAGTTTCTCTTTGAGCGAGAGCCACAGATGACCAGAGCTGACCTCAGGCTTCTTCCTGGAACTTCTTAATGTTGTTTAATCTTTGGATCCTACACTTTTCCCTGCCAGATAAACGGTCTTCTCTAGCAGGGAAATCTCTGGGATACGTTGGCTACCAACACTTTGAGCTGCCCCCGTGTTTACTTAAGTTGAAAGCCAGGTTCATAAGTCTTTCTCTACAAATTGTTGCTATTGGTGTCTTTTTGTTTTATCCATGTTTCTATTTTTCATCAATGTCTGGTTTGACTCATATCCTTTTCTGCACTTAGTTGCAGAATCAGAAGTCATCATAATCGATGTCCTCCTTTTCATCTGATCTACTTTGCAGATTTTGCAGTGACAACTCTCCTAGGATCACTGTTCCCTTGAGACTAACCACTAGGCAACCTGTGCTTTCTTCTTGCTCTGCTTCTTAAGATTGCATTTTCATTTTAAGACAACATATAGCTCAGAGAATGCAGAATCTTGAGAAGACAACAGGTAAAATAGATCCAAGAGCTTTAGTTTCAAAGTTGAGTTCAAATTCAGGCCCTGACTCCAGGATGGGACCAAGGTTGATCTGTGTTCCCTCTCAAGGCCTCAGTTTCCCCTAATTAAAGGGAAGATTGTAATATTTATCATTCTATTGTTATTCTGGCGTGCTGTGATTCATGGGGTCGCAAAGAGTCGGACACGACTGAGCGACTGATCTGATCTGATCTGATTGTTATTCTGATCAATGCCTTGATTCATGAGACAAGGCATGTAAAACCCTAGGCACAGCACCAGGTGTGTTGAAACATTTAACATGCACAGCTAACACAAATAACTCGTGCTGTGTAATCATTATTACAAATGTCTAATTTTTTCAGAAATGATAGAAATGGACTTATTTATGAAACCGGAACAGACTCACTGACTTAGAGAATGAATTTATGGTTGCCAGTGGGGACGAATGCAGAGACAGATAGTTAGGAAATTTGGGACTGACATGTACACTCTGCTATATTTTAAATGGATAACCAACAAGGTCCTACTATACAGCACAGGGAACTTCGCTCAATGTTATGTGGCAGCCTGGATAGGAGGGGAATTTGGGGGAGAATGGATACATATATATGTATGGCCATAGTCCTGAAAGCCATAGTCCTGAAAAGGCTGAGTCCCTTTTCAGTCCACCTGAAACTATCACAATTTGGGTAATCAGCTACACTCCAAAATACAATTTTGTTGTTCAGTCGCTCAGTCGTGTCTGACTCTTGCAACCCCATGAACTGCAGCACACCAGGCTTTCCTGTCCTTCACCATGTCCTGGAGTTTGCTCAAACTCATGTACTTTGAGTCTGTGATGTCATTCAACCAGCTCATCCTTTATCATCCTCTTTTCCTCCTGCCTTCAGTCTTTCCCAGCATCAGGATCTAGTCCAATCAGTTGGCATTTCACGTCAGGTGGCCAAAATGTTGGAGCTTCAGCTTCAGCATCTGTCCTTCCAGTGGATATTCAGGGTTGATTTCCCTTAGGATTGACTCATTTGATATCCTTGCTGTCCAAGGGACTCTCAAGAGTCCTCCCCAATACCACAGTTTGAAGACATCAGTTCTTCAGCACTCAGCCTTTTTTATTGTCCATCTTTCACATCCATACATGACTACTGGATAAACCATAACTATGGCTATACAGATCTTTGTAGGCAAAGTAATGTCTCTGCTTTTTAATATGTTGTCTAGATTTGTCATTGCTTTCCTTCCAAGGAGCAAGTATCTTTTAATTTCATGCCTGCAGTCACAATCCACAGTGATTTTGGAGCCCAAAGAAATTAAAGTCTGTCACTGTTTCCATAGTCTCCACATCTATTTGCTGTGAAGTGATGGGACCAGATGACATGATCTCCATTTTTCAAATGATGAGTTTTAAGCCAGTTTTTTCACTCTCCTCTTTCACCTTCATCAAGAGGCTCTTTAGTTCCTCTTCACTTTCTGTCATAAGGGTGATGTCATCTGCATATCTGAGGTTATTGATATTTCTCCCAGCAATCTTGATTCCAGCTTGTAGTTCACCCAGCCCAGCATTTCTCATGATCTCTGCATATAAGTTAAATAAGCAGGGTGACAATAGTCACTCAGTGACATTCAGTCACTCAGTCGTGTCTGAATCTTTGCTACACCATGGACTGCAGCACACCACACTAGGCTTCCCTGTCCATCACCAACAACCAGAGCTTGCTCAAACTCATGTCCATTGAGTTGGTGATGCCATCCAACCATCTCATCATCTTTATTCCCCTTCTGCTCCTGCCTTCAATCTTTCCCAGCATCAGGGTCTTTTCCAATGAGTCAGTTCTTCTCATCAGGTGGCTAAAGTATTGGAGTTTCAGCTTCAGCATCAGTCCTTCCAATGAATATTCAAGACAAAGTTCCTTTAGGATTGACTGGTTTGATCTCCTTGCAGTCCAAGGAACTCTCAAGAGTCTTCTCCAACACCACAATTCAAAAGCATCAATTCTTTGGCACTCAGCTTTCTCTATTGTCGAACTCTCAAATCCATACATGACTACTGGAAAAACCATAGCTTTGACTAGATGTACCTTTGTTGGCAAAGTCTCTGCTTTTTATTTTTTATTTTTTAATTTTATTTTATTTTTAAACTTTACATAATTATATTAGTTTTGCCAAATATCAAAATGAATCCGCCACAGGTATACATGTGTTCCCCACCCTGAACCCTCCTCCCTCCTGCCCCCCCATACCATCCCTCTGGGTCGTGCACTGGGACGAGTCTCTGCTTTTTAATATGCTGTCTAGGTTGGTCATAGCTTTTCTTCCAATGAGCAAGTGTCTTTTAATTGCATGGCTACAGTCACCATCTGCAGCAATTTTGGAGCCCCCAAAAATAAAGTCTGTCACTGTTTCCATTGTTTCCCCATCTATTTGCCATGAAGTGATGGCATGATCTTAGTTTTTTGAATGTTGAGTTTTAAGCCAGCTTTTTCACCCTCCTCTTTCACTTTCATCAAGAGGTTCTTTAGTTCTTCACTTTCTGCCACAAGGGTGGTGTCATCTGAGTATCTGAGGTTATTGATATTTCTTCTGGCAATCTTGATTCCATCTTGTGCTTCATCCAGCCCAGCATTTCACATGATGTACTCTGCATATAAGTTAAGTAAGCAGGATGTCAATATACAGCCTTGATGTACTGTTTTCCCAATTTGGAACCAGTCTGTTGTTTCATGTCTGGTTCTAAATGTTGTTTCTTGACCTGCATACAGATTTATCAGGAAGCAGGTAAGGTGATCTGGTATTCCCAGCTCTTGAAGAATTTTCCAGTTTGTTGTGATCCACACAGTCAAAGGCTTTGGCATAGTCAATAAAGCAGAAGTAGATATTTGTCTAGAACTCTCTTGCATTTTCAGTGATCCAATGCATGTTGGCAATTTGATCTCTGGTTTCTGCCTTTTCTAAATCCAGCTTGAACATTTGGAAGTTCATAGTTCACATACTGTTGAAGCCTGGCTTGGAGAATTTTGTGCATTACTTTACTAGCAATTGTGCGGTAGTTTGAACATTTTTTGGCATTGCTTTTCTTTGGGATTGGAATGAAAACCGACCTTTTCCAGTCATGTGGCCCTGCTGAGTTTTCCAAATTTTCTGGCATATTGAGTACAAGACTTTAACAGCATTATCTTTTAGGATTTGAAATGGCTCAGCTGAAATCCCATCACCTCAGTTTTTAAAAATAATCAATTCTTTTAGATAATCTTGCCCTTGGCTACTAAGTCTGGAAGGCACTGATACTGTTCATCTCATTTTCCTAGTTTTATGATCACTGGAGCAACCAGTCTGGCCTCACTTTGACCATTCTATCCGCACATACTACCTTTTAAATGCTATTGATGCTATGAGGATTTCTTTCCCTCAAACCTAAAAAGTGCTGTTTTTCTGTTCTAGTGGTTCTCTCGTCATAAAACAATAATTTCTAAATAAAATGCCACTTCCAAACCAATCTCTTAAGGAAATAGATTGTTTTTGTTTCTGACCTTTTCTTAATCCATTTCAAATGTTAATTCTTTCTCCTTCTTTAGGCAAGTTGTAAAACTTTCTATTTTTTAATATGCTGAGGCGTCTAGTCAAACCATTGCTGTCCCAAAAGACAAGTCCTTTTAATACTTTTACAGCTTCTTGCCATGTGCCCTAGCAAATGGTGTTACAAAATGGTGTCTTAACCATTAAAATAACATACGAAAATGCTTTTATTTTGAAGGGTTACTGTTAATAAGAGATTTTAAACATTGCTAGTTAGGGGGAAAAAAGCTGTTTAGCTGTGATCTGAACCCATCAGAATAAGCAATTCTCATGATTCTCTGTTTTGTAATTCTTTATTTATATATAAAATGTAAATATGCTCTTTACCTTCTTGGTAATATGTTTGATGTTTTTCCGTTTTCTGTATACACTTTATTTCTTTGTCAGTGTGGAATGTTCTAATTTGTTAATCCTCAAAGGGCAGCAGATGGCTACTACTAAAATGTACAGAGGATGTTTGGGAAATGCTTTCTCAAGATGATGAGTTTAGTGCTAATGTTGCTGAGCACACTGATATCTAATGGAAATAATAGTCCTTAATATTCCCCCAAATATCTCATACTGTTACTAACCAGGGTTCTTGGCCTTCTTAATCAATTGAAATTGATAAAAGGCCAGACAAGAAATTCAGGTAAGGCTTCTTGGGTCCCCTGAGGCAGCGGTGGTAGTTTAGTCGCTAAGTTGTGTCCATCTCTTGCGACCATGGACTGTGGCCCGCCAGGCTCCTCTGTCCATGGGATTCTCCAGGCAGGAATAGTGGAGTGGGTTGCCATTTCTTTCTCCAGAAGATCTTCCTGATCCAGGGATTGAACCTGGGTCTCCTGCAGTCTAGGCAGATTCTTTACTGACTTAGCTACGAGGGAAGCCCCCTGATACAACAGGAGGGAGCAAGAACAGCTAGCTCACTTGCTCCATGAAGGGGTGGCAAACGAGTTCCTTATGTGTGGTGAGGATGAGAGTCTGTCCGGGGGTTGGGCTGGAGGGGTACTTAGGTGGTGTGCCCACCCCTTTGGTGGTGCTGTACCCTGCTTTTGCTCCCAGCTCTTCAGAAGTGGCATTTGGATTTTTGGTCTTTTTGCATCTTCTTGCCCATAATTTGCCCCAACTCTGCATGCACATGGTTGTTTGTAGTCCCTTAGAGTTAGTTTTTGTTGCTCTGGGAGAAATTTGTCCAGGTGCAAGCACTGCAGAGAAGAGTTCCAAGTTCCAGGTCCTAGCCTGTCTCTATACTAGATGTGTGTGTGTGTGTGTGTACCTTAACTTAAGGTCATTACTTTATTGGATGGTGATCGAAAGGTCAGTTTGAAATAAGTAGATTAATTTTCCATGCTTGGTTCTTGGACTTTTTAGAAACTGCATTTTCAAAATCTATGTTCACTTTTCAATCTTTCATTTTCTGAGTTTTGTATTTCTTTGTTTTAGGTTTACAAATAACACAGAAGTTACAGAAAGCTTAAAAGATAAGTCCTGTGACATCTTTAATAGATACTGCTTTAAGTGAGGGGCAGGTGGCTAACAAAGGATGTGCTGGAACACCAGCAGGGGAGCCTCCCTCTCCTCTGGCCCTTTTCAGTCCAATTACAGGTGAAAAGATGCTATCTTTCAGTCTGTCATTTGAATTCAAATATAGAAAAGATCTGCCAGTTCTCTTTTATGTACTTCTTGCCAATATGAACAAGCCCTTACTAGATCTAGTATTGATGTTTCAGTTGAAACTGGCTGTACTTATAAACAGAGTACTTGTCTGAAAACTAAATAAGGATGAGCACTTGGTAACAGTGTGAAACTGAGCATTTCAGATATACGCCCTTTTACTTTGGGATTTTCAAAAGGAACAAACACTAGGAGTTTTATAAATTAAAAACAAAACCCTCTGTTCCAGGGTGTTTCAAAGAGAAAGGATAAATTCTAATTGCATATGTATCCACATGTGACCTGCATGTGATCCCAGGCTTACAGGTGGCCTCTTTTACCTCTTACTTTAAATTAACAAGGAAAATGCAAATAACAAGTAAAAAAAAAAACTACTTAAATAGAATAGTCAAAAATTGAGCAGTTAAGGGATAATTGTGTGATTAGATTATTATGGAGAATTTGTGAAGGGCTTTAGTATGTCTACATAAGCATTGACAAAATGTTTGTGTCTATCACTGATCGTTTCATTTTGCGATGAAATATACATCAAAATAAGACCATTAGTTTTTGTGGATAACCACAAAGTCAGAATCACTTGCAAAGAGAGTTACTTTTCTTTCTTTGTGGGGTCCTTGAGAAACTGGAAGATGGTGCTGATGGAACATGGGGAAAACAGCTAGGGTGTAACAGGAGGCGGCCAGCCCTGCCTCCCCTCCACCAGCCCCACTACCCTCACCCCCACCCCTGCACAGCTGGCTTCAAAGATAATTTGTTGTGGAGAGAATGAGGAAGAAATCCACATAATTGTGTTAGTGGGAAATAATTTACGTAATTGGGCATATACATAAATGAATTTTACTAACTTATTCTTTTAATATAGAGAAATCTAACAATAGTTAACTATTCAATAAAGAACATGATTTTTTTAACAAACCAAAAATTATTTATTCTAATGTGTGCTGTTCTTCTGAATAATATATTTCTGTGACTGTATCCTGCAGCCCCTGTTAAAATTGCTCAATGTATGTGTATGTGAATAACATGTTGTGTGTGTGTGTTTTTGGGTGACTAATGCTTAATCCCTACCTACGATTGCTTTAGACTCACTCCATGAACAACCTAAGAAAGTCTCTCTAGATAGTCTTTACATCTGATGTGCCAAGTTTATCTTTACATCAAGGGTGACAAATGTGTATCAAATACATATGATTTCTACTACTCCCACACTATAAATTTATTTATTCCAATATTTTTGGCCTCTGATCTGAGACTTAGCTTAGCAATCTTTCCAAAGGAAGTGTTCCAGATACCCACCACAAATGAATCAGATCTGGCACTTGAAATGGAGCCTTTTTGCCAATACTTTGTAGACTAACTTGCTTTTTACCCTATGTGTGATAGATACTCTGGGCTGTGTCTGCTTGGTTCATGGGATCTGACCTTCAGATAGTTCTGTTCCTTGGAGTCTTTATTAGTGTTGTATACTAGGATATAGGATGGGATTCTGGAGAAGGAAATGGCAAGCATTCTTGCCTGGAAAATTCCATGGATGGAGGAGCCTGTTAGGCTACAGTCCATGGGGTCACAAAGAGTCAGACACGACTAAGCGACTTCACTTTCTTTTCTTTCACTAAGTCAACATTATTTGGCTCTTGGACATAGAGATCAAACAGACACCAAGGGGGAAAGGGGAGGTGGGATGAACTGGGAGACTAGGATTGGCATATATATACTATTGATACTGTGTATAAATCAGATAACTAATGAGAACTTCCCGTATAGCACAGGGAACTCTACCCAATGCTCTGTGGTGACCTGAATGGGAAGGCAAATCAAAGAAGAGGTGATATATGAATACATATAGTGGGTTCACTTTGCTAGACAGCAGAAACTAGCACAACATTGTAAAGCGAGTATACTCCAATAAAAATTAATTTAAAAAAAGAATTCTTGCTGAGGGTTGGCAATACCAGCTAATTGAAAGCTCCACCAGCTTGTTGACCAGGCTTAGGAGTTTTGAATCAGCAAGAATGAAAGAATCAAGCATATAAGAAAAATAACATAGCTGACACTGAAGACAAATCTTAAAGAGGATCCTCAGACTTTTTCTGAGGCATGGATACTTCATCAAAATTAGAGTCTACCTTCTGTAGATCACTGAAACATATAGAAAGTGTTTAAAAATATTTTCTTTTACATCCCATGTTTCTTCTTGGTTATTTTTAAATCTGATTATTTCCTGGATCCTTAGCTCTTTATAAAAATGAAAAAAATGAAGTATTTTCTGTAACATATATCTGGAAGTTTTAATTTTATATTGGCACAGTTTAATGCCATTATTTTTCAAGTTCCTTTTTGCTGTTTCCAAACTCCCCCCCATTTTTCTCTATCTCTTTTTTCTTTTTGATTTTGAAAATGTTTTAGATCTTTAAAAAGCCACGCTTTTTTATTAGACCCCAAATTATTTCCTTTGTTCCATTTTTTTAAATTTTATTTTATTTTTAAATTTTACATAATTGTTAGTTTTGCCAAATATCAAAATGAATCCGCCACAGGTATACATGTGTTCCCCATCCTGAACCCTCCTCCCTCCTCCCTCCCCATACCATCCCTCTGGGTCATCCCAGTGCACCAGCCCCAAGCATCCAGTATCGTGCATCGAACCTGGACTGGCAACTCGTTTCATACATGATATTTTACATGTTTCAATGCCATTCTCCCAAATCTTCCCACCCTCTCCCTCTCCCACAGAGTCCATAAGACTGTTCTATACATCAGTGTCTCTTTTGCTGTCTCGTACACAGGGTTATTGTTACCATCTTTCTAAATTCCATATATATGCGTTAGTATACTGTATTGGTGTTTTTCTTTCTGGCCTACTTCACTCTGTATAATAGGCTCCAGTTTCATCCACCTCATTAGAACTGATTCAAATGTATTCTTTTTAATGGCTGAGTAATACTCCACTGTGTATATGTACCACAGCTTTCTTATCCATTCATCTGCTGATGGACATCTAGGTTGCTTCCATGTCCTGGCTATTATAAACAGTGCTGCGATGAACATTGGGGTACACGTGTCTCTTTCCCTTCTGGTTTCCTCAGTGTGTATGCCCAGGAGTGGGATTGCTGGATCATAAGGCAGTTCTATTTCCAGTTTTTTAAGGAATCTCCACACTGTTATCCATAGTGGCTGTACTAGTTTGCATTCCCACCAACAGTGGAAGAGGGTTCCCTTTTCTCCACACCCTCTCCAGCATTTATTACTTGTAGACTTTTGGATCGCAGCCATTCTGACTGGCGTGAAATGGTACCTCATAGTGGTTTTGATTTGCATTTCTCTGATAATGAGTGATGTTGAGCATCTTTTCATGTGTTTGTTAGCCATCTGTATGTCTTCTTCGGAGAAATGTCCATTTAGTTCTTTGGCCCATTTTTTGATTGGGTCATTTATTTTTCTGGAGTTGAGCTGTAGGAGTTGCTTGTATATTTTTGAGATTAGTTGTTTGTCAGTTGCTTCATTTGCTACTATCCTCTCCCATTCTGAAGGCTGTCTTTTCACCTTGCTAATAGTTTCCTTTGATGTGCAGAAGCTTTTAAGGTTAATTAGGTCCCATTTGTTTATTTTTGCTTTTATTTCCAATATTCTGGGAGGTGGGTCATAGAGGATCCTGCTGTGATGTGTGTCAGAGAGTGTTTTGCCTATGTTCTCCTCTAGGAGTTTTATAGTTTCTGGTCTTACGTTTAGATCTTTAATCCATTTTGAGTTTATTTTTGTGTATGGTGTTAGAAAGTGTTCTAGTTTCATTCTTTTACAAGTGGTTGACCAGATTTCCCAGCACCACTTGTTAAAGAGATTGTCTTTAATCCATTGTATATTCTTGCCTCCTTTGTCAAAGATAAGGTGTCCATATGTGCGTGGATTTATCTCTGGGCTTTCTATTTTGTTCCATTGATCTATATTTCTGTCTTTGTGCCAGTACCATACTGTCTTGATAACTGTGGCTTTGTAGTAGAGCCTGAAATCAGGTAGGTTGATTCCTCCAGTTCCATTCTTCTTTCTCAAGATCGCTTGGCTATTCGAGGTTTTTTGTATTTCCATACAAATTGTGAAATTATTTGTTCTAGCTCTGTGAAGAATACCATTGGTAGCTTGATAGGGATTGCATTGAATCTATAGATTGCTTTGGGTAGTATACTCATTTTCACTATATTGATTCTTCCAATCCATGAACATGGTATATTTCTCCATCTGATAGTGTCCTCTTTGATTTCTTTCACCAGTGGTCTTTAGATTCTTTAGGTAGATATATTCCCAAGTATTTTATTCTTTCCGTTGCAACGGTGAATGGAATTGTTTCCTTAATTTCTCTTTCTGTTTTCTCATTATTAGTGTATAGGAATGCAAGGGATTTCTGTGTGTTCCATTTTTAAATTTCTTTCCATTTGTTTTTTTCACTTTACTATCAAGCAAACACTCACATTTTCCATTAAGTACATAGCTTCCCCTAATCTCTATAAACACTATGTGAAAGTAATAAGTTAACAGATACATTAAGACCTCAATTAAGTGTCCTAATACAACTGGAAATGGCAGAGATAATTCCAAGAGCCTATTTTTTTTTATTTTAATGTCTTTTTCATATGTACATTTTAATGTGAGCTTTTATGATATTATTTTTCAGCCCTACTGTTTCAAAGAAAACAATGGAGGCATTTTTGTGAAGATCAAATTCAGGTTGAGTTATTTGGACATTCAGCTGCCCCAGCTTTTTCTGCAGTGTCTCTAATGGTGCACCTATCAGAATGAGACCAAGCCCTGTCCTGCCTCCACTTTTTGTCCCTGGTCTTTTTCTAAATCATCTTTTCCTGATGAGCATTTTTTTGTTTTGTTTTTGATTTAACATCCTCTGGCTGAGCAGTAGTGTTGAGTGAGGGTCATACAAAATTGTGAAATATAGAGACAGACAACCGGATGGCTTAATTTATCAGCAATATTCTGCTTAGCTGGACTTGAAAATAAAACTAAGATGACTGAATTTTAATTTTAGTTTTATGTGATCAGATAAAGTGAATGTGGTTCAGTTGGGTCCAACTCTTTGTGACCCCATGGACTATAATATAGTCCATGGAATTCTCCAGGCCAGAATGCTAGAGTGGCTAACCTTTCCATTCTTCAGGGGATCTTTCTAACCCAGGAACTGAACTGGGGTCTCCTACATTGAAGGCAGATTCTTTACCAACTGAGCTATCAGGAAAGCCCAAAAAGTGGCTGCATCATCCATTATGTGGGACCCCAGTTCCCCAACCAGGGATTGAACCCCAACCCCTGCATTGGAAGTACAGAGTGTTAACCACTGGACCAGCAGGGAGGTCCCCGATCAGATACAGACATGCTTTAATGATACTATGATGCTTAACCCTTTTGGGCTACTGAAATAGAATACTTCCTCGGAGATCCTGAACTCATTTTTGCAAAATCAATTTTAAGAAAACCTGAGTGGTTGAATGCATCAGGAAATTTTGGCTCATAAACTATTTTTATTTGTTGTCTCATGCCTTGTCCTTTTTACAGGATAACTGTTTAGTTTTAAGTCAGGTTAATATGCAACTAGTGTTAACTACTATTGCTTACCCAGCCTTATCTTTTTACCAAGTGTACCTTAAAGCTATTTTGGCAGAAATGAAGTATTTTGTTAGAAAGCTAAAAATCATTTCAGCCACAGAGGCTCTCAAAATCTTTCATTTGACCATAAGCTCAGTTCAAATCAGGTAATTTACCTTAAACCTGGAAGGAAAACTAACTATATGCCCCAGAATTCAAATTGAATGACTTTCTGGGTGTCTTTGTTTGATTGTTCTGACTCATTTTCATTAATCTGCTTTGCTATCCACTTCCAGAAGCTATTTATATTATATTGTAATCGTTCTAAATGTCATGTCAGGAAGAGCTCTTAAATGTTCTATCAATCAGATTATTCAAATAATTTATCCACTGTCTATTCCTATTTGGCATTAATTTGATAATAGGTCTTCCTTGTAAGGGTATTTTCCCTTTTCTGTAAAAAAAAAAATATATATATAGCCTATTCTCTTTTCCATTTTTTCAGCTTCTACTCCCTTGCTTGAAATTGGCTTCCATGGAAAATGTTACACAAACCTTAAGATACTGGTCTTTATGATCCTTGTAACATTTGGCTTTTGCGTGAAATTATAAGAATTGAAATAGGCTCTTCGACACGTGGTGCTTTTCCAAAATGTTCTCAATTTTCCAATACTGACTATGTTTCTGACTTCAGATATCAGTAAGAACTTGAATTTGATTAATTTTGCATGGATATTTTTCATGTGTACAACTTAGAGGTCTTCAGAGGAAAGAAGCAATATAAATCTCATAGTCTACACAGAATTTTTGCATTGCCCCTACTGTAAACTTTGGAGAAGTCTTAAACTTAGAAAAATATACATATAATGTAAAAGTTGAGGGTTAAAGATTGATCAGACATTCATTTTTAGTTCATTTATTCTTTGAAATCATTATTCCTCATGTCTTGGCACTTGGCTAACAGCTAGAAACACATCGATGAACAAAGGCCTGTACTTTGTGAACTGAGTCATCTCCTGGAGAGATATGCTTACAGAATGTTCACAGGCCCATGTTCTTTGTTCTCTTTCTTTCAAATTTGTATCAGAATAACACAAATTTCCCCCACCCCTGAGTCACTCCCATCCAGGGGGAGAAGATTGACTTGTCAGACTGGTTAAGGAGCAATTCATTGGTTCAGAGACTTCTCTCGGTTTACACCGTGCTTGTAAGTTAGAAGCCATGGGTCATGAGAGCACTCTCGATTGCTTTGTTCTCATTTCTCACGCTCATCACCACCCCTCCTAAGGGTGGTGCTCAGCACAAGTGGCCTTGTCTTTGTCCTCACTCTCTGAGCTCTCAGATGGCTGAGAGGGAAGCATCAATTTATTATACAAGAAATGAGCCCCTTTTCTCTGCAAGCTTCCTCCTCCAGCTGTTTTGTCTCAGGACTGAAACTCGAGAAGGAGTATTAGAAAGCCCAATTCTGCCCTGAAACAGGAGTTGCTATAGATTGACATTGTCAAACTCACAAGACACAATAGACTTCAACCTAATACTGTGCTTGTTTAGCATCATAGAAGGATGCCAGATGAGATACATCAGATAAAGCAGCTTCATGTCATTAGGGGGGCTAGCACCCACCCAGCACACTGCTTCTTTTACTCTCGTGGAGTATGGACAGCTGCCATGACAATAGTTAGTTACTTGGCGTGACTCTAACACAGAGAAGCAGCTCTGTCCTCTGTTTCCGTCTAACCTTGCAGAACTGTTCCAATTCCAGAATCCTGGGTTTCCACGCCACCCCATAGCTCTCCTGCCCAGGTGAAAAGGGGGCCACAGCCTTCCACATCTACCTTCACTCTGTCATTTCTGACAAAGAGTGCCATGAGAAGGCAGATGATTCTCCCAGACAGTCCTGAGTCACCCCAGGCCTGATCTTAACCCTGTACTCAAGATGTCCAGTCCACAGTTACCAACAGTAAACATGGTACTTTGATCTTTATCGGATGCTCATATACTTACCATTTTCTAACAAATGCATTACTGTGGCAGTCTCTGAGGAGCTAATTAAACTCCTTTCCCTCTGAGTTCAGGACAGTTGAGACACATCAGTTGCAACCATTGACATGCATGGACCAGTGTATGTCAGACTTTTTCCATCTTGTCAATCAGGTAAATTAATTGTCTTCCTGTAGAGAGATCTAAAGTGTGACTCTAATACTGTTACCAACCCAGGAGTGGAATTAAGATTCTCCTCACAGAAACTGAGATGAAGAAATAGGTCAACTCTCTTTTAAAAGTAGGTTTATTGCTATGATAGAGGACCATCCAAAGTGTAGAGGAGTCTGAAATGAAGTTGTGTCCAAAGATGCCTGGAGGAGACCCACTTCCCGTAGCAGTGAGAATTTGAGGTGCGATGTTGAGAAGTGAGTAGAATTTTCTAGTGAGATGAACAGAGAGAGGGCCTTTTATATAAGGATTTAGTAGGTGCCAAGTGGGGAACTGAACAGTATCATGGAGATCATGGAGAATGCAAAAAACTGGGGACCTTTCCCCAAAATCCATAATTATGAAATCAATACGTTTTCTCATTCAACATAAATGATTTGTTTACTTCAATTATATGAAGCCCTTGAAATTGTATATAAAGATAGGTGTTCAACTGTGGTACATATACACAATGGAATATTTAGTCAGTTCAGTCGTGTCCGACTCTTTGCAACCCCATGAATCGCAGCACGCCAGGCCTCCCTGTCCATCACCAACTCCCAGAGCTCACTCAGACTCACGTCCATTGAGTCAGTGATGCCATCCAGCCATCTCATCCTCTGTCGTCCCCTTCTCCTCCTTCCCCCAATCCCTCCCAGCATCAGAGTCTTTTCCAATGAGTCAACTCTTCGCATGAGGTGGCCAAAGGACTGGAGTTTCAGCTTTAGCATCATTCCTTCCAAAGAAATCCCAGGGCTGATCTCCTTCAGAATGGACTGGTTGGATCTCCTTGCAGTCCAAGAGACTCTCAAGAGTCTTCTCCAACACCACATTTCAAAAGCATCAATTCTTCGGCGCTCAGCCTTCTTCACAGTCCAACTCTCACATCCATACATGACCACTGGAAAAACCATAGCCTTGACTAGACGGACCTTTGTTGGCAAAGTAATGTCTCTGCTTTTGAATATGCTATCTAGGTTGGTCATAACTTTCCTTTCAAGGAGTAAGCGTCTTTTAATTTCATGGCTGCAGTCACCATCTGCAGTGATTTTGGAGCCCAAAAAATAAAGTCTGACACTGTTTCCACTGTTTCCCCATCTATTTCCCATGAAGTGATGGGACTGGATGCCATGATCTTCGTTTTCTGAATGTTGAGCTTTAAGCCAACTTTTTCACTCTCGACTTTTACTCATCTGTAAAAAAGAACAAAATAATCCCATTTCAGCAACATGGATAGACCTAGAGATTATCAACTCTAAGTGCAGTGAATCAGACAAAGAAAGAAAAATATCCAATATAAATGAACTTATTTACAAAACAGAAACAGACTGAGAGATTTCAAAAACAGTTATAGTTACCAAAGGAGAAACCTAGAGGAGGAAATATATTAGGAGCTTAGGATTAACATATGCACACTGCTATATATAAAATAGATAACCAACAAGGACCTGCTGTACAGCACAGGGAGCCCTACTCAGTATTCTGTAATAACCAGTATGGGAAACAAATCTGAAAAAGAATGAATATATTAGTATGCATAACTGAACCACTTTGCTGTATACCTCAAACTAATACAACCTGGTAAATTAACTATACTCCAATATTTTTTTAATTAGGTATTTAACCTTTACTGAGGAATTCCACAGGGATCTCAGATATCTTTGAACTGTTCTCTAACTCACAAAATATTTCTTGAGTGCCTGCTATGTGTCAGGCACTGTTCTCTCTATAAACACAAGGAAGGCGGCAGAGAACAAGACAGGCAAGGTCTCGATTCATAAGGAGCTTACACTCTAGGGCTGAACTCTCCCATGGCCACCATCAACCACATGTAACTATCAAGTACTTGACATGTGGCTCATCCCATTAGAGATGGTTCAGAAGAGGCATGTTCACGCTGAGTTTCAAAGATATTGTATTAAAAAAAGAAAGTAAAATATCTCATTAATATTTTAATAGTGATTATCTATTGGAAGAATATTTTAGTTGTATTGAGTTTGAGTATATTCTTAAAATGAATTCTATTTATTTTGCTTTTATATTGTGGTTACTAAAAAATTTACAGTCACATAAGTGACTTGCCTTCCTATTAGCAATGTTGCCCTTGCAAGAGAGAGGAGTCAAAATATAAACTAGTTCACAAATAAGTGAACAAGACAATTTCTCATAGTGATAAGTGCTTTAAAGAAAACAAAACTGGGCAGTGCAATAGAGGGTGGCAGAGATTTATGTTAAATTAATCTGCCAACAAAGGCTTTTCTGAAAAACAATTTTTGCTGACATATGGATGATATGCTAGAGCCAGATATGTGAATTTCTGTGGGAAGAACAGCATTCTGGATAGAGAAATAGCAAAGATCCCAAGAAATGGCTTGTCATCTTCAACAAAAACAGAAGTCCAGCGGGGTTCAACAGTATCGAGCTAGAAGGAAAGTGGTATAAGATAAGGTCAGAAAAACAGGCAGAGGCCAACTCCTTAAGGAGCTTGCAGACCTGCAAATGAGATGGGATTTATTCGAAGTGCAGTGGAAAGCACAGAAGGGTTCCTAGCAGAATGGCATGAACTGATTTACATTTTTAGAAAGACCTGTCCGCTTTACAGAAAATCAAATATAGAGAGACAAGAAGGGAAGCAGAGACACCAGAGGTCATTTTGGTAGTGCTGCCAAAGATACGGGTGGTTTGGATTTGGAGTAGCAGGGGGTAAAATAGAAGTGGATTGATACTTAAACACTTTCACCTTCCAACTTTCAGAATCTTACTGATGGTTTGGAAAGGATGCAGGTAGGTGAGCGGTTGCTCCTCTCTCTGGTGTGGGCTATAGGTGGTGGTGCCATTAACCAAGAAGAGAAAATGAAGAAAAGAGCAGACAGGGATAGGTATTTTGTTTTGCCCAGGCTAAGACTGAGATTTCTATTACAAAGTTAAGTTAGGAGTTGTCAATGTAAGTTTGGAGTTTGGTGGAGAAAGCAAGGCAAGAGATGTAAATTTACGAGACAGCCTATGCTATTTTAAGCCATCATCTTAATTTATGTTTCTGCATCTTTTGACTGATAGACTAGATACTGATATTTTTCCGAATCATCATCTTCTTTTTAAATTAATGTACGTATTTTAATTGGAGGATAATTACTTTAAAGTATTGTGGTGGTGGTTGCCATACATCAATATGAATGGGCTACAGGTATACATGTGTTTCCCCAATCCTGAACCCCCCTCCCACCTCTCTCTCCACCCTATGGTTCTGGGTTGTCCCAGAGCACCAGCTTTGGGTGTCCTGCTTCATGCATTGAACTGGCACTGACCATCTGTTTCACATATGGTAGTGGACATGTTTCAGTGCTATTCTCTTGGATCATCCCACCCTCACCTTCTCCCACTGAGTCCAAAAGTCTGTTCTTTACATCTGTGTCTCCTTTGCTGCCCTGCATGTATGATCATCATTACCATCTTTCTGAATTCCATATATATGCATTAATATACAATATTTGTCTTTCCCTTTCTGACTTACTTCACTCTGTATGATAGGCTCCAGGTTCATCCACCTCATTAGAACTGACTCAACTGTGTTTCTTTCTATAGTTGAATAATTTTCCATTGTGTATATGGACTACAGCTTCCTTATCCATTCATCTGCCGGTGGATGTCTAGGTTGCTTCCATGTCCTAGCTCTTGTAAATAATGCTGCAGTCAATATTGGGGTACGTGTGCCTCTTTCAATTCTGGTTTCCTCAGGGTGACCCAGCAGTAGGATAGCTAGGTCATAAGGCAGTTCTATTTCCAGTTTTTAAGGAATCTCCACACTGTTCTCCATAGTGATTGTACCAGTTTGCATTCCCACCAACAGTGTAAGAGGGTTCCCTTTTCTGCACACCCTCTCCAGTATTTATTCTTTGTAGACTTTTTGATGATGGCCTTTTTGATCGGCATGAGATGATACCTCATTGCGGTTTTGATATGTAGTTCTCTAATATTCAGTGCTGTTGAGCATCTTTTCAAGTATTTATTAGCCATCTGTATGTCTTCTTTGGAGCCACACACCTATGGACACCTCATCTTTGACAAAAGAGGCAAAAATACACAATGGAGAAAAGACAGTCTCTTCAACAAATGGTGCTGGGAAAACTGGTCAACTACGTGTAAAAAAATGAAACTAGAACACTATCTAACACCATACACAAATTGGATTAAAGACCTAAATGTAGGACCAGAAACTATAAAATGCTTAGAGGAAAACATAGGCAGAACACTCAATGACATGAACCACAGAAAGATCCTCTATGACCCACCTCCCAGAGTAATGGAAATAAAAACAAAAATATACAAATGGGACCTAATTAAGCTTAAAAGCTTTTGCACAATTATCAGCTTCTTATTGAAATATCCTTTCATTGAAATCCAATTTGATTCCATAAACTTTTACCTCAAAGTTGCTAATGTTAATCTTTCCTGGAATGAAAATAAATAACAGGACTATGATGTAAGTTCAGTAAAAGTATGTTCAGAAAGTTCTAGTATTGAATAGTGGACTGGAGTTCCAGGGGTTGCTTAATGCTTTCCAATGGGACATCTGGGAAAAGTGAGGAGCCTTCAAACCAGAGAGCTCTTTCCTAGGCAAAAGCTTTGCTCTACAAGCTTCCATCCTTCCCTCCACTCTTGTTTTATGCAAGCATTGGAAATAAACTAAAAGCATCATTGTTAATGTTGTTTTTCAAAGAGTGGGGAAAAAAGGAAGTATTATAAGCAGGAAATCATGAAAGTGGAGGAAATTGCTTTATCGGCTGGAGTCTTCAAATTAGAGAATTATACAGGAAGGTATTAGACTAGGGGTGTGAGAGACTCAAGTTTGATTTCATTAGTGTTCACTAAGAGATGAAACTCTATCTGAAAGCTCCAAGACCCTCTGGGACCTGAGTCCAGCAGTGATGCCACATAGAGCAGTACAACTCCGATGAAGCTTTAATTAGTCTTGAAAAGAGTGGAGGACACAGCAGTTTGTAGCTAAAGAAAAGTAAGCATGCTTTGTAACAAAAAAAAAAAAAAGAAAGAAAGAAAAAATACTGCTTTGTATGGTTGCCATTCTGTAAACCCCAGGCACACCTCTTTTAGGTGACAAGGCCATTAGGAAAAATGATAATTAGATGAGCCAGGATTTTAGTGATGAATCTACCCCACTGCTGAACAGCCACTTTGGGATCATGAAGACACCAGGAGAAGACTATAGTCTGAGATGATTGTTATTCCTTGACTATGATACTGTAACTGCCAAGTGGCCAACTGGCCAACATTCAGTGGGGCCTGCGGAGTCTCAGACCTGTAGCAGGAGCTGAAAACACATGTATGCACAGATTGGATTCCACTCACAGCCAGGTCAGCTATAGCTTTAGTGGTCCTTGTTAAATATCTTATTCGGGGGCAGTGTCTTTGAGTAGGGATGGCAATCAATCAATCTATTAAACAGCAATATTTTAAATATATCATTGGCTCATTTACTAAATATGGTAAAACTAAACATTTTATTCATAGTCTATCCTTTTCCCCTCTATTCTACTCTCACTTAAAAAAAAATCTAAGACATCACGTCAGTTTAAAAAAGGGAGAGTGAGGTGGTATACAAATGAAATGAAATGTAGCCAACTCTAAGGCAAAATTAATACACTCAGTACAAAGTGAGCCTGTTCACCTGTCTATCTGTCTGTCTGTCTGCTTGTATAATGAATATACAAAAGGAAATTAGAAAACAAAATGTAATATTTCTGTTCATCAAGATCATAAAAATACATTTATTTCAATACAGGGAGTTATCTGCATTCACTTGAATCTTCATCAAAAAGTGTTTGCCTGTCTCTAATCTTTCAATATAAAGTTTAGTAATATATACCCTTTCTAATAACATGTAAATAGTAAAAATGAAGTAAAGGTATCATGCTATATGTGAATGGACCAATTCATCCCACTCAGTGTCAGACTGGTTTAACAAACAAGGGAGCAAGTACATAAATCTCTTACTACAAACATACAAATATCAATAATTATAAATAATTTGTGGGAAGCACACTTAAGATATATTTATGTAGATTGAAAACAAAGAAACAGGCAAAGGCATATAAATCAAATGTGAACCAAAACAATTCAGGAGGAGTAGCAATATTAAAATTAGACTAGGTGGAATGTGAAGTTTAAACATCAACAGGATAAAGAGAGAACTTACATAGTAAGAAAGATAAAATCCTTAGTGTTGGGGAGTTGGCTGGTACTGCTTATGAGAACCTATCATTAGCTTTTATTCCCAAGTTTGTGTTTTATAAGGTCACATTGAAATTGGCTGTGGCACAATATTTACACCATGGAAACTGGGAAATGACACAAATCAGGGCCTCCCTTCACCCTCCTCCAGAGCCGCTTGTTAAACATTTGCCTGCATATTTGTGAACACAATTGAGGAGCTTAAAATTACCCAAAATGTATATGTACTAAACAATATAGCAATTGAAACTATTTTTTAAAACTTAATAGAAACATAACAAAACTTTATTTAAAATATTTAATCATATAGGCATATTTCTGTTTACTTCTTCAAAATTATACACATCCCTGAAAATTAAGTAATAATATAAAGGAATTTAATGACATAATCCATAAATTTGATAAATGAAATATATAGTAATTATTATATACAAGTGTGTAAATATATATGTTTATTTAAAAGTGAGAAAAATTTTAATAAGCAAATAATCAAGCCACGATTGATTTGAAATGCTATTATCTTTTTAAGCATCACTTCTTATTTAGTAGGATATGAAAGTTAATCTTGTTATTTTCCCCTTTAATTTTGTATTTTAGTTAAAGACTAATTTCCATTTGTTAAAAAAAATGAGATTCAGTACTAGAGAATGGTGACTTAGATGTTCTGGCATATTTTTTAAATTATTATAAGCTCTAACCAATTTATAAGAGTAGTTATCTCTCACTGAGACATTAAACACAAGTTTAAACTTAACATTGCAATGTTAATTTAATACCTTAGATATAGACATCTGTTGGAGGTGTATATTGTTGGGCCAGTAGGAAGAAATCCATAAGAATGATTTTTGTTTTCTTTTTTTATTTTTAACAATATCCCATTAAAACTTTTTCTACATGTCAGAGAAAGGAAAGAATTTTTTACAGACATCCTTGATTGCTAGCTGGTCACATGATTACTCTTTAGGAAACACAAGAGACTCATCTGAAAGTGAGGTGGGAGGATTTAATGTAACTTCCTACTTAGAAACCAAGAATGCCGGCAACAAGCACCATCTGATTCCTTCAACACTGATCATCCAGGCAGTTTCCTTTTTAAAATGTCAATAGGATGGAAATGAAAGGAAAATGGGAGACGAGGTATCTGAAATTCAGAAAGCATTATCTTTGTCTGAGATGACTTGTCGTCATTTGGGGATACCCCGTGGAGGGAATTTATCCATCTACCTAGCAGAGGGGCCCTCAAGAACCACTTGAATAAATGAACAGATAGATAATAAGTGACAGAAGTAGATGGAGGGCCAAGGATACCTGAACTGAGAAAAGCACCATTATATTGGAGACTTGAGAAAATGGGAAAATGCAGGAGCATGAAATAGAAAACACTGGGAAAAGGATTTAAATATTGGATGATTGTTCACAAAGCGTCCCTGTGGGAGGCAGACACTCTTGTTGTCATTTTCCATATGGGAACATTGCTATTCTGACATGTCAAGGGACTGTTCAAGGTCAAACGATTATTGGAGGTAAAACCACTAGCATGTGACAAGAGCAGGAAATAAATACATCTCTCTGATTATAAATCCAATGGGCATTTCAAAACACCACTGTTGCCTCTAGGGCAATTACCTCAAACAAAAATGAACACCTTCTACTCCAATTTTAGTTTGTAAGCATTTGCCCTGAAACTGTCTGATTCTTTTTACCACCTCCATTCCCACCCTAATTGTATAGCTATTGAGAGGAAAGCTAACTACTGTTCAGATATTCTTGTTAAAGGACATCACTTGGAAAAAATATTTTCCCTCCTCTGATTTTCATTTGACTCACAGTGTGATCATATCAGTAAGAGGGATTTTGTATAGTAATTCCTGGTGGCAGATTGTCCCCAAAAAAGCAAAGTCAAATGATACATAGACTACCTGGTTTTCACAGAATAGCACAATTGTCCCTCCATATCCTAGGGTTCTATATCCATAGATTCAAGCAACCTTAGACTGAAAATATTAAAAAAAATTCCAGAGATTTCCAAAAAAGCAAAACTTGGATTTGCTGCACACATTTATATTGTATTTGTATCTATATATGTAGCATTTGCATTGGATTAGGTATCATTGCTGCTGCTGCTGCTGCTAAGTCGCTTCAGTCATGTCCGACTCTGTGCAACCCCATAGATGGCAGCCCACCAGGCTCCCAAGTCCCTGGGATTCTCCAGGCAAGAACACTGGAGTGGGTTGCCATTTCCTTCTCCAATGCATGAAAGTGAAAAGTGAAAGTGAAGTCACTCAGTCGTGTGCGACCCCATGAACTGCAGCCCACCAGGCCCCTCCATCCATGCGATTTTCCAGGCAAGAGCACTGAAGTGGTTTGCCATTGCCTTCTCCTAGGTATCATAAGTAATCTAGAAATGAGTTAAAATATACAGGAGGATTTCTGTAGGTTATAAGCAAATATGGTAACATTTTACATAAGGGATTTGAGCATTTACAGATTTTGGTATCTTCTGGGACCCTGAAACCAATTCCCTACAGATACCAAAAGACACAGATTCAATCTCCGGGTTGGGAAGATCCCCTGGAGATGGAAATAGCTATCCACTCCACTATTCTTGCCTGGGAAATCCCATGGACAGAGGAGTCTGGCAAGCTACAGTCCATGGGGTCACAGAGTCAGACATGATTAAGCATATCCACACACACACCCAAGGGTGACTACCTGTGGTGGATTCATTTTGATAATTGACAAAACTAATACTATTATGTAAAGTTTAAAAATAAAATAAAATTTTTAAAAAAATCAAGGAGAAAAACTCTGATAATATAAGAATAAAGTCAGTGTTTATGGGTAACAGGGCTGTTTGTCAGGCCACACTGCAGAATATAAAATTTCAATGACAGCATATTAAAAATACATTTGTCTAGAAGAAAGAGAGAAAAAAAAAAAAAACCTACAGAAACTAGTGAATTTGGGATCCTTTGGAAGAAAACAAGGAAACAGCTACCTGAACACTATTGACTAAACTTGCACTCAACTTTTGACCAGACATCGAGAAGGAAAACATGCTCAAGAGTAAACCACATGCATAGCTATTATCCTTAGGAAACCTACAGCTTGGCAGATTCAAAACAATTTCACTTCACTTTGTGTAAAAAATGTGACAAAAAAATGTCCTCATCAAAGCCAAGCCTCAGTCAGTTCAGTAGCTCAGTCATGTATGACTCTTTGTGACACCACAGACTGAAGGACATCAGGCTTCCCTGTCCATCACCAACTCCCGTAGAAGGCTCAAACTCATGTCCATCGAGTTGGTGATGCCATCCAACCATCTCATCCTCTGTAATCCCCTTCTCCTCCTGCCTTCACTCTTTCCCAACATCAGGGTCTTTTCCAATGAATCAGATCTTCACCTAAATGAAAACATTTGTCAATATTTTTTAATCATTTTAATGCATTCTACCTTTGCACAATAGTAATTTCTTTAAATATCTACCAATTTGAGACAAGTATGGCTCCAAGTGGATGATACCTGACCTCTCTCTAGTTCCTTTTTTTATTGCTTTTATTTTCTGGCCATGCCATGCTGCATTGGATATCTTAGTTCCCCAATCAAGGGTTGAACCTATGCCTACCACACAAGCTGGAATCAGGGTTGCCGGGAGAAATATCAATAACCTCAGATATGCAGATGACACCACCCTTATGGCAGAAAGTGAAGAAGAACTAAAGAGCCTCTTGATGAAAGTGAAAGAGGAGAGTGGAAAAAGTTGGCTTAAAGCTCAACATTCAGAAAACTAAGATCGTGGCATCCAGTCCCATCACTTCATGGCATCCAGTCCCATCACTTCATGGCAAATAGATGGAGGAACAGTGGAAACAGTGGCTGACTTTATTTTTCTGGGCTCCAAAATCACTGCAGATGGTGATTGCAGCCATGAAATTAAAAGATACTTACTCCTTGGAAGGAAAGTTGTGACCAACCTAGATAGCATATTCAAAAGCAGAGACATTACTTTGCCAACAAAGGTCCATCTAGTCAAGGCTATGGTTTTTCCTGTGGTCATGTATGGATGTGAGAGTTGGACTATAAAGAAAGCTGAGTGCCGAAAAATTGATGCTTTTGAACTGTGGTATTGGAGAAGACTCTTGAGAGTCCCTTGGACTGCAAGGAGATCCAACCAGTCCATCCTAAAGGAGATCAGTCCTGGGTGTTCATTGAAAGGACTGATGTTGAAGCTGAAACTCCAATACTTCGGCCACCAGATTCGAGGAGCTGACTCATTTGAAAAGACCCTGATACTGGGAAAGATTGAGGGCAGGAGGAGAAGGGGATGACAGAGGATGAGATGGTTGGATGGCATCACCAACTCAATGGATATGGGTTTGGGTAGACTCCGGGAGTTGGTGACGGACAGGGAGGCCTGGCATGCTGCAGTTCATGGGCTCACAAAGAGTCAGACACGACTGAGCGACTGAACTGAACTGAACTGAACTACCACAGTGACAGCACAAAGTCTCAGCCCCTGGACCACCAGTGAAGTCTCTCTCCAGTTCTGTTTGATTGCTGTGTCAACAACTGAGTTAATTGCCCCATATTCATGTCTGTTTGGTTCTCCTTCACTTCTGCATCTCTTCCTTGTTTTCTTTTTTTTCCATCTTTTTTTTTCTCACTCTTCCTCAAGGACACCTGAAGAAGCACCTTTATCTTGCTAACAATTTTTGACTCTAGAAAGGCTGTTTCACCTACACCCTTACCCATGTGGAATGAGATGGCCCGCAGGTTCCCAGGCATGTTCTGGTGTCCATAAAGAGAAAGCATATGTCACTGGTGGCTTTAAAATCATGCAAAGAACTCTCCAGTTTATAGCACATGGATTTCATCATGGTTTTGCTCCTCTTGATGGAACTTGGGGAGACAGATATGTACAATTAATCCCAGATATGGTCAAGGCTAGGATGTTCAGAGAAGATTTAATGGAAAGGTACCAATTCTGAAATTTCTAATATTTGGTCTATGGCTTTCCAACAGCAATAACAACAATAGCAGTAGTTGTTATAATAGTGGAGATAGTAGTGGTAATGGTAGTTATATATCTAGTGTTTTTATTTAACACTGAATATGTGTCAGGCTTTGGGCCATATGCTTTACATTTATTAACCCATTTAAACCTCCCGATGACCCAATGAAGTAAGGATAATTATTATCCACATTTTGAAGTCGAGGGAACTTGGATGTCAAAGTTCACACCAAGGCAATTATTAGTTACACACCCCTCCTCCCTGCAAGAGAACAGTATGTGTACATGCGTGTGCTAAGTCACTCCAGTCATGTCCGACTCTTTGCAACTCCATGGACTGTAGCCCACCAGGCTCCTCTGTCTATGGGATTCCCCAGGCAAGAATACTGGAGTGGGTTGCCATGCCCTCCTCCAGGGGATCTCCCTAACCCAGGGTTCAAACCCACGTCTCCTACAGCTCCTGCATTGTAGGTGGATTCTTTACCACTGAGCCACTGGGGAAGCCCACAAGAGAACACATTCTGATGGGACAGTTTTATTTGCTTCTGAAGACGGACCTTGTCATACCATGATTTGTACCATTCCTAACCCTAAGGTAAGGGGCTGCCTTTGAATGAATCTTAAGTTTGTTCAGTTCTCTGCTCCAAGCCTCCTCTGCAGAGGACCTTCCTGACCCCCTCTTTATCATCTCTCTCTCTCTGTCCCATTGCTTTACATGGTTTTAATTCTGAGCCCTTATCACTTCCTGAACTGTCTTAGTCTGCTCAGGCTGCCATAACACTGCCAACTGGTGACTTCAGTGACAGACCTTTATTCTATCCCAGTTCTAGAGGCTAGAAGTCTAAGATCAGGGTGCCAGCTTGGTCAGCTTCTTGGTGGGGAACCTCTTCCTGGCTTATAGATGCCCAGTTTCTCGCCTGTGTTCACGTGGCCTTGCTTCATAGGTGCAGAGAGGAAGAGAGAACGAACTCTCTCTTCCACTTCTTATAAGTCCACTAATTTTACTAGACTAGATCCACCACCCTTATGATCTGAGAGGAGAGAACAGGTTCACATTTGAGGAATGACTCATTCTTGATCACTTACCCACTCTGAGAGAAAAGTTCCTCTGCCAGTTAATGCTGGCTTTCCCTCCAGGGACTAAGCTTCCATGTGCTTCTTGCTTAGAATGTTGTGGATCTAGGAACATCCACGTGGAAATTCATTTCAAAATGTTCATGCTCAGGTTCTCGTGATGTGGAGGTTATCTTCTGCCACTCACAGCACTTCTTGATGCAGGACTTCATGTGGGAGGAGAGTGTTTGGCAGCAAAACTAGGTATTCCTTAGGAAGGGGCTCCTTGTAGGTTTTATGGAAATTCCAGGGTTCTTCCCTGCCTCTCAAGTGTGGAGCAGCACATCCATGCAGGTACCACTGACGGTGCTGCCTATGATGTTGGCATATAGCTTAGGTCACAGCCAAAATCTACACTGACTATCCCCAGGAAGCCTGCAAAATACTCATAACCTGTGTTTTCCCTATTGAACTCACGACCTGTGTTTACCCTTTGACCTATACTGGTCATAATCTTAAGTTTATATCTAAATATTAATACTAGTGTTAATATTAATGATTTTATCTTCCTGATTATAGAAGGTCAGGGATCTAGTCTCATTTATTTTCTCCTAAGAGCCTAGCACAAAGTAATAAACTTTTGTTGACTGGAGGAATGGTCCTGAATCATGTTATGAAGTGATGGTACTTTATTGCCATTTTATAGATGATAAAAAAAATTAGTAAGTTTATCAACTTTGTGCATAGCTTGTGGCCAACCTTAAAACAGAACCAAGGTCTCACAATCTGTAGAAATTTCTGGTTAGCAAGAATCCCAGGATCCTGTCTGAATTAAAGTTCCGCATGCAAGTTAGTCAGTCGTGTTTGACTCTTCTCAACCCCATGGATGGTAACCCACCAGGCTCCTATGTCCGTGGAATTCTCCAGGCAAGAATACTGGAGTGGGTAGCCATTGTCTTCTCCAGGGGACCTTCCCAACCCAGGGATTGAATCCACATCTCCTGCATCGCAGGCAGATACTTGACTGTCTGAGCCACCTATAAAGTAGTTAATAATGTTTTTGTGCAACTTTATTTTTTTAATTGAAGGATAATTGCTTTGCAGAATTTTGTGGTTTTCTATAAAATATCAACTGTGACAATCTAGAAGGGTGGAATGGGGAGGGAGATGGGAGAGAGGTTTGGGAGGGAGGAGACATGGGTGTTCCTATGGATGATTAAAGTAGTCAATACATAATTGAATGAATTGAAGGAATGAATAGGAAGTTTGAGTTTTCTTAACATATGCCCCATGTGACACTCTGCAATCCCTTCACAACAAGATCTCTCAGGCTTCACCTGAGTATGTTCAGTAAGAGAGAAATCACTAGTGCCTTAGGTATGACATTTCCATATTTTGTCAGTTCTAAATGTTGAAAGTTGGTTTTGTAAGCTTGGAATATTTCACAGTACTTAACAATTTTCACAGTAAAATAATTTCAGGTCTTATGATAAAAATATTAAACTGAAGAGGGCTGAGGACGGTGATAAAACTTGAAATTAGAGAGGTTTCATCCAGCTGAAGTGAAATTATAGTAATGCAATCAGATACAGATCTCTCTCAGAGCTACCATCAGACTACCTTTTCGATTGGTCCTGAAACTGACGACTTTTCAGTTCACAACCTTTTTAGCTGGTCCTCAGTTATAGCACATGAGATTTTGTGAAATGTTCTGCTGGGAATTCATCCAGGTTGGTAGCATTCTGCTAGCTGCTGTCTGATTTCCGTCAATAATAATAGCTGCTGGTTGCATAGTACCAATCTGAGCCCTGCTCTGTTCTTGGTCCTTTATGCGTATTAACTCATTTAATCTTACAACCCAATCCCCAGGGTGGCTTTATTATACCCCTTTGGCAACCAAAAAAATTAAGGAAGAGAGAAATTAAGTAACTTGGTCAGGGTCACGCAGCTTGAAAGTGGCAGAACCAACTCAGACCCCAGCAGCCTAGTTCCAGAACCTGTGTACGTAACCACTGTGGCTGCATAGCCCACTGCATACTTGAGAACCCTTGTATACCAATGCTGGCTCACCCTCTAGTGTTCAAAGCTCACCTGCTAATTAGTCCTAAAATGTTTTCTCAGACCAACACCAAAGTCACCAGCGACATAGTTGCAGAGATGGATCTTCCACTCCTTCTGAAAAGCTTAGGATTTTTCTGATTGTGGTCCCCTTTCAGGATTCCCAGTCCCCACAGCCTGAGTCACCTACTCAGCTTTTCTCAGTTCCCTGGAAAGCAACTCTCACCTGCTATCTATGTTCTTTTTTGTTGTTCTTCATCCATAGATCTCTAGCACACTCTATTTTCTTTATGTGTATAGTGTTATACACATAAACATACTCAAACTCAAACATGAGTTTGAGTAAGCTCCAGGAGTTGGTGATGGACAGGGAAGCCTGGCGTGCTGCAGTCCATGGGACTGCAAAGAGTTGGACACGACTGAGTGACTGAACTAAACTGAATAGTGTTATTGGGATAAATTCCCTCATTTGTGTTATTACCCAGAATCTATGCAAAAATATGTAGACACACAAGACTCTACATGTTGCTCTTAGCCACGTTCCTGCCCTTCTTTTTCTAGTGCATTATCTTTTTAATGTTTCTTCATGTTATTGTTTTCTCTCTCTGCCTCAAAGCTCTCCATTTTTCCTAGTCACCTGAACATCTTTTTATCCTCCTAACCACATTTTCAGCTTTGAACTCTTGTGACCAGATTGGGAATTACATCTCTGAAAAAAACATAGGTTTTCTAGTCTCGTAAAGTGCAGCCTGTTCCCAATGGAGAGACTAAAATACCATGACTGTCGCCAAACTCCCATGCATGGGAAGAAATTCGGCTTTTTCTTTCACTGGTACAACTCTCAATTGGAAGCAGAGATGAAATCTCCCCTCCCCACCCCCGCCATGGCAAGGTCCATGTCCAGTACCATAGAGTCTCTGGATATACAACCAAGGGTTCTTTGATTAGCATCCTTTGTCTGCCTGTGACTCACTGGAACTGTCTGGCAGATGGTGATTTCATCGTATTCTAAGCATGAGTTTTTCAGAAGCTGGCACCACAGTGGTTGACCAGACACGTTGATACAATTATCACCTCTCTCATCTCTTGTTGGAAATGCTATAGATTTAGGGAAGAAGTCAGCAAACTTATTCTGTAAAGATTTGTTGGTAAATATTTTAGGCTTCAAGGAATATATGGTCTCTGTAGCAACTATTCCACTCTAGGGCAGGATGAAAACAGCCATCCACAATGAGTAAATAAATGAGCTTGGCTGTGTTCCAATGCAACTCATTTTACAAAGACAGACTGAAGGCTGGATTTGGCCCAGGGGTCCAAAAATTTGCCCCTCCCTAGCATCAAGAAGGAAGAAGGAAATAGGCTAGACCCAGAGGAGGAAATCAGTGTCAGCAACAACTTCTCCAAGTCTTGCATTAATTTAATTATTTTCTGAGTCCAATAACTAAATAACTTCCTGTCCCTGAGGAGGTATGAATCTTGTACATTAATTTGGGGCCAGAATATCTAGTTTTATATCACTTTGAGTAATTTTTCCGTTTTGTTTTACATCAGATTTTTTAGATGTACTTTTCAAATAAACCATGCCTTAGAGACAGTGCCTCCCAGAGGTCAAAATGATGGTTGCAGTCATAGAGAGGTAACTACCTCCGAGTCAGAACTGGGAAGGACAGATCACCAGGCCCAGACAGTGATATGCCAAGCACCGGAAACCTTGAAAAAGCTATAATTTTTTATTCCATTGAAACGTTTTCTGGCAAAGGCCTATTGGTTTTTCACATGCTTTTGTAAGTACAGTATTTTCCCTCTGCTAGATTCTTAAATCTAATGTTCTTACCCTTGTACAAAAAAAAAGAAAGCTTAAAGTCTTAAAAATCATTTCTCTCTGGCTTAGAATTCTTTTCCTATTTGTCTGTTAACAACAAATAAATCCACTTTATTGAATTACTATTAAAATGGATTTTCATTCTCTGGGCAAAAAGTGACTGATGACTGGCACCTTTATGTGTGTGTGTGTGTGTGTGTGTGTGTGTGTGTGTGTACACATATTCATGTGCAAGTTGGACAGCAAAAGGAAATTAGTTAGGGAGGAATACATTAAAATTAAGAATGGTAGGTAATCATTATCATATATAGTCTATGCCCACGAAGACATAGGCCTTGACAGCCACATGAGAGGAGTCAGCACCTCAACAATATTAACAAAGATATGTCAATAGTTGTTGGTGGCATTGATACAGCAGAGGCCTGAACCAATACAAAGTTGACCCGCTTAGCAATCTTCACCAAAAACTCGCTGACAGTTCTGAGCAAGACAAGAAGCATAGGTTTGTTTACTTAATGATAGGAGCAAGAACCCTTGGGCCAGAAGCAACTGTCCAGAAAAATCATCACTTATACATGGAGATTAGGTGCTTGGAAACAAAGCAGGGAAAATCTTAGCAGCAAACCTGCTGAGTGTGGTGGAGATAAACAGTTCTGTCATCATCAGAAGTCAGGAATATTACCTCATGTCCCCTTTTGAAGGGAGCGCAGAAGGCTGACCCGGCAGAGACTGGGAAATGGTTTTGCTCCTGTCCATCCAGATGCAGTGCCTACCCCCTGCACTGCCTCCTGTTATGTGGGTTATCACCAGAGAGAACGAGCCACTCGGGGCTGCTCACGAGAAGTCTGCAAAATAATACCAGCTTGTGATTCAGGGTAGGCATAACAGAAGAAAAACTTCACATTCCCTTGTCTATAAGAACGCCTTCTGTATAGCTAGATTCTTTAACATTGTTTCTTTCATTAGTTAAATTGGAGGGTCTGCTAATATCTTGAATTTTTTTTTTTTTTTTATTCCTTGGCTGTGCTGGGTCTTGGTTGCGGAGCAGGCTTTTCTCTAGTTTTGGAGAGCGGGGGCTGCTCTCTCGTGGTGGCGTGCAGACTTCGCCTGGTGGTGGCTCCTCTTGTGGCGGAGCAGAAGCTCTAGGGCACGTGGGCTGCAGTCCTTGCAGCTCGCGGGTTCTAGCGTGCACTCATAGCCGTGGCACATGGGCTTAGTTGCTCCAAGGCCTGTGGGATTTCCCAGACCAGGTATTGAACCCATGTCTCCTGCATTGGGTAGGAGACCCAGCTTCCATCTCTGGGTCGGGAAGATCCCCTGGAGAAAGGAATGGCTTCCCACTCCAGTGTTCCTGCCTGGAGAATTCCATGGACATTGGAGCTTGGTGGGCTTCAGTCCATGAAATCGCAAAGAGAAAGACATGACTGCGCAACTAACATTTTCACACGTTTTCATGCTTTGGCAGGCAGATTCTTTACCACTGAGCCACCTGGGAAGTGCGGAGTCAGAATTTTTAAACAGGCTGATGACCATCCTTCAAACATGCCTTCATGTCATTTGGAAAAAAGGGAAAATGTGTCTCAGAGTTGAAGATGAGGGCTTGACATTGATTTCCAAGGTTGAGACGATCACAGCGCAGAGGGTC
This sequence comes from Bubalus bubalis, assembly GCF_019923935.1. NCBI lineage: Eukaryota > Metazoa > Chordata > Mammalia > Artiodactyla > Bovidae > Bubalus > Bubalus bubalis. The sequence goes on from NC_059175.1 coordinate 19,250,312, forward strand.
ATCCGAGAAAGTGCTTGTAGATGGAGAAGAGACAGCCAAGAAGAGAGTCCTGGGGACATTTGAATTTAGGACCCGAGAGAAGAGCTTGACAATTAGAATGGAAGGATCCAGAGGAGGGTTGGTGGGTGAGACATGGAAAGGGGGCTTGGTCACAGAAATACAGAGCCTGGACTAGGTCACTGCCCTAATTCTGGTCTCACCACTGGTGACATTGAAAAGTTTTCTACTTTCTGGGCTTAAAATCTTTCAAAGTTAACAGGTAGGGATCTAAGGGAATTTACTCCATTGCTAAATTGTGTGGAAAGTGGCTTCATAAATAATGCATCAGCAATCCCCAAAACATCACAGAGAGCAACTTCTGCACATGAGAAAACAGAATCTCGGAAAACTTGTGTCCCTTGCTCATGATCACCAGTGGAAGCGAATCCAAACCTTCTGAGTCTAAAGCTCACTGTTCTATTGCCTTTTCCAGCTGGACAGGAGGTTGGGCTGAGACAAAAGGAGGAAAGGAAATGAGGAGGAAGGGTGGGATGGGTTGCTCCCAGGAAGTCTGAGCCCTTGGAGAGTGGCTGAGGGCAGGAAAGCAGGTCACAGAATCATCTTGTGGCTAGGGTGTGGGCCAAGAAGCTCAGAGGACTTGAACAGTGACCAGAGTTTTGAAACATCCATTGAGGTAACATGAGAGAGCATTCTTTGAGAGCAGTTAAAATTACCATGTAGGGCACAAGTAAAGTGAGACAGAATGGATCTGTAGGAGGCTTGGGTGTTCTGGGTGTGTGAGTCTCCAGCAGAAGTCAGTACAGTACTGGGGTGGAGGGCTGGGGGAGGCATGTTGATCTCTTAACTAAATAGATGAGAAAATTGAAGAGGCGAGAGCTTAGGACGTTTCTAGAAATTAAATTTAATAAATAATGAAATTCAAAGTTCTCCAGGGGAAATCTCCTTTGGTTCCCTAGACCTCATCCACATCCCATGTCCTGTGCACCAGTACGAAGTCTCCTGGAACACACTAAGGTTTCCCTCTGCTCTGGCACTTTCTTTCTCTCTCCTGTCTCCTCGGTTTCCTGTCCCAGCCCCTCAGCTTCACGCCACATCCTGCCCTCTTCCTTGACTTCTTTCTACCTTCCTCCTAACTGATTATGCCACTTTCTCATGTCAATTTCTGTCCTGTTGTGTATTCAGGAAAAGAGATCCACAGCAACAGTGAGTCCATTTCCATTTTGAGCCAGGGATAGCTGTCTCACAGCATTTGTTTAAGGACAGTAAACATAGAAATCTTTCTTGATTTTTCCACTGTTGCTCAAACCCACATGTACATACAAATGAAAAATGCACTGATTTTTTTTAAATGCAAATAAGTATAGAATGTCTCATTGTTTTATTCTTTAAATAAGACAGAAAAGTTGAGAGTAATAACAGAGGAAGGAAGGAAATGATTAAAAGGCTGAAGGCTCTGCAGACCAGATGGTCTCAGACTGCAGTAGCCCTGAGGCTGGCAGGCAGGATGGGGACAGGGGTGAGGACTGGTGGTTCCCTCTGGCTGGTGGGAGGGAAGCATGGACCATGTGTCTAAAGATTAGAGATTCTCCTGTGCTGTGTTTTGTGCCCTGATTAGTCACTCAGTCATGTCCGACTCTTTGCGACCCCATGGATTGTAGCCCGCCAGACTCCTCCGTCCAAGGATTCTCCAGGGAAGAATATTGGACTGGGTTGTCATGCCCTCCTCCAGGGGATCTTCCCAACCCAGGGATCGAACCCAGGTCTCCAACATTGCAGGCAGATTCTTTACTGCCTGAACCACCAGGGAAGCAGAGATTCTCCTAGAGGTGGTAAATTTCTGTTGAGCCACCTTTTCATTCTAAGTTCCAGGTAGAAAGGTATCATCATTTTAAATCTGTACTGAACACACTAAGGAGAAATAAATATATGTTCATTTACTTATTGCCCTTAAAAAAGAAACAATTTTAAGTAAATGATGAGCAAGAACCATTCTGTTATACTTCCTACTTTATAATTGATGCTTTCAAACTGTAGTGTTAGAGAAGACTCTTGAGAGTCCCTTGGTCTGCAAGGAGATCCAAGCAGTCAATCCTAAAGGAAATCAACCCTGAATATTAATTGGAAGGACTGATGATGAAGCTGAAGCTCCAGTACTTTGGCCATCTGATATGAAGAGCCAGCTCATTGGAAAAGACTCTGATTCTGGGAAAGATTGAGGGCAAGAGGAGAAGGGGGCAACAGAGAATGAGATGGTTAGATGGAATCACCGACTCAACGGACATGAGTTTGCGCAAACTCCAAGGAAAGCCTGGAGTGCTGTAGTCGTGTAGACACAACTGAGTGACTGAATGATGACTTTTTAATTCCCAGAAACGGTATACATTTGTGAGCATCACTGCTCACATACTTGATGATTAATTGTCTGTGAAAACCAAGTGATCTTTTTATTGAAAGACATGGTTAAGTTAGAGGGTTTTGTTTCCTTATTGGTTTTTCAACCTTGTTTTTGATATTTCTAAGAAGTGAGCGCCACCTTCTGGCTACTGATAGGATTGATAAGCAGCCAAATGAAGTAGCTGTGTGTTCTTTTGCACGTTGCTGTAGGGGTGTGGTCAGTTGTGTCAGACTCCTAGCAACCCCATGGACTGTAGCCCACCAGGCTATTCTGTCCATGGGATTCCCCAGACCAAACCCAAGGCTCCTACATTGGCAGGCGGGTTCTTTACCACTGCGCCACCTGGTATTATTATCATTATTTTCACTATTCTTAACCAGAAGGTGGAATTTTAAGTATTTTTCAGTTTCTAAAACATAATGGTCACTTAAGGATCCTCATGCCTTCTGGGAAGTCCCTTTTTCTTCTTTCAAGCAGTATACAATTTTTATTCCATGTATATTACCTTCTCTAGTGTGAACTCTCTTTATAATAATGAACAATACCGTAGCACAATTAGGGAGCTCTCGTTCGCTCTCCAGGCCGAGATGGATCCCTGGCCCCAGTATATAGGTTACTAGTTTAAAGGATATACTAACCCTGGTCCTCTAACTCAGAAACTAAGTCTGAGATGGGACAGAGCTGTACACAGAAGCCTTTTTGGTAGAAGTGAATTTTGTCCCTTCCTCAGTAAGGGAAGCAAGTACAGTTCTCATCAATAAATTAATGACTAAAATTGGCCTTTATACAGAATCCAGCATGGGCTTCACCTGTACATCTGGCGGTATACCAGTGAGATGCATGTTCAAACGCTCAGCCCATGCTTTTAATCCCGGCAGGTAATACTGTATCCCCAAAGTGCTCCTCTTTGCTGAAACTGAGAAAATAGGAATTATATAGGGTAAATATGACAAATGGTATTTGTAGTATTATCTTTACTCTCTTCATTTTATTTTCATCTTTCCTATGAGATCTGTACTTGAAAACTGCTCCAACAATTAAAAATTAGAGCATCAAATTCAGAAGTTCTTACCCAACTAGCAAAATCTATTTTTTAATTTCTTAGAAAAATAAAGACTTTTAAATCCCAACTTACATGGGTCCATATCAATTGCTTGGCTTAATTTAGGTGTGTTTTTTCCCTTAATTTGGAAAATGATAGTGCTATATACGAAGTAGCTAGGCTTAGGAGCCACAGAGACAGTATTTAACTGACACAAGCATCTCAGCACCTCCTCTTTCTTAAGGGTGATAATGATGTTATTAGCAATGGCCAACTATCTACTAAGTCACTGCACTTGATTTTTAAGTGCAACTTTTCATTTCGCATGAACTGCATGTACACACTAAATTTCTAAATTACAGAGTCTGGGCTATATATGTCATTAGAATGCTTTGTAGTAGTGCCAAGGGAAAAAAAAAAAACAACTTCTTGCAAACCAAGAAGGCCCTGGGAGTTTAATGAATTCCATTCCCCATCTAAAGCTCTGAAAGACCATGTTGGTGCTACCTGTCCTTAGCCGTGAGACTTCTCTATGGAAGTTCTTGGGGTGAATTTTGGTGGGACACCCCTCTGTAGGCAGCCTTTGCAGGCATTAATGGAATGTGCAGAGTTGAAAAAGCTGGAATTATATTTATAACCGGTGTTTGCTTTATGCTTAATGTGAAAATGCTACAGAAATGTCCAGAAAGTGTTCGGGCATCTGGGGAAAGCCAGTCCTTTGAAATTTTTCATACATAAGCAGGATAATGAAAGCTCATCTGTATCCCATACTTTTATCACACGCATACATCATACACTCTAGTCAGATTGGGATTTAATTTGTTGGAATGTAGCCCAGGCTTGAAAAGTTTTTAAGGCTCCCCAGGTGATCAAAATGCACTGCCAAGGTATCAACAGGCTCTGTGCAAACAAGACCTGTTTCTCACGTGGCAGGAAAGATGAAGCAGTTCTGGGCTAGACCATTTTATGGTAAATGAAAATTCTAGGCTTCAAGGCCTAGAATTAGAGAAAGAAAGCAGAAGACTGGGCCAAAGAAGTAGACTCAGGAATTGGTAGGGAAGAAAAGCCAATCTAAAAAGTGAGAGAATCCTACTGATGAGGAGGAAATGAGCTGAACTTGGGGTGACCATTGAGAAGTCACTCCATGTGGACTGAGAAAGATCAGAATGGAAGCCACAAGGCCATGGGGTCCAGTCAACCCATTTCCTGAACAGAGTGGAATTGAACTTGGTCTGTGCCTCATACTCTGAAATAATCCATTCTCCTTTGTCTGCTCTCAGTGCCAGTAGATGGATTACCCGGCACTACTTTGTTGACATGAGGACTTAGTTTGAAAAAGGAGAGAGGAGATAAGGGTTGAGGGCATTGTTTGGTAAATGAATTGTGGGTACAGATCATCTGAGAAGCTTGTTGAAATTCAAATTCACCAGCCCAGCCTGAGACATTTTGTTTCAGCGGGTCTAGGGTGAAGGCTTGGAGCAGGGCCGCTTCTGAAATTTGTGAGGTTGTGAGATAAGAAAGCAGATGGAGGGCTATATACCATGTATCTAAATATTTAAAAGTTATGAGTCACACTAGCAAACTGTTGAGTCAAGGCAGCTCAAGCCTCCTTCCTTGACAAATCAGCCTATATACTATAATCTAGAAAGTCAAGTTCAAATAGAGAGAGGCTTAATGTTTAGGTTCTATCATCTCCCTCAGTGTGAAAAGTCTATCCTCCAACTTTGACAGAAATGTCTTCCCTATAGTCTGAAATTGTTCTTGTTGTTCAGTCACTAAGTCATATCTGACTCTGCAACTCCACGGACAGTAGCCTGCCAGGTACTTCTGTCTGTGAGATTTTCCAGACAAGAATACTGGACTGGGTTGCCACTTCTTTCTCCAGAGCACCTTCCCGACCCAGGGATCAAACCTGTGTCTCCTGCATTGGCAGGTGGATTCTTTACCACTGAGTCACCTAAGGCCAAGTTCAGATTTAGCATTTTCAAGTCTCTCACTGTTGAGGGAAGCAGCCTGTGGCCCACCCATTCTGCTCTTTCCAGCTGGCTCACATGGAACCGTATGGCACCTTTATGCACGTGTGCGGATGTGCCCCGCCACAGGCCCGAGTTCTGACAGCAAACCTACCCTCACCCCTTGAGCAGCAGCCAGCCCTCAGACCCAGGAGTGTGCGCACTAGTGATATGTCTGCCCCCTAGAGGCCAGATAGGGAACGGGACTGGAAGGGCCCAGTTGACTGGTTGAGGCCAGTTGGGTAGGCAACTCCAAGACCCCGTTCCCAGGTCAGGGTGGAAAAGGAGTGCAGGTTCAGTGTGTGCTCCCTCCCAGGGGCCATACCAGCACCTCCCAGAGGAAGAGGGAAGGTCAGAGAAGGGGTAGTGGCCGCCCTCCCACTGCCGCAGGGCATGGCCAGCTTTCCCTGACCTAAGCAGGGTGTTGAACCCAGAGGTCTCAGAGGCTTAAACCCTGGTCTTAGACGCAATGATCTTCGGAGCATTGATCTTACTTACAGAACTGGCAGGAAAGTGTATTGTTGGCTGCCTTTAGGACATTATCGCTCCAGTCACTTGTCAGTCCAGGTACCTGAGCTGGGAAATCCCTTCCTTTATTGTCCCCTCCCCTCCATCTCCATGATTTCTCCCACCAAAGAAAATCAGGGACAAATATGCCCCACCCACACTTCCAAACAGTGTTTAAACAGAAAGTAGTCATTTTAATAGCTGTCCTTCTCATACTTCAGATTGTTGAGTTTTTAGAAAACAAATAACAAACTTAAATCAAAAAGAAGGTTATAATTTTACACTAATGCAATAGATCTGTTAAATGTTACATCTTATTGACTATCAGCTGAGAACTTTGCACTTCCTTAAAAATCCATTAGGACAATGACCACACCATTAGCTCTTGGGCAGATGCCTCCAAACATTATTTTTTTTAAAAGAAACAATGCTTTTGGCAGGCGCCCCTTATTGTAAGTGGTGGTGTTGCTCCAGTGTTTACAAACTCCCCAGAAGGTGATCCTGATGCTGGGAAAGATTGAGGGCAGGAGGAGAAGGGGATGACAAAGGATAAGATGGTTGGATGGCATCATCAACTCAATGGACAAGAACTGGCAAACTCCGAGAGACAGTAAAGGACAGGGAAGCCTGATGTGCTGTAGTCCATAGGGTTGCAGAGTCAGATACGACTGAGCAACTGAACAATAAGAAGGTGACTCAGGTGTGCCCAGGGAAGCCTGTGGCCACACCCAGGTTAGCCAGTCAACATGGCAGCTTTAGCCCAGCCAAGGAAACTGGAACTCTGCAGGGCCAGAAGACAAAAAGTTGAGTGAGTCACTCCTTTCATTAAACCCTTCAGGCTGCAGTAAGATCCACATATGGTTTTAAGGGGAAAAGCCACATAAATGATGTCCTGTCAACTCTATTATTTATTAAAGTACCGGTGGTGGGGCATCTCCTGAGATTCTTATGTAATTGGTCTACCATGAGCCAGATATTCATGTTTTTATAAAACTTCCAAGGAATATGAGTGTGCAACCTGGGCTGAGGACCACTGGTTTAATGAACTGGCTAGCATTAGAGATTCTGAGATAACGAGATGGAGAACAGGTCCATTTTGACGAGAAGGGAGGAGAAAACAAGGGAGAAAACGGATGTGATGAGCAGTGGGAGGAGGACTCCAAGACAGCCTTAAACCAAGACTGAGGGTGGGCTGGGACTGAAGATGGTAGCAGTGACTTCTCACGAGCGCGACCCTGACAGGCTGGGGGACCCACATGCAGGCACAGACCACCGGGTGGGTATGTAGGGCACCATCCACCACCGTATCTACTTCCCGGGAAGCCTGGCCCTAATTCAGTCCACACTGAGGCTGGGATGAATTGCCCAGCTCAATTGGAAGTTGACCATTCCCATGGTCCTCTTTCAAATGTTTGAAGTCCAAAGACCACATTGCACTCTCCTCTGGGCTTTGTTGACTGCGGTAGATGACTCATCCTGACCTTTCCTACACTTACTGATAGCAGCACCCCAACATCCAACATCTTTAAATGCCAAAGGGAAGGAGAACTTGCGGACTTAACACTCAAACATAGCATGAGTCCTATTCTTACATTGTTGTAAACTTGGTACTGAGGAACCCATGAATAAGATACATCAGATGTAAATGTAAAGGTCACACCTAACTCTGTGTCAGCTCCTTAAAGGCATCAGGCCATGTGCTTGTCTGCACCTGCAGTCCCTGGTGGGCAGTCCTGAACTCATTTTCTATTGATACATTCCCTGCTGGTCCATTGATTTAATTCCCATCACTGCTGCTTCTAACCTGTGCCTGCCTTCTTCTTCTGTGTATATACCTATAAAATTAAGCTTTGCAGCTTCCAGTTATAAGAATAGGGAGGTGGCAACAATAATCTGTGGTCATATCATAACTGGTCCCAGAAAAAGACATTACTTTCATGCTTCAAGATATTTCTCAACTGAAGTGTTTCTCAAACTTGGTAAATATTGGCACCACCTAGATAACTTTTTAAAAATGCAGACATCTAGGGCCCACTCCAGATGTTCTCTTTTAATTGCTGTGGATTGTAGTCTGGGCATAAAGATTTTTCAAAATGCCTAGTTGATTCTAATACACAGAATGGTTTTAGAACTTCCAAAGTACCTTGTTTTTCTGATAAGTTTCAAGAGAGTTACAATTTTTTTTCCAGAGGGTTATTTTCAGAAATGCTTATCCTTGCTTTATTTCTGTACCTCCTATGGCTGTTTTCCTTTTGAATTTTGTTTCCTTAAACAAGAAAATGTAATGAACTGCTATTTACATATTGCACAACCCATTAAATTCATTCTGCATCTTGGATAAACTTGCTCCAAGCTAGAAATAAAAAATAATAAACTTTGCTGAGTTCTGCATTTCCTGTTTCAATTTAGCTAGTCCATAAGGACTTGGCAGGAAAGAGTTTGTTGTTCCTGTAATTAATGACTAGAACAGGATTGTTTGGAGTAAATGATTTGTTTTGAAACAGTCCTCTAATTTTCAGGGACATTTTCCCATTGTAAAACAATTATCCATAAAAACAAAAGTACCAATTAAATACCAAGATTTATAACATCGCCATGTCATTCCAAATGGCATGACCTTGGGTCTACTACCCTACTGGTTTGAAAAATAAAACAGATGGATTGCAGTCTAATGAAGCTCCTTGAAAAAGAGTTTAAATTTAATCAATCAGAAACTAGTTGGGCTTCCTGGATAGCTCAGTTGGTAATGAGTCTGCCTGCAATGCAGGAGACCCTGGTTCGATTCCTAGATCGGGAAGATCACTGGAGAAGGGATAGGCTGCCCACTCCAGTATTCTTGGGCTTCCCTTGTGGCTCAGCTGGTAAAGAATCTGCCTGCATTGTGGGAGACCTGGGTTCTATCCCAAGATTGGGAAGATCCCCTGGATAAGGGAAAGGCTATCCACTCCAGTATTCTGGCCTGGAGACTTCCATGGACAGAGGAGCCTGGCAGGCTACAGTCCATGGGGTCTCAAAGAGTCAGACACAACTGAGCGACTTTCACTTTTACTTTTCAAGCTAACTGATGTAAAAAAAAGTCAATTGATTTCCACTCCATTTCAAAGTTTGGTAAATAGCGCTCACCAGATAGAAGACAGTCCCTAGGAAACAAATCTTTCTCAAATAATAATCATGCTGTCAGTAAGTCTAATCTATTAAACCCCTTCTATTTGGTCCTTTTTAAAAGCTTGTCTCTCATAACTCAGAATAGTTAGTTATGGAGTGAAATTTAATTATGATGTGTATGCATGCCAAGTTGCTTCATTCTTTGTGACTTATAGACTGTAGCCCACCAGGTTCCTCTGTCCATGGATTCTCCGGGCAAGACTACTGAAGTGGGTTGCCATGCCCTCCTCCATGGAATCTTCTTGACCCAAGGATCGAACCCATGTTTCCTGCAACTCCTGTAGACAAAATCTTTACCACTGAGCGACCAGGGAAGCCCTAATTATGGTGTATTTATAGCTATTTCATGATTTAGGGTCATCAGTCCATATTACTTACTGAAAAATAATAACAACACAATAGGATTTCTAGAGTGATAAACTTTAGGACACAAGGTGTATTTGTTCTGAGTTCAGTCGCTGATCCAATATATAAACTTGACAAATGATGTTTTGCAACCTCATCCTCATCTAGAGATTTCAAGACTAATAGTGGCTAATATTTATGTAACATACTAGAATTTATAAAGTACTTTATACATATTTCACTATACTTTCCCCCAAACCCAGGGAGATTGAAGAACAACAATCTACATATTTTTAAAAAAATGAGTCTCAGAGAGGTTAAGTGACTAGCCTAATGTCAAACAGACTGAAGGTTGTGGAACTAGGAAATTACCCAGATCTTCTGACTCTAAATTGATTAATTGATCGCTGCTGCTGCTGCTGCTAAGTCGCTTCAGTCGTGTCAGATTCTGTGCGACCCCATAGACGGCAGCCCACCAGGCTCCCCCGTCCCTGGGATCCTCCAGGCAAGAACACTGGAGTGGGTTGCATTTCCTTCTCCAATGCGTGAAAGTGAAAAGTGAAAGTGAAGTCGCTCAGTCATGTCCGACTCTAGCGACCCCATGGACTGCAGCCTACCAGGCTCCTCCATCCATGGGATTTTCTAGGCAAAAGTACTGGAGTGGGGTGCCATTGCCTTCTGCAATTAATTGATTAATTGACTCTAATTGATTAATTCTATACCAGCTGTATAGTATATAGCTATAGTATATAGTATGTACCAGTATATAGCTACCTACGGAGCAGCTAATTGAAAAAGATGTGAGGGATGGTGAAGAAAAACCCAAATTCTCAGGCTCATTGTATTTTGATCACTTCTATAAAGGATTTTTATATTATAAGGCCAATCTGACATCAGTAGAAGAGTCCCTATTCTATCGCTTTGATTGTAAACAGTCATACATTTGGAACTACTGGCAACCTCATCTAGGTTAGATAATTAAGAACAGGCATGCTTCCCTGGTGGCTCAGTTGGTAAAGAATCTGCTTGCCATGCAGGAGACACGGTTTGACCCCTGTGTTGGGAAAATCCCCTGGAGGAGGGCATGGCAACCCACTCCAGTATTCTTGCCTGGAGAATCCCATGGACAGAGGAGCCTGGCAGGCTACAGTCCATAGAGTCACAAAGAGTCAGTCAAACACGACTGAAGAGACTTAGCACAAATGTATACTTGCCACTGTATCAGCACTTTCTGTACACAGTGATCAGCTATTTCCCCTTGAACTAAAGAAAAATTAAACAGATATTCTTATCATTTATATATTTCTTCATTTTTCTTTATCAATATTTTTTATCTTTATTTTTATTTAATTTCTTATTTTGTCCTTTTTTTAAGTCACTCAGTTGTGTCCAAACTCTATGCGACCCCATGGACTGTACAGTCCATGGAATTCTCCAAGCTAGAATACTGAGTGGGCATCCATTCCTTTCTGATCTTTCTCAGTGTTTATTCGGCATTCCCAGGTTTTGTAGTTCCCTCAGAAGGCCACTAGAGGGTACTCTTTAGTTAGTATTCAGATTGGAAACATGCAGGAAGCTGTTTTTCCCTAGTGGGCAGAGTAAAAAACTCAGTGAGTTGAGTCTTAATTTTCATTTCTAGTGACTAAACCTCACTCATTTCTATATAGACCCTTGCTTCCAGATACTATTTATTGACTAATCCTTATTTTCCCCATCCTGGACGTATGTAAGTTGAATATTATATGTCTGCCTCTGGTGGTGGTTTAAACTCCTTTAAGGCAAAGCTGATCTCTCTGGACAGTGTGCTCTGGAGACACACAGCAATAGGCTTGGAGACGTGTGCTGTCAGCTTGGAGTGCAACTGGGAATTTGTATTTATAACTAAATTGCAAGATACCCTATACCACCATTAGTATCAAAACTGTTTCCTGCTAATGATAGCAGAAAAAGTGGAAACAGTGGCTGATTTTATCATGGGATTCAAAATCACCGCGGATGGTGACGGCAGCCACAAAATTGAAAGATGCTTGCTCCTTGAAAGAAAAGCTATGCCCCAAACCTAGATAGGGGGACTTCCCTGATGGCTCAGACAGTAAAGCATCTGCCTACAATGTGGGAGACCCGGGTTCAATTCCTGCGTTGGGAAGATCTCCTGGAGAAGGAAATGGCAACCCACTCCAGTATTCTCGCCTGGAAAATCCCACGGATGGAGGAACCTGGTAGCCTACAGTCCATGGGGTCGCAAAGAATCAGACATGACTGAGCAACTTCACTTTCACTTTAAACCTAGATAGTGTATTAAAAAGCAGAGACATTACTTTGAGAACAAAGCTCCCTATAGTCAAAGCCATGGTTTTTCCAGTAGTCATGTACAGATGTGAGAGTTGTACCATAAAGAAAGCAAGCACCGAAGAATTGATGCTTTTGAATTGTGGTGCTGGAGATGACTCTTGAGAATTCCTTGGACTGCAAGGAGATCAAACCAGTCAATCCTAAAGGAAATCAACAGTGAATATTCACTGGAAAGACTGCTGCTGAAGCTGAAGCTCCAATGCTTTGGTCACTTGATGTGAAGAGCTGACTTCTTGGAAAAGACTCTGATGCTGGAAAAGATTGAGCGCAGGAGGAGAAGGGGACGACAGAGGATGAGATGGTTGGGTGGCATCATCAACTCAATGCACATGAGTTTGAGAAAACTGTGGGAGATAGTGAAGGACAGGGAAGCCTGGCATGCTGCAGCCCGTGGGATCTCAAAGAGTCAGAAACAGCTTAGTAACAGAACAACAACAATGATATCAGACTGCCAAACCTCTACAGTTACTCAGGACTGTCTGATACAAGTCTTTTCTTTGTTTTATCTAGGCAGTTGATTTCCCCAGCAAAAGCAGAACAAATAAAGATTTGTTCACACATTTATTGCATGATATAGACCAAAGGTTTACTAGATTTGTCATCATTCACCCAAGCATAAACTCTAAAAGTCAGTCATTTCCTGTATTTTTTTTTTTTTTTGCCCAGTGACCGTTGATTTATCCCATACCACGAGTTTCCTTTACAAACTTCCTTTCATGACGAAGCCTGTGTTTCAGGTTCTCACTTACACACCCAACCAAAAATGAGATATCATTTCTCATTTTGTTCAATTAATCAAGTCCTCCTAATTCTGATGGTCTCCAGGAATATTCCATACAATCTTATTGCATGTTCCTATTTCCTTAAAGTTCTCTCGGTGTTGAATGTCAGCATTTATATAATACATCCTCATAAAATCCTTCTTTGTAATCATGCTCTGCAATTAACAGAGCTCCGAGATTAAATCGGACCCCCAAGGTTACCGATTGAACTGTTCATCTGTCTAGGGCAGGGGTGCTGGTGGTTACTTGGGTGTGTGAATATGAACTTTCATCTGCTCAAGAACAGCCAGAAGCTTGTTTTCTAGTTGCTACCAGGTTAAACTTCAGCTGAGCTTTTTATTGTTTATAATACGTGGAAATTCTCCCTCATAGGACTGAGTTCATCCTGTTTTCTAAGATCTAGATAAAACCCCATTGTGCAGCTTGTGAAAAGTCCCATATTCTCTCCAAAGCCTTCAAGAATTTCCAGGGGACTCAGCGCCTGTCTCCTGATCACATCAGGTCCCAAGTCTCTGGCTCAGCAGAAGTTGTTCAGTTGAGGAAATAGCTCACAGCAGCAATCACTACCACAGAGGCCAGTGGTAGAACTGAGTCTCTTGCTTCATTTTCCTGAACACCAGCCATTTTTTCCCCCCATGAAAGGATACTCATCCACATATGATATTTAGGTATGTATCTGACCTCTCTGATGATTTGAAGAAATAAATGTAATTTACACTCACAAAAAAATGTGAAGTGAATAGTATTTTGATGTTCATAGTCTTACCCAGAGATTATCATACTAAGTGAAATAAGTCAGAGAAACATAAATATCATATGATAGCACTTATATGTAGAAATCTGTAAATGTATTTACAAAACAGAAACAGACCCACAGACATAGGGGAAAAAAATATGATTACCGAAGAAGTGGGAAGAATAAATTAGGAGCTTGGGATTAACATACATACACTACTACATATAAAATAAACAATAGAAACCTACTGTGTAGCACAGAGGACTATATTCAATATATTTTAATAACATAATAGAAAAGAATCTGAAAAGTATATATTATATATATATATGTTAGCTTCTAGTGTACAGCAAAGTGATCAGTCATATATATGTGATATATGATATATGTGTGAGATATGACATATATATATATATACACGATTACTTTGCTGTACACCAGAAACTAACACAACATTGTAAATCAATGATAGTCCAATAAAAAAATAATAAAATAGATGTTCATAGCCTTCTAAAATAAGTACCCAGTCATGTCTACATCTAAAGTGCTAGCTTTCTGCCATTTACCTTGGCCCTTCTCTCCCTTCCTCATCTTCTATATCTCTCCTCATCCAAAAGCTGCTCATAGGAGTTTCAGATTTTTTTAACTGAATGGAATTTAGCCCTCTACCTCTCTCCTTGTACTCATCCATCTTTTAACTCCCAAGCAATCAGCAGAACAAAATGACCTTTCTTTTTTTAGTGTCTCCCTCAAAGAAAATACCTTTCGTTATAAATAGCAGGGGAGATGCATGCACATGCTTACATAGGGTAAGATGATCAAGTTGAATTGAGCCTTCAACTCATTTTTGATCTGGAGATTCCCTATAGCACATTTTAGCATTTATTCATTCAACAAAGAATTGTTGAACACTTACTTAAAGAAAGAAATACACTTCCTTCTCTGTTGAACCTGATATTTAGTGACTAATTAAAAGTTATAGTCATCTGTAACTACTTCTATGCTCCGATAATTCCTGTATAGGAAGGATATGCAGTGCTTTGAGAAATGATGCAGGAAATGCCTTAGTCAACTTGCATTGCCCTGGCAAAATGCCACAGACAGAGGGCTTAAACAAAAGACGTTTATTTTGTTGCAATTCTGGAGGCTGGAAACCTGAGATCAGGGTGCCAGCCTGGTCAGTTTCTGGTAAGGGCTCAATTCCTGAGTTTCAGACAGCTGCCTTCTTGCCATAGTGGAGAGAGAGGGACAAGATCTGTGCTTTCTCTTCTTAGAAGGGCACTAATCCCATCGTGAGGGCCTCATCCCCATGACCTCATTCAACCTTAACCACCTCACACATACATTGGGGGTTAGGGTTTCAACATATGAATTTAGCTGGGGGAGTGAAGGGGATATATATGTGATATAATGATTAATAGGAAAAATCAGAGAAGAGAGAAAATGGAGCTGTGGCTCCATATCATCCTGGCTCAGATGTAGGTAAGAGATGGCAGGACTGGGGTTTAGATGTTGAGAGCCAGTTAAGCCATAGTTGCTGCTGCTGCTGCTAAGTCACTTCAATCGTGTCCAACTCTGTGCGACCCCATAGACGGCAGCCCACCAGGCTCCCCCGTCCCTGGGATCCTCCAGGCAAGAACACTGGAGTGGGTTGCCATTTCCTTCTCCAATGCATGAAAGTGAAAAGTGAAAGTGAAGTCACTCAGTCGTGTCTGACTCCTCTCAACCCCATGGACTGCAGCCTACCAGGCTCCTCTGTCCATGGGATTTGCCAGGCAAGAGTATTGGAGTATTGCCTTCTCCGTAAGCCATAGTTACTTTAGCCCAAATGATGGTTGTCTAGACCTGAGTAGGGAGGTGGTGGCAAGGATGGCCCAGTCTGTTAGCTCTGGCCCAATCAAGGTCTCTCCTCTTCTCTTGTCCCCCTAACCATGCACATACACCTATGTGTACACTTTATTTCCTTTTCACATTCTGATACTTCCTCTCAACTTTCCTGGGGCTTCCCAGGTGGCACTAGTGGTAAAGAATCTGCCTGCCAATGCAGGAGACTCAGGAGACATGGGTTTGATCCCTGGGTCAGGAAGATCCCCTGGAGTAGGAATGGCAACCCACTCCAGTGTTCTTGCCTGGAAAATTCTATGGACAGAGGAGCATGTTGGGCTACAGTCCATGGAATTACAAGAGTCAGACACAACTGGGTGACAAAGCACATAGCTAAACAGTTAAGACTCCAAGTGTCGGAGACAAACGACATGCTTCTAAATTATGCCTCTGTCACTTACTAGCTATGTGACCTTGCAAAAGTTATCTAACATCTCCATACCTCATTTTTCTCCTACCTCAAATGTGAATAATCATAGTTGTTTCATGGATTCAGAGTTCCAATTTGGCAGGATGACAAATTCTGGATATCTATTGCACAGAATTTGTGAATATACTTAACACTACAAAACACTAAAAATTATATTTTTTGTTGTTTTTTTTTTAACCACAATTAAAAATAATATATTTTTTAATGAGGGTAATCACAATACCTGCTGTAACTTTGTTAGGAGGATATATGTCAATGTGGGTGAGGCCCTTAGAGCAGAGCCTGACATTCTGGAAGCCTGCATGGTGGTGGGGGCGAGGGGGGCAGGTAAGAGTGGTGTTTGAGCTCTTCCCTGTTGGAATGCCAAGACAGGAGGCTCTGTCCTCAACCTGGGAATTTCCACAAGTAAATCTGTGAGTCTGTGCCAAGAGTGGTCCCTTTGTTTCAGGATGAAGTCTGATTGTCTCTGGGTGTATTATCAGGCCTCTGTTTGCTCCAAGGTTCAAGTGTGATCCTCAGGAATATGGAAGGTAGATATATTTCTAAAAGCCCTCATTTAAAAAAAAGGTGGGGGGCAGTATAAAATGTTATGTTACAAGGAGGGTTTAATAGCTCAAGCACAATACAATAACTCTCCAGAAGATTTCATTTGCCTGGAGAATCTAAATAGCTTGTTCTCCCATGCCAGTGACTGGCTCTCTCAGGAACTGTCTCCCCAGATTTCACAGAGTATAGCTTTGCCGTTCAGCAGATTGCCTTCTGTCTGCTTTGGCATGTTCTTGACATGACCATGATACCAATTCATCTAATTTCTAGATTTGTTCATAACAATTATTCCTATTTCCCATAAGCAACAGGATTCTCCATTTCCCTGGGTGGAGGGTTTACCTCTTTTTACTTTTTCGGTAGCTTCAACTTCTGACTGGATTGACTTTTCAGACATTTTCTCTCCTGCATCTACCAAGCTCTGCAATTTAGGTTTGGCCCAACCAATCGATACAGCTCAGAAGTGTGTGACCAGGAAATTGAATTTCCATCCCTGCAACCAATTCTGAACAATAGCAGTAGAGAAGATCAGCTTATTTTATTCGCCAGTGGTTCGGTATTATGATAGGTATGGTACATATCAGAGTGCAGTAACCTTATTTCTTGAAATATTTCCAATTTTATGAAAATAATGATTTTGTACATAAAATATTTTGTGATTTTATGGGTAACTAGTTAGCTTAGTTGGCTATCTGTGTTTTTGAATAGTATCTTCATATTTGGTATCTAAGTCTTATATTTCTTTCCAATAAATGAAGTGCTCCAGAATAATAGATATGGAATAAATTACAAAAAAATAAAAATAAAACATAAAGTAAGTTTCATCTAAAAAGATGAAAAGCAAACAAATAATATATTTTCATTTTTAACTTTAAAGTGTTAGCTTTTAAATAGTTTTAAAAAATGAAAGCAATTCTCTACCATTAGTAATCATAATAATTGCTAAAATTCAGTTAATAGTCATCATAGGTGAAATGCCATCCTGACGGCTTCAAATTCGCTATCTCTGAGAGTCTGCACAACACACTTCTTGAGGAAATTGAAAAAGCAGTGAGTTTCTGCAGCTTTCTGTAGATTACACACTTAGCAAATGGCAGAGATAAGACCCAAACCCAGGCAGCCTGATACCTGAGGCTGAGTTCTTAGTCACACTGCTCCATAGGCACTATAGCCCTGTTTGTTTTTCCAGTCATAAACCTCTGCTTAAATTTCTATGAATAGTAATTTGATTTTTCCCTTTCTCTGGACTGTAAATTTGTGTAATTGGATTTCTATGGACCTTTGCACCAAAGACAATATTTGAAGTGCATTTATTTTTCAAAGTTATGATGTTAAGTGATTCCTGTGATATAAAAATGCCTCCCAAGAAACCAAACCCTCCCTCCCTCCCAGTCTATTATTTGACTAAAATTCTGATTGGCAGCTGTATTAGTTTCATAGGGCTGCCATAGCAAAGTATCATAAAATAGATGGCTTAGGACAACAGAAATATATTGTCCCACATTTGTGGAAGCCAGAAGTCTGAATTCAAGATGTCAGCAGGGCCACGTTACCTCTGAATGTACTAGGGAAGTATGTTCCAAGCCTGTCTCCTTGGTTGTGGATGACTGTCTTTTCCCTCTGTCCTCATCTCTTTGTATAAGGACACTGATCCTGTTGGATGGGGACCCACCCTAATGACTTTACCTTGGTTACCTCTAAAGACCCTATTTCTAAAGACAGTCACATTCTGAGGCTATAGGGATTAGGACTAAAATATATTTATTTGGGGAGATGCAATCCAAGCTGTAACATCAGCTTGTGAACCAGAGTAGTATGTGGAGGTAGGAGCCTTATACCAGCAGTGTGTTTACCCAGTGATGTGGCTTGAGACAAATTTCCCTTCTGTGAAATAGGAGACTGGATTGGTTGATTGCTGCTCTCATTTTTTTTTAACTGAAATATAGTTGATTTACAATGTTGTGTTAGTTTCTGGTATACAGAAAATTAATTTAAAATTAATTAAATAATATATATATATACACACACATGCATATGTTCCTTTTCATATTCCTTTCCATTATGGTTTATTGTAGGGTATTAAGCATAGTTCCCTGTGCTGTACAGTAGGACTTTGTTTTATCCATTCTGTATATAATAGTTTGCATCTGCTAGTCCCAAACCATCCGGTCTATTCCTCCTCCACCACCCCTCCTCCTTGGCAACAACAAACAGGGCTATGGTGACTGCGGAGCAGTCTGTCCTCTATGTCAGTGAGTCTTTTTCTATTTTGTCAATAGGTTCATTTGTATCATATTTTAGATTCCACATGTAAGTGGTATCATGTGATATACGTCTTTCTGTCTTCATTTAGTATGATAATCTCTAGGTCCATCTATGTTGCTGCAAATGGCAATATTTCATTCTTTTTTTATGGCCATCTACTCTAATATTTTATGTCATATTTGAGTTCTATTTTAACAGAACAGGTGTACATATTCAACCTGTATTTAATAGATTTCCTTGTTGCAGCATTTTCATAAAAGCTTTAGGAAAGGGAGCTTCATCTTTCCACTTCTACCCTTTAGCCACAGAGGTTAAGTGCTATACTTAAAAAAAATGCACAATGTGAGAGTTGCAGGTTAAGTTATTTGGGACAAAATGAGGACTACAGCCCAGGAAACAGCCCCTCAGATAGCTCTGAGAAATTTCTCTGAAGAGATAGGGGGTGAAGGTCAATATATATGTGATTTTGATGAAGGGGGAGTTCTTACAATTAAGCACTCATCTTTGCAAAAGTTTTCCCCTAGTCTGGAGGAACTGATGTCACCATGAAGGGAATAAGAGCTTTTCTAGATAGGAGGAGATGCAAGAATTGGGCTTGTAATATCAGCTCCTGAAAATATATAACTATCTGAAGACCTGTTCTGCCAGTTTTCCAGAGCACAAGTGCTTCATCCCTGATCTCCAGCCTGAACCCCCTTCAAGGGGCGTTGAAGGTCAGCAGCTGTAGCAGCACGTGATTTGATCCTCATAGAGGTTGAGGGCGGAGAAGGCAATGGCACCCCACTCCAGTACTCTTGCCTGGAAAATTCCATGGTGGAGGAGCCTGGTGGGCTGCAGTCCATGGGGTCGCTAAGAGTCGGACACGACTGAGCGACTTCACTTTCACTTTTCACTTTCATGCATTGGAGAAGGAAATGGCAACCCACTCCAGAATTCCTGCCTGGAGAATCCCAGGGATGGCGGAGCCTGTTGTGCTGCTGTCTATGGGGTCGCACGGAGTCGGACACGACTGAAGTGGCTTAGCAGCAGCAGCAGTAGCAGCAGAGGTTGAGGGCAAGTGCCCATGGCAAGTGACAGTTTTGTAGTTGACAGTGCCTGATGAAGGATCTCACCCACCCAGGTCTCCTCTCAATAGGACCAGTTTGGGGGTCACCAAGGAGATGTTCCCAGCATCTTGCCACTTTGCTCTCTAAGACCTTATTTTTCCCCTTCCTCTTCACCCACAGAGACAGACCAGCTGCCTCTTATTACTTTGACATATGGAGGCTCCTCTATTACATATTTCCAGAGAAACTGAAAACTCTGTTGGACATTGAAGGAGCTACCTATTGAACTATGCCTGTCAATATTTATTGAGAAAGAAGGTTGACCTTTGACTTTAGCCTCTGTGACTTCATGAGATAATTCCAATAGTAAACATTCTCAGAGAACAGTGGATAGCAAAGGTTTCCATTGTTCTCACCGAATCTCCCCAACCTCACTCCCTCAGGACAGGAGGCCTCCTGCTGCAGATGAAGAAACTAAATCTCAAAGACACCCAGGAGCACCTCTCAGTGGACAGAGGGGTGTTAGGGATGGGCCGGGGCAGCTTAGTAGCCTTTCTTCAGAAAAACTCAGCTGCTCAGGGATTCCATTCCAGGCTGGTCAAGAGCCAGGCTGCCCACTGGACCAGCCTCTGTCTGATTTTTCTTTCGCCTCTACCCATCAAGTACTTGAATTCATTCTTGGAAATTTTTTTTTGGTGTAATAAATTCATTTTTAATTTATATTATTACTAAGAGTTGTCTTAAATGCCTTAAATAACTATGTTGTTGCTTTTATTATGTACCTTTTTAGCAGAGGTTTTTGCTGTACAGCATGCTGTTTTGAAAACTATTTTTTTTTTAAAGAGACAGACAAGAAGAGTGGTGAGCCATGTGTGGAGGGGAAAATTGGTATAATTACAGTGAACATTTATGGGTCAGTGGAACATAAGCCCCGAGGGAAAAACTCCGAAAATGGGGCTCTGAGAACCAGGAAGGCGGGGGAGAGGGGCTGCTTCTCCAGGCCACCTGGGAAGCCTGGGGCTACTTGGCTTGGCTATGCCAGCAGCACAGATGGCATCTCGGTGAAATGATTACTCTTTTGTTCCTTCTTTACAAGCATCTTGAAGACAAATATTTATGCCCCCTTTCTACTGAAGACATTTTCCCTCAGTGTGACTCATTCTCCTTCATCTTCAGATATGATTAGTCTTTGAGCATTCTGAACAGGAAGTTGAGGCCAGCTGCAGACAGCACAGAGACGGCTAGTGATGTGTGTGTGTGTTTCTATGTGTCTGTGTGTGTGTATATCTGTGTGTGTGCAAACATCTGTATCTGTATGTGTGTATCTGTGTGTGTGCAAGCACACAGGCAGAGTCTCACATTGGATACTGCATAGTAACTTCCTGTACAACATCGAAGTTGTTTACATTCCTATATTTTCATGAGGGTCTGCTGGAATAGGAATTAAATTAGATTTCACTCTGTATACCTAAGTAGCAACATTTTAAATATGTAATCGCTATCACAGCATGAATAAACCAGTAAAGGTGAAAAAAAATCATACAAAAAAGCCCCTTTGTTCAGAAACTGTGCCATTTGAAGAGATATGGATGGACCTAGAGACTATCATATAAAGTGAAGGTCAGAAAAACAAATATCGCATATTAATGGAATATATATGGAATCTAGAAAAATGGTATAGATGAACTTATTTGCAAATCACAACTAGAGACACATAGAGAACAAATGTATGGATACCTAGGGAGGGAAAAGAGTAAGGGTAGGGTGAATTGGGAGATTGGGATTAGCATATATACACTACTATATAATAGATAACTAATGATAATTAACTATATAGCACAGGGAACTATTCAATACTCTGTGGTTACCTAAATGAGAAGGAAGTCCGAAAAAGGGGATATATATATACATGTGGCTGATCCACTTTGCTTTACAGCAGAAACTATCAGAACATTGTAAAGCAACTATATGCCAATAAGAAAAAAAAAAAGCCCCTTCGTTCATACTTAATTGCTGAACAGACAGATGTTGTTCAGAAAGTATGAATCCCCATTCCTCATGTAGTGAACTGGTCAAGTAGTTAATCATTTGAGTAGAACTTTTCTTTGCCATTAATGGTTCTTAGACTACATTTCAAAGCCATTCTGTCCTTTTAGATAAAGAGCCATTAGGAATGAATCTTCATTCCTTAAAGGCTGGATGATCAGGCTCAACTATGTTGGCAATTGACCTAAACCAAAATGAATATGAACATATTTGGGTTCTTTTTGATGGTGACTGCAGCCATGAAATTAAAAGACGCTTACTCCTTGGAAGGAAAGTTATGACCAACCTAGATAGCATATTCAAAAGCAGAGACATTACTTTGCCAACAAAGGTCCATCTAGTCAAGGCTATGGTTTTTCCTGTGGTCATGTATGGATGTGAGAGTTGGACTGTGAAGAAGGCTGAGCGCCAAAGAGTTGATGCTTTTGAACTGTGGTGTTGGAGAAGACTCTTGAGAGTCCTTGGACTGCAAGGAGATCCAACCAGTCCATTCTGAAGGAGATCAGCCCTGGGATTTCTTTGGAAGGAATGATGCTAAAGCTGAAACTCCAATACTTTGGCCACCTCATGCGAAGAGTTGACTCATTGGAAAAGACTCTGATGCTGGGAGGGATTGGGGGCAGGAGGAGAAGGGGACGACAGAGGATGAGATGGCTGGATGGCATCACTGACTCAATGGACGTGAGTCTGGGTGAACTCCGGGAGTTGGTGATGGACCGGGAGGCCTGGCGTGCTGTGATTCATGGGGTCGCAAAGAGTCGGACACAGCTGAGCGACTGAACTGAACTGAACTGAACTGCCAGTGAAGTTCAAGATGGTAAGAGTTGGCTACTTTTGTATCATCTCACCACTTGGTTAGAAAGAAAACAAGCCCCACATGAAATTCTGATTTATATGAGGATAGTTGTTGACTACAATCAAGTAAGAATGAAATAAACATGTCAGAAGTCCAATTCTGTCCCTCCAGATGCTTGTCCACCATTTTCAAGCTTCGCTGAAGGCAAAAAAAAACCCCAAATTCCAGTCAATATTTTGTCATCATTATCGATAAAAGTTTTCAGTATTCACAGCTGGACACTGGGTATTTCCCAAGGGGTAATTCTTGATCATTTTGTCCCTGAGTTTCTCTCTTCCATGGAAATCCTGCACACCCACAATATGATCTTGGACTCCTACAGAGACTGTCTGTAATCAGACTGCTTGCCTTACTATGACTACTTTTTGGACATTGCATCTGACTGTCTTGTCACTTGAACTCTGTGTTGGTCAGCAGACTTCTCTTTCCTGCAAAATCAGCAGCCTCAAGATGTCTCCATTTCTACTCATATAGCCATCATTCCTTCTGGCCACCTGAGCTTGAAGCTTACAGATTTGGTTTTGTTTTTAAAGTTTTTTGATGTAGACCAGTTTTTAAAGGCTTTATTCAATTTGTTACAACATTGCTTCTGTTTTATGTTTTAAGTTTTTTTGGCCCTGAGACATGTGGATCTTATTTCCCCAAACAGGGATCGAACCCCCACCTTCTGTGTTGGAAAGCTAAGTGTTAATCACTGGACCACCAGGGAAGTCCCTGCAGTCATCTGTTAACAGAGCCACCTCCTTCAACTCCCAATTGCCATCATTCACTCGGTTGTCCCAGTATTTCCTTCATCTCTGTTCCTTTCCTTTGATCTCTACCCTCAGCCAGAGCCACATCACCATAGGTCAACAGCTTTTTTTTTTTTTCTCTGCATCTTACCCATTCAGTTCTTTTATGTGATGCCAAACCAGCCTTCCCTAAACCATCTTGATTAGATCATGCTCCTGTTGAAAGACTTTTCGAGCAGACTTTTTTTCATAGTGGAAGATGTTCAAACTTCTTGAGATTGCTCCCAGGTCCCAGTAGGCATGTACTGCCTTGTTTCCTCCTTCACAGGGCAAACTTCTATCCAGCTGGAGTTCTCAGACACAGTCCCTCAAATATGTTACAAGTAGAGGACATTGCTTATTAGGTTTTTTGGGTTTTTTTTTCCATGATGACCTTGCTTTCCTCATTCAAGTTATGCCTGAAACACACACACACACACAGAACCCCTTGCTAAGTATCTCAAGTGCCTGAACATTGTAATTAAATAAATGAGTAAACTGGCTTTTAAAGTGGACGTTGCTACTTACTGGTTCTAGTGTGGCCTCAGGCATATTATATAACATTTCTGAGCCTGTTTTCACATTAGTTACCATGGGACCAAGGCCTATCTGCATGCTGCTCATCCTTAAGTCATTTTTGTTTCCTTTCTCTGCCACCTATCCTCCCCAGAAAGCCTTTCATGACCTCACCAATCGCAGATTCTCTCTTCTCTGAGCCCATAGTACACAGTTTTGGGAAATCATCATTGACCTCTTTGAAGAGCCCCTTGATTCTTCCTCATTGTTTCCTGGGACTGTGCGTTGCTTCCTGCACTAGAGCGTGTGAATGCTTTGGTCACAGTGCTCTGTTGTGTGGTCATAGCACCCAGGGCACTTTGTCTCACATTTTCTCACCTGTTCTCACAATGTCCTGGGAGGAGGATGTAATCCCTGTTTGGTAGAAGGCAAAGTGAGAGTTTGGGGCTTCCCAGGTGACTCATGGTAAAGAATCTGCCTGCCAACGCAGGAAAGACAGAAGAGGCAGGTTCAATCTTGGGTGGGGAAGATCCCCTGGAGGAAGAAATGGCAACCCACTCCAGTATTCTTGCCAAGATAATCCCATGGACAGAGGAGTCTGGCGGGCTACAGTCCATGGGGTTCCAAAGAGTTGGACACAACTGAGCGACTGAGCACACACACAAAGTGAGAGTTTAGAAGGCTGAAGTGATTTGCCCAAAATCGCTCAGAGAGCAAGTGACAGAAGTAGTTGAATTCTAAGCCTGCGGCTGTCTCCTCTCTCCCAAAGCTTTAGCCTTGGGGCAGGAACTTATTTTGTATTTCTAATATTTCAGTATTTAAGTTTGTAACCATTATAGGTCCCAGTCCTGATTAGTATTGAGATGGCATTCTATGAATATTTTTGAAGAAGTCAATGAATGCATACTATGGACAATATTAATAACTCAAAATTATCCCAGAAGTCTGAGGGCCAATTCTCTATGTATAGGTGGTGGATGCTTGTGCTTAATCTCCCCACCATTTGCCCTGTTACCCTGAGGGTTAAAAGCACAGTGTTTTCATTCTGAAACATAAAATCATGAGGTTAAGTGAAGCATTTCATGTCATCAGCCAAGAAGATCCAGAATTCACATACAGGTTCTCTAAAGTAGTTCTGTGTGGCTGGGAGCACTATGAACTCCAGCATTGTGTTCATAGCTCTTTATCCTTTGGCTAAGATCAAGAAGAGCATTTGTTCCTGAGGCTTTTAACAACGGACTTCTCCATCCAAAGATAACATATTTAGACGGTATGTGTGTTACAAAGAATAGAGTGCCTTTAGACAGGAAAATTTTAAACAAGAGGTTTATTTGAATCCTCTTGGATGCCATTCTTCTATTGACGTTGTTCCTGTAAAATGCCGTAGGAGATCATTCCGTGCTGCTGGATGTACTCTGAGCCTGCATACCAGGAAGTACTCCTAAGTCAGGGAGGGGTAAGGAACATTTTCTTTCTTACAGAGTATTGACATTGTGCTTTTGCTTCCCTGTTGACAATACACACACACACATACACGATTCTAGGGTAGGTGGAGGGTGGCTCAGAAGAATCAGTGTAACAATCAAAACTACTACCAGAGAAAGAAACAGATTGCACCTATATGCCCTGAACATGAAGAACAGAAATAGACAGACATTTTCAGGATACTTAACAAATTTTTAATTACTTGAGTTTCGTACTAAGGTCAATTAAAGAAACAATAAAGGAGGACAGAAAGTATGGAAGGGGAGGAAACAAAACGGAGGCAGAGGGTGGAATGAAAAATGAGGACAAAGAGAGGAAGAGGAAAGAGAAAGAAAGCGAAACATCACGTCAGCGGCTCCTGGGTTCTGAGGTGAGCTCGCTGGTCGTAGGTCAGCAGCTTTAGTCACACATCCTGTTATTCACTTTGGGCATCAGAGCACTTTTTTGCTACCCTTTGAAATTTCCATACTGTCTACAGTGATCTTGGAGCACTCTTTCTTTACTGGGAAACTGTTTATGTGCTCTTATTCTCAATCTTTGAGCTTGTTTTTTAAAGGTTTTATTTTTGCATGAAGTCCAGACTGTTTTGAAATGGGTAAAATGATGCATTTGGTCTCCATTCTTTCCATCTGAATCTTGATCTTAGGCCACTTGAACAATTTCTGAATATAGTAGAGATGGCTTCTGGATACAAGAATTGAAACACGACATTGAAAAATATTAATTATCATTATCATTGTTTTGAATGAGGACAAATTTTGATTCAGGAGAGCTGTGTTTTAATTTGGGCTGTTCATTTGACTAAACTGTGGTTGACTGTAAGCCTCAGCTTTCTCATTTACAGAATAGAGACCTTGTGCCTGTCTAGTTCGCACGAAGATGCCATGAGGTCCAGTGTGCCTCATCACAGCTCTGGCATCAATGAGACAGTAATGAGTCAGTTCCTCCCTCCCAACCACCGACCCCCCCTACGATGGCACTCCCATCAACTGAAAAAATATATATATATAAAGAACTCTTCCTGCTTTTTAATTTCCACCAGTCATACTGAATGGAATAATTACATTAGCTCATAAAGCACAAAATCATGTTCGGAGCTGTAGCTCTGTATACTCTAAGCTCAGAGCAATATAACTCTGATTCTCTGTGAAATGTTATCTAGATCTGTTGCTACCTCTATAAGGGTACTGACCTCAAACTACTGTATTTCAGAACCCTTTATGAGCAGGACAAGATGCAGCCACTGGCTACAAATTCTGGACTCCAGAATATTTACAGAACTAAATCAAGGATTTCAACTTTACCTTAGATTAAAATATTACTTCTATCCACTCGTGTCATATTTCATACTCCCATCAGGAATAGATTTATATCTTATAAAGCTTAAAAGATAATGACTAATTAAATAAACTGTATGACTTCAGGGAAGATTAGAAAATTACAATAATTCCAAGTAATGCTGTTTTCAGCCAACAAAACCCAGAGAATTTTGAATCTTAGAACTGGAAGGAACATAGACATCCTTTAGCCTAATCATTGGCCCAGCACAGAGACTGCCTTGATCACAGACCTGAGAGCTCTTCCTGGGAATGTAGAATGACCTAACATGTATTGCCTTTCAAGGCAGCCTGATATGTCACGAGGGAGCTCTGGTCATTTAGAAACCCGTCTTTATAAGGATCTGTTTGTCTGCCTGCCTGTACTGCCCACCTTTCGCTCTCAATTCTGAGTAAGAAATTTCTGCTAATTTTTTTTCCTTGAAATTGTTTTCACTTTGGGAAACAACTGGCATGCCCTCTCTAAGCATCATCTCTTTTAGGCTTGCCATTCTGGTTTTGGAATCTATCCTCTCGTGAAATATTTCTAGAATCACCAACATCCCTGTTCCGATGAAAACTGTGGTTATCTACTTCAGGCAAACCCTAACCAAGCTGGGAGAACAGTGAAGTGATTGTCTCCTTGAGAGAGTCTTTTGACTGTGAAAGCCAAAGTTTATTTTGAATTTTTTGTTTTGTTGCTTTTTAAATTTCACTTTATTCCTTTTTATACAACCCACACCATTACTTATAATGTATTTATGACAAATGAACCTTCTAAATCTTTTTCTCCAATACCTATATAATACTTTTTTTTAAAAAAAAAGGAATCTTTACCTTAAATGTTTCCAGATCTTACCAGCCTATGGCTATGAATGAGGTTATGTTAGCTATAAAATTTTTAATTTCATTAGCTTTCCACACATTTGCTAAAGTAGTTCTTTATGCAACCCATCTTATTATTTCAGAGTATCCCTAAGGTGTCTCAAAAGAACAAGTCCCCCTTTGTTGGAATCACGTCTCCCCTACCCGTCTAGGCAATTCTCTGCATCCCCAAGGCTCAGTGGGTCCGGCTGCTCCCCAGCGAATCAGGTGGACACCACAAGGCCGTGCCTCTACAGCTGCTCCGCTGACATTAAATTTGCTCCCTTCATTCCTGATATTGCACAGAATTACATGCAATATCTTTTACCTTCCAGCTCTCTGCTCTCCCCAGGGTCCAAAGATTTGTCCCTGGGAATGCATTTAAGTAGCAGGCGCCATGTTCCCTTCCAAATGGCTCTCCTATCTGAGAGCTGAGATTTGTTATTGGACTAAGCTCCCAGTGCCCAACGCCTTCCATTCCACAAGGAGCTTTCTCCAAAGAAACCACTAACCCCTTTGAAAATAATCTTTGATTAGATCTTTCAAACCACATCCTTTATTTGTACAATGAACATTTTTATAGGATCATTAAACATTCTTCAAAGCCACCATTTTGAATTCCTCCATAATGTCCATCTTATGGATATACCATGCTAGAATATATTTGCCCATTTTTCAATTGCTTAGAATATTGGGTATTTTATGTATGTAGCTTATTATTTTAAGCAAATATTATACTTTATCTTACTCTTTTATACTCTTAACTCAACTTATTGTTTAGTAATTTGCAGATAATTTGATACCTTAATTATGTCATTTGATATATTAGCATCATTCTAACTTTTGGCTTTTAGATATGCATTTTTAAGATGAATCTCTAACATTTTTACCATCACACCAAATTTTAGTTGCTTAGAGATCCAGATTTTATGTGTTAGTCTGAAGAGCTTCCATAGTTTTTGAAGTGAGAATCTCTGTATAAAAGAGAAACATAAATATACAAGGAATAAATCAAAATCTTTCTTGTAATTTCAAATGTCACTAAATAGTAATATCAGCCGCTAACTGACATATTTCCTAGTAATCATTTCAAGCCCTTCTCATTAAAAATATATCATATAAAATGAATTATAGAATTAAAAGAACCTGCAGATATGGTCTACTTCAAGGACCTAATTTTAACAAGTCATTTTTTACCCTCCTGGTATATCCTAAGGACAAAACAAATATTTGTTGTAAAAAAGTAAACCCCAGACCTTATCCTTGTGATATGGGTGATAGAGGACTGAATAAAAGTGAAAGAGGTATGATTCAACTCTCTGGTAGGAAAACGGTGGGTTCCCAAAGCAAGTAGCATGTAAGCCACACATTTAAAAGGAACAAAGATTTCAGTGTGTGAGTATGTGGGTTGACTAACAGACTTAAAAGGACATGGCATGTTGGGTACTGAATTTCTGTTACTATAGTATTGGAGTATACAATATCCTTACTGGTAACCAAAGATGAAGGTTCAAAGATGTTAGTCTGATAGTAAGAACCTGGGTATAAGGAGCGTAAGAAATGTACAGATTATCTATCATAAAACAGGGGAAAAAAATTCAAGGCTATTCAAGTAAGGAAATGACATGTCTCAGAAAGACATTTTTGATAACATTATGGAGGATGGATTATAGGCTGGAGGGGAGAGATAAGGCTTTTATTTGTCAGTGTGACAGATAATTTTATTAGTAAAGCACCTAACTTATGAGACTCATCTGTGTGAAATGAAACAGGTTCACCTTGACTTGTCCAAGGTTTTTGGAAAATGGTTAAGTTTTTTGGTATTTCCTTGTTTATTTGCATGTGAGCAGTATTAGACTCCAGAGAAGGCAATGGCACCCTACTCCAGTACTCTTGCCTGGAAAATCCCATGGACGGAGGAGCCTGGTAGGCTGCAGTCCACCGGGTCGCGAAGAGTCGGACACGACTGAGCGACTTCACTTTGACTTTTCACTTTCATGCATTGGAGAAGGAAATGGCAACCCACTCCAGTGTTCTTGCCTGGAGAATCCCAGGGACGGCAGAGCCTGGTGGGCTGCCATCAATGGGGTTGCACAGAGTTGGACACGACTGAAGTGACTTAGCAGCAGCAGCAGCAGTATTAGACTCGGAGAAGGCAATGGCACCCCACTCCAGTACCTGGAAAATCCCATGGATGGAGGAGCCTGATAGGCTGCAGTCCATGGGGTCGCGAAGAGTCGGACACAACTGAGCGACTTCACTTTCACTTTTTACCTTCATGCATTGGAGAAGGAAATGGCAACCCACTCCAGTATTCTTGCCTGGAGAATCCCAGGGACAGGGGAGCCTGGTGGGCTGCCGTCTATGGGGTCACACAGAGTCGGACACCACTGAAGTGACTTAGCAGCAGCAGCAGTATCAGACTGGCCCTCAATGTCTCTTGATGAAACCTTTAAATAGATAGAAAATAGAAAAACTTGAAAAAGGGTTTTGGAACCTCTGCTCCCCGAGTTTTGGAAGATAATTGATCCAAAGCTATGAAACTCAACATCTCACCAATCCTATATTTCATTTGATTGGGCAGTGTGTCAAGAGAATGCCTCAGGACTGCTTTGTCCATTAACAGGCCAGTTGTGAGTCAGAGTCTCAACATGAGGACATTTTCATTTACCTTTTCATAGTCACAGCAATGCAGTTTCCCCGCCCCCTCCAGAGTACCATTCTGGCCTAAAGTCTCTATGGAGAAGGTTATTTTCTGCCAAAGGCAGGGAGCAGAATATCCAAATACAACCCAAGGGCTCCATCATCATTCTGCTAGCCGGGGGAAGCTGAGGTTTTACTACTGCCTGGAACCCACATGCTTTATGTGATGGGGATCAGCACTGTTAATTAGCTGCTTTAGAGTTCTCAATCCCCTGTGGCTTTGGAAACACTTGTTAACCCACAGTGGGAGGAGAAGAGCTGGAAATGATTGGACTGCAGTCTGAATTTATTATAATTCAATAGCCACCTTATCTTTCAGAATCCCAGTCCAGAATCTGTTGAAAATTACAGTTGATTTCGATCATTCTCAGCGACACATCCTGGGAGAAGAGGACGATTGCAGTTCAGGGTTTCTTGAAGCCACAGAAATGTGGAGTGCTGCGGAACTGATCGATGCTGCTCTCTGAACCCACGTAGGCAATTTTCCAGAGGCTAGAAAAGAGATTCCAGGGTAGGAGAGAGGGAAATCAGTTGATGTCGCACAGCTCATGTACAGTGCCCAGGAAATCTGCATTTCTGATCTCTTGCCAAAAGAAACACTGCTGGTTCCCACCCCTGCACCCTACCATTCTCACTGCATAGAGCTGGCACTCAATAAACCCATAATTCTTCTCCTTAATACAATTCTCATGACATAACCTGACAACCACATGAAACCTAATCAAGAAAACAACCGTTGTCATTGGCAACAATTGCAGGAGTTGCATCACAAGCAAACCACATTCTTTACAGAGCAGAATGTTAGAGTTCAGTTCAGTCAGTTCAGTCGCTCAGTCATGTCTGACTCTTTGCTACCACATGAATTGCAGCACGCCAGGCCTCCCTGTCCATCACCAACTCCCGGAGTTCACTCAAACTCATGTCCATCGAGTCTGTGATGCCATCCAGCCATTTCATCTTCTGTCGTCCCCTTCTCCTCCTGCCCCCAATCCCTCCCAGCATCAGAGCCTTTTCCAATGAGTCAACTCTTCAGAAACTGCAGAAACATGTCACTAGCCTTTGTCAAGTACATGATAATTATTTAATTAAGAAAAGCTTCATAGGAAGGTCCATATCAAAATTTAAAAAAGAAAACCCATGTAAAGTTTAGTTATGTTGGCATCTTTTCCTTCATGGCTTCTCAGGACTATTTCAGCTGAAGCATGGCTCTTGAAACAACCACCAGGGAATTTCCCTGGCTTCATCTTCCAATGCAGGGGACACAGGTTTGATCCCTGGTCTAGGAAGATTCCACATGCCGCAGAGCAACTAAGCCCGTGTGCCACAAGTACTGAGCCTGAGTGCTGTACTTGCAGAAGCCCTAGAGCCTATGCTCCCCAACAAGAGAAGCCACCCCAATGAGGAGCCTACTCACCACAATTAGAAAGTAGCCCCCACTCCAGGCAACTAGAAAAAGCCCGTGCTTAGCAAAGAAGACCCAGCACAGCCAAAAATAAGTAAATAGAATTAAGTTGGAAACTAATTTATTTCTACATGGTATTGCAAACTGTAATATTATACTGGTGTTTGAAACCAGAATGTCTTTGTAGTTCAAAAAACTTTCCAAAAAGTTCCGTCTGTTTTAAAGTGGGCTTAGTTTCAAACATTAACATGGTACTAAAAAAATAATGTTTTGAAACATTAAAGTTAATTAGCTTAACAAATAAAAAAGGTGACCCCTGGTGTACTACCTACAGATTTTTCAAGTGTATATTTCAACCCATTCCATGCTATGCCCTTCATTATAGCTTTGTTCAGGCCTGAAAGATTTTACTCTTTACTGTTTATTTTATTCTTTCAGTCAAAAAGAACTGATGGGATTTTGAGTCTCCTTTTGTCCATTTAGAATCTCACTTGGCCTTCATTTTGATCTTTGATTCTTCATCCAAGAATGCCCCAAGACTTTGATTTACAGCTATAAATTTTAAAAGAACAGTCTTTTTTTTTTTTTTTTTTGGAAGTTGTTTCTTGGAATCACGGAAATGTATTTCCTTGTTCACCTGGACAGTTGTGGGTTAAGGGAAGAAATTCTTCCTTGATTTTCTGTCGCTTATCTCGCCTATAGATAAGTTCTGTTTAAATCCTGGGTCAGCAATTTGTGAGCTCCAGCAAGTTGCCTGGCATTTTTTGACTCATAGAATGTCACTTTTAAAATTGTTCCAGGGTCAATTAAATGCAGCCATGTATCAAATTATGCTTTGTAAATAAATACATATGACTTGCATCCTGCTCCAATGTAGTCAGAAACTGATATATTCCCTTTCATATGACATGAATCTTTAGAAGATTACAAATGAATTGAAGATTGGTGTAGGAGTCTGACCAAAGAAGACTTACGAGAGAGAAGACATGGGAGGACAGCTAAGATTACATAGCCAGGGGAGAAAAGGATGTTCTAACATATCTTTGATTAACAGACAGCACTTCTTCACAGAGGTAGAAAGCAGAGGTTTACTTTAACTTAGGACGGATTAGAAGAAATGGCCTTAATTTATACATGCAGGTGCTGTTTTATATTAATACCAATATTTCTCAACCTGGCTGTTGTTCAGTTGCTTAGTCATGTCAGACTCTTTGCAACCCCATGAACTGCCAGGCTTCCCTGTCCCTCACCATCTTCCACAGTTTGTTCAAACTCATGTCAGTTGAGTCAGTGATGCCATCCAACCATCTCATCCTTTGTCACCCCCTTCTCCTTATGCCCTCAATCTTTCCCAGTATCAGTGTCTTTTCCAATGAGTTGGCTCTTTGCATCAGGTGGCAAAAGTATTGGAGCCTCAGCATCAGTCCTGCCAATGAATATTCAGGGTTTATTTCCTTTAGGATTGAGTACTTTGATCTCCCTGCTATCCAAGGGACTCTCAAGGATCTTCTCGAGCACCACAGTTCAAACGCATCAATTCTTCGGCACTCAGCCTTCTTCATGGTCCAACTTTCACATCCACACATGACTACTAGAAAAACCATAGCCTTGATTATATGGACCTTTGCTGGCAATGTGATGTCTCTGCTTTTTAATACACTGCCTAGGTTTGTCATTGCTTTTCTTCCAAGGAGCAAGCATCTTTTAATTTCATGGCTGAAGTCACTGTCTGCAATGATTTTGAAGCCCAAGAAAATAAAGTCTGTCACCATTTCCATTTCTTCCCCATCTCTTTGCCATGAAGTGATGGAACTGGATACCATGATCTTGGTTTTTTGAATGTTGAGTTTTAAGCCAACTTTTTCATTCTCCTCTTTGACCTTTATCAAGAGGCTCTTTAGTTCCTCAGCCTGGGGTTGCTCTCAAACTTGGCTGTACATTTGAGTCACCTGAGGAGCTTTAACAAATTGCTGATGCTGGGTCCTACCCCCAGAGATACTTACATATTCAGTTTAGGGCATGACCTATACATTGAAATAATAAAAAAAAAAGTCTCTAGGTGATCCTCATATGCCACTAAGGCTGAGAACCACTGTTCCCTAGATTGAGAGACAGGAGAATGAGTTCTATCCTGGTGTGTGAGGTTCACATTATAGTTTCTCCAAGAGGTTTGGACCTTTTTTTTTTTTTTTCCCCAAAAGCTCCTGGCTAACATGAATCATATTGCTTTGAATGGTGTAATGCATTAGCTCATTTGTACTATCATCTAGGGGCACATAGTTTGGAAGAGGCCATGAATCAAAGGACAGTTGGTGAAGGAAGGAAACAAAATGAGTAGTGAAAGTTCCAAAGTATTAGAAGCCTTGCATGAAGTAAAGGTGGCAAATATAAACCCACAGAGGGAAAAGGGTGTGGGTTTTGGGATGTTTTGACCCAACATCCCGTTGGGTCATCACATTCTATTTCACAAATTGGATTTAAATTTCATGGTCTTTTATCCCTGATTTTAATACCACATGTCTCTAAATACATTGTCACAAAATTCTCAAGGATCACTAGAATAAAATTGCTTGTAATTCACTATTTCTTAAGTTGAATGCATAAGTTATAGCACTTCGGTGGAGAGGATGCTACAGCTATCCAAAGTGTCTGTGAGTGTATTTGGTCCATGGCAAGTGGTTTTGGACAGGACCAAATATCAAGGACTTTTTGGCATGGAACCAAATGTTGTATTGACTTCTGAGATAGGATAAGATGCTTCTGCCAATATCAAGGACTTCTTGTGTGGACCACTTATCTTATGGACCAGATGTCTTATGGATGAAATATCTTATGAATGTTTTGGACAGAATAAAATATCCAAAACCTTTTGCTGTGGAACAAATGCCTTGTTAATGTTTTGGACAGGACCAAATGTTCTGCAAAGATATGTTCAAAACTCATCACTTTCTAATATTTTACTACATGTTGTTATTATCTCTTTGTCTGTTGTGTCTGTATGGTAGAAACACTATAGAGTCATGAGCCACTGTAAAGAAGCTTCTCTTCCCAACTCCATGTTCAGTGATGACATGTGGGTAGCTTGAAATTGGCTGCACTGAGGGTATTTATATCATGGGAATAAGTAAATGTTACAAATTACAGATTGTTTCATCTCTTGTTTAAAGAGACTTAAAACGTACTTAAAGAGTACTCCTACTTAAAGAGTAATGGAGAAAATGTTAACCAGGCAGTTTAAAGTTGAGTGTCTGTAGATATTACATTGTAAAGAACATATAAAAAATTAAGCAAACATTCCTCTAGAATTTTTAAAGTGTTATCTGATATAGCAAAGAAATTACCCTAGTCATTGACAAATGAGTGGAATTCTGAATATACATTTTTGTTACTTCACTTTTGTCTTGTTAATATAAACCAAAATATCAACCAACAGTCATGTCAGAACGTGCAACCTTAGTTTGATTACATTTACAAGAGCTTAACTAACATCAATAGATGCATTCTGTGAGAGTCAAATGGTTTTATGGAATTAACGATTTAAAGACTATTGTGCACTTTTTATAATACAAACTTTATATGGAGAAATTTTTAATAACTCTCTATGTATAATTTTTCCCAGAAAACTAGTTGCTACTTATTTACAATTTAGTTGCCAAAATCCCTATGAAAAATAACTGTCACCACTGTTCACTAGTGAAATGTAATTAAAACCTCAATATGATACTACTACACTTTTACCAGAATGGCTAAAATTGAAATTACTGGAAATATCTAATGTAGACAAGAATATAGAGCATTAGGACTCACACACTGCTGGTCGGAGTTGGAAAGATCACTTTGGAGAACTGTTCAGTAGTATCTACCAAAAGTAAACATACGTGCACCTATGCTACATCTGTCCCCTACTGGGCATCTATCCAACATAATGAGCGCTAATGTCTGATAAAATAGATGAGCAAGAATGTTTATACCAGCTGTATTTATAATAGCCCAAACTAGATACAGTCTAAATGTCCACTGATGGTAAAATGGATAAAGTGCAATATAGCCAAACTGGAATACTTCAGAGAATTGAAAAAGAAAAAAAATATTGTTACACACAACAGCAAAGATAATCTCATAGTCATTATGTTGAATGAAAGAATACAGATGCAAATGGTATATGCTGATGGTTTCTACTTATATGAAGTTCAAGAACAGGCAAAACAAATTCATACTGGGAGAGGTCAAAATAGTGGTTACCTCTGGGGGGAGTATTGACTGAGAATATCAGTTTCTGTATTTTAATCTGGGTGTTGATGACATATGTAAGACACATTAAAAAATCAAACTAGACACTTATGATTTTTGTATTTTATGTAAATTTATGATACATCATTTAAAAGGTAAATGTTAGTTTAAATAATCCCCCCAAGACTGATAGCAACTTCCTAGTGTAATCATAGCATACTAGGTTTTTACCAGTTAGAGATGAACTTGTAACTGTCCCCTCTAGGGCTGTGCAAGGCACAACTTGCAAACCCATGTGCTGCAGCCCTGACCACTGTGACCTGCAGAATCTTCTTTAAATGAAGCTTTTATAACATTACTGATTTCTCTTGATTCTTTGAGATGTTTTCAACCAATAGCCATAAATCCAAACTGCAGTTGACATTTTCACTTGAGCTAACAGGATTTTATGTTTATCCAAATGGATCTGTATGTTGTTTTGTTTGATCTGCTCTCCCACTCTGCAAAGATTTCTTTTTCCTTTTCCTTTTTTTTTTTTTAAATGCATCTCTTTGAAAATATTTATTCTTGGGGTTTGATTTTATCATCTAGGAAGGTGATTTTCAAGTTTGACTGATCGTCAGAATCACTAGACAAAGTTTCCTGGGCCTCTGCCCTCCTGTACTTGTACTTGTAGGTTTGGGTTCTGAATCCTGTTTTAATATCTCACCTGGAAAACTGTACAGATCTATCTGGTTTAGGAAACTACTATTGTTGTTGTTTAGTCACTCAGTCATATCTGAATCTTTGTGATCCCATGGACTGCAGCCCACCAGGCTCCTCTGTCCATGAGATTTCCCAGGCAAGAATACTGGAGTGGGTTGCCATTTGCTTCTCCAGGAGATCCTCCCAACTCAGGTATAGAACCTGCATCTCCTTCATTGTCAGGTGGAGTCTTTACCTCTGAGCCACCAGGGAAGCCCTTGGGAAACTACTAACCTACCACTTTAGCTGTTCTTCCAGCTGTGTGTAAGAGTCAGACGATAAATATCTTATCAGATCAAGTTCATATCTTAAAATGTTTATAACTCTGCATAAACGGCAGTGACTGCTCCACGGGATGATGTGGACTCTATTAATCAACAGCTTTTGGGAATAGCTGTCCAACTCTTTAAGAATAAGAATTCTAAATAATAATTTGACTGTGGTATGTCACTATGTGCATCACGGAAGGTTCATGACTGCTTAAATAATTTATTCAAGTTTGCCAAGAATTAGAACGAGAGTTACCAGTCTCAAATTTTTGGAAACCCTTGTCCGTTCCATCTTTGACTGTAAGGCTCTAAATACTTCTTCAAGTTTTTAGTACCTCTGCCTCTCTCTGTGATTCCTAAATCTTCCCCAAGCAGGTTACTGAAGGATGGGTAGAATGGCATTGGGTTCAACATCCCAGCAAGTAGAAATGCATAAACAGTGTATGCTCATGTAGAGCATATGTATTTGACTTCACATATTAATGAGTGTGAACTGTTTTTACATAAAACTATTCCTGATGGCTTCTTTCTCTTAGTTCAAATACTACCCAAATCTTTATAGTTAGTATATTATTGAGGGATCTCTTCTAAGGAACAGTGGATTTTACCAAGGGGAGTTCTATAGTCATCTATTCCATCATGATCATTTATAGATAAGGACACTGAGACCTAGAGACTGAAGGGCTTGCCTCAGGTCCTAGGGCCTGGAGTTAAAGAGTCAGGATGAGACTCCTGGTCACGTGCTGTTTCAGCAACACACAGTTCAGTTCAGTTGTTCAGTCATGTCTGACTCTTTGTGACCCCATGAACCACAGCACGCCAGGTCTCCCTGTCCATCACTAACTCCCGGAGTCCACCCAAACCCATGTTCATTGAGTTGGTGATGCCATCCAACAATCTTATCCTCTGCCATCCCTTTCTCCTCCTGCCCTCAATCTTTCCCAGCATCAGGGTCTTTTCCAATGAGTCAGCTCCTCGCATCAAGTGGCCAAAGTATTGGAGTTTCAGCTTCAACATCAGTCCTTCCAATGAACACCCAGGACCGATCTCCTTTAGGATGGACTGGTTGGATCTCCTTGCAGTCCAAGGGACACTCAAGAGTCTTCTTCAACACCACAGTTCAAAAGAATCAATTCTTCGGCGCTCAGCTTTCTTTATAGCCACACACAACTATTTATCTAAGAATGCTGGAGGAACCCAGACTACCAGACTAGGATCCAGTGAGTTTACAAATTCAGTCCTTATCTAGACCATTAATTTTGCCCAAGGAAGCAGTCCCACAAAACAGTAATAGAGTTCCAGCCAGGCATTGAAAAATTCTACACTGATATATTAAAGAAGAGCTAGGCAAGAAAGATAAATGCTCCTCACACTCTATCTCTATTATAGAAAAGCAATTTAAAATATATTTTACTGAGTAGTGCCAGAACATTACTAAAATAGAAAGTTACTGCTTTTTCCTTTGGAAAAAAACTTTCTATAATGTGTAGATATTGTCATAGTAGAGACACTCCTGGGAAATGCTTGGTCAACTAAAATTGTTAAAAAGCTAAAATTGAGCATTGACTTGGAGGCAAAGTGAAATATATCTTCACACTTCTGTTCATTTTAATGGTAGCCAGAGACGCCTTCTTAATTTTTTCCTCAAGAAGATATTCTTGAGGGGAGAAAAAGGCTTTGGTAGCTAGTGTGGGGAAATTGATGGTAGCATCAGGCTGTTTGAGGACAATGTGCTGGGAATTCAAACCCTGTTGGAGGGAATGTAAATTGAATCGGCCACTTTGAAGAACAATTTGGCAGATTCTATTAAAATGAAAAATGCTTATCTCTTGTCATTTAACAAGGCTACTTCCATGTGTCTGTTATTTTTAAAAAATGTCTTGGAATGTGTGCCCAATAAGGAATTTGCAAGGTTGTTTTGTATGTGTCAGAGTGAGCAACTGGACACCTGAATGCCCATCAGTAGGGAAATGGCTAGTTGAACTGAGAAACAGCCCTACTATGGAATACTGTGCATCAGCTTAAAATCACAAGGGAGATCTTTATTGAATGAAAGAAGCAAGTTGTTGAATAATCAGGATAGTCACTGAGACTGTGCTTTCAAAAATCCTCAGAAAACAGTAATATATGACTGCTGCTTAGTTGCTTCGGTCATCTCTGACTCTGTGCAACCCTAAGGATTGCAGCCTGTCAGGCTCCTGTGTCCATGGGATTCTCTAGGCAAGAGTACTAGAGTGGGTTGCCATGCCCTCCTCCAGGGGATCTTCCAGACCCAGGGATGAAACCCAGGTCTCCTGCGTTGCAGGCAGGTTCTTTACCACTGAGCTACCAAGGAAACCCAATATATGTTTCTATAGGCACATAATTATTCATGAATCACATAGAGGTCTAGAATTTTGCTGCACAGTATAGTAGCCACTAGCCACAGAAAAGCTATTTAAATGTAAATAGCTGTTCAACTGTAAAGAAATATAAATAAAAATTCAGTTTCTCAGTTGCATTACTTATGTTTCAAGAACTGAATAGCCACATTTGACTAGTGACTACTGTAATGAACAGGTCTAGAAACAAACACAGCTGATAACAGGGCTACCTGTGGGGGCCATTAATTTGGGGATGGTGGTTTAAAAGTACTTTTGATTTCTGGGTGACCTTTTAAAATTTTACAAATAGATTATATATGACCAGTATAATTTATAATACGGGCTTCCCTGGTGGCTCAGATAGTAAAGAATTCGCCTGCAATGATCCCTGGGTTGGGAAGATCCCCTGGAGGAGAGCATGGCAACCCACTCCAATATTCTTGCCTGGAGAATCCCCATGGACAGAGGAGCCTGGTGGGCTACAGTCCACAGGGTCACAGAGAGTCAGACCTGACTGAGAAACTAAGCACAGCACAGCACAGTTTATAATAACGCATTTGTAAACTTAAAAGTATGCCTAACAATAGGATTTCTAAAACTTTCAAGCTTTTACTCTGTAGATAAGTGTAAATTGATTTGGGCACACTGTCCTTCTAGCCAGTTAAATGTTTAAAAGCACACAAAAAAATAGAAAAATAAACTGCACACACATCATTTTTCCTACCTCTAACAAATGTCTGCTGAGCGCTTACCATATCTAGGCATTTAAAGTATGTAAAAGAAAAATGTTGCCTGCCATATCAATAAACAAAGATGCTGCAGCCATCAAACCATCAGGCACCACAGCCATCCCATGGTGCACCCTGTGGAGATTTAGATGGAGAAAACAGGATACTGGCCCTAGTTAGTTAAAGTTCATATCAGAGGAATGATT
Organism: Bubalus bubalis; assembly: GCF_019923935.1. Classification (NCBI taxonomy): domain Eukaryota; kingdom Metazoa; phylum Chordata; class Mammalia; order Artiodactyla; family Bovidae; genus Bubalus; species Bubalus bubalis. The sequence continues at coordinate 19,290,317 of NC_059175.1, forward strand.
TCAATGAGCCGAGACTCTTGCATCTTCACATACATAGAAAAGTGCTAAATTCATTTACTTGAGATGTCTGATTTTTCTTTAATTAACCATAATCTTTTGCTGTTCCAACTACCTGGATTTTTTGTTTTTGCTTTTGTTTTTCAAAAACTCATATATCCTGGCTTCTCCCTTGTCTCTTTGGAGTAGTCTATCAGAGCCATCTGAGAGGCTGTCTCCCAGGCTTAAGTCCTCAGCTTGTCTGCCAAATAAAACATAATTCTCAGTTTTTAGGTTGTGCATTTTTTTCAATCAACAAATGTAAGGCTTTCAAGGCAACTGCTGCGTAACTGAAGTGTATTCACCATGGGTTCAATAAGAGTATTTCTTTGTCATTCATTATTTTTCCTTTGTAATGGGTTAAGTAATTACTGGTTGGCTTTATGCAGTGCTTGTATAATTTCATAACATAAATGGTATTTATTAGATTAGCTAGACTGTAGGCTTTTATAGTCATGTAATACTTTATTAGGGCTTAGAAATAATTATTTTGGAAAAAAAGCAGATTTTGTGAATATAATTAAGCAATCATTTGAACACTTCAAAGTGAGAATAACTTCAATGATTAATTCTTTAGATAATAGGTCAATAGCATGGTAGTGAATTTTGATGATGAGTGTTCTTGACAATGCTCCATATACAGAAAATGACACTGAGAAATCCCAGCTAATTCTTGTTGACCTAAAAAAAAATTCACAACCTAAAAGTTGAGAGTTATTTATGTTTTATTTGGTGGGAATGTGTAGGACTTCAAACCCAGGAGACAGCATCTCAGGTGACCCTGAGAGAACTATTCCAAGGAGGTGAGAGGAGGAACCAGGTTATACAGAAGTTTTACAACAAAGTTCAGGTAGTCTGAACTCAAAAGAATATGGTTAATTAAAGAAAACCAGATAACCCAAGTTAAGGAATTTAGTGCTTATTTTTGTATGGGAAGATGCAACAGTCTGGGCTCACTGAAATCATTCCTTTGATACATCACCTATGGGGTGCCAATATCTTGTTCTCACATCCTGAGCTTTGGAAAACTCAGCAGTGGCCATAGGACTGGAAAAGGTCAATTTTCATTCCAATCCCAAAAAAATGCAATGCCAAAGCAATGCTCAAAATTTTCCAAGTTAGGTTTTAATAGTACATGTTATCGAGAACATCCATGTTCAAGCTGGATTTCAAAAAGGCAGAGGAACGAGAGATCAAATCGCCAACATCTGTTGGATCATAGAAAAAAGCAAGAGAATTCCAGAAAAACATCTACTTCTGCTTCATTGACTACACTAAAACCTTTGACTATGTGGATCACAACAAACTGTGGAAAATTCTTAAAGAGACGGGGATACAAGACCACCTTACCTGCCTCCGGAGAAATCTGTAAGCAAGTCAAGAAGCAACAGTTAGAACTGGACATGGAACAACAGACTGGTTCCAAACTGGGAAAGGAGTACATCAAGGCTGTATATTGTCACCTTGCTTATCTAACTTTTATGCAGAGTACATCATGAAAAATGCCCAACTGGATGCAGCACAAACTGGACTTAAGATTGCCGGGAGAAATATCAATAACCTGAGATATGCAGATGACACCACCTTTATGGCAGAAGCATAAAGGAGCTAAAGAGCCTCTTAATAAAGATGAAAGAGGAGAGTGAAAAAGCTGGCTTAAAACTCAACATTCGAAAAATGAAGATCATGGCATCCAGTCCCATCACTTCATGGCAAATAGATGGGAAAACAATGGAAACAGTGACAGACTTTATTTTTGGGTGGGGGGCTCCAAAATCACTGCAGATGGTGACTGCAGTCATGAAATTAAAAGATGCTTGCTCTTTGGAAGAAAAGTAATGACAAACCTAAAGAGCATATTAAAAAACAGAGACATTACCAACAGAGGTCTGTCTAGTTAAAGGTATGGTTTTTCCAGTAGTCATGTATGGACATGAGAGTTGGACCATACAGCTTTCCTAAGCTGTATGCCAAACAACTGATGCTTTTGAACTGTGGTGTTGAAGAAGACTCTTGAGAGTCCTCTGGACAGCAAGGATATCAAACCAGTCAATCCTAATGGAAATCAGCCCTGAATATTCATTTGAAGGACGGATACTGAAGTTGAAACTCCATACTTTGCCCACCTGATGCAAAGAACTAACTCATTGGAAAAGACCCTGATCCTGTGAAAGATTGAGGGCAGGAGAGGAAGGGGGTGACAGAGGATGAGATGGTTGGATGGCATGCCTGACTCAATGGACATGAGTTTGAGTAAGCTCCGGGAGTTGGTGATGAGCAGGAAAGCTTGGCGTGCTGCTGTCCATGGGGTTGCAAAGAGTTGGACATGACTGAGCACTGAACTGACTGACTGAGCTTCCTTCTTCAGGGATCAGCATAGGAAGTGGTTCCCTCAGTGGATGGCTCAGGAGGGAAAGAATCTACCTGCAACGCAGGAGACATGGGTTGGATTCCTGTGTTGGGGAGATCCTCTGAAGGAGGAAATGGCAACCCACTCCAGTATTCTTGCCTGAAAAATCTCATGGACATTTTTAGGAGCCTGGTGGACTGGATTCCAAAGGGTCATAAAGAATCCAACACAACTGAGCAATCACACAGGCAAGCACATTAGGGAGTGGCTGCAGTCAGATGGCTGCTAGATGGCAGATATTCTTTCCCTCCTGAGGTCGCTCAGTGCTCACAGTTCGCCCTTGTGATGGTTGCAGTTGTTGGTGACTGTGGCATCTCTGTTTACTGATGTGGCAGGAAATATTCCATTTCTCTCTGAACACAGCAAAGAGGGAGTCTTGTGTCCCCAGGTATACAAAGATTAGCATCCTCATTATACACAGAGAACCTAGTTATAGTATTTGGTCAATTAAATGCTTTCAGATTAATTAAATCATATCCTGGAAACAGTCTATTAGTCTTAAATAACTCTTTAAATTTCAATAAATAATACAGAAATGGGCAAATAATTCTACCACATTTGTTAAATAATCTGTTCTTTCAACTTCTATCAAGTCTTTTTTTTTTTCATCTTAAAATTGGATCTAATATAGCAGTATTTTCTTTTAGAGTTCAATCTTTTTGAATGTATATGCTCATTTGAAAAAAGTTTATAAAAGTTACTTAAAATTCATTATTTATGAAAATATCAACAACAAATTTAAGCCCTACACAAATTGCTAAATATAAATTTAAAATAACACCACCTAAGTGCAAGTTAATTGCCCTTATTTGCTAGACTTAAATTGCCAAGTATCTCTACTTAATTTTGTGGCTGGATACTTATGGAGTGATCCATGAACTGGCATTGACAGCACCTTGGAACTTTGGAATCAAGCCCCACACCCCAGGCCTCCTGAATCGATATCTGTATTTGGCATGGTCTCCAGGTGATTCTTAGATATACTAAAGCTTGAAAAATAATCATGTAGCTTTCAGTTGCCTTTGCACATCCTCTCATTGACAGTTCTATATAGAGCCATGCTTCTCTAACCCATTAGCCTGTGGACGGCCTTTCAACTACGCTCTCTGTAGAGTTGTCATTTAGACTCACAATCCCAGCCAGTTCATAGCCTCTCATAGCCTCTAAAGATATTTGATAGCTATCTCATAGCTTCTGCTAAAGTGTGCCTTTTACAAGGGGAAATACACCAATTAAGGAGGAGGGGGGGATTAATGTCAGGGCAGGAGCATAACAATTACCTTCCGTCTAATAGAAGATGGTACCAGGGCAGCAGACTTCCCAAGGTGACTCAGCAGTAAAGAATCCACCTGAAATGCAGGACACCACCTACAATACAGATAGATGCAGGTTCAGTCCCTGGGTCGGGAAAATCCCCTGGAGAAGGAAACAGTAACCCACTCCAGTATTCTTGCCTGGGAAATCCCATGGACAGAGGAGCCTGTAGGGCTATAGTTCATTGGGTCGCAAGACTTGGACACGATTTAGTGAATAAGCCACCTTCACCATCAGGGCAGCACCTGAAAGCATTCTGTTTGACTGCAGTTGAGTAGGAAAAGAGAGCAGCATAACAGAAGCCAGGGAAGCTTCATATTATCTATCAGCCTTGTTCAAGAAGATGTTTGTAGTAAGTCCAGCTAAGTGTTTCTGGAAATACCCAACTCTGGACATGCTGGAAGATGCAGTAGATTCAGAGCCCAGCAAGCCTGCTTTCATAAATCACATTAGTATATTAAAAACTATCTAAAAGCATATCACATTAGCATAATTAAAGCATATTAAAAGACATATTAAAGATCTTATTGTACGGAAGCCTCGAAACCTATTTAATTATATTCAACTCAGCCACACACACACACATATATTTATCACAAAATGCTTTTTATCCCCATGCAACACTCATTAAAATTGGCCAAAACTAGTCTTTGTGAAATGTGAGTGCGCAAGTTTCTTATTGCCCCAAAGTTGCGATAAGCCCTGAAGTTTTGGAAAATCCAACATTATGTAACAGTGAATATATCTATCTCTGTAGTTTCACTATTTTAAAACAATGCTTTGATTCCAAATATTAAATTAACAGGCATTGCTCTCCTACTCTGTCTCCCAAGCTGTGACTCAGATGTAAGAACAAATTTTTTTACCTACTTAGGGAAGGAATTTTTTCAAGTTTCGGGACCATAAAAGCATTAGTAAGATACCTGGTTAGTGCAGCACACTCTTATGTTCCATCTTTAATATCTTAAATATTAAATTTATCTTTTCCATTTTTCCTTTCAAAGCACCATCTGTGGCACATACCATCACTCCATGCAAATGCAAGAGGCCGTAGTGCCTCAGAATGCGCTTGATAACAATTTTTCTTCAGTGGCAACTAAAACTTGCTGTTGAAGACAGCATCTAGTTTTCTTTATTTAGCATTCTAAAACCCTAGTCAAATTATAAGACTCTTAACTAGAGAGCTAAGTTCCTGTGAAAGTGAATGAACTTGTTCAAGGTGACTTACATGTATGCTCAGTCATGTCCAACTGTTATGACCCCATGGACTGGAGCCTGCCGGGATTCTCTGTCCATGGGATTTTCCAGGCAAGGATACTGGAGTGGGTTGCCATTTCCTACTCCAGGGGATCTTCCCAACCAACCCAGGGATCGAACCCAGGTCTCCTGCATTGGCAGGCAGATTCCTTACCACTATGCCAAGGTGACTTAGTAGGCTAATTACAAAACTGGGACCAAAACTCCAGTTTCTGTGATATCTTTTGTAAAGCATCCCACATGAATGACTAAGTTTCAGAAGGCTTCTTACAGTTAGGTATAAAAAGTATCATCTCTAAAAACAATTTAGTTATGAGGGATCATTGCCTAAATATGTTAAACTTAAAAAAAACAAGTCTCCAGCTACAATTATAAACCTCTGTGTCATGGACTTTCCATGAAATAACTTTTGTCTCCTAAAAACCATATCCAAAAAACAGAAGGACTAAAACAGATGTTATGTGTCAGGGTCAGAGGGAGGCTTTCTAGTTATATTATGCTAATTAGAGAAAAACTTTAAAACTCCTTTCCTGGGATCAGTGGGGGATGGATACAGAGACTGAAAAATGAGATGAGGAAATTTATTCCTTGTTGTTGAGATTTGACTAGATCACTACTGTATTCTATTACTGTGAGCTTGGGAAACATGTTGAATTTTGTTCACTAACATGTCTTTGGAGAAGGCAATGGCACCCCACTCCAGTACTCTTTCCTGGAAAATCCCATGGACGGAGGAGCCTGGAAGGCTGCAGTCCATGGGGTCGCTAAGAGTCAGACACGACTGAGCGACTTCATTTTCACTTTTCACTTTCATGCATTGGAGAAGGAAATGGCAACCCACTCCAGTATTCTTGCCTGGAGAATCCCAGGGACAGGGCATCCTGGTGGGTTGCTGTCTATGGGGTCGCACAGAGTCGGACATGACTGAAGCAACTTAGCAGCAGCAGCAGCAGCAGCAGCAGCAGCAGCAGCAACATGTCTTTATGGGGACAAAAACAGCAAAAGGCTCTGAAGGTCTACCCAAGTTCATTTGTGCTCTGGAAAGTATCTTGTTTGTAATACAATGGACAATTTTGGCGAGTTTGGAGATCTTTGGCTATGAAGAAATACCTGTCAGAGACTCAAAATACCATTACTAATGGGCATTGGTTGGAGATACATTTACTTTAAAAGTGGACATACTTTCACTTCAAAAACTTGTGACAAATATTTTGTAGATATTAGTTTGCACATATCAAATTGTGTGAACTCATTTTGCTGCTGCTGCTAAGTCGCTTCAGTCATGTCCGACTCTGTGCGACCCCATAGACGGCAGCCCACCAGGCTCCCCAGTCCCTGGGATCCTCCAGGCAAGAATACTGGAGTGGGTTGCCATTTCCTTCTCCAATGCATGAAAGTGAAAAGGGAAAGTGAAGTCGCTCAGTCGTGTATGACTCTTAGCGACCCCGTGGACTGCAGCTTACCAGGCTCCTCCATCCATGGGATTTTCCAGGCAAGAGTACTGGAGTGGGGTGTCATTTTACTGAGAATATCTTATTAATTTACTTGACATTTTTTAAAAACACACAAAAGCAGTCTATTGTAGTGATTATATGCATGGGCCCTGTTCTTGATCTGCTTTAAAACCCCAACTCTACTATCTACTGGGTATGTATGAACTTAAGGAAGTGTTTTTAATTTTGATGCCTCAGTTTTCTCAACTTTAAAATGAAGGCAATAGGGCCTGCCTCATTAGAGTGATCACAATGACCAAATTAAGTAGTGATGCAAAGTGCTTGCACTTAGGGCATTTTGTTTTGTAAAATCTAGAGAATTGCTCATTCAGTATGCTAGGGGATAATCCACTATAGACAGAGTAGAATAGGGGATTTTTTGGTCTGCAAGTTAAAGGCAAAAATGGCTAGCTATTCTTCTCATTGAAAGAAGACCCGGAAATATCAGATACTGTGCTAAAATTTTAGTGACCATCAGACCCTATTTTCTTTATTGAAGTTTGGCTAATACTTAGAACATTCTAGTGTTTCATTTTAGCAGAGTAATCAAGAAAAATTCTTTTCTAGTATCGGAAGCTTTTTTAGGTGACTGTATCAAGAGAAAAGGAAAGAATCTTACCTAAACTGTATTGCAGGTTTATTTTTTTTTTTTTTCTCAGAAATAAAATGAACATGCTGTATAAATGTGGCTGGTATAAGTTGTGCCTATAAAAAGGTAACTTATATTTCAAATTAAATGTTAGTTTACTCTGTCAATAGATAGATTCCTAACATTTAGCTTTAATCTGGGGGTGGGGGGTAAGCCCATTTACTAGATTTAATCTAGAAACAAAGCCCATGTAATCTTTCTATTAAAATGAATTGAGCTTGAAAAAAGACTTTGTCTGTGCAAAATGTAGCTCTAATATAAATTAAGCAATTATATTTCTTTTGTTCAATAAGCCCTAGATGCCTTTTTTTACATTAACAGCCTTTTGATGATTAATTTAGGTGAACTACACTTAATTAGATGAACTATATAATTGATTATGATTATTTTTTCTCTTTCTTTTTTAAATTATGAAAGTATGATAACACATGTACAGGAGACTTGGAAAATACAGAACAAAGCTACATATAGTTCCACTTTATATTACAATTTGCTTTAAGCAGTAAATCCTTCTTATTCTTATGTGATCAGCCTCTTCTTTCTATTTCTACACAAATTTATATTGAAACAGAACTGTGAAGATAAATAGCCTTCAGAATCACCCTTCTCCAAATTATAATACATAATGCCACCAAATTTATCTTATTTAAACCTCTCTATATATTATTTAGCTACATCCAAAATAGATAATTTTTACTCACTTTTCCACAGGAGTCTAAAAATCCAACATCTCTCACCTCCCCTAGACTGCTCACTCCCCAAAATATCATGTTATTCTTCTTCCACATGTACTTTCTTTCAAGGCCTAATTTAAGTCCTGCTCCTTTTTTGAGTTATTGTTCCATTGGTCTAGATATATTTTAGTTACTCCTTTAAATCTTTGAGGCACTGATTGTTTTTATTACTAGTTTGATACTTATCATTTGTTTTCTCTATTGCAGGGTTTGTATATATCTTCTATTTTCAAATACATACTTTACTGTATTTAATCTCTACTAACCAGCCCAGTACCTAATAAATGTTCAATGATAACGATGATTTGAAAGCCTTGTTCTACACTGTTCAAAAGAATAACATAATTTTATCATAAGAATAAATTCTAAATAAAAATAATCACAAGAAAAATATAAAATATATATTTATATAATTTAGTTATATATTTTAATATATATTAAAATAATAATATAAAATGATTTTAGAATGTATTATTTTGTAAAGTAGAAAACTACCATTTCATTTGAAATTCAAATGAAAACACTTTAATATCGAAGGTACACAGGCACATAGATGAAAAAACACTGAGGAATTCTACCTCAATCTGCCCTCACTTGAATAACATGCCTTTGTAAGAATTTCATGACTTGGCATGTTTCACAGGTTGTCACTGTGTATGTCCTGAGTAAAGCCAAGGAAAGAATTTAGTGTTAATTAAACCAGGAGCTCAGGGCACTCAGATTTCTATTTTCCATCATCAATTTTAAATACTGAATTTGCTTTCCTTTTGGGGTGATTTGATATAGATTTAAAATAAGAGACCCTGGCACTTCATAGATAAAACTCTGTTGTGCATTGTTGAACTAATGACTTTGCGTAAGTTATTTTTCCTCCTTATGCTCTCTTTGGTAAAATAATGTTAATGACATAAAACCCTAAGAGTTATTACAAGAATCAAACGAAAGACCCTGGCACAAACTTGCTATCTACTAAGCGTAAATATCTGTAAGTTCCTTGTATCACTGAGAGACAGGTTTCATTTACTGGGTATTTACTCTGTACCAAGCTCTCTTCATATACTTTGTATCATGGATATTAACACATCAAATCTTTGCAGTATTCTTATGCAATAGCTATTATTCTCATTCTATTTCACACATGAGAAACTAAGCCATAGACAAGTGAAGTACACAGCTAGTAAATATCATAGCTGCGGTTCAAAACATGCTTTGAGTTCCATACATATGTTCTTAACTGTTAAACAACATAATCTCTCCCACTATCAGATAATTTCCATGGACCACATCCTCTAGACAATATGAATATATGAAAAGCAGTCTCATTTTAATGCACTGTTTACTTAACTAAAACGTGGTTGGGGGAAATATACAATGCATTCCGTAGTTGAGTATAACTCATTTTAATTTATCCATTCTTTTGAATTAGCTGCACCATTGCTCCCTTTGAATTGTGAGAAATCCAGCCTTGTTTGTTTTTACCTAGGCAAGGGCACACTTTTAAGTCTTTGTCCCATAACCTGTACAAATCTTATTTCTTATTTGTGTTGCTGCTTATGAATTATGAATTATACAAATGTTTTCAAGGATTCCAAAAACCTGAAAAAACAGATTTTGAAAATCCACAGAAAGGTATCTAGGAAAGTTTTTATTAAGTTGAGATGCTATCTGCTGTTCTAGGCGTGGGTGCTTTTATCAAAACATTTTGCCCCACTTTCAAATTTCCACTCGTTAAAATCTAAGGCCTTATTTGGTTGTCACAGTACTGTGTTTTTCAGAAAAGTTTCTGGCAGCTAGTTTTGAAAAGATTTTGTTTGAAAAAAAAAAAAAAAAAGGAAAAAGCAAGCTCTGTAGTCCTCCTGTTGGAAGAGTTCCCCTGACCTTCTGCATTATTATAAAGAGAATTGCCTATTTATCCAAACCTCCTCCACCTGGTTATCATCAAAACTTTACAATTTGTGCTTCCTAAGGCAGTTATTTTCAAGCATGATTTTGTAACACTGCAGGATCTTACAAGCTCTTTCAAGGAGGTGGCAAATAATTCTCAAAACAAAATTAATCCTATTTTCAAAAAGGAGCATGCATGCCATATAATACTGGGGGGCATTCAGGAAGGTAATTGTAGATGTCAGGAAATTAAACAAATAATGACAGAAAATGGGCACCTGTATAGAGGTAGCCAACTCTGCTTCTACAATGGAATCTTAACATGCACCAAGTAATGGGAGACTTGCCAAATGCCTCTGTTCTATCTTAGTCCATGTTTAACCATGATTCTCAATGAGTTTTTTTTTTTAATAGAATAATCTTATATCTTCTATTTTAGCTTAGTTATGATTATCTACAAAGTGCCCAGTGTCTTTGAGCATCCACATTACAGGCCAAATATGAGAAGAATAGCTTGTAAATATTTTACTCCTCTTAAGGAAAGGTCACTGAAAGCAAACCCTAGAATCTAGAATCCTCTGAACTCAATGAATGTCCCAATATAGATCCTATAGCATTCTCAGTCCTATCAATACCTTTATTTGGTCACTGAGCAGCACTTTTGTCTACTTAAAGCCAGCCTTTTAAATATCTCCAGTTTCCAGGCTCTCCTCTGGGTACCTGGGCTACACTTTGTCCTGTCAATTGCTTTGCACTTGCTTGATTATCTTTAAATATCGTAATATCCTAGACACTCCATAGAGTACCTAGCACAAATATACCCATCAGTGTTGAATGAAACAAGTCTTTAGAGAGTGGCAATTTTTTTTTTCCATTTTGTCATGTCGGTTTACTACTTATTGGTTTTTTTCCCCCCTTCACTTTATCCTGTTATCTGAACTTTTTATATCTACAAGCCTGAATAGGTTTTATATCTACTAACTTCATTTGTTTTTAGTCTTGAACAAGACTTGCTTACTAATTCCTTATTGTATTTTCATGTTCTAATCCCTCAATCTGAGTGGTCTTTTGTGTTAACTTCCTTTCCATTAATTGTTGATTCCCTCCCTTCAAGCTGTACTGCACTCAGCATTCTCTCTTCACTCATGCACACCATTCTCATTGTTATTTTTCTGCGCCTGATAATTTCACTCTGTAGATGTTCTGGTGTCTTTTTCCGAGCATAGTGTAGTCCTTTCCATTAAATTACGATCTCTTTGAATGTAAGCAGGTACTCCTGTTTTGTACAACTTCTAATGTAATTGTCAGGCCCTCAGCCCATTTTTCAGAAATTTGGTATCATTTTAATCATTACATATACCAAATTTTCTGATGAAGTCAAGGTACATGTGTACTGTTAAATTATTATAGGTACACCAAATGGTGGCCCTGGGCTTATATGGTCCAATCCTCAGAGTATCCTTTTCTGTAACATTTTAAATGCAAGGAATTAAAACTTCAGGTGGAACACCCAAGGAAGGAAATAGGAGGAACTTTTAGAATCCACCTCACAGTAATTATAGAAACCAAAAAATAACTGGATCAGGCTACTCTGTTTTCCATTTTATCTGAATGTATTTCCTAACTCCTTCTTAAGTTATTGTGTTTTAAAGTTTTTAAAAATATTATTAGATCCTGAGAAATGTGCTTTGATTTCCATCTTGAACTGTCTGTAGCATCACTAGGCTGCTGGGGACATCTATAATCAAAGGTTTGGATTCCCTTTCAAATGCATATCTGAAGCTTGTACTTCTGGTGGCCATATAATGAGATTTAACAGGCTTTATTACCTACTTACTTGAATTGTAATATTTAATTCTTCTTTCCAGTAGCAAACTAAGTAGGCAAGAAATAATTTCTTCTATTTTAAACCTACTTTGAGTGAGTTTGTAGAAGCTATTCTGATCACACATAAAAATCTTATATTAAAAACAACTGAGGAAATAACTATGGAAAGCCAGAAAGCTAGATTTATTTCTTTTATAGTTGAATAAAATGTCTATACCATAAGCAATGATTGAAACTTTAAAAATCATTTTTAAATCCCCATATGAAAGCAGTCTGTTCCTCTGGAGTGTCATCAGTTTAAATGCAAAGATATAACAAATACCATTTGGGGCTGTAACTGTGTTGTTCCACGCTTTGAAAGGGCTTTCATTAGGCTAAACGACACAACCTGTGATGTGTTCCATATGTAGTATTTTGAAATCTTTTGTTTGGCTTCTAACTAGACAGAAAGAGGAAAAGAAAGAGTCCATTTTCTCCTCTTGGGATTTGTCTTACAAGGACCATCAGATGGAGCTGAGCAAACAGGGAACTATTTCTCCTTGTCTAACTCCTGTTTGTTTATTCCCCCCTTATAAAAACCGAGGGACTAGCAATTTCTTTTATGAACGGGGACCTCAGGGAGATAAATAGACCTTGCGGGAGAGGAAGGTCAAGTTCAAAGTTTTTCTTTCCTCTGGATTCAGGAATAAGCAAATGAAAAGACTGGCCAAACAACGGGCAGCAGGCATCTGATGGTTAAGCCCTAACCGCTCCCCCCCCACCCCCCGCCCCGGACGTTTTATGTACATAAGCAGAAGTCGCTGGAGCAGCTGCGGCGCATTAGTTCCAATAGTTTAGCAGGCTGTTTCGTAGCGCTGACAGAAGCCTCGCTCGCTGTGGCTTCCCTCCATGTTCCTCTGCCCCGCGAGCTCGGCGGTGAGCCTTGGCAGGGGATCGGCAGAGGAGGGGTGACGTTCGCGAGGCTTCCGCCGTGGAGTGCACTCGCCTCCCCTGCTCCCAGCCCCGTCTCCGCCGAGAGACTGAGGCAGGCGGCCGAATGAACTAGCAGCGGTTGGTTCCGACCTGCTTCCCCGGACCTCTCCCCGGGAGCCGAGTGAGGCAGTCACTGGAAGGAGGCCAGGCAACCACGTTGCCCTGGATCACTGCCAAGTGTACAAAGTTGACCGCGAAAATGGCTCAGCAGACGACAAGCCCGGACACTTTAACAGTCCCTGAAGTGGATAATCCGCATTGTCCAAACCCCTGGCTGAACGAGGATCTTGTGAAATCCTTGCGGGAAAACCTGTTGCAGCACGAGAAGTCCAAGACCTCAAGGAAATCGGTGTCTCCCAAGCTCTCACCCGTGATTTCTCCGAGAAATTCCCCCAGGCTCCTGCGCAGGATGCTTCTCAGTAGCAACATCCCCAAACAGCGGCGGTTCACCGTGGCACATACGTGGTAAGGTTTGCACGGATGAGCAGACATGGTGGCCAGGTGCCTCTGGGTGATTTTTGCGCCTCCTGCCTTTCACTTTAGGGGAAGGAAGGAGAGTGGAGGACCGTCTTCACTCCTCACCCATGATTTATCGGAAATAATCTACCTTAGTATAAATCCCACAGATGTCCAAGTCAGGGCAGAAATCCTTGAGATTGGTAATAATCCTTTGACATGGGTGGTGCTCCAAGTTCAATTCCTATTGCAAGTTCCTACAAGAAAACTGGATTCCAGATGTCAAATAAGAATGCAGGTTTTTTTTTCCAATACTGACATGGTGGCGTTTCTTTGATTCCTAAGCTAGTAGCCCTGCCAGATCCTGCAACAGCCTATGGGGGGAAAAGACCAGAAAGGAGAGAAGAAAATCGTAGTTTGTTCTCTTTCCTGCATGACCCCCCGATTCAACAGAGATGTGTATGGAGCGTGTGGGTGGGTGGGTGTGTGTCCCAGTAAAACCCCTCCTAGCTGCTGACTTTAATATATTTGTAATCTCAACGTGCCTTTTCAGTGGGTTTAGGAATGCCAGTGCAAAAAGTTTCAGGCTGGTACTTGGCAATATTGCTCTGTTCTTCGCATATGAATTCTTTGACTGTTTTGTCAGTATTTTTATTTGCTATATGCATGTTTTTATCTGCTGTAATAGGTTACTTTGTTTTATGCGTATGGTGCCAGCTAGGTGTCTAGACAATTCTTGGTATTTTCATGCTGTCATAAAACAAATATTAAAATAAATCATTGCGTGAGCTTATTATGGTGTTTCTGCCTGAGAAGAGGCAATTCTAGGCTATGATCAGAGAAAGAGGGATCTGTGATACACAGTTGGTTAATTTTAGGCAGTAGTAAGTTCTATACACTACTCCATGTTTTGGCAAAATGAATATTAATTATGATGAAGGAAACAGGCATAACAAAAAGTAGTGACTGACTGAATAGAAAAAAAATAGAAACTGATTTTTATACAGCTTTTTCACAGAACATGAAAAAGTATACTAGAAATGGATAAAACAGAACAAACCACCACCCCCCCCAAAATAAATCCAGAATCAAGACTTCTAGGAAAGAAGCAACAATAAAAGGAAAGAATCAAAATCTAAACTTAAGCAACATGACCCTACCCAGGCATGCATTCATGTCAGAGATGAAAACAGCCAACAAAGGAAATAAAAGGCATTCCCCACCCAAAGAAATGTCTGACCTTAGAATTGTCATTTTAAATAGCTAGATCTTTGATCTGGGAAGTGTTATTATTGTCCCCAAGATTTTAACTAAGTGATATTTCTAAGTTTAGTTAGATATAAGGCTCCTAAAAGAGGTAAGACGAACATTGAATTTTTCAGTCTTAAAAAAATGATGAAGAAGGATGACTTCTCTCTCAGGGAGATATTTGTGAAAAAAATTTGTCAGAAATAAGCAGTGAATGAAAGGCGTAGGTGAACTCTGGGAGATGCTCTGAGGGAGAGGGATGGCTTGAGATGAAATATCAAGTGCCTGAACAGGAGAGCTGGCTGGAGTTCAGAAAGGGTCAGAGCCAGAATCTGGGCATGTGCTGTCCCTTTTGGTTGAGATGCCTTTTAAATTATAGTTCCTAAAGTGTACCTGTTGCTGAATGGGTAAGCCTCCACGCAGACACTTCATTTTTGTTGGAGTGAAGCAACCTCAAGTTCAACTGAAGGTTATCGGAACTATTTGGACATGTTGAGATGTAAGGAAGGCAGGAAATCTCATGAAAACAGGCTTTCTTTTGAAATTTCTGGCACTTCCTTTTCTGATGCTGTTTGGAGAAGCTCCAAGAGCACAATTTCTGCCAATCCTTCGTTGTGGTGTCTCCACCAGATGAAGGAGATGTCGAAAGAGCAATGGAAATGAGAAAGAAAAATCGTGATATCAGTTCTCAGTAACTTGAGGGCAGACAGTATCCCTCATGGAAAAAGCATCCGGCCCGGCAGTTGGAAAGAGTACTTCACATTTTCCTTATTGGTTCAACAAGACCCAAGATGTTCATAATACCCATGGGCGTCTTTTGACAAATATCATTCCATCTGTGCTTTCACTATTGGACTAAGCATGACCCAGAATTTTTAAAATATATTCCGAATTGTGCTGATTATACACACACACACACACACACACACAAATACATATTGATATCTAAACTGCTGCCACTACCACCACCATGCTCAAATCCTCTCCTCCTCTTCAATTAGATAGTCATTTAATTACACACCTGCCTCAGAATGTTGTTTCCTATGCCTGATACGCCCTTCCATTCAATATGCATATGTTTACTACCTACTGAATCCGAAGTGTTCATCTTGTACCTGCTGATTACAAAGTTGAACAGGAGCTATTCCTTGATTTCAAATTACTTACACTACAGTATATATATATATAAAATCACATTGGAAAGCATCTGGTTAAGATAATCACTTTGCTCTACAACATACTCTCCAAATCTTAGTGGACTGACACAGTAAATATTTATTTCTTGCTTCTGCTTCTTGTGGGGGGCTAGCCTGACCTGGGTAGCTCAGGGACCCCGGCTCCTATTATCTTATGGTTCCGCTGTTAGTAACACATGGTTTCCAAGTTTGCCGGGCTCAATTGAATCAGAGGAGAAGATCACAGAAGATGGCATTGGTGAGTTTTTATAAGGCAGGCCTAGAATTGCACCCATTACTTATCCCAGGATTCCCCAGAAAGAAGTCAGTTCTGCGGCCACATCTAACAGCAAAGGAGGCTGGGAAACCTATCTCAGTCCTGTTACCAAAAAAAAAAAAAGCGCAAGTCGCTCAGTCGTGTCCCGACTCTTTGGGACCCCGTGGACTATACAGTCCATAGAATTCTCCAGGCCAGAATACTGGAGTGGGTAGCTTTTCTCTTCTCCAGGAGATCTTCCCAACCCAGGGATCAAACCCAGGTCTCCTGCACTGCAGGCTGATTCTTTACCAGCTGAGCCACAAGGTAAAACAGATGTGGGTAATGGCCGGCCCGTGTCAGTCACAATGTGCTAATGGCTATTAGTTCTCCCTCTATACCATAGTTGAGTTTGTAGAGTAACATCTGTGATGAACATTTCTGCAGACCTGCTGGATGAGGATCATATAGAGCAATTCTGTTTTTTGACAAGTCTATTGACTGGGAAGTCCTTGCTTATATACAACTGAAATCTCCTTCCCTGCCATTCTTGCTTCCTGGATCTGCTTTGGAAACTCCACAGCTTCAGTCTCTCGCATCTTCCATAATTTAGACCTTAAGGCAAGAAGCTTGGAGTAACCCATCAGAGAGCCAAGACCTTACTCTATTCATCTTGATAAGCCCATTAATCAACATAGTCAGTGTTATCATGCTTTTTTAAAATTCTTCTCTTTTCTTAACTAAACACCCTAAGTTATTTCATGTTTATTACTCCTTGGAAGAAAAATTATGACCAACGTAGATAGCATATTTAAAAGCAGAGACATTACTGTGCCAACAAAGGTCCGTCTAGTCAAGGCTATGGTTTTTCCAGTGGTCCTGTATGGATGTGAGAGTTGGACTGTGAAGAAGGCTGAGCACCGAAGAATTGATGCTTTTGGACTGTGGTGTTGGAGAAGACTCTTGAGAGTCCCTTGGACTGCAAGGAGATCCAACCAGTCCATTCTGAAGGAGATCAGCCCTGGGATTTCTTTGGAGGGAATGATGCTAAAGCTGAAACTCCAGTACTTTGGCCACCTCATGCAGAGCTGACTCATTGGAAAAGACTCTGATGCTGGGAGGGATTGGGGGCAGGAAGAGAAGGGGATGACAGAGGATGAGATGGCTGGTTGGCATCACTGACTCCATGGACGTCGGTTTGGGTGAACTCCGGGAGCTGGTGATGGACAGGGAGGCCTGGCGTGCTGCGATTCATGGGGTCGCAAAGAGTCGGACACGACTGAGCGACTGAACGGATGCTGTATTTATCAGGTTGATCTTGGTTGTTCTTAACCAGGCTTCATTTGGATTTTCATAACCTATTTAAAAAGTAGTTTACTGAAAAAAACACAATGCTCCATGTGCCATGTGACCCTTGGACAGGGAGTATCTGAGAAGTCAAATTACTTACATTAAAATTTGACTTCCCATTTACTAGTTGTGTGATTTTGAACAAGTTACTTAATATAGGCTTATTTCACTTGTACCCAGTTTCCTAGGATTCATAATAGTATTCACTTGGTGTTGTGGTTTTATTAAGTATATTAATGTGTAAATTAAAGTATTTTGCATGGGGACAGACACTTAATGAGGGTCATTATAAGCTAATATTTCCTTTATTATGTGTCCATTAATCCAGTCTTGCTCAGGCTGAATCTTAAAGCAGGATGTGACTTAGTTACCAAAGGACTTCCTTGGTAGCTCAGCTGGTAAAGAATCTTGCAATGCAGGAGACCCCAGTTCAATTCTTGGGTCAGGAAGATTCCCCTGGAGAAGGGATAGGCTACCCACTCCAGTATTCTTGGGCTTCCCTAGTGGCTCAGCTGGTAAAGAATCCGCCCACAGTGTGACTTGGGTTCCATCCCTGAATTGGGAAGATCCCCTGGAGAAGGGAAAGGCTGCCCATTCTAGTATTCTGGCCTGGAGAATTCCATGGACTGTATAGTCCTTGGGGTCACAAAGAGTTGGACATGACTGAGCAAATTTCACTTTCACTTTAGTGACTAAATAACAACCACCTCATTTTAAAATGGTTAACCTGTCAGTTTTTCATGGATGGGACAAAGCTTTAAGTAACAATTACATCCCTAGCTAATGTTCATTGAGGCTGGTGCTCCATTTGATGCCGTGTGTCAGGTTAGGACCCTCTTGTGTTCATACTTCTCACCGCTTTTTTTTTTTTCCATTTTTACTTAATATCTAGTACCTTGTGGTCTAGTCATTATAGATGAGACTCTGTTTTCATCAGTGTAGGGAATTCCCTCTTATGTCAGCATAAACATCACTGAAATTTCTGGAGAAGAAAACTTTCAGTATAAGTTTATTTCAGGAAAATCTTTTATTTTTCATGTTTTTTCCTCACTTTACCCTGGGTTCTATGCACCAAATGAAGCAAAGTGTTCCAGAGTGTGTAGTAGGCAATAGGATTTCTTTGGGCAAGATACTGTCCAGGTAATACGTGTCTTGTCTTTAAAATATCTGGGGTGTGTGTGTGTGTGTGTGTTTAATTACAACGTATCCAAAGGTAGAAAAAGCACTTAGCAACATCCTTAAACAACAAAACAATTCCTTTAGGTGGATTTTTGAAAGGCCTTTTTTAGGAGGCTTTTAGAAAATCTTAAAAGATTTTTAGGGAGCTACATAAGTTTTTTTTTTTTTTTTTTTTTTTTGCCATAACTTTTGCTCATTATAAACTTTACTGGGCATTGGCTTTGGATATAAAATTGCTCATGCCTTAAAAAAAAAATTGCTCATGCTTAAAAGTGAAAATTTGCTTTCTTGAGTCATGATTTCTTCAGCAACTATAGTTGCTTTTAATGGTTGGTTGTTGTTTCAGAGAGAAATGCCCTATAGATTTTATTCAAGTTACAGAATGGGCCAGAAACCCTTTATCACCTACAAAGAAGAAATCCAGCCATTTAGAGAGTTTATAGGTGCAACACAAACACAACCCCATTCACAAACACACCCACACACACCCAAGTAGTTTTTCAAAGCTGTTATTTAGAGATTCTATTTGAGAACTCTCTCCTTTGTTCCAACTCTGTCGTTTGCCCATCTTAACTTTAAGGTTATCTTTTCTCCATCACTTATAGTGGTGATATCCAGAGAAGGGCGTTGCTGGTGCTGCCCTTGGAGCTGGGAACTCAGAGGTGGGCTCTGGGTAGTGTGATACAAGGAGGTGGGGAGGAAGTTTCCTGGGGGAGAGTTTCTGAGCTGCACAACAGGAAGTAATGCCAGCAGGGTAGGTGGGGCCAGTTGGCTGAACTGTGTCCCTGGTGTAACTGGCCCTGTGCCTTCCCTGGAAATCCTGGGGCACTGCAAGTTAAAAGTGACTATAACTTTTGAAAATCTGATTAACCTTTCCTAAAATCAGAAAACCTCAGGAAGACATTCATCTTAAAGAACTTGTTAATCGCTTTGTAATATTTAAGAAATTCCTGGAGGATGAAATGGCAACTCACTCCAGTATCCTTGGCTGGGAAATCCCATAGACAGAGGAGCCTGTGGGGATATAGTCCTTGGGGTTGCAAAGAGTCCGATAGGACTGAGCAACTGAGCATTTAAAAATAAAAATGTGACAAATAGTAACTAAAGACAGTGAAGAAAACAATGAAGTAACATTGCAATTTATTATGCATATGTACTTCCTGTGACCTTTGACATTTATGTTAAAGAAATAGAAAAGATATTAAGTGTATCTGTGCCAAAGTCATTCTATTAGTGGTGAAATTACTTCCAAGCAAAACAGTCTTTCTAATAAACTTGGTAGAAATGCTAATGAGAAAAAAATTAAAAAAAAATTTGTCTCAAAGTTCATTAAAATAATTTTTAAGTTATTCTTTATATAAATATCTTTATAAATAAAAAGCTCTTGTGAGATTACTGAATTAATTGAGCTTTGGAGCTTCAGTACATTTTTTTGTTCCTTAAACAGAAAACTACCAAAATTGTTGTTCAAGTAGCAGTTTCAGGAAGAAGCTTTACTATCACCAGTGTGGCAAAGTTATGTCATTTTTTAAATGGTTTTGCTGCTGGGGGAAAAAAAAAAACCAAAGCAAAACATGTTTTAAACCATGAAGAGTTTAACATAGTAGAAGTCATGTAGTTCCAATTCTGTGGCCACTCGATATTAGACCTTAATTACCAGCCTTTTTAAATTGTAGACTCTATTCATAAGTCATATGGATACAGAGCCATTTGATATTTACAAGTAAAAATTGACTAATTAAATTTACCAAGTGATAACAAACTAAGTACATTTAAGATAAGTAATTAAAAACCAGTTCCAACTTGCTGTTGTAAGTTAGTGAGGTGTATACCTCATGGGTAAAAACAGGGGATAGAGTGGTTTAATAATTATGTGACTCATAAAAAGGCTTCAGGGCCTTCAGGATGAATGGTATTCAGTCTAGAACACCATCTGGAAGCCATGATTTGGGGTAAGAAATGTGGAAATCTGTGGATAGTAATAAAAAATTGAAGTTAAAATTTTATTGCATCTTCAATGATGTACCATCTTAACACACCAATCTCTTCTACCATATATACAAAGCAGAAGAAAATAATTTCATATTCAATTTTAAGGACATAAAGGCTAACTATTTCAAATGAAGTACTTATTCTCAAAATATAGAACAGTCTTATGGACTCTGTGGGAGAGGGAGAGGGTGGGAAGATTTGGGAGAATGGCATTGAAACATGTAAAATATCATGTATGAAATGAGTTGCCAGTCCAGGTTCGATGCACGATACTGGATGCTTGGGGCTGGTGCACTGGGACGACCCAGAGGGATGGAATGGGGAGGGAGGAGGGAGGAGGGTTCAGGATGGGGAACACAGGTATACCTGTGACGGATTCATATTGATATTTGGCAAAACTAATACACTTATGTAAAGTTTAAAAATAAAATAAAAAAAAATGAGATCTTAAAAAAAAAAAGATCTTGAGTTGATATCAGAAGGAATTGTTTGATTTCACTTTGGAATTAAAACTTAGGTTCATAAAAACACACCTTTATATAACCTGAGACTTATTCTAACAATATCCTGGTGGCTCAGATGGTATAGGATCTGCCTGCAATATGGGGAGACCTGGATTCCATCCCTGAGTAGGGAAGATCCCCTGGAGAAGGGAACAGCTACCCACACCAGTATTCTGGCCTGTAGAATTCCATGGACAGAGGAACCTGGCAGGCTACAGTCCATGGGGTCTCAAAGAGTTGGACATGACTGAGCAACTTTCACACGTATATAATAACGGTTTAGCTCCTGCTGTGTGTCAGATGCTTTATGTACATTAATCATTCAAAAGAAACGAGCTTGAATTTAAGTATTATTAGTTGTATTCTACATATGCAGATGCTGAGTCCCAAGGAAACTGGTACACAATCAAGATCATTCAGCTAGACAGCCTTGAAATGAACTGACTTAAACCTTGAACTAAGGTGTGCCTAACTCTCCATCCTGTGTTCTTTCAGCATTACCTTCCTTTGGGTTAAGAATCATGTTCTCATTTATTTCTCTACCCTGCTTATATATGGAACCTGTAACAATGGATATTCAATGACTTTACGAAATGGTGGTTAGTTAACAGAAGGGGAGGAACAGAGCCTTTTCTTAATGTGGAATCTCAGTTTACTTGTTTAACACCCGTAGCTCATATGAATGTAGCCATCTTTTTTTTTTTTCCATAAAAATATATGTGTGTGTAGGTGAAATATATGTCCTTGAAGAAGGAAGGTTTTAAGGTCAGCAGAAAACATTCTGATATAGAGTAGTTTTAGAAAAAGACTGACATCAAGACAAAACCAATTAGAATATAATTTCATTTTCAGTGATTCAGAGAAAAAGGCATGAAAGACTTGAAGTCTAAAGAAAAAGATCAAGTCAGAAATCTATTACAGTTAGGTTCCAGTAGAGCCAGCTGGAAATGATGGTCTGCAGGCTCAAGTCACTAGGCAACAGAGCAGCCAACTGCCTAGTAACCAGAGCTGGCAGGCTGACTGTGACTGACCGGGTGGCTAGACAGGGGGACCACAGCCCGTTTGACCTCAAAACACTCTCCTTCTAGTCATCTGCCAGCCTTCCTGCCCAATCCCCCTATTTTGGAAAAGCCTCTTGGACTTAACAGGAGATCTGCTTTCATAATGGAAATATCTCTGGGACCAAAAGTAAATGCTGTCTGTCTGTCTGTTTTCTTTAAAAGGGCATTTCTGAGATTGTTTTCTTTGGGTCAGTACATCATAAATAAAATGTAAAGTTTAATGAGAGGAAAGAAAGTGAAAGTGAACACATTGGGATTAATGGCTCAACTTTGGGTTTTCATGAGCAAATGTGTACAGGGCCAAATGGCCTGACTTCATTTGGTGAGATCTATCTTGAGCTGAGAGCACAGTGTTGCCATTTATTTAACACTTTCTGTCTTATGCTGTCTTCTTTTTCACGTGTGTCTTTTGACTGTGTAGTTGGAACATAAGTTCCTGAAAAGTAGGAACCCTCACATGAATCAATCTTTGTATCCACTGTGAGGGGCTGTGCCGCCTGTATAATATGCATTTAGTAAATATTTGTTCTTTAATTGCTGTTCTCTCAGTTGCTGCTGTTCTTACGCCAAACACCTGGGGAGATCTGTAGCATTCCAGTCTAGAAGTCTTGGTTATGTTGTGCTTGATTGCCATAGTGGAAAGAAGTTTCAAACTGAATGATTAACCATATTTTGGACTTTGTTGCCACAACTCTGTGTGTATGAGTGTGTGTTCTGGATTTACACAAACCTGGACTAATATGATCTGACTTTAGTATATCTGAATAAATTGGTAGATGATACTGTCCCTAATTTTCAATTTCAGTAACTTTTAGTTTATACTTTGAAATAATTTATGCCTGTTGTATTCTGAAAAATATGTAAGTATATTTATAATGCATGGTAAATTACTGAATAACTTGCTTGTTAAACTCTTATGACTAGTTCTTATGTCTTAGAAGTCATAGTAGTTCAGTTATACACAAGACCTAGGCTTATAAAAGAAATGACAAGATGTTGAGGAGAAATTTGAAACAAGCAAAAAAAAAAAAAAAAAAAAAAACCCAGAACACTCTGCATAGTTGTTTTTCGTTTGGTTTTGTTTTTTTAGTATGAAGTTTGGAGAAATTTGAACTGGTGGAAACAAAGCATCACTTCTCCAAAGTAGATCTTCAGAATAAGTAAAATTGAATAATAGAAAAAAAATTTTTTTGAAGAGATTTAGCATAGATAGGTTATTTTAATGTAACTATTTGGCCTAAAGTTCATGTCCATTTTTACCTTGCAGTTCTTTCAAACCAACTGATTTCCTTTCCATTATTCTTATGAGATAGCACTCTGATTAAATTAAATATAATTAAATGAAGTGACTGTATATTTTAATTAGTAGGGTACATAGGGCTTTTTTTCATTTTCTTATATAGCTGATTTCACATTTATATAGATAAATGGTGAGTGTGTATTGTTGAGCTTTTTAAAGAATGCAACTTTCTGACTAATAAGGTTATTTGGATTATCATTTCTGCTTGTTTACCTTCTTTGGGTTTATAGTATTTGTTTTACTTCGCAGGGTGATTTTTTTTTTTTATGGCTTACTATTGAGTGGGTGCCAAATAGAACAGTGTGTGATTTATTGGTAGTAATAACTAAAACATATATGAATTGGAGGCTGATGACGCACAAGGCCAAATGCGAAGGCTCGCCTCTGAATAGGACCAGGTTTCTTTAATAAAGCCCTCTTACAATAACAATAGCAGGGTCATTAATGGTGTGCTTATTCCTGTATCACTTGCCCAGTTTAAGGTACGCCTGTGGATCATTTGTACCATGTTGTATTTAATTTTTTTAGTGGATTTATATTTTTATTTAAAGGCCTATCTGTTTAAGCATGAAGCCTTGTATCTTTATTATTATAAATTGGAAACTAGTGTCACTTATCATAAATAGAAGATAATTGGGCAAAAATGCAATTGAAAAAAAAAAAGCAGGTTAAATGGATTCAAGTCTAGCTAGAGGCTGTGACCTGCAGTGGTTCTGAGCCTGAGGTCTGCTCTCAGCCTAAAATGGCAGCTAGTGAGTAATGCAGAGTTGTGAAAGGCCGATGGAGTCCTTCTCCTTAAGGTAATAAGCATGACTGAAAGGGATTTGGAAAGAAAATAGCCTCATCATTATATTCAACATTTAAATTCGATCAATGACATCCCCTATGCTTCAAGCTGTCTTGGTGCATCAGATGCTCTAATGTTTCAACTGAGTGATCCTGAATCACTGATATTTCCACTGCTGGAAGAAGGGCATCTATTTTTGAAGAAGGACATTTGTTCTTTGGGTCTGAATCCCTTAGTTGGTGGTAAACACACTGAACTTGGATTAGGTAATTCCAGTTCTTAAGCAGAAAGTCAGGTATTGGTACCCTGTTTTTACCACCCTATAATTATTAGTTATTTGGCTAACTGTCCCCTGAGGGCAAAATTGTCCCTAGTTGAGAAGCACTGATCTAGAACCACTGATCACTTTACTCACTAGTGTATCCCTAGCACCATCTTGTTGTGATACAGAAAGAGGGCCCAAAATGTACTGTCTCCTCTGACTCCGCTACTCACTTACTGTGTGATCCCAGGGGTATTATTTCAACTCCACAGATCACAATTAAGTGCATCCATAAAATGTAACTATTGCTAATTCATTCCTTACTTCTTAGAATTATTTAAAAATTCAAATGATATACTTAATGAAAAGACTTTTTGAAAAGAATAAAGTGCTATTCAAATGTCACGTAAAAAGAGTCGTGGAAGAACACTGAGGGTGATCTGAACCTACTAAAATCCGGGAGCTTAATTCGTCTCCTACTGTGTGTATGTAAATTGCTGTGTGGGATGCTATTGGGGTGTTGTCTTTGCTCTCTAGGATTGTGATCAGATGGAGATAGAATATGATTACTCAAAATAACCATAAAGCATTAGTAGTTGCCATAACTAAGTGCAAAGAGTGGTGGAGTTTATAGGAAAGAAGAAAGTGTTTCCTGTGGTGGGAATCTTGAGGTGGAGTATGACATAGGGTAGTCACAAAGAAGGCCCATACTGAGTTTTTACTTAGATTATATTATTTAAATATTTATTTGGCTGTGGCAGGTCTTCGTTGCAGCTGCAAGATGTGTCTTTAGTTGTGGCATGCAAACTTAGTTGTGGCATGCGGGATCTAGTTCCTTAACCAGGGATCAAACCCATACCCCCTGTATCTGGAGCTCAGAGTCTTAGCCACTGGACCGCCATGGAAGTCTTTTAGATTATGTTATTTGATATTCATGGCAACTTAGGTTTAGGTTTAATTATCACATTTTACAAGGAGAAAAGTGGGGCCTAGAAAAGAATTGGATATGAACATAAAGCCTAGAGGAGCTGAGTAAGGAGAGAACTGGAGTGAAGTATGGAAGGACAGAAAGTGGCAGGAAGGAAGTTCTTTTCACCAAAGGAGCAACATCAACCAATATGGGGATTATATGGGGTTTGAGTGAGATTGGGTACACCTTCTCTGCAGAAGGTGACCATAAATATAAGTTGGAATCAAGTTTCAGAGGTCAGCTAACATTCTCTCTCTCTCTCTCAGACACCCACACCCACACTCACACATGTATGCACACCAGGGATTTATATGCTTAAGTGAAACATGATCACTTTTATCTTTCTCAATAGCTTTACTCCAAATAAAAGAAAGTGACATTTTGAGTTATTACCCTGCCCCAAGCTTGCTAAACCACAAGTGTGTGCACTGAACACTTAAGGATTGGAACGTGAGATTTAGTTCAATTAGACCAATCTGGACCATCTTTCAGCTACCTAATGCCTTCTACTCCTTCTAAGATAATCCTCCAGAAATAGAATACACGATTGTATTTACATTCAAATGAGATGTGTTAATTCCACCCGTGGCACTCATGTTCTGATGCCCAGACCGGAGACACTATTTATGTGAGGACTCTATCTGCCTTTTCATTAAATTGCATAAGAATATAATGCTTAAAGCATGCCCAGCAAGTCTGATGGACTATATGCAGAAAACCATTTGTCTACTAAGGTACTTTTTCTATTTCAAGACTGGCTCACCAGGATAAGAGTCAGGTGCTAAATATCTTGTTATCTTCCATCTATTCAAACAATAATTTCTGAGTGTCTACTTTGTATCTTGTAACTCTTCTGAAGATATAACACTGAGTAAAAAAGACAAAGTCCTGTCCCCCCACCCCCACATGGAACATGTATTCTAATGGGGAAGAAGGCAATATATAAATAAATATTCCGGTAGCCCAGAGAATAGTAAGTACAATAAGGAAGAATAAAGCTGGGTAAGAGGTGCATGTGTGCGCATTAAATCACTTCAGTCATATCCAATTCTTTCCGACTCTATGGACTGCAACTCACTGGGCTCCTCTATCCATGGGGATTCTCCAGACAAGAATACTGGACTCGGTTGCTGTTCCGAGGGATTCTCCTCCAGGGTTTCTTCCCAACCCAGGGATCAAACCTGCATCTCTTATGTCTCCTGCATTGGCAGGCAGGTTCTTTACCACTAGCTCCACCTGGAAAGTCAAGGGGATAGAGTTTTTAAATACCTTTTTGGGGAGGACTCTCGATATGGTGACATTTGAATAGAGGTCTGAAGAAGGTGAGTAATTACATTGAAGAAGAACATTTCAGGCAGAAGAAATAACAAGTGCAAAGGTCTGAGGGATGATGTGATTGGTGTATTTGAGGAAGGGGGACATTATAGAAGATGAAATCCAAGACGTAGAAGGGAGTCACATCGTGTCGTATTTTGAGGCTGTGATAGGATTTTTCTTGGTATTGACTCTAGTGTTTTGAAGGGAGAAGTGTTAGCAATGCGAGTGCCTGCCTCAGGGAGGGGCACAGGCTGTCTTAAGTTTTGGAAATATCATTCCTGCTCCTGTGTAGAAAATAGAGATGTGGGGCAGAAGAAGAAACAGAGAGACCAATTTGGATACTGTTGCAGTAATCCAGGTGAGATATAACACGTATAATATAGGTAGATATAATGGTGGTTCAGAGCAGAGTAGTAAAAGGAAAGATAGTTAAGAAATGGTCACAGTTCTCTCTGCAAGAAGCAGAGGAGAGCAAGAAAGATACCTGCTTCTCCTTTAGCTAAGGTAGTACAAAAAGATGGAGGGGGAGTAGCCACCACATCAGAGGGCTGAAATAATGGGCAGCCGTTAGACCCGGGTTTGATCCCTGGGTTGGGAAGATTCCCTGGAGAAGGAAATGGCAACCCACTCCAGTATTCTTGCCTGGAGAATTGCACAGACAGAGAGCCTGGTGGGCTACAGTCCATGGAGTCACAAAGAGTTGGACACGACTTCGCGACTAACACACACACACACACACACACATTAGTGTCAGAGCAAGAATATGGAAACTCACAATGGAAAATTTTGAGGGGGCGTAGGGGAGTGGGGGACTTAGACTCCGGGGGATTCACAGAGTCAGTGGTGGGTGAGAGTCTGGTGATGAACAATCCCCTGGCAGTCTTGGACTTTTTGTGATGATGAATGTGTGTCAAAGACAAGAATCTCATTTGAGGCCATGTAGTTAGACAAGTAACAAGTCTTAGGCTGGAATGGCCAGCCTCTGGGGTCTATTTGTTGAAATTCATTCCAGGCACTTTCATTCAGCTGCAGTGCATTTATAGGAACGGAGGAGACAGGCAGTGAGAACCAGCTAGCCAGGTCTGTCAACATTTCTGTCTGGTAAAGCCGTGTTCTTCCCACCCCTTTACCATACATTCATGCTCCAGGGGTGAGAGATGTGATGGAAGATACAGAAAGGCAATTGGGAAATTGGTAGTTTCCAGATGTATGCCCCTAGGGCAGATTTTCTATTGTGAAATTACCATTCTCCCTGCCACACCCCCCCCCCAACCCCAAGCCCGGCTGCATTGGATACAAAATCTTGTTCTTAAGCAAGATACTGAAGAATTGAAAAAAATTTCTGAAAAAATATATGTAGTACTTACCACAATGGTTCATGCATATTGATAGTTATTACAGTGGTACTGCTTGTATTAAATAAATAGGTTTTATGTGTAGGCCTAGGTTATTTTTTAAAGAGAGCAAGACCATGCGGCATTTTAAGATTTATTCAGGGATGTTTTCATAATCATCCTTGTAAACAAAACAAATATGAAAATAGATAGAGCTTAGCTTTCTCTTTGGAGTTTGAATTG
This sequence comes from Bubalus bubalis, assembly GCF_019923935.1. Classification (NCBI taxonomy): domain Eukaryota; kingdom Metazoa; phylum Chordata; class Mammalia; order Artiodactyla; family Bovidae; genus Bubalus; species Bubalus bubalis. Next base: position 19,318,326 of record NC_059175.1, read on the forward strand.
TTGCTTTGTATTGCCTGCCCGCAAATGGATACCAGGTGAACCTGGCTGTTACTAGGAAATACGATCTGTGTCAGGAGGTTGACCTGCAAAGCAACATGTGCAAAGTTTTTTTTTTTTTTTTTTTTTTGGCCCTAAGGAAAAGGGCGAGCGCTGGCACCTTTTCACCTGTAAAGATTATGTAGCTTTCGTTGTGATTGATAGGTTGGCTTCTCTTCCAGAAACGCTCCTGGTATGCGTTTTATGTTCTGACAGAGCCGTGGCTTTGCTGTTCAGCACGTCATCCCCGTGAAGACGTGGGCAGGCTTTTGTGCACTGGCTCTTGTAGCCTGGGAAGCATATTTCAACACACTTCAACACACCATCCAGAATTGGCTAGAACATGCCTGTCACTCCCAGCTGACTCTGATGACGCTCTTGCCAACGTAGATTTACATCAACATGATTCTTTACTGGAAAAAGCTCATTCAGATTATACAGGGTGGCCCATTTAAAAGAGGCACAGCATCAGTTTGAGGAGAGCTGAATGTTAAGGGAAGCACCATAAAAAACACACTGTCAATTAAATGTTCCACAAAGCACAGAATTATAGTCAGCATCACTCAAGAAGATTTTCCCTTCAGAAATTGTATGTTACTCCAAGTTTTACAGAGTGCCTTATCCTGCAAAGAGAACCCTTCCATTCTAGACTTTCCTTCTCAGCATGCAGAATTTCTAGCCTCTTCTTTCCCTATTTATGTAATCCTAACTTGAAAGTATCAGATACAATAGGATGTGACAGCCTTGAATTCTTTACCTTCCCCAAATTCAATTTGCTGATTCAGTGGATAAATAGATTTTACTCCTAGTATAAAACCTTTTGGCATATGTCCATCTTGTTTTTTGACTCATCCTCAGTATCCTAATGAATGTTTGGGATAGGCATATTACTCATATGCGTGGGTCTATAGACAGGAAATCCCTGCACTCAAAAATAAAAGCTGTTGCCATAGCTATTCAGAAAAAACACAAAGCTCTCTTCGCTGTGCAAAAGAAAAATTCAATATCAGTGGCACATGACCTGTGATGACCATTATTATGACTCTGCACGACTCACCCTTCATTTTCATCATCCTGGTCTATTCTCAGTCATTACAGTAATGGATACAACTGGATGGGTTTGCAATTTTACCCCCTTTCTCAAGACAACCAGAAGGATTTTCAATGACACATGCTTTGATCTGTCTGCTTTTAAATCTCCTAAGCAGGGCAGCTCAAGGCAGCTTCCTCTCAGAAGATTTTACAATCCTAATACACCTTGTCATGAGTTCTATATTTATGCTTGTTTAGACACATCAAAGTCAGGCTTTTTACCAGGAGCCACCTAGAAAGTTAAGGCTATCAGCTTCTTGTTGTAGCCAGGCAGTTACTGTCAGGCCTAGTAATAATGAAGATTGACCTTGTAAAGTGACCAAAAGTTGTGGGCTGCAGTATGGGGATACTAGAAAGTGTTTTGCTGTGTTGTTTCTTCTGCTGTATTTTGGCTAGAATTAATATTATGGTCACAGTTAATTGCAAAGTGTTCTCTTGGATCTGTATATAGTACAGAGGGAAGAAAAGATGTAGAAATAAGAGTCTTCCCCTGTGAATTAACATACAAAATCTATGCTTAATGCAGCAGAGAGGCAACACTTTAAACAGATGTGTTGGCATGCCAATGAGATTGGTGGGAATTTGAATAGGTATGAAAGAGAATCACAGAAGAAAAAAATTGACAGTGCTTTTTCAAAACATTGTCCATGAGAGAGAAACTGTTGGTTAATAGGCTGACATTGAACATTCAGAATATGTTAATCATCTTACTAATAGCCATTTCTATCTGTCTGTCTGTCTGTCTAATGCATCTATCTAATCTATCACCTATTTATCTATGTCTTTGTTCTGGCTCCATGTTTACCAAGAAGTCTTCTGATTATAGTCTTCGCTGTTCTATAGGACTTTCTACTGCAAAGGAAAGTACTGGGTCAGATGGTCCAAGCATTATAATCAGCCCAGTGATCGTAGTGCTCATTGAGAAGAAGTTAATTGGCATTTGGATTCCGTTCGACAGTTTCGTGAGCTTGTGTAATATGGGTTTGCTTCTGAGAGAAGAGGTTGCTCTCACGTGCTGGCTTCAGAATCTACATAACTTGGTGCCGGATTCTAACCTCAGTAATTTCTCCAAGGTAGTGCCTATCTCCAGGGCCTTTGAGAAGAAAATCTGCCAGTCTTCTCAGGTGAAGCTTTTCTTCACTGCCGTGCCCTGAACATTTTCACTGGAAACCACTAAACACACATTTTAAAGCTGTAATCATACGAAGAATGAGGGAAAGATGCATTGTTTCCTTAATCTCATACCTCAGTGGCGGCTGATTAGTGAGACTGTTGTGCCTTATGCTTTGAAATTCATTTTCTGACACGTCTGACCGCACAGGGTTAGTTGGTTATCTTTTTGTTTTTATGATTATATAGCATCTTAAGACTTGGTCAGCTGTTTTAGAAAACTTGAGAACTCAGGTGACAAATAACGCTTCCTCATTTTTCTTTCTCTCATCCCTTTTCTGAGCCTTTGATTAGAAACATCAAGACAGTAGGGCTAGATGTGTAGTGACTATGGAAACTGCCCACTTAAAGGAGTTCCTAGTGCTCTTGATTTCTTGCCCTAAGAAACCCTGTTGCCTTAGCTAGTTCTCTTAAAAGAGAAAGAAAGGAAAACTAAAGGCATAAAGAGTTCAGAAAGGACAATGTTGAGTATTTTTCCAATATTCTATGGGTATTTGGTCCTGATCTCAGTGACTAAAATTAGGATTTTAAAGTCATAAACATAATGTATGTTTATGGTGAAAATCTCTATTAAAGGTAACAGTTGTGTGAGTCCCTTTCTGCCCTTCCTTAGCCCTCTCAGCTTTACATTGCCCTTACCACAGTAACTACTCTTCCCGTTGTCTGGTGTAACCTCTTAGAAATATTTTAGTTGTATTCAAGTAAATTTAATAAAAATATTAATGACACTTATTGAGTAATTTTCATGTAATAAGCATAATGCTTTTCAGGATTACTTCATTTAATTCTCACTACAAATGTTAAGATGTATCTGTGAGATGTATTTCTAGCAAGTGAAATCATTGGTCCAAAGATATATTATTTTATTATTATTATTGGCCACATGGCAGATGGGATCTTAGCCCTGACCAGGGATTGAACCTATCCCCCTGCAGTGAAAACACAGAATCATAACCAGTGGACTGCCAGGGAAATATATTGGAAATTTTGCATCTAGAATTGTTTCATCATCTTATGCACTCATAAGCAGCATGCCAGAGGACCTATTAATTTCTCATTATCACTCTCACTGTCACTGGATATGATCCATTTTCATTTTCATCACTATTTTGGATAAAATATAATATCATTTATTATTTACTATTCTGTTTCATGAATGAGTTTAACATCTCTTCATTGTTTATTTGCTATTTCTTCATCAACTCCCTGTTAATATATTTCATCATTTAAAAAATTGGAATATAGCCATTTATTAATTATTTGTAATAGCTAAGTATATTTAGGAAAGTAACTCTTACAACTGTTTTGAATATTTTTCTCAGTCTGGCATTTTACTTTATACCTTTTTAAAGTCATATAAATGTTCTAATTTTTTATTGTGGTTAAAAGCACATGTACTGTGCTTAGTCACTCAGTCGTGTCCTACTCTTGCGACTCCATAGACTGTAGCCTGCCAGGCTCCTCTGTCCATGGGATTCTCCAGGCAAGAATACTGGAGTGGGGTGCCATTGCCTTCTCCAGAAAAAAAAAAAAGACATAATTATACATAATTAATTATCTTTTAAACCACTTTTAAGTAGTGTTAAACATATTCACATGGCTGTGGAACAGATCTCTAGAAATATTTTGTCTTGTAAAACTGAAGCTCGTTAAACAATAACTACCCTTTCTTCCTACAAACCTTTGGTAGTCACCATTCTACTTTCTATGAATCGGACATTAGATATCTCTTAAAGGACATTAGATATCTCTTAAAGTGGAATCACACAATACTTGTCTTTTTGTCACTAGCTTATTCCCTTTAGCATAATGTCTTCAAAGTTCACTGGTGATGTAGCCTGTGACAGAATTTCCTTCCTTTATAAGGCTGAATAACACATGTGGCGGATTCATTTTGATATTTGGCAAAACTAATACAGTTATGTAAAGTTTAAAAATAAAATAAAATTAAAAAAAAAATAAGGCTGAATAACATTTCATTGTATGTAGATACCACATTGTGCTTCTCTGTTTGACTGGTGGTGGATATTTGGGTTGCTTCCATCTGTTGGTTATTGTAAATAGTGCAGCTATGAAAAAACTTGATTCCGTTTTTTTGGATATATATCCAGAAGTATGATTGCTAGGTTATGTGGGAGTTCTAGTCTTAATTTTTTGAAGATTCTTCATACTGTTTTCCATAGCATTTGTACCACTTCACTGTCCTACCTGCAGCGCAAAAGAGTTTCAATTTTTCCACATCTGCCTCTATACCTATTTTCTGCTTTTTTATGTCACCATCCCAATGGGTATGAAATTATATCTCATTATAGTTTTATTACATTTCTCTCATGATTAATAATATTGTTCATCTTTTTATATGCTTGTTCGATTTTTTTCATCTTTGAAGAAGAGGCTATTCAAGTCATCGCCCAATTTTTAATCAGGTTACTTGATTTTTTTTGCTTTAATGATTTTCTTTTAATATAGCAAGGCTTAATAAACTTTCCTCCATGTACTACTTTTATAACATGTTTAAGGATTGTGCTGCTGCTGCTAAGTCGCTTCAGTCGTGTCCGACTCTGTGTAACCCCATAGACAGCAGCCCACCAGGCTCCCCCGTCCCTGGGATTCTCCAGGCAAGAACACTGGAGTGGGTTGCTGTTTCCTTCTCCAAAGGATTGTGCTACTCCATATTAAAATCATCACTTTTTTTACATTTATCCTAGTTCTTTTGAGGTTTCTCTTTTTATATTTAATTTTTGATACATCTGTCGTTTGTTTGGATATGAGGGTTAAGGAAAGGGTCCAGCTATTTTGAACCATTTCCCCAACCCCAACTTATAAGATAATCACTGATCATGTATTAGCTTGTAAGATTTGGATATTTTAAGCAGGCTTTTGTACTGAGCACCACTTTGGCCACACTCACCACTGTAATGATTGTACTAAGTGCAGTGATATCTTGCTGAATTTTGTTTGCGCTTCTCTGAATGGTAAATGTTAGCTATTTTAATATAGGTTAAATGTTTGAAAGATCGGCTTAAAAACACTCTATTATTCTCCTTCTTGAGCCCTATTCACTTTCAAAATAAATATTAACTTTTTTTTCCCAATAACTTTCTGTTTGGGCTGAGTAAACAAGGAGATATATTTTCAGTGATATGGGAGGCCAGCATGAAAGGATGACTTTTACATTGTAGAAAGATTTTTGTTTCAAATGTGAAATAATGAGAGAGTTTCTACAGAAAGTAAAAGGGATGTCTATTTCAGGACGTCTATCTAAATGTACTTGGGGTAAATGTAGGATCCTGACAGCTCTAACCTTGTGACAACTTGGAATCATACTTACCATCTTATGGTACAGATAAAGGAATAGGATCAGGAATCAGGTTGTTCAAGGCCTGGCTTTATTATAACTTAGCTGTAAGATTGAATATGTTGCCTTATTCTTCTAAGTATTGGTTTTCTAATTTGCTAAATAGGGATACATAGCATGCATGAAAATTTGAAAAGGTTATTTAAGCAATTAAGCATGATAATTTGTAGGATTTCTACTTTATACAACATGATATGCTAAAAAGATGATGATGATAATTGTTATCAGTAACAACAACAGTAATTATGGTGAGAGGAGATCCTGCTGGTGTAAAACACAGTCTTTGAAGTAGTCCATTCCTAACAGAGAATGTACTCCTGAGACAGTAGGGCTAGGCTCCTAATCCCAACATTGTATAAATATCCATTATGTTTATGGATTCATTTGAAGCATTAAAACCCAAAAGGTTGCAGTGAACTATTAAACTTAGTTGGCATACTGTTAGGAAAAATTTCCCTACCAGCCAGTTTTTTCATCTTCTGGTTTCCTCTGTATTATATTTACTATGGAGTTTTATTAACTGCTTGAAGAATGTAATTTCAGGTTGCTTGAAAGGGAAGAAACTGGGTGTGTAAAGATAGTTATTTTTGTGGGGGTGGGAAGTGATTAGTCACTTTTATGTTGTTGCTTCCATCTGTAAATTAAAATAATTTTTCTCCTGTGACTTGAAAGGAGGAAATAAGGTTCTGTGAAGTGAAAATATATGAAATTTAAAACTAACATCCAACAGAAATGTCTCAAGACAGCTTTGCAGTCAGAGCTAGGTGTTCTCTTTCAGTGAACTGTATTAGTATGAAACACTGAATTGGTCATAGTACAAGTAGAATTATTAAGAGCTGGTGTTATTAGACACACACATTGAAATTTTTTCTGCATTTAAATCACGACTGTTGGAGTTTCTTTATGATGAGCTCATTGCATGGATAAAGGGTTCAAAAGGAAAAAAAAAAAGATGCTAATGTCAGCCATTTAGAGACAGAGGAAAAGGAGCCTTGGAGAGGTCATCTTGCGTTTTGAGATCATAACATGGGGTCCAGAGAGGTACAGAAAAGTGCCCGAGAGCACACGCTGGGGCAGTGAGAGCTCTAGAACACAGATTAGTGGATGCTGTGTACTGTTCTTTTTAGTTTGACCCAGAAGCCTTGGGGAATGGGGATGGAAGGAAAGTGGGAAGAAGTTATCATTAATTCGTTATTTCTACTCAGTGGCCACTTGTTTTATCTTTTTCCATAGCTCTTGTTTAATTTTCCTCACGTTGACCCTGGAGTTGGCGGGAAGCATTGCTTACCTGACGTCGATTGCTCTTGGTGCACCGAGTGCTAGAAGCAACTATGTAGAAATGTATTAACAGACCGGTTCACTGTACATCCAGAGACCTTTATTGTGCCTCCTCTGCCCCTAGCTCGCTGTGTGACCTCAGACAAATGACTTAAATTCACTTAGGCTCCATTTCCTCAAATGAAAAACGAGTCTGTGGGCAGTTTGTCTCTCAAGTCCTGTCCTGGGCACAGTGCCGCGCTCGTCCTTCCTTACCTGGATGATTCCATAGGTTGCTGAAGCAGCAGACGTCACTTGGTTCTTTGCTGCTGATTGCATATTTCCCTCAAACTTGAAGGAGAGGAAATCCTAAATTTAATTCCGCTATAGTGTTTGTTTCTGTTTTCATCCGGGCATCTCTGTCTCATGGATTCCATTGCCTCAAGTGAAATCTTTCATTTAAATGATTGATGAAGGGAAAGGAGGAGAGGAAGGGATAAATTAGGAATATGGGATTAACCTATACACACTACTGTATATAAAATAGATAACAAGAATTTGCTATGTATCATATAAAAGTATATTTAATATCTTTATAAAACCTATAATGGAAAACATTGGAGGTATATATATATATATATAAGAATCACTTTGCTGTACGTCTGATACTTACACAATATTGTAAATCAACTATACTTCATTTTTAAAAAAGGAATACTTGAGTGATGGTTACGGGGAGGAAAACTTCTTCTGTCTAAATTCTACATGACTGTTCCACTATTTATTATTTTTGTACAAGTTATAAATAGGTCATGAATTTAAAAGTTTGTGAGAATTGCCTATTGTTGCAAAGTATACTGAAGGCAGTGCTTATAAAATAATTCCACATCCTTTTCTCCCCCCACTTGTTTCTATTTTAGAGTAAAAACATCAGTAGGAAAAATAAATGGATTACTATTCCAGTAAATACACAGGAGTAGATTATTAGGTCATCATTAAAAATAGATTAAATATGTGAGCACTTTATAAAACAAAAGATAAATGATAGAAGGTTGTTATTCATTTGGAAGGTGCAGACTGCTAATAATTTTCTGTACTTAAAAAAATAGGCAAACAGACATTGACGTACTAAATGATTTATGAATTAATTCATTATTAAGTTTCAGAACACCAGCAGAAATATAGTATTACCCACTTTTATAAATAACTCATGTAGAACATTTCTGTAGAGGTCCACTAATTCTTATTCTCAAGGGTATATAAAAAAGAAATATTTATAATTCACTTGTATGGAGTCAGAATAATTAGGATTCAGACTTTCAGCCTCTAATCAGACATTTTGTGCTTGATTAAATTAGTATTTGAAAATAGTAAAGCAAGATTTAAATTGAAATTTAAAATAGCGTTTATTTCACATTTTAATATATTATTCCATATAATTCTATAACATTTTATATTCCTACCCTGTATTCAACTGTTTTTAAAACCTTGGACATTGAACTGTTCTGAATGATCCTAAAATAAGTATCTTTAAAGATTAGTCCTGAATTGGTGCTTTAGGAGGGATTCTCAGAAAAGTGATGCATAGAGTTAAAGAAGTGTTCAAAAAACATTGTGAACTGCTTTTCAGAAGCTGTTATTAGGGTGCTTGTAGTATCAGTGTATAACACTCCCATATCCTTGCATTATTCCAAGTTGTACTATTCTACAGTTAATAAAGATTTGCTAAATTAGTAGGATGAAGAGTAATATCTGTTTCAATTAGCTAATATTGAGGCTAAAATTTTTTATATATGCATATAAATTATTTATTTCTTCTTTGTGAATTTAATATTAGTGTTATTTGTCTATCAGGACATTAGCCGTTTCTTTTTCTATCCTGGTTTTTCACAGAAACATTTTTCTCAGTTTGTTATTTGCCACTTAATTATTTACTTGGACTTTTGATGTGAAGGAATTTTTTTTTTAACTGTATCCAGAGAAGTTATTTTTCTTTTAAAAATGTTTATTTCCTACTTTCATTCATAGAAAAAACTTTCTTTAACCTCAAATTTGATTAGAACTCACTTTTCTGGTTTTTTACCACTCTTTGTTTTTAATCACTCTTCAAATAATTAAAAGAAGATATTTAAAGTCTGTGTAAAATTAGACCATTCTGATAAAAATTGAAAAGGGTATGAGATTTTTTAAAAGGAGAAATCTTTATCTAGTATTCATTTATTACACTATTATCATCAAAGTCAGGAATACATACCTAAAAGCATTTTGTAAAATATTAGAAACTGTTCAAAAGCAAGAGTAATCATAAAATAACATCTTAACATTTTAGAAAACAGATTCTTCCAGAGGCTTTCTCCTCCAAGAGGGCCACTTTGAAAGCCTACACTTTATGTTATGCTGTCAAAGTCAATGGATTGGAAAAAACAAAAAGCAAATCATTGGACTGAATTCTAAAATAGTGCTATAATTAATGAAATGTTTTTATATAAATGCAGAGTTAGTAAAAAGAATTTCAAAGAGTATAACAATGCTAAATTGTTTTCTTGATACCTTCTACTATAAAAAGCTATAACCTAATAATATTCATTTTTCATTATATTATACATATATTCAAAGTATTTTATTAATAGATATTTTTCTGATTACTAAAGTAATACATCTGTGCTAGATGTTTGAAGACTTGAAAAAAGTACACAGAAGAACTAGGTCTAAACTATTTTAAAATGTGCAACTTTGGGCAAGTTATCTAACCTCTCTATCACTGCCACCGCCTATATAATGAAGGTATTGAAATGCACATTTTCTTAACACTCTAACAGGTTACAGTATTGTGAAAAATTACCTATAAATCTAAGAAACTAATACAAATGGTATTTCATTAAATTTAAGAAATTTTTTGTAGTATGTCAAAGCATATGGTGGGATTCCGTGGTGGCTCAGACAGTAAAGAGTCTGCCTGCAACGCGGGAGACCCGGGTTCAATCCCTGGGTCAGGAAGATCCCCTGGCGAAGGAAATGACAACCCACTCCAGTATTCTTGCCTGAAAAATCCCATGGACAGAGGAGCCTGGCAGGCTACAGTCAATGGGGTCACGAAGAGTTGAAAAAGACTGAGCGACTTCACCTTCACTTTCACTTTTAAAGCTTATTGGTAGTTGTTGTCTAGTCACTAAGTCATGACCAGCTCTTTGCAACCCCATGGACTGCAACACCCTAGGGTCTCCTTTCCTTCACTATCACCCAGAGTTTGCTGAAATTCGTGTCTATTGAGTTGGTGATGCTATCTAACTATCTCATTCTCTGCCATCCCCTTCTCCTTTTGCCATTAGTCTATCCCAGCATCAGGGTCTATTCCAACAAGTTGGCTCTTTGCATCAGGTGGGCAAAGTGTTGGAGCTTCAGCTTCAGCATCAATCCTTCCAGTGAATATTCAGGGTTGATTTCTTCTGGATTGACTGGTTTGATCTCCTTGTTGTCCAAGGGACTATGAAGAGTTTTCTCCAGCACCATAATTCAAAAGCATCAGTTCTTTGCCACTCAGCCTTCTTTCTGGTCCAGCACTCACATTTGTACATGACTACTGGAAAAACCGTAGCTTTGACTATATGGACTTTTGTAAGCAAAGTGATATCTCTGGTTTTTTACGTTATCTTGATTGGTCATAACATTCCTTCCAAGGAGCAAACGTTTTTTAATTTCATGGCTGCAGTTACTGTCCACAGTGATTTTGGAGCCCAAGAAAATAAAATCCATCACTGCTTCCACTTTTCCTCTTTATATCCAGATAATGACTAAAATGATCCCAACGTTATATATTTTTAAATATTTGAATATTTAAAGTTACATATATTCCAGAGCCATGGCTCGGATGGTAAAGAATCTGCCTGTAATGTGGGAGATCTGGTTTCAAGCCTCGAGTTGGGAAGATCCCCTGGAGAAGGAAATGGCAACCCACTCCAGTATTCTTGCCTGGAGAATTCCATGGACAGAGGAGCCTGACGGGCTATAGTCCATGGGGGTTGCAAATAGTTGGACATGACTGAGCAACTAACACTTTCACACTTTCACTTTTCAAAGTTACATATATAAAATTTATTGTTGTTGATCCAATGTTTAACTTACTATTTGTGTTTTGACATTTTTATAAGGAATACAAATGAATTTGTGGATTTATGTATACGTGAATCTATATGGATAGATAACTAGATATATACATGTATGTAGCATACTATATGGGCTTCCCTGGTGGCTCAGATAGTAAAGAATCTGCCTGCCATGCAGGAGTCCTGGGTTCCATCCCTGGGTTGGGAAGATCCCTGGAGGTGGGCATGGCAACCCACTCTAGCTTTCTTGCCTGGAGAATCCTGGCAGGCTGCAGTGCATGCTTGTTGCTAAGAGTTGGACGTGACTGAGTGACTAATCACAGCACAGCACAGCATACCTTATGAATCAAATATTACTTCTTTCTTTTGCAAAGTTAGCATTAGACACAGCTATATTTCTCAAAACACAGTTTTATAAAGAAAATATGCAGAGCCATATTTTTATACCAGTTCATGTTATAAATTATAGATTTATTTAGTTACTGCTGCTATTGATAGAGTCTTTTAAAATTACTCAGTGAAAGATACTATTATTATGACATATTGCCTCTAATATCTACATATATTGCCTCTAATATCTACATATATCAACTAAAATATGCATAGATTTTGGGACCAAGATTATTTAAATGAATGTCTAAATTTTATGTAGATACAATGAGTCATACATGAGTCATAATATGCTGACATTTTTGTTCAAAACGTTTGTCATGTACTGTATTTTGTCGTTAGATTTGCAGAGTACAAGGAAATACAGATTTTAAATAAAAAAAGGATTTATTCCTCATGAATGGGAGAGCAAAAAGTGGTATCATAATATTTGTTTGTCATAAGTAAATGTATTAATAAAAACATAAAATACAATCACAAAAACAGCATTAATGTTAATTTTCTGAAGTGGAAAAGATTAAAATTTTAAAAACAATGGTAGTCCCACCTTTGAATAATTATCCTCTAAATGTTAAACGTTTGGAATGCTTCCACATTTTTTCTGGTAGAGGTAACGGTGTTGTGAACATCTTTTTTGCATATATGTTTTAACTTGTCTAGAACTGATTGCTTACTTCATGAATTCTGCTACAGTTTGTCATATTGCTTTTAAGGAAATTCATATCAAGTTACAATGTCTCAGCAATATTGTCTCATTTTAACCAGATTGAATACTATAATTTTCTTAAAATGTTTGCCTCTTTAGATGGCATAAAATGCTATCTCAATATTATTTTCAGTAAGGTTCAGTATTTTTCCATTTGTTTGTTTTCCTTTTGTAATTCCATTTGCCTGAACTCTACTCAGATGCTTTCAGCATCTGCCTAGTGAGTCTTAATGATTGCTTGTTTCTTATACATGTAATTAGTTTCTTTCTTTCCATAGTTCTTTTCTTTCCACATAGATCTGATTCTTTGTTTTATTTGAAACAACGTTTTTCAGATATTTTGCTTCCTATTTTAGTGTTTGAAATTTTATTTTAAGGAAGTTTTCTTTTTATAACATATTCTACTTTATACTACATTTGCTTTTCATATTTAGAAAAATTAATTATAGTCCATCTGACTATAGTACATAATGCAAAATGCATTATCTCAGTATTATTTATAAGATCTATTGTTTTTAATTTCTTATTTTTTAAAGCCTATTTAATATCTGAGTTTAATATTTTGAAGGATATTATTGCCATCATCTTAAGAAATAGAGACTCAAGGATCTCTCCCAAGTGTTAATCTTAGAAATTGTTTGACATCATTTCAAGTTAGCTGAATAAATTAGAACCCACAGTCTGGGGTGCAGATAGCCTGCAGTTAATAGAAAACAGTGTATTTCCTCCATGCACCTTTCTTCACATTAGTGATCATTCCTTTACATTCATCTCAAATCTAGTCTGCTAGTCTGTGTGCCAAGATTCACAGTTTAAGATTTGTGTTGCATAATTTCAATATGACTGTATGATACATAGATAGGATTCTTACTCAGCTATTCCACTGGCATTCAAATGAGTAACTTTCACAGAACTTTTAGGAGATAAGACCCAAACACATATCCTCTGGGCAGTGGGTAGATCTGAGGCTTTTATGAGTCAAAGGAGCTCAAAACCTCAATGTAGGGTTCGTGGGGTTTAAGGGATCTTAGGAGCACAGTGCTAATGAAAGTATGCAATTCTTATTAAAGATTTCATCTGTGAGCATGACTGTGGGCACATCATTGCCTTGATCGCCCTGGGAATCTATAAAGCCAACTTGAGTTTCTTACAATCATAGATGTTGTGACTGTCTCTCCACAAACTTTTGAGCCTAACTTAGTAATGCAGTACTTGTAATACTGTTAGCTTAACAAAGTTTAGTTCTAATATAAATTCTTTGGAGATATAGATGCAAGGTAGAATAGTTGTATAATTTACAAATTGTGTGTAATTTTCTGTATTTATTTGAAAAGTCTAAAGTTTTAGTGTGGATTCTGTTCCATTGAGTCTGTTACTTGAATGCAGTATGTAATATTTTTTCTTGTTCTTAAGCTATAAACCATGGTTTGAGCATAGTTTAAGGGAAAAAATAGACAATACTTTAAATAAAACCATGTATCTGTGAGTGTGTATATATGTGTGTATATCCATACACATATATGGATATACACACATACACATATGGATATACACACATATATACACACACAGATATCCATACACACATATATACACACACTTATAAATGTATGTAATTTTAGGATTATAACTTTACCTCTGTCCCTGGAGGAATTTTTTTTTCCATTAGACCATAAAATGATACAGAAGTTCAGATTATCTATTTCACTACATAAAACTTTACAATTCCCTAAACTCTGGTTTATGAAAATTCATAAAAATTCCCTTCTGAGATTAATACAGATTTAATCCATGACCCTTTGGCTCAAAAGTCAAATCTGCTATTTCTATAATAGTTAAGAAGTCATTGTCAGTTAATAGCCACATTAAGAATTATTATTTCAGCATTTAAAAAATGGATAAATTGGTACTTTCTACTTTATGTGCTTAAGATCCACTCATAAAGGTTAAATGATGAAGACATTAAGGACTATGAATAGGGAGGGAAGAAAGAAGAAGGACAGCATAGTGGTAATGGTGGCTTTTCCATTCACAGAGACAAAATTATGTTTGTGGTAAGTCAAGTAATGTTTCAGTTTTTTGACCATTGGTTAAAGGGTAGTTCTAATCACATATGCTGTAGATTGCCTGAATTAAAGATTTCAGCTTTGTTTCAACATAGCAGATCACATCCTGATCCATGTAATCATTAAGAGAAGAAAAAATAAATCTAATCCTAAAATTTCTTAGTCTTTCTTCATTCTTCATAGAATATAATTCATGTATTTCCATGGGTAGCAGAGGATGAGATGATTGGATAGCATCACCAATTCAATAGACTTGAACTTAGACTCTGGGAGATAGTGAGGGACAGGGAAGCTTGGGGTGCTGCAGTCCACGGGGTTGCAAAGAGTAGAATACAGCTTACTGACTGAACAACAACAACGATTTCCATATTGGGTAAGGAGGCATTGAAACTGATTATACTATATCCCAACAATGTACTCTTCTCTTACCTGATAATGTTTAACTGTCTTCTAAAAAAAATCTAAACCCTTCAAGGAATTCCTAGTTCCATCTTACCTATCCAAGATTTTCTCTCATTTTAGCATATATTCCAGATCAACAGGATTACTTTATGAACTTCTCTTGGCCTTTGATTTTGCCCTTCAGTATGCTTGATAGTGCCATTTATCAAAATCCATCCCGTAAGGCCTTATCCAATATTACCTCAAATTCTAGTTACTTACCATCTAATGTGGGGTTGACCTTTCCATTTGGCTATTATTGCCTCCCTAAGGAGCTTACACGTGAAAATGAGAACAGTGTCTTATTTATCATCGAATCTCCATTGTGCAATTTCTCACTCACCCTCTTATATAGAACATTACACATTGTATTTAGAGGCTGAATAAATCATTAAGTGGATACCATCAGTGGGCCCATGGAATTGACTTACGTGAGTGAAAGCCGTATAAAAGGCTCTTAATAAATATTAAATGTTGTCAATTCTCAATTATTCATGAGTATATTATTCACAATATAGCTGTAGTATGACTTTAAAGGTCATATTTACATAATGAATGATTCTGCTTGATGAAGCCTTTAGTTGACATAAATAGGTTCTTAGTTTGTGTCCATCTGAAGAAGATTAGAAGTGAAACCTCTGTAAATCAGTTTTATTATTTAATTACCACCAGTTCCCCTTTACTATCTTAGTCAAAGGCTTATTAGCTACTTTGCCTAAATCTGAAAGCTGATACTGATCATCCCCAGTATTTAACGGGGAGCATAGAAAGAGCTGATCTGGAGATTAGAATCCAAAAGGTCAAGAGTTTTCCATTCCCTCTTGCATCAGATCTTCATAGTGGAGTTTTGTTAATTTGTGAATTAAATTATTTGGTTAATCCAGAAAGCTTCCTGATGAGAACAAAGACCTTTTGGTAGGGAGAAATTCTGCATCTTTGTGTTCATTCTCTCTCCACCACCACCCCAGCCCTTCCTTGGCATTTGAAATACACTGTGCAATTTTATAATCAATAAAATCATAAAAATATGGCTTTCACTAAGAATATGAGCATAGATTAAGGTGCAGGATTTCAAAGAAGGATGGGTTAGTTGATGGGTTTATTTTTAAGCCTTAGATAAAACTACAGGCAGAAAGAGATTGAATTTTATTGAAATTCACACTGTACAGTGAGTACAGAAGATTACAGGGGATGCAAGATATAATTTAATAATACATAATTACTATTTTGAAATTAAGAAAGCAAATATGAAAGCATTAGCTTACCCACCAGGACTTGCAATAATGTTTGCCTAGCAGTGATCTCTGTGGACAGATTTTGGAAATTGTCAGCGATTTTATTCAGTCTGTCAGCATTTGCAGCGGCAAGGATTGGGATTTATTTGATAAAGTCATGATAGACAAAACCTTTTGTACACATTAGCATGACAGTGTGCATAAAATACAGTAGAAACTGCATTCAATTATAATGTATTTTACACCAAAAGAATTAATCATTTAGGAAAGGAAGCAAGAAATGAATTAGATGACTTACCAATATTTCTGCTTTTTTTTTTTTTTGCAATTTCTAAGATAGGTAATTTGTTTATATTTACTTTAAAAATGTCTAGTAGGCAAAGATATGACTGAAGGAAACATTAACTCTAAAAAGCTAAATGAATGTGTCCAAATAGAACACTAGGAAGAAGGCAGTCACTTGAATTATGATAGTCTGGCACCAACTGTTTTCAAATACTCATGTTTTAAAAGTATATGGCAGGTGTGCTAGGAAGTCTTTACTTAAAAAAAGATTAGAGTCTTTTTTATCAGGTGGGAATGCAGTCAGCTGTGGGTAACAGTTTACTAACAGCAGTTTAACCATCTAAGAGTTTGTCTGGTACAAAGGATGCTGGAGGTAGCAGCCCAGGGCTAGCACAGTGGTCCTGTGATGTCTTCAAATGCATGCTTCAAATGCACACTTTCCTTTATGCTTTCTTCTCAGCCATCCTTAGCACATTATCTCATCCTCTGCTTGTCCTTTCATGATCACATGTGGTATGGACTACTGCATTGCACCCTCATTCTGAGCAAAGAAAAGAAATAGATGGGAAGCAGGAAGGGGTGGCGTCTGTATCAGGAAAGTCAGGCTTCCTGGGAATCCTGGGCTTGGATCTCAAGGGAGACTGAAGAGCTTTGTGCTTTTAACTGGACTTATTTTATGGTGAAGAGTTGGGCTTGTATAAATGAGAATGAAGTGGAGACTGGGTTTGGATATATAGACAATAGTATCTGCCACAGTCTTATATGTCAGAGCTAAAGTTGATGGGATTGGAAAAACAATTAGCTGATGAGAGATGAAAAGCAATATATCTCAACAGCCAATTTACTAGGAAAAATAGGTTTTTGTGTCTAGTGTCCATGATTGGTGATGAGAAAAATGAAATGAGGGCTTTCAAATACAAAATCAGATGATATTACCTGTATATAATTATGTTAAGGATCTAATGCCAAAAAAAACCAAGCTAAATGTAGATTGCTGCTGCTGCTGCTAAGTCGCTTCAGTCGTGTCCGACTCTGTGCAACCCCATAGATGGCAGCCCACCAGGCTCCCCCGTCCCTGGGATTCTCCAGGCAAGAACACTGGATGGGTTGCCATTGCCTTCTCCAGTAAATGTAGATTAGTGACAAGTTATTCTCTTATGCACTGTCAAGACCTCCTTTGTTTCATAGGCAAATAGTCTAGCATATTTCACACAAAGCCTCTGTGGCACATGACTAAAATCATTGAACTGGAGCCTCTCTGATCTTTAGTTCAAAATGATCCTGCTTTTATTGAGCAGAGTGGACATCAAACTCTGAAAGCAGCAGAAAATACCAAACACACAGAGTTGGTAGCAATTTATAGCTGACACAGAAATGAAAGAGGAGAATGAGGTAACTCTCTGATTAATGGCCGCCTCCATTCCCCCTGTGGTCTGAAATAGCTTGATAGATAGATCTCAGAGTTGTAGCTAGTTTAAATGATAAATATTTCAATTCTCCACTCTTCCATGGATGTATAAATAGAGTCTGAAAATAAAAGTTTGTAATCAGAGTAGTAGTATTTTTAAAACTGGAAAAGCAATGTGCCTGTCTCAACCAATAGCTAATATTATTAAACAAAATATCTGTATTCTATGTTTTAATTCCCCTGGTTTTGAGGCAGAAATAGAATTTGTACACAGCCAGAATGCTACTCTTGTTATCTAGGCTTTATCAACCATTGCACCTATTAGAGCTCCACCCTTGCTTCTTACTCTGCTTCTTTTCTCAATGGTAAGGACTTTTACTTCTTTCCTCTGTGCTCCAGCTCATTTGTTCGACTTTAACTGAAGACAGATTACAATACTTGGTTTGTGATATCACTTGGATTAGAAACTATCAGATCAGATCAGTCGCTCAGTTGTGTCCGACTCTTTGCGACCCCATGAATCGCAGCACGCCAGGCCTCCCTGTCCATCACCAACTCCCAGAGCTCACTCAGACTCACATCCATCGAGTCAGTGATGCCATCCAGACATCTCATCCTCTGTCGTCCCCTTCTCCTCCTGCCCCCAATCCCTCCCAGCATCAGAGTCTTTTCCAATGAGTCAACTCTTCGCATGAGATGGCCAAAGTACTGGAGTTTCAGCATTAGCATCATTCCTTCCAAAGAAATCCCAGGGCTGATCTCCTTCAGGATGGACTGGTTGGATCTCCTTGCAGTCCAAGGGACTCTCAAGAGTCTTCTCCAACACCACAGTTTGAAACCATCAATTCTTCGGCGCTCAGCCTTCTTCACAGTCCAACTCTCACATCCATACATGACCACAGGAAAAACCATAGCCTTAACTAGACGAACCTTTGTTGGCAAAGTAATGTCTCTGCTTTTGAATATGCTATCTAGGTTGGTCATAACTTTTCTTCCAAGGACTAAGCGTCTTTTAATTTCATGGCTGCAGTCACCATCTGTAGTGATTTTGGAGCCCAGAAAAATAAAGTCTGACACTGTTTCCACTGTTTCCCCATCTATTTCCCTTGAAGTGGTGGGACCGGTTGCCATGATCTTCGTTTTCTGAATGTTGAGCTTTAAGCCAACTTTTTCACTCTCCACTTTCACTTTCATCAAGAGGCTTTTGAGTTCCTCTTCACTTTCTGCCATAAGGGTGGTGTCATCTGCATATCTGAGGTTATTGATATTTCTCCCAGCAATCTTGATTCCAGCTTGTGTTTCTTCCAGTCCAGCATTTCTCATGATGTACTCTGCATATAAGTTAAATAAACAGGGTGACAATATACAGCCTTGACGAACTCCTTTTCCTATTTGGAACCAGTCTGTTGTTCCATGTCCAGTTCTAACTGTTGCTTCCTGACCTGCATACAGATTTCTCAAGAGGCAGATCAGGTGGTCTGGTATTCCCATCTCTTTCAGAATTTTCCACAGTTTGTTGTGATCCACACAGTCAAAGGCTTTGGCATAGTCAAATACACTATGTCAAATATACTAAATACTAATATATAGTTAGAAACTATATAGTAGAGCAAATTTCACTCTAAATGTTGACTGGCTTCGAATCTGCTTATTCCATAATCTTTGGAGTGCTTCTTATGTATCAGGATTGTCCTAAGTGCTAGGGGTGTGAAGATGAAGGATTTCTGGTTTTAGCCATCTGAAGGCTTAAAAGTCAACCTTCTGTTTGGGGGCTTCAACTGCAATTGTGTATGAAAGATTGCATTATGAAGATGTTTGATTTTTGAATAGGTCTCATGGGGTATGGCAATGGCACCCCACTCCAGTACTCTTGCCTGGAAAATCCCATGGATGGAGGAGCCTGGTAGGCTGCAGTCCATGGGGTTGCTAGGAGTCAGACACGACTCAGCAACTTCACTTTGACTTTTCACTTTCATGCATTGGAGAAGGAAATGGCAACCCACTCCAGTGTTCTTGCCTGGAGAATCCCATGGACAGAGGAGCCTGGTGGGCTATAGTCCATAGGGTCGCAAAGAGTCAGACACAGCTGAAGCAACTTAGCACACACACACGGGCATGGGCTTCCCAGGTGGCTCTAGTGGTACAAAGCCCACCTGCCAATGCAGGAGATATAAGAGATGTGGGTTTGATCCCTAGGTTGGAAAGATCTCCTGGAGGAGGGCATGGCAACCCACTGCAGTATTTTTGCCTAGAGAATCCCGAGGGCAGAGCCATAGGGTCAAAAAGAGTCAGACACAACTGAAGCAACTTAGCACGCACAGGGCATAGTGAATTGGTCTCATGGCAGTGCCCCCATGCCCAAAGAAGTAAATATTGGTATTTTACATTAGTTTGTAGAGGACATAAAGTCCAATGTTTTCTGTCTCTCATCTGAAGAAGTAAATCTCTTGTCATTAACTTTGCTTCTGTTCATGCTTGCAAGGTAGCTACTTCTTTTTTCCTCCATTGAGAATCTGGCCATTATTCCCCACCATATCTGAAAGGGTACTTCTGTAGTTACTGGACATTACCAGACATAATTCTGTTTTTCTCATGGTAGGATATGAATAGTCTAGAATCTAGGAAAGTCTTGCAAAGCATTCCTTTGTTTTTCTACTTGGTGGGGCTTACATTCCACACAGAATCTCCTTTTTATTGTCTATCCCTAGAGCAATGCTCCAACCTCATCCTTATTTAGAATGGAATAAATATAAGACATAGTGTCTTCTGATAAAATTGATAGTTCATATTATTTTCTGATAGTTTATATTAATGCATATCACATTAGTGCACTGTCTTTGTTAAGATATTGCCCACTCCTCCATCAGGGTAAAGAAGACACAGAACTCTACCACACATAAATAATTAACAAATTTTATTTTGAAGCCCTGAAGTATATTACCAGTGTATATGATTTAGGGTTGGCTGATGTTTGCAACAGAAATATACAGAGGCTCAAACACAAGAGATTAAGTCATGACTTCATCTCTCCAGTCATTTAGGGACTTGGCTGACAGTGTTACTTGCTCAATCATGTCTGACTCTTGGTGACCCCATGGACTGTAGCCTGCCAGGCTCCTCTGTCCATGGGATTCTCTAAGCAAGAGTACTGGAGTGGGTTACTATTTCCTTCTCCAGGGAATCTTCCCAACCCAGGAATTGAATCTTTATTATCTGAGCCACCCAGGGAAGTCCAGGGACTAGACTGGTGGAGGCTTTACCATCTTTAATACCTGATTTCCAAGGTTGACCTTGGAGACATTACCATTTCAGACAGCCAGAAGGGAAAAAGCACAAAGGGGTCTGGATAAAAATCTATCATGTGATTATACCTAATTGTAAGAGAGACTGGGAAATGAAACCTGGCATGTGCCAAAAAAGAGAAGGGTTTTGATGAGGAGTCAACAGTATAATCCCTTTTACAATGACCAAGTAGCTAAAAATCAGATTAGAAGTGATTGTACTGGAACCTGATCTTTTGACAAGCCCATGTTTTCATCAAACCTGTACATTGCTCAAGTTAACAAACCTCCCAGACTTTCAAGTACCTACTGAGTAGACTCACACACAATGTTATATATAAAGTTACTTTCTCCAAAGTTGAATTTTTAGTCCAAAACCAGACTATAATAGAATGAAGCAGATTATTCTAAGCTAATATTAGGATATGTATTTGCATCTCTCTATATATAATCTGTGTGTGTGTGTGTATATATATATATAAA
The DNA here is from genome assembly GCF_019923935.1 of Bubalus bubalis. Taxonomy (NCBI): domain Eukaryota; kingdom Metazoa; phylum Chordata; class Mammalia; order Artiodactyla; family Bovidae; genus Bubalus; species Bubalus bubalis. The sequence continues at coordinate 19,339,637 of NC_059175.1, forward strand.
TCTGTATATATACACAAATATTACTCCAGGATCAATGATGATACTCTTTTTCTGAAAAAGAATTTTACAGGAGGTAAATGGCCTCTATGAAACGTAGTGAAGACCTGAAAAATACACTTGGTATTTTTAGGTGCAGTGCTTTGTAAATGTAAGATCTGTTCTAAATCTTCTGATCTTATTTTCTTTCCTAAATTCATTGGCTGCCGTCTAGATTTAGAAAAAGCATCACAATGTCATTATACCTCCTAGAAACTCATTTATTTCTTGTCAGGATTCATTTTTCTTTGAACTGTGTATGCTAGCATAATCTATGTGCTATGCTAAAATTATACATATTTTAAGTATCCAGCAACTTGAACTTCCTTGCTTATGTAACCAGATCCCGGATTAAGAAATAGAAGGGGGAAAGTCTCCAGCCCTTACTCTAATTTCCTTTCCTTCTCTCTTCCAGTTACTACTTCCTCCTTTCACCGGTGGTCTCTCTTCTCGGTTTCAACAGAATAGACTAATTTTGCCTCTTTTTGTACTTTTTGTAGATGGAACCATGCAATATGTACTTGGTTTTGTAACTGCCTCCTTTTGTTCCACATTAGTTTGTACAGTCACTCATTTCTATTATGGAAATAGGCTATCGTTTACTCTATTGTTGATGACATTTGCATAGTTTATAGACTTGGGACAACCACACATACTGCAGCTATAAACATTCTAGTTCATACCCTTTGGATAAAATATGTACATATTTTTGTTGCATTAACTAGGAGTTAAATTCCAGTTTTACAGGATATGAATAAATTCAACTTAAAAAAAATACTGCCAGTTTTCCATAGATGCTGGGGATTAATTTTTAATTAAAAAAATAGAGGCCAAAATTTGCATTGAAGTGAAACTCAACTCATATCTCCACTTTCCAGACATGTAACGTCTCTTCTCAATGAGAACCTTCTCCCAGGGCACTATAGACAATCTCCAAATAGGAAGTAATGAGAACAACTAATTAATGATAGTTATGTGATTTTTGCTAAGTATTCTATTAATATTATATGTATAAGCTTGAAATACAAGTAATTTTGTGTCAGTGATTTTACCACATTTATTCTGAATATTGCAATAACCTCAAATAATGATCTAGTTCATGCTGTATTTTTCTCCTGTTCTATCAGCAAGTTGTTCATGATCTAAAAATGCATTAATTAACATTTGATGCTATATCTTTTTCCCAGAACTTTTGTTATGTTTTTCTGCTTTATGCAGCTTATTTTTTCTAAGGCCTTTATAAGATGCTGAATTATTAATTGAATTATGACTTGCTTACTTTGAAGAATAACTCTTCTTGTACTTTTCCTGTTAAAATTGTATCTGTGTAGTATAATATATCTACAGAATTTTAGATGTCCAAATACTCCTTATTTTATTTTGATTATATTAGGTAGACTTATATAAGGAAACAAACTATTCGGATACTAGACATCCCTCTGAAGAATGTGAGATATATTGAATTTTCCACATTTGCCTTCATATGTATTTTCCTAGTGTAAAAACAGAGAGAAAAAAACACATAAATCACTGTATTAGTGATTCTGCTAGTAAACATATGTGGTATAGGCTTGTGATTCTTGACCTTTGCATTTTTAAATACTGATTTAAAAAATTCAGTGACATATTAGGTTTCCTATTTATGATTTGCCAAGTGAGGTCATGTTTTTCTGCATTTTTAAAAATTATGAAAGTGTGATAACACATTTACAAGAGACTTGGAAAATACATAGCAAAGTTTCATGTAGTTCTACTATATATTAAAATTATTTTTCAGTAAATTTTGATTTTTAGTTGGAATTTTAAAACCTTGTATATATTATACTGTACTATATTTGTCCCAGGTGGTCTTTTCCCCCCAAAGTGTTAGTAATCTATAATAACACTATTAATAACAGTCTGAGTATGAAAACTGGGGGCCAAATGATTCGGAGAACCCAGCTATACGATGACACCAACAGCAAGGTGTTAATCTGTGGTACCACGTGCAGAAAGAACAGCTTGTTTGTGCCCCACTGGGTTCAGTATAAAGCTTCTTATCATAGTGCATTTGAGTACTTCAAATAGGAGAAAGGGAACGAGAAATGCTGGAGTAGAAAGTTTTCTCATTTGGGCCTCCCGGGAAAAATGCTGTGGGGAAATTTCAGTTAATAACTTTGTTGTTGTTTATTTTTGTTTTTGACTGTGCTGCACAGCTTGCAGGATCTTATTAACGGTTCTCTCACCTGGGACTGAACTCTGGAACTTGGGCCATAGCAGTGAAAGCAGAGTCCTAACCACTGGACTGCCAGGGAATTCTCTGGGTTAATAATCTTGAACTGAAACCAAAACCTTTTTTTTTTTTCAGATTACATTGGTGAGGGCAGAGGAAGAGGGTGAGAGCATATTAATTATATCATGCTTTTTATTGTATTACATTTTATAGCATATTGATTTTAACATGAATTTGAGTCAGGATGGCACCGCACTCCAGTACTCTTGCTTGGAAAATCCCATGGACGGCGGAGCCTGGTAGGCTGCAGTCCATGGGGTCGCTAAGAGTCGGACACAACTGAGCAACTTCACTTTCACTTTTCCCTTTCATGCATTGGAGAAGGAAATGGCAACCCGCTCCAGTGTTCTTGCCTGGAGAATCCCAGGGATGGGGGAGCCTGGTGGGCCGCCGTGTATGGGGTCGCACAGATTCGGACACGACTGAAGTGACTTAGCATAGCATAGCATAGATCTAGACTCAAGTTCTAGTTTCATCTATCACAAACCGTGGGATCTTGGACAAGGCACTTCATGCATCTCGGCATCAGTTTCCCGTCTATCATATGAGGATAACGGAGTCATTGACTATGGATTAAGTGAAATAAGACCTACAATACCAATATAAATTGACTCAATGCCTAGTGAAATGCTATTATTAATTGCTTACATCTGTGAGGACAAAGTAAAAGGAAGAAATTATACAAAGATTCTACTTCAATGGAGCTAATAGTAGTCTTTTAAATTGCTGTTTCTTTTCTTTCCAATGTATTATTGTTGATGTTGTTAATAGCTACCAGATATGAAGAGCCTAATATAGGTCAGATGGGCTTCCTTGGTGGCTCAGGCAGTAAACAATCTGCCTGCAGAGCTGGAGACCTGGGTTTGATCCCTGGGTCAGGAAGATCCCATGGAGATGGGAATGGCAGCCCACTCCAGTCTTCTTGCCTGGAGAATTCCATGGACAGAGGAGCCTAGTGGGCTACAGTCCATGGGGTTGCAAAGAGTCAGACATGACTGAGCAGCTTAACACTTTCACTTTCTTTTCATTCCTCTTCTTTCCAGGGTATTATTGTTGATGATGTAGTTGTTGTTGTTAGCTATCAGATATTGAGAACCTACTATAAGCCAGATACATAGGATACATTATTCTCTTAATTCTCAACTCTGTGACTAGGTCTTATTTAATTCCATGTTACTGATGAGTGAATGAGACTCAGAGAGATTAAGAAGCTTTTCCAACTTAACATAACTAGTTGATAACAGAGCCAGGACCTTCAGCAGGCTGTGGGACTTTAAACCCATGCTCTATCTATTCAGTTAATAGCTATTCCAGGATCCCAACATGACTTCTTTTCCTTTTAGTTTGTTTGTTTATGCTCTAACAACTGATTTGAAGCAAGTTTTCTGACTTGGGTAGATCCCGAAATCTTTGCTCCTGAGGAAAGAGGAATTGTAATTGTCTCATTAGTATTTTTTTTTCTTTTCTTCAGGAATGTAATCAAACATCAGATGGAAACTTCCTTTTAATATAAGTGAATAAACAAGCCTGCACATTTTATTTTGCCTGAGGCATATAGCTGGGAGAGTATTTCCGATTTTAAGAAATCAACATATGCTCAACCACCTGTCTATTTCCATTTAAGTTGATAGGATCTGAGACTTGTGAATTATGTTTCATTTTTCATTTCCAACATTATTGGACTGCTTGACCCTAGGGTAGAATGCTTTGTTTTGCTTTGGATGCCCCCTAAATAGGTTTCCCTAAGCAAAAATGTCAAAGGACAATTTTTGGATTAATCTCAGTAAAGTCAGCAAAGATCATTTTAGGAAAGAAAAACTCTAAAATTGTAGAACTACTTTTAATATCTTATCAGTTATTTTCTTGAACCCTCCATGATGGCATTTATCACACATCATGATGGCATTTATCACACATTACTCGTTGCCTTATGTCTTATCTTCCTCTTTCACTGGTTGATCGATTCCATGGGGATGAGAATGTGTTTTGTTCATCTTTATTTATCAGTTATTGGCTCATTTCCTGAGATACAGCAGACACTCAGTGTTGTTGTTCAGTTGCTCAATCATGTCCAACTTTGCAACCCCATGGACTGCAGCACACCATGCTTCCCAGTCCTTCACCATGAGCTTGCCCAAACTCAGGTCCATTGAGTCAGTGATGCCATCCAACCATCTCATCCTCTGTCATCTCTTTCTCTTCCTACCTTCAATCTTTCCCAGCATCAGGGTCTTTTCTATTGAGTTGGCTCTTTGCATCAGGTGGCTGAAGTATTGGAGCTTCAGCTGCAGCATCAATCCTTCCAGTGAATATTCAGTACTTATTTCCTTCAGGATTGACTGGTTGGATCTCCTGCAGTCCATGGGACTCTCCAGAATCTTCTCCAACACCACAGCTCAAAAGCATCAATTCTTTGGCATTCAGCCTTCTTTATGGTCCAACTCTCATATCCATATATGACTACTGGAAGAACCATAGGTTTGACTATGTGGGCCTTTGTTGGTGAAGTAATGTCTCTGCTGTTTAATACACCATCTAGGTTTGTCATAGCTTTTCTTCCAAGTAGCAAAGCATCTTTTAATTTCATGGCTGCACTCATCATCTGCAGTGATTTTGGAGCCCAAGAAAATAAAGTCTGTCCCTGTTTCCATTGTTTCCCCATCTATTTGCCCTGAAGTGATGGGACCAGATGCCATTATCTTCATTTTTTGAATGTTGAAAAGCTAGCCTTTTCACTTTCCAGATATTCAATACATTTGTTAAATTAATTGATTAATGAATTGATATTATATAGTGATATAAATGATCTATAGTCAAAATTTATTTTGTTTATATATAAGGTTACGTATGTGTCTTTATGAGTAAAGATAATTTTATCTTCATATCATTGAAAAGTTATATTATTTGTCTTGCATGTTTTTTCCTTTAGCTAAATTTACATCAATATTGAATTGATAAATAAAATGATGCTGTGTTCTGTAGGTAGATTGTGTGCTTATGACAATGTATTTCAAGCTATGATTCATATAAAAATTGGATAAAAGATAAATATGATTACTGTGTCCCCATATCTCTAATGCCTGAAATTCATTTTAAAAATGGAAGCATTGGGAATGTAAGAAGCATTTAACATTTAACAGCATTTAACTTATAAAGTATTTGTTGAAAAAACATTAATTTTAGATATAATGTATTTTTGAAGAATAGATGTGGGTAGGAAGAAGGGAATGCTAGTTGCCTTTTAATGAATTATTTCATTTAATCCTTGTTAGGAGATTTTAGGATGGTCTTAACCATTTTATGGAGATTCGGAGAAGTTTACTAAGATGCTCTTGGGTTGGAAGTGAATTCTAATCAAAATCTTCCTGTTTCTAAATAAAGAAGTCTTTTAGGGACTGTATTATAGATTTAGATAGATGGATAGTGATATAAAATTTAAAAAACAACTAACTTTGATGTTTCTGGAAGTATATAATTGTTTACTGAATCCAAAAGTTCCCAGTGAAAATCAAGACAATATAACTCTTCATGATTTAAATTAAACACTTATGTAAATGTCAACTTGTTTCTCAAATAACATTTACAATTAGATTTATTGTTAACATTGACAGAGAACCAGGGCTGTATATCAACTTTACATGCACTGCATCTTATTGATCATAATCGTCATATTTGCAAGCTGACAAGAAGAGTTTTCTCCCAAGTGAATATCTCCTTTTTTGGGGCAATGAATCTTAACTCCTCCAGAAAGTGATTTTTGCTGTTTTGCTTACTCTTATTTCTTAACATTTCAAGAGTTCTTGATGTGTCTTTAAAAAAAAACAAAAAACAATTCAGCAGATAATCACTGAGCATCGAATATCTACAGGGTGTCGATGTGGTGGGCATGGCCCATTCGTGACTAAGACAGTGCTCCACGATATGGACCAGGCCTTCTAATCCAGATGCAAACAAAACTTTGGGAAAGAAACAAGTGATTGTTAAACAGAGTGGAGAATGCAAAAGCTACAAACTGTGTGAGAGTTCACACTGGTCCAAAGGGATGACTGAGCAGCTCTGCCTGAAGTGGTGATGTGTAAATGGGTATTTATTCCACCAGACCAACCAGGTGAGAAGGTAAATTCTAGCAACAACGTATACAAAGGTGATGATGAGAGAGGAAGGGCAGCAGGAAAAGTCTTGGAGAGGTAGTCATATTCCTAAAGTATCATTAAGATTTTTAAGACAGCTGTTATTGAGCATCCAATTATAGGGATGAGAAAATGAGACTCAAAAATGCCCAATGTGACTAGAGTAACAAGAACCAGTGCTAGGGTTTGATGTGAGTGTGACTCAGCTTTTTAAACTCTACTTGATAAGAGGTATTTATTATAATAGCATAATATATTTCTATTGCTCTTCAGCAAAAACACAACCTCGGGTGCACTAAAGTTCCAAGAATATAGCTGTGTTTGTGCAGTGAATTCTAGCAGTCCTTGGCATTCAGACAAATTCTCCCAATATGAGAAATGTTGTGATGTGGCTAGCGCGTCCCAATGTTACTACCTGATGGTGCACTCACATCCACTGCCAGAGAAAGAGGGTTAGAAAACAGACACGCCCTCAAGCCATTTAGGGTATCCATTGGCCTCCTGGCTTCAAAATTTGCACTTTTAATTATGTATAAGTGTGTGTGCTTAGTCGCTCAGTCCTGTCTGACTCTGCAACCCCATGGACTGTGTAGCCTGCCAGGCTCCACTGTTCATGGGATTCTCCAGGCAAGAATACTGGAGTGGGTGGCCATTCCCTTCTCCAGGGGATATTCCTGACTCAGGGATCGAACCTGGGTCTCCTGCATTGCAGGCAGATTCTTTACTGTCTGAGCCACCAAGGAAGCCCCCCTTTAATTATGTATGTAGCCAAATACAGATAAACAAAGACATTTACTTTCTAACCAACATCCATTCAGTTTCCTGTCTTCTTTAAATCATCTTTCCTCACTCTATGAGAATAATTGAAATCTTCTTGATGAAGTGATCCTGAAATTTTATATTCTATGGATTAATTTCCTATGTCTAAATAATCCTTGAAGTAGCCACTGATGTTTGGGATCTTCCAAATATAGATACCTCCATCCTAGGGGATTGTAACATCCCAGCCTGCTACCTCCAGGATTAATTAGCTGGGAAACGCAGCCAACAAGCTACTCTGGAGCCATATTCAGGTAGGTCTTAGAAGGCTCAAGGATAATCAAATGTTATCTCCTGTTATCCCTGTCCCTTGAGCTTTTTTTAAAATTCCCAGTGAGGTCTAAAGTGGGGCTTCCCAGGTGGCACTCATGGTAAAGAACCCACCTGCAAGTTCAGGAGACATAAGAGATGCAGGTTCAATCCCTGAGTTGCTAAGATCCCCTGGAGAAGAGTATAGCAACCTACTTCACTCTTGCCTGGAGAATCCTGTGGACAGAGGAGCCTGTTGGACTATATGACTGAAGCAACTTAGCGCGCACACACACAAGGACTAAAGGAACTTAAAAAGCATGGCTGGGAGGGTGCCCCTTTAAATCTATGACTTATGCTAGATCAGATGAAAGCAAAAGACAAAACCTGATGGTATGCTCTATGACATGGATTTTAGCTCTTCTCACCCTCCTCTGAATAAAATTATTTCATAGAACTAACTGCAAGAAGAAAAGTTAATCAGTGGCTTTTGCTTTCCCTGAAAGCACTTTTCCAAACCTAGCTGCCATGTCAAATGCATGCAATATTATTTTAAACAGTTACTTAAGTGGATCTCAAAATGCGTCTTCAAAGGAAGTGTTCAAATATTTTCCACTATGACAACTCACATGGGTATTTTGAATCTAGCATAAAGCATATTGCTCAAATACACTCATGTATTTCCTGCAAAGTACAATGCATCTATACCCCTGTCACCTATACCTATTAACATGTAAATAGTAAGTCTTATACATCAGAACTTTTATTTTCCTCTCTATGGGATTCCTACATCTTTATTTATCCAAATTAGTTAAGAGATATTTCCTAGGAATGTAATAATTGGTCCATATTTATTTATTTTTATTATTTTATTTATTATTTTATTATGCAATATTTCTCAAAAGTATTAAAATTATCATAATTAATTAATTAATTTTGAACTAAAAGCAAGGTAAAACTGAGCAACTGTCACCAGTTGGAGGAGAATATGGAGACACAGCAACTAAATGTAGCATGGACTGGATCCTAGAAGACAAAAAGGATGTTGGTAGAAAACTGGTAAAATCTGGATAAAGTCTGAAATTTAAGTTTAGAAAGTATATAAAGTGTATCTAATTTATAGATGTTTGGGAATAGATCTTTGCAGATGTGCAGTAGCCAAACAGTAACTTACTTCTTCGACAAAGGATACTAACTTACTGAACTTGTCATAATAACTTGTAGAAACTTAGTTTTCCTTTCCATCTTATCTACAATGGATAAACATGTATATTTCCTCCTTTGCATGGAAGTATTGAGATCATTAAACACTGAACTGTGAGACAATTAAACAGGACTGATTGTCTAATTCAAATGTTTAAAAAATTGAAACCAAATAGGTTTCTAATCTTTTGGAAACTCTGAGAGTTTATGCCCTAGTCCTCACATTCTTTTTTTTTTTTTCCTTAATTTTATTTTATTTTTGAACTTTACAATATTGTATTAGTTTTGCCAAAAATCGAAATGAATCCGCCACAGGTATACCCGTGCTTCCCATCCTGAACCCTCCTCCCTCCTCCCTCCCCATACCCTCCTTATGGGTCGTCCCAGTGCACTAGCCCCAAGCATCCAGTATTGTGCATCGAACCTGGACTGGCGACTCGTTTCATACATGATATTATACATGTTTCAATGCCATTCATCCAGTATTTATTCTGGGCTCAGCTCTGGATTAAATGCTTTATGTACAATATCACATTTAGTCTTCACAACACTCTATGAGGTATTTACTTTCCTCTTCTTGTAAGGGTAGGAACACATGTTTAGATATTTAAGTAATATGTCCACATTCACACAGGTGGTCATGGGAAAACAGGAGAACCCAGGAGATTTAAGCCGATGTTTTATTATTGTTGTTCAGTCGCTAAGTCCTGTCTGACTTTTTGTGACCTCATGGACTATAGTATAGCATGCCAGGTAGCATGCCAGGCTCCTCTGTCCTCTACTTTCTCCCAGAGTTTGCTCAAATTCATGTTTGTTGGGTCAGTGGTGCTGTCTAACCATCTCATCCTCTGCTGTCCTCTTCTCTTTTTGCTTTCAGTCTTTCCCAGCATCAGAAATTTTTCAATGAGTCAGCTCTTCACATCAAGTATTGGAGCTTCAACTTCAGCTACAGTTCTTCCAGTGATTATTCAGGTTGATTTCCTTTAGGATTGACTGGTTTGATCTCCTTGCAGTCCAAGGGATTCTCAAAAGAGTCTTCTTTAATACCACAGCTCAAAAGCATCAATTCTTTGGCATTCAGCCTTCTTTATGGTCCAGCTCTCACATCCATACACAACTACTAGAAAAACCATAACTTTGTCTGTATGAACCTTTGTTGGCAAAGTGAGGTCTCTGATTTTTAATATGCTGTCTAGGTTCATCACAGCTTTTCTTCCAAGGAGCAAGTGTCTTTTCATGGATGCAGTCACAGTCCACAGTGATTTTGGAGCCCAAGAAAATAAAACCTGCCACTGCTCCCACTTTTTCTCCTTCTATTTGCCATGAAGTGTTGGGACCAAACACTATGATCCTAGTTTTCTTTTTTTAATGTTGGTTTTCAATCCATCTTTTTCACTCTTTTACCCTCATCAAGAGGCTCTTTAGTCCCTCTCTGGTTTCTGCCGTTAGAGTAGTATTATCTGCATGTCTGAGGTTGTTGATATTTCTCCCAGCAGTCTTGATTCTGGCTTGTGATTCATCTAGCCTAGTATTTTGCATGATGTACTCTGCATATAAGTTAAATAAGCAGGGTGACAATACATAGTCTTGACATACTCCTTTCCCAACTTTGAACTGGTCCATTATTTCATATCTGGTTCAAACTGTTTCTTCTTAGCCTGCATACAGATTTCTCAGGAGACAGGTAAGGTCATCTAGTATTTCCATGTCTTTAAGAATTTTCCACAGTTTTTTGAGATTTACCCTCAAATACGTTAGCACAGTCAATGAAACAGAATTAGATGCTTTTCTGGAACTCCCTTGCTTTCTCCACAGTCCATTGTATATTGGCAATTTGATCTCTGGTTCTTCTACCTCTTCAAAACCCAGCTTATACATCTGGAAGTTCTCGGCTCAATACTGCTGTAGCCTAGCTTGAAGAATTTGAGCATAACCTTGCTAGCATGTGAAATGAGTTCAATTGTACAGTACTTTGCACATTATTTGGCATTGCCCTTCTTTGCAATTTGAATGAAAACAAACTGACCTTTTCCAGCCCTGTGGCCACTGCTGAGTATTCCAAATTTGCTGATGAATTGAGTGCAGCACTTTAACATTGTCATCTTTTAGGATTTTAAATAGCTCAGCTGGAATTCCATCACCTCCACTAGCTTTGTTCATAGTAATGCTTCCTAAGACCCACTTGACTTCACACTCCAGAATATCCTGCTCTAGGTGAGTGACCACACCATCGTGGTTATCTGGGTCATTAAGACATTTTTTGTATAGTTCTTCTGTGTGTTCTTGCCACCTCTTCTTATTCTTCTCTGCTTCTGTTTGGTCCATACCATTTCTGTCCTTTATCATGCCCATCCTTGCATGAAATATTCCCTTGATATCTCCAGTCTTCTTGAACATATCTCTAGTCTTTCCCATTCTGTTGTTTTCCTCTGTTTCTTGGCACTATTCATTTGAAGCAGGCCTTCTTATGACACCTTGCTTTTCTCTGGAACCCTGAATGGTTGGGTATATCTCCCTCCTTCTCCCTTGCCTTTCACTTCTCTTCTTTGCTCAGCTATTTGTAAAGCCTCCTTAGACAACCATTTTGCCTTCTTGCATTTCTTTTTCTTTGGGATAGTTTTGGTCACTGCCCTCCTGCACAGTGTTTTGAACTACCATCCATAGTTCTCCGGGCACTCTGTCTACCAGATCTAGTCCCTTGAATCTGTTTGTCACTTCTACTGTATAATCATAAGGAATTTGATTTAGATAATACCTGAATGGCCAAGTGACCTAGGCCATCCATACCTGAATGAAGCTAATGATCTGAGCCACAGTCAGCTCCTGATCTTGTTTTTACAACTATATAGAGCTTCTCCATCTTTGGCTGCAAAGAACATAATCAATCTGAAATCGGTTATTGACCATCTGTTGATGGAGAGTCGTCTCTTATGTTGTTGGAAAAGAATGTTTTCTATGACCAGTGTGTACCTCTGTTAGCCTTTGCCCTGCTTCATTTTGTTCTCCAAGGCCAAACTTGTCTGTTATTCCAGATGACTTTTGGCTTCCTAATTTTGCATTCCAATCTCCTAGGATGAAAAGGACATCTTTTTTGGTGTTAGTTCTAGAAGGTTTTGTAGGTCTTCATAGAAGCATTCAATGCTAACTTCTTCAGCATCAGTGGTTGGTCTATAGACTTGGATTAGTGTGATGCTGAGTGGTTTGCCTTGAAAACAAACTGAGATTATTCTGTCAGTTTTGATATTGCACCCAAGCACTGCATTTTGAACTCTTTTGTTGACTCTGAGTGCTACTCCATTTATTCTAAGGGATTCTTGCCTACAGTAGTAAATATAATAGTCATCTAAATTAAATTCTCCCATTCATGTCCATTTTAGTTCACTGATTCCTAATATGTTGATGATCATCACTCTTGCCATCTCCTACTTGACCATGTCAAATTTACCGTGATTCGTAGAATTGACATTCCCTATATCTATGTGATATTGTTCTTTTATAGCATTGGGCTTTACTTCCCAGCTTAAATTATGGAATTTGACTGTCCTTGGAAACCTCACATCTGCTTGTGTTTTACGATTTCCTCTCTATCACCTAAGAACATCAAAGATGTATGCAGTGACTCTTTTCCTGTTCTTGCACTCAGCTACCACTTTCTGTGGGATGGAAACTAGGTTTGGCTGTGATGTGACCTCAATGTCCTCTGCATTTGGCATAGTGCTGGGTCACATCCTGATCAGCTTTGAAAACATATTACAAAGATTACTAGTTTTTAAAGGAGTCTGAACTGTGACTAGGTAATAGTGAGGCAACTGTGAACAATAAAAACATTATTCACATCCTTTTCTACAACTTCCAGAGTCATAGAGCAACGGTAAAGGCTAAGGCTGTTCATTCTGTGTGTATGTATTGAATTGCTACTATGTACTTTCAGAAACGAGAGCTTTCAGTACATAAGAGTGAATGTATGACCTTAATTAGATTCAAGTAGTTATATGCTTAGTAATGTGAGGGACAATGAGAAGCTTAAGTATTCAATATGTAAAGGCATTTCTCATTATGAATCTTTCCTAGGAGCTTTTTATACCTATTAATGATTATATAAGTTAGAATTGATGAACCCCAATAAGGCATATTTAATATATCCTGAGACAGAGTATTCTATTCTACCTAGATTGCTGGTAGATAGCAACCAGCGCCCAAAATCAATTTTTAGAGAAGAAAGAAGTCCAGAGTAAATAGAACTATTATGGAAACATGTACAGGGTTAGAATTAAGGAAATAGGTGAACTGAGAAAAAAAAAAAACTATTGAAATAAAAAGGGAAATTTTTGTAACCATGAGTATTTTTAACGTCCTAGAATATTTTAAATCAACTTCAAAAGATGAGACTTTTAATTGCAATGTGCTTTGACTTTTTTCACCCTAAATTATTTTTTTAAATTCAGGTTATTCCTCCCCAGGAGGAGGGAGGAGGGTTCAGGATGGGGAACACATGTATACCTGTGGTGGATTCATTTTGATATTTGGCAAAACTAATACAATTATGTAAAGTTTAAAAATAAAATAAAATTAAAAAAAATAAATTAAGGTTATTCACCCTCAAGATGTATGTAATTTTGCACATCTTCTATTAGAGATGTCTGCATTTCTCCCTTATTATATGATCAAAAACACCTTATTTATATGTCAAAAGAAGAGAAATGAAGACCATTTTCTTGCATTGGCCTAGAGCCACATTTTCTTGCCTTATTGGCATTTTATTTCAAGCAATAGATTAAACAGAAATGCTTGTGATTGAATGAAGATAAATTATAGCATATGGGAGTATTAGAACCTATTTTATTACTCTGAATAATGTCTTCTGCTGTTTTGTTATCCAAAAGGGAGTATGTATTTGGGGAACAAAGATCATGATGCATTAAGTGATATTCAAACTGCACACCCCGCACTAGACTGTGAGAAGGCCAGGCTTGCCACAGGCAATGATGTACTATTGTTACCTCTGCTGCTGCTCCCTTGGGTGCACCTCTCCTGATGTGTGGCTTGCATTGCGAATGTGAAAGCACACAGGAGGTTTGTAATTCACAAAGTAGGAGTCGGTTATGCATAGCTGGCAGGTGCAGAGCTAAGCATCTTTTACAGTAAAAATTCAGAATTTTTACAGTATTTCTGACTGCTTTAGAGTTTAGGGGCTTCCCTGCTAGCTCAGCTGGTAAAGAGTCTGCCTGGAATTCAGGAGACCCCAGTTTGATTCCTGGATCGGGAAGATCCACTGGAGAAGGGATAGGCTACCCACTCCAGTATTCTTGGGCTTCCCTTGTGGCCCAGCTGATAAAGAATCCGCCTGCAATGTGGGAGACCTTGGTTTGATCCCTGGGTTGGGAAGATTCCCTGGAGAAAGGAAGGCTACCTACTCCAGTATTCTGCTGCTGCTGCTGCCAAGTCACTTCAGTCTTGTCCGACTCTGTGCGACCCCATAGACGGCAGCCCACCAGGCTCCCCCGTCCCTGGGATTCTCCAGGCAAGAACACTGGAGTGGGTTGCTATTTCCTTCTCCAATGCATGAAAGTGAAAAGTGAAAGTAAAGTCGCTCAGTCGTGTCAGACCCTCAGCAACCCCATGAACTGCAGCCTTCCAGGCTCCTCCATCCATGGGATTTTCCAGGCAAGAGTACTGGAGTGCGGTGCCAGTACTCTAGCCTGGAGAATTTCACGAGGGTCACAGAGAGTCAGACGTGACTAGAGTTTACAGTGGTTACATATATTTTATGGATGATTCTAATTATTTAATAATAGTTATTGTATATAATTTTATCATAGTTTCTTTATATATTCAGTGTTTAAAACACCATTTTTAGTGGAATACAGGAGCAGAAGGCATTATAGCTTGGCAAAAGAAGTCATGAAATCTGAAGCCCATCTACATTGGAAAATTACTGAGCCTCAGTTTTCTCATCTGTGAAGTGGCGATAAATACTGGTACCTATCTCATAAGATTGTTGAGATGATTAAATGATTAATACACATAAGGTACTACTAATAGCACCCACCACATAATAAACACTCATTAAATGTTAGCTTTTATTATTATGTTCCTGCATCTAAAAACCAGGTTTTTGGTACTTAGAGTTTTTAGAGCTATTTAATCTATGGTTACTTTTTGTGTACCTGTGTGCCTGTGCCTGCAAGGATCTATTCCTATAATCTGGCATTAGAACAAAAGGAAGAACACATGGGAAATAAGTAAATATTGTATAATTCAAACTCTTAAGTCCAATAACATATAAAAGAGAGAAGAGGTCACTGTTGTCTGTAATAATCAGATAGGATTCATTGAGTGCTGAACTAGAAAGATTTAGAAATTTTAGTTTAAAACAATTCTGATGATGGCACAGTCCTTATAAGACCTTCCTGTACCCCTCGCTCCTGTAGCAATTACTTTTAAGTTAAAACTACTGGCTTCTGTGCTCTTTTCTGATAAATCAGAATCTTTCATACAAGAGGACAGTGCTTAGGAATCTGCATTTGTATGGAGCCCATGTAATTTTTATCCAAAAGGGTAGAGTCCTTTTTAGAGAAGACCAAGCTTATTCAGGCTTTATGCAGTTAATTTTCAGTCACTCTTACTCTTGAATCTTGAGAAGCAACAAAATGGAACAACTTCTTAGTTTAGCCCATACCTTTAACAAGAACTGGCTTAGCCCACACCTCTTGTGTGAAGAAGCCTGCCTTTACTGATCACCATTTATTACTCTCTGTCTCTTTCAAAAGACATTGTTTTTGTTTTGTGAGCTGCTTTAGGTTTGTAGTAAAATTGAGATGAACATACAGAGATTGCCCTTGTACCTCTACCCACATACATGCAAACCTTCCCCCATTATCAACATCCCTCACCAGAGTGACAAGTTTGTTCAATACAATGGATGAAGCTGTATTTCAATAATATTTTCACTTAAAATCCATAGTTTACCTTAGGTTTCACTCTGAATATTGCATTCTGTCAGTTTGGACAGATGAGTAATTACATGTATACACCATTACAGTATTTTACAGAGTATTTTCACTGCCCTTAAAAATCCTCTGTGTTATCCTATCCATTCCTTCTTGCCTAACTGCAACTCTCGGCAAACTCTGATTTGTTTTTTTTAAAACTCTTTCCATAGCTTTGCCTTTTCCCAAATGCATGTACTTGGAATCAAACAGCATATAGCCTTTTAAGATTGGCCTGTTTCACTTAGTAATGTGGATTTATGGTTTCTCCTTGTCTTTTCATGGCTTGATAGCTCATTTCTTTTTAGTTCTGAATAATATTCCACCATCTGAATGTACCACAGTTTTGTTTATCCATTCACTTACTGAAGGTCACCTTAGTTGCTTTCAAGTTTTTAAAATTATGAATAAATCTCCTATAAATAATCTATGTGGAGGTTTTTGTATAAACATATAAGTTCTCAACTCTTTGGATAAACATTAAGAAGTATGATTACTGAATTGTGCGGTAAAGGTATGCGTAGTTGCTCTTTTTCAGAGTAACTGTACCATTTTGCATTCCCATCATCAATGAATGAGAGCTCTCTTGCTCCACATCACTGTTTGGTATTGTCAGTTTCAGGGTTTTGGCCCTTTTAATAGATGTGTAGTAATCTCTCATTTTTCTAGTTTGCGTTTCCTTGATGACATATGATGTGAAGCATCTTCTCATATGCTTATTTACCATTTGTATATCTTCTTTGGTAAGGTGTTTGTTAAGGTCTTTGGCCCATTTTCTTCAATAAGGTTATTTCAGTTTTAAGATTTCTTTGTATATTTTGGATTACAGTCCTTTATCAGATGTGTCTTTTGTAAATGTTTTCTCTCAATCTGTAGCGTGTTTCATAATTTTCCTTTTTTAATGTTTACCCTGAACACTTTTATGCTGTGGCACTTAACTCACTGAGTTATAACTGTTTATGGTTTCATATGGCTGAACTACTAGTGTTCTCTTAGTCTCACCTTAAAATTTAGCTAATACTAGGAAATAAGTTGATCTTGAAGCTTGAGATGCCTGAATTCCTTGTTTAAAAAAACAGATTTCTAGATTCCATTGCTCAGATATTCTGATCTGTAGTTGAAATGAGCATTTATAACAAGCACAACTAGCCCACCGTTTTCTTCTAAAATGAAAACTCCAGACTGAAAACTGCACATAAATGAATCTGTGCCAGAGCTGAAGAGACGTCAACGTGATTTACAGAGACTTCCATGGCGGTCCAGTGGCTAAGACTCTGTGCTCCCATGGTAGGGGACCTGGTTCGATCCCACATGCCACAACTGAACATCCCATGTGCCATAACTAAGACCCACTGCAACCATATAAATAAATATTTTAAACAAACATGGTGTTTACAGAAGATAATGAGAAGGCCACTGATGTGGTGTGTTAGATACAGTGGCCATGGGGAAACAATAGAGTTGGTCGATAAAATTCTGAATGTCCTTGAGGAATACGCAAGGGATTTTGAATTGAATGCAACCCTTTGCATGGAGTGGTAATTTTAGAAAAGCAGAAGGAGCAAGGCTGGTACCCTTAGTGCACTTCGTCATGACTCTAAGGGGAAGTTGAACCAGGTGATCTTTCAAGCTTTTCTTAACACTGAAATTGTATTGTGCTTTCATTCTTAAAATTATATACATATTGAACTGTATTATTTAAACAGTGTGTGCTTAGAAGGTAACACTTGCTACTAAAAGAAATTTTACTTACTTACATTTTATATAAATTAGAAATTTCATTCATCAATGGCTATATATAATAATGGATCAGTACATGGAAGGTTTACTTAAGGTTTGTAATAATAGGCTGGGCGAGTTGGTTCCAGATCATGAGAGCCAACTGTTACATTTCCAGGGATTTTGAAAGCCAGTTGTTAGGCACAGTCATTATTAAATTATATAAACCTTAATTCAATGAATTATATGAAAAGCAAAGGTGTCTCTATCCAAAGTTCATTGCTTGATAATTATTTTACTACATTTTACTTGTTGATTCTTCTGAACTGTGGTGTTGGAGAAAACTCTCGAGAGTCCCTTGGACTGCAAGGAGATCAAACCAGTCCATCCTGAAGGAAATAAGTCCTGAATATTCATTGGAAGGACTGATGCTGAAGATGAAACTCCAATACTTTGGCCACCTGATGCAAAGAACTGATTCATTGGAAAAGACTCTGATGCTGGGAAGGATTGAAGACAGGAGGAGAAGGGGACGACAGAGGATGAGATGGCAGGATGGCATCACCGACTTGATGGGCATGAGTTTGAGCAAGTTCCGGGAGTTGGTGATGGACAGGGAAGCCTGGCATGCTGCAGTCCATGGGGTCGCAAAGAGTTGGATACGACTGAGCGACTGAACTGAACTCAACTTACTATTATTACCTATGCTCTTGAAGTTGAGGCTTCTCAGGTGGCTTCAGAAGTAAAGAATCCACTTGCCAATGCAAGGGACATGGGTTCAATCCCTGGGTCAGGAAGATCCTTTGGAGAAAGAAATGGCAACGCATTCCAATATTCTTGCCCTGGAAATCCCATGGACAGAGGAGCTTAGTGGGCTACAGTTCATGGGATTGAAGAGTCAGGCACAACTTAGTGACTGCACAGCAGTAATGTTCTTGAGGTTAAGTCAATGTATCTGTGTGGTGGAAACACTATTATATATAGTGATACTGACTATCTCTTTTCAGCTCTCCATTTAGTGGCCACAGTGGAAATCAGACAAGAAAAATTATACAATAGAAATTCCCAAAGCCTACAAATCAGGGTTCCCCCCCCACCCCCGCCCCCTGAGATAAACATATATTTACTAGCACACCAGTGGCTACATGTGTAGACAGATCCCATTGTTTTGGGTAGATATTCATTTTGGTCCATGACATAATTCAGAAGGTATTCCATTCACGCCCCAGTTCAGCATGAGCTCTTTCCATAGCTCCCTACACGAGACTCGAAACAAGAGGATGGTTTTTAAGATCCGCAAGTGAATTGCTTTAGTTATAAAACAGAGAGCAGGTGCCTTTTGGGTACTTCAGTTTCACATCTTTTCAAAAACGTATCAGAACTTTTTTCAAGAACCATTTTTCTCCCAAAGTCCGATGACTGTGCTTCTCTTTTATCATCATTTACAGCTTTTGAAATTACTACAATTTGAAGGACATTTGCAATCTGTCTTGAAAGCCAATGAGTCTGTAGCTCTGGATGCAGAAAACAATAACTTATTTCCCCTTTCACAGTAGAAAACTATTCTCTTATCTTTGTGTAAATAAGAAAATGAAATGTTTTGTTTAGTCAGGAACAACTCAAGGTCTTTCTAACAGCCTGTATTCTGACGATGTGTGTGTGACTCTGAGCTTCTAGTTCTACTATAGAAGTCCACAAATATTCCTCTTCCAAGACACCTGAGGAAAGCAAATCGTGCTGATATATGTTATTTTCTGTGTTTGTGCTAAAAACTGAAAGCATAGCTGAGCATTCTTCAGAAATTTTTCATTTCTCATATATGTCTTTGAGAGCTATAATCCTTACTTAAGCAGACATCTTAAACATTTATGGAGGGATTCTGGAGAATTTTCCTTTGGAGGTTTTTTCCAAAAATTAAGAAAGGTGTTCACCAGCCTGTGACAGATTTGTTGTGAAAAGAGTAATGTGGCTGCTCAGAGGCAGTGCTGTGGCTTTAATTCAAGCTGACATAATTAAGCTGTAAACATATTAGTTTCTTTTGATTAAACTTTAGCTGGAAATAGAGAATCGAAATCATTGAGATTAAAATAAATATTCTTACTATGAAATGAATGGAAATAGAGTGTTCAGAATCATAAAGACAAGGACCTAAATATCACCGGAGAGTCCTTAAAGGTAACTGGAAATATCCCTGGGAAGAATTTAGTGTTTTCCAAAGTTGGTCCTCAGACCACTTGAGAATGGAACTTGTGACATTAGATTTTTGGTTGTCTACCGCTAGCCGACTGAACTGAATCAGAGCAGGGTGTAGGAATGGTCAGAAAACTTGTAAATTTTTCACAAGGTCCTTGGAAGGTTTTTATGTACACTAAAGTTATAACCCACTGATTTAGAATCAGTAACTGAATTTGCTTTAGTTTCTGCAACTGCAAAATGGAATGGTAAAATAGGGCTGTTGGCAGATTGAATGAGTTCATATATGTAAAAAGCTTAGAACGACATGCTATTCTAGAGTAAATTATGTATGAAAATGGAAAGTGAAAGTGGAGTTGCTCAGGCATGTCTAACTCTTTGTGACCCCATGGGGTGTAGCCCCCCAGGCTCCTTCGTCCGTGGGATTTTCCAGGCAAGAATACTAGAGTAGGTTGCCATTTCCTTCTCCAGGGGATCTTCCTGATCCAGGGATCGAACTTGGGTCTCCTGCGTTGCAGGCAGATTCTTTATGGTCTGAGGCAGCTGTTATCACTGCTATTGGTTTTGTTGTTACTTTTGTCAAGGGATTATCAGTGTTAGCTGCAATGGAAACAAACTAGAATGCTTCCAATCATTGCAACTATCTGAGGCCTTAAATGTCTTAATGAAGTGAGCACACAGCTAAAGAACTAGCCTCAATTTAATATAATCATGGATATTGAATAGCCATGATATTATTTTGCATAGTTTTCCATAATTTCCTATTGCATATGTAAATTTTTAATCACTTAATTTTTCTGGAAAGGCTACATTTATTTTTATTACTTCAGAAATGTTAGATGTCATTCTAAAATCATGGTGATGTCTTTGTCTTGCATATGGAATTCAATTTTTATGTTATTTACGAACAAAAGCAAACTCGGGGAGATAGCAAAGGACAGGGAAGCCTGGAGTGCTGCAGTCCATGGGGTCGCAGAGTTGGGCATGACTTAGCAACTGAACAACAACAAGCAAAAGACATTTGTATAAAATAACGATAGGGTGACAGTGATATGATGTTGATTTACATCAGTTCCTCTAACTCTTCTCAGCTCTTCACTGGGGTTACCAGTCCTTGAGGCAGGAAAGCTCCCATGAAGTGGATGAAGGCTTGATGCTGGGAGGACACCAAAACAGGGTCAATTAATGTGATTCCACAGGGAGAGAATGATGGTGGGAACATTTCCTCTAGTTCTCCGTCAGTGACACAGTCGTCATTGGGGCCTGGGAGTGAGCTTTATTTTATTATGATTATTATTTTTTTAGAGTATGGTTAATTTACAGTGTTGTATTAGTTTTAGGCGTACAGCAAAGTGATTCAGTTACATATCTCTATATGTATTTTTTTAAGATTCCTTTCCCTTATAGGTTATTACAGAATATCGAATATAGCTCCCATGTGCTGTATGCTATATAGTAGGTCCCCGTTGGTTATCTATTTTATATATAATAGTGTGTATATGTTAATCTCAAACTCCTAACTTTTTTCTCCCCACCCTTTTCCCCTTTGGTAACCGTATGTTTGTTTTTTGTGTCTGGGAGTCTATTTTGTATATAAGTTCATTTGTATAGTTTTTTTGTATCACCCATGATTCATGCTTGGCAGTGAGCTTAATGGGAATGAAGATGAAAGCTTTTCTCTCTCATACCCTTTTCCTGGCTAAATTTTTGTCTGTGCCTGATAATGCCATGCTTGACTTCATGACAGCAAAATCAGCGCAGAGTTAGAGCCGACCTGGCTGTGGTTTCATGGAGTTTCTCGTATATGCTTAGTAGCTACACAATTCTAAGTTACGCTGTGTTTGAATAAATAAGATTTTGTTTATTATTAGAGTTGTGTGGTTTGCATGAATGTTGATGATTTGAAATTGCTGAATCAAATAGTTTTTTTCCCTAGATTCTAATGACATCATGAAGATATTGAGATGTTTGTATTTTAAAGATTTACTCCTCAGATCTATTCTAAGATGACATAAAAATTTGCATGTAAAGTGGCTCCTGATGTGCTTTTTGTGACACGGAATGTGCTGTGATAGAATTCAAGATTTTTATAAAAGTGTATTAGATTAGTTATTAAAAAATACGTAGGGTAAATAGCTGATATCTCAATCTAAAGGCAATGAGAATGGTTTCTGGATTAGCTTGCTTATGGACTTAATGGACAGCACGCAGATTACTCCCATCTCTAAGATGGTATCTTGGGGTCGTCATATTTTAACTCAAAAATGTACAAACTCTTGTAAATATGTTTTTGCTCATTACTGAAAGCATTAAAAATATATATATATATTTTAAAGTAAACAGCGCTAATTTTGTGTCAGTATATGGCACATTGAAATCCAATGCAAGTGCTTGATGTAGCAAATAACAAGAAACCCTTTTAGATGGCTACTGCTATTGGCCACATATTTACAGATGAAAAACTGACTGCATGGACAGTTTAAGTATCTTTCCCAAGGTCACACTGTCTAGTAAGTATGATTCATATAGATCTTTTACAGGAATTATTAGAATCTAAGTAAATGGTTCTATAGCCCTGGTGAAAGTGAAAAGTCGCTCAGTCGTGTTCTCTTTTGCGACCTCAAAGACTGTACAGTCCATGGAATTCTCCAGACCAAAATACTGGAGTGGGTGGCCTTTCCCTTCCCTAGGGAATCTTCCCAACTCAGGGATCGAACCCAGGTCTCCTGCATTGCAGGTGGATTCTTTACTTAGCTTAGCCTCAAGAGAAGCCCAAGAATACTGGAGTGGGTATTATTCTTCTCCAGTGGCTCTTCCCCACCTAGGAATCAAACCAGGGTCTCCTGCATTGCAGGTGGGTTCTTTACCTACTGAGCTATGAAGGGAGCCCTGGGAAACAATCATTTAGATGTGGTTCACTAGGTTAGTTCAGTAAATTTATTATTCAGGGCTAAGACTGAACCTTTAACATGTCCTTCTATTTACATGGTTTTCAAAGATGTTAGATGCTAAGTGAAGCAGAATTCCTGGTGAATACCTAATGAGTCGTTTCCAGTGTGTCCTTTTCGGTAAGGTCTTTCTCATCATGTAGTTTAAAAAAAAATACTACTGTGTATTACTAATTTGTATTTAATTGTTTTGATTGTGTAATAATCTTATAAATTTATCTTCATTCATTATGCTCTGTTTATACTGTAAGCTTTCAATCACCCTGTAATAAAATAATTAGTCATGTTATTGGTAGACAAGTGCTTTTACAAATTATAAAAATGTGCTTATGAACAGTTATTAAAAATAATTTTATGGATACCATAGGCAGTTTTAAAAATATTAAAAATTCAAAGTTCAGTATAAGCTTACATGCAGGCCAATTAGAATAAAATTTTTACTATTTTGTCATATTTATTTTATATTTAAAAATTATAGATAAAATTTAAATCCTTTTTATTCTGTATCCTGATCCCATTTCCCATATGCAGTCAACCACTATTGAAACCATGCAACTTAGATTCAGACTTGAACCTGTGTATGTTACTCACTCAGTTGTATCCGACTCTGTGATCCCATGGACTATAGCCCACTAGGCTCCTCTGACCATGGAATTCTCCAGGCAAGAATACTGGAGTGGGTTGCCATTTCCTTCTCCATGAACCCATGTGCCAGGACTCAAACCCAGCCAAAACCCAGATTGGCACTTGAGCCCACAGACTCATAATTTTTGAGATCGCACACCTGATCTTAGGACTTAATGAAGTCCTTAATGACGTCTTGATGTCTCATGGCAGAAAGAATTCAGTGAGAGACAAGTGATAGGTAAGAAGTGAATTTATTTAGAGACCAACAGACTCCACAGATGCAGAATGGGCTATCTGAGAAGGCAAGAGGCCCCAAAATGTGGGGTGGTTAGTTTTTATGGGCTGGATAACTGCATAGGCTAATGTATTATTCTGTTTTGGAAAAGAGAGAGTTCCAGAAATTGAGCCAGTGTCCATTTATGATCTTTGATGGGCAGCCTTAGAGCTATCATGGCACTGGGGGTTATGTCATTTAGCTAATGTATTACAATGACCATATAGTGAGGCTGAAGGTCTACTGGCCGTCCGGTTTTCCACCGTCTTGGACCTAGTTAGTTCTACCAGTTTATGTTGTGTCCTATGGCTAAGTCATTCTTTCAAAGGGTGTGTGTGCCTTGCCCCCTTCCCTCCTGTGTCACTATCATGAAATTACTCATTTTTATATTTCTTTTACACACACACACATATACACATCCAGAATATTGTATAAAGTTTAATGTGGTTTTAATTTTTACACAAATTACATACCATGCAAGTAGCATTCTGTAACACGTTTTTTCACTCAACAGTATTTTTTCCATTTTTGACTATACACTTGTTTATTGATTTGGTTGCCTTATTGGTGGTTATTTTGATCCTTTAAAACATTTTAGTATAAAAAACAGTATCCTAGAACATACCAGTGAGAACAGGGAGGATTGTCTGTTTCAGTCTCAGAGTTAATCCCAAGAAAATAGAATTGTGCCCTCAGTGAATATTTGGGAAATGAATAAACAAATGACTAAACACTTCAGTGAACATCAGTGTTATATTTGCTTGTGCACATTTGGAGAGCTTCTTTGAAATACATAACCAGAAGTGGAATTGCTGGACCTTAGGATAAATAGGATTACGGAATTCCCTGAATAATACAGTTATTCCATGAAATAGCTGCAAGTTTATTCTCTGGTAATCAGCATGAGTGTTATCTGTTTTCAGCATTGTTGCCATGATTTTATCAGACTTTAAAATTTTTGACTGTTTGTTAGGTGAGACATCTGTCATTATGTTTTAATTATTTACATCTGTCCTTATTGCTAGCAAAGTTGTGTAGTTTCTCAAATGTTCATTAACCATTTTTTCCTATTAGTTTAATTTAAACATGCTATTATAACTTTATCATTTGTTCCTAAAACATATACTTATGTCATAGAAGGTCTAAGGCTAAAATGACAATATGTATGCCAGACCACTTACAATTTAAATTTACAGATAAATAACTTGAATCACTAAATATTCCACCATGTATAGTAAAATGTTAATGCTGAACTGTCACCCACAAACTAAGAAATTATCATCTTTGTTTTTTTTTTAATCTATAATTAAATACAGAGCATAAATCTTAGGCCCTTGCACAAAACTTGTTTTCTAGTTTCAATAATTATGAAATTATTTTTATGTACAGTTCTTTGAGAGTTAAATTTACTGTATTAACAACCATATAACAAATACATCATGGTCCTATTATATTTTTAAAATAGCTTATTAAAGCTCATCAGACAGAATATGTATCAGTGTTTATCATTACTTTTTGGGCAGGATGAATTCTGTAGACTAGTAATCCTGGCATAAATCTTTGGTGACATTAGTAGGGTTTTAACTGGCAACATTAAAATTTCTGGTTTTCATAAAAGCAACTTACATATGCAAAAGTTAGCAATTATGTCTATATTTGTATCAATGAAGTTCTCTAGTATGTGAAGACTGAGAGAAAGATATTAAGAGACAGACAGACAGAATGAAATCAAACAGACCAGAAAGACAGAATAAGATTGTGAGATTATGGAAAGAGGATGAATATGGTAGAAATAGATGAAGCTGGAGATAATAAGGCATTGTTGTCCTTTGCTTATGAGCCTGCCTGGGATGATTTGCATACATGCATGCTGAGTCGCTTCAGTCATGTCCAAGTCTGCAATCCTGTGGACTGTAGCCCACCAGGCTCCTCTTTCCTTGGAATTCTCTAGACAAGAATACTGAAGTGGGTTGCCACACCTTCCTCCAGGGAATCTTCCTGATTCAGGGATCAACCTCGAGTCTCTTGTATCGCCTGCACTGGCAGCTAGATTCTTTACCTTTAGTGCCACCTGGAAGCCCCTTGTACCCTAAAAGCAGTAGAAAAAAGTGATCAGTTTTTATCTTATCTGAATGTTATCAGGGCATGTCCAAGTAGCAGAAGTCAAATTCAAAGTCACTGGAGGGAACTCTGATAAACTCCTGAAAAAAAAAAAAAAAAGTACTTGATCATGATAATGTAATTGAAGAAGGAAATTACAGTCAAATATGATAGCTGATGAAAGAGTGCATGGATAAGTAAAATCCACAAAATATCATAAATATATCATTTGGCTTTTTCTTCTTCCTTGCTCAAGAAAATTTCATGAGAATTGCTAACAATAAAACTTCAATATTACATAAGCTGTAATCCCCTTCAACTAGTCTTCCTGATTGAGATACCAACAACAAATAATATATCCACAATGTACAAAAGAAGGAAAATAATGTATTGATGATATACTATCAGTTAAAAATCCCTGGAATAATTCAGCACTGAAAATGATGAATGTAAGAGAACAAAGCTGTATTTTTTTTTTTTTAAAGGAAGTGTAGATAGGTTGTAGGAAATGATTGTCAATTCATTCTGATTGTGATTCCAAGAAGCTTTTAGTCAGAATCTTGAGCATAGCAACTCAGTCTTAGTGGGAAAAAAAATTTGCAGGCAATTTGAAGGGAGTAGAAAGAGCAAAAGAAAGTATGATGAAAGACCTGAAATATTATGCAACTAAAGAGTATTTACAGCCTGGCTAAATAGATGAATGAACCTATTAGTTATTTTTAAAGGAGAATAAATGCTTCAAGAGAAAGAGATTTAAGGGGTGATACTAAGGGCAGCTATGAGAATTCCTCAGACAAAATAAAGATTTCTTATAAAGAAGAATTTGCTGGGAGTATGATCTAACAGAATGCAGAAAACTTTCCAATGGAATTAGTAAGAATTCCCTTAAGTAATAAGGACATCAGATATCGGTAAGACAACTGTCATAGAAAAGTGTGAGAGACATTTCATCCTTGCTGCAGAGGAACAGCAAAGTGGAACTCTTCTGTCTTTTCATCCCAGTTCTCTTAGAGAAGGCACTAGAGAACTCTTTGACAGGCACTACATCAGAGAGTTAATACTTTATAATTTGGAGTCTCTGTCCTTCACTAGCTGTGAGTGAGAGCAAATTACTTCAACTTTCTACATCTTAGTTTTCCTGGCCTGTAAAATGTGTGTAAGTTATGGCACCTTATTAGGATACTGTTAGTATCAATTATAAAAAAAGATGCTTACTCCTTGAAAGAAAAGTTATGACCAACCTAGACAGCATGTTAAAAAGCAGAGACATTACTTTGCCAATAAAGGTCCGTCTAGTCAAGGCTATGGTTTTTCTAGTAGTCATGTATGGATGTAGGAGTTGGACTATAAAGAAAGCTGAGTGGCAAAGAATTGATGCTTTTGAACTGTGGTGTTGGAGAAGACTCTTGAGAGTCCCTTGGACTGCAAGGAGATCCAACCAGTCCATCCTGAAGGAAATCGGCCCTGAATGTTCATTGGAAGGACTGATGTTGAAGCTGAAACTCCAATACTTTGGCCACCTGATGCAAAGAACTGACTCACTGGAAAAGACACTGTGCTGGGAAAGATTGAAGGCAAGAGGAGAAGGGGACAACAGAGGATGAGATGGTTGGATGGCATCACCGACTCAATGGACATGAGTTTGAGTAAACTCCGGGAGTTGGTGATGGACAGGGAGCCCTGCAGGCATGCTACAGTCCATGGGGTCGCAAAGAGTTGGACATGCCTAAGCAACTGAACTGAACTGAGTATCAATTATAATACCATGTAAAACTTTTACCATATGCCTATGGCCGTCAGTGCTCCATTTGGGGAGCTATTGGTTAATCCATTTTTTTGCAGGCTAATTGAAAGTGGGATATGACTCTTTTTTTTTTTTTTCCTGAAATAGCTATTTATTGAAAAAAATGAAAAAGTTTTAGAGTCAGAAAGACCTAAATTTCTTTTTTCTTTTTTATTTTAACTTTACAATAATGTATTGGTTTTGCCATATATCAACATGAATCCATCACAGGTATACACGTGTTCCCCATCCTGAACCCTCCTCCCTCCTCCCTCCCCATACCATCCCTCTGGGTCATCCCAGTGCACCAGCCCCAAGCATCCAGGATCGTGCATCGAGCCTAGACTGGCGACTCGTTTCATATATGATATTATACATGTTTCAATGTCATTCTCCCAAATCATCCCACCCTCTCCCTCACCCACAGAGTCCAAAAGACTGTTCTATACATCAGTGTCTCTTTTGCTGTCTCATATACAGGGTTATTGTTACCATCTTTCTAAATTCCATATATATGCGTTAGTATACTGTATTGGTGTTTTTCTTTCTGGCTTACTTCACTCTGTATAATAGGCTCCAGTTTCATCCACCTAAATTTCTTTAATTAATTTTTTTTTTTAGTTTTCTACTTTTTAAAAAATTATTGAAGTAAATTTACAAGGTTGTGCTAGTTTCTGAGATATATGGCAAAGTGATTTCAGATAGATAGATAGTCTTTTACATATTCTTCCCTATTATTGTTTATTATAAGACATTGAATATAGTTCCCTGTGCTATGCAAGGAGCTTGTTTATCTAGTTTGTGTATAGTAATTTGCATCTCTTAATCCCAAACTCCTAATTTATCCCTTCTCCACCCTCTCCTTTGGTAACCATATGATTTTTTTACGTCTGTAAGTCTGCTTCTGTTTTGTAAATAAGTTCATTTGTATCATATATTAGATTCCACGTATAAGTGATATCATACTTGTCTTTCTTGAATATGTGACTTCTAATATCAAAATAGTCACAATATAAATATTGATATCAAAATAGTCAGAATATAAATATTGATGAGAAGTTTTACTTTATCTCAGAAACAGCATTATGGCTTCACAAATGGAATATTTTACCCCAGAATTTTAATCAGGATATGACATCTATAGAATTTAGAGTAACAGTGCTGTTATCTGCGAAATCCGTTATTTGACTGGGTCTTATTACTTCATTTTTAATATTGACATTAAGTTAGATATTGTTTTGTTACTTGAGATTTCCTCTTCTTTTTCCTTTTTTGAAAACAGGTACAATTATGTTACTAATGAGACTTTGAGAGATTAGGATAAAATAGACATTCTCATTGAATTATTAATGTACCAAATTGTAGAGTTCTGTCTTTTGCACGAATTCCTACATTTCATTTTACAGTGCAGTCTCTACAGCAATGGAGGCTTCAGAAACCTTTTTGGATTCTTTTGTCATAATTTAAGGTTTTCCTACTTCCCTGCCTCCCACTGAATAAAAGCCCTTCCTGTACTTTTCTGGGTAACCAGATCTGATCACAGCTGTGAAATTCATCTGACTTCTCCGTGTAATCCTTCTTGCCGCATCCCTGTCTCAGCCCTCAGCTTGGATTCTTCCCGCTTCCCTCCATCCGGAGCCTGCAGTGTACTGTCTCGTTGCGTAATTGTTTATATACTTCTGACGTGTTCTCATGCACGTATTTACTCTGTCTCCTTTAGGATCAGAAGCTCCCAAAGAAATAAAGCACATCTTCTCTTTCCCTAGTAATCCTCAAAGCTCTCGATGGCGTGCTGTGCCCACCCACAGAAGGGGATCAGTAAACATGATATAATGGATTGGATTGGAGTCGCCTTATCCCCCTACATTTGCCTTAGGGGGTCTCCTGCAGTGCTCTGTCTAAAGTAGTTGAGGCTTGGGAGTTGTGTTCTCATTATGCTAATAGTTATGACTTCTTTTATTTTTGAAAACCCAGTTGTTGGGTTCCAAGCTAAACATGCTATTCTCTACACCTTGCAATTCTCCACGAGAAGCTGCCTTCTCCATCTTCTGTTCTCCTAGGCCATCCTACCCCTTCCTATCCCAAAAGTAGGTGAAGGATAAGAGGAAGTTGCAGTATTTACTCTGAGATGGAAAGCCTTGAGCCCCGGGGCTGCCTCTAGACCACTGTTTTGTTCAGCTGCTCTCAGGTTTCGCTACAAGACCTGTCAGAAACCAAGTTTGTGCCTGAAAAACAAGTTCATCTGTAATTTCCATTTCTTTCAACACTCTGCTGTGTTTTTTTCTTATTTGGAAACTTCTCAGCAGAGTAGCAGGCTCTTGTCAGCACTAATCCTTTTCCTCTCTCAAATGGCATATCCTTCTGTCAGGCGAATGTATGCTGCTCAGTTCTGTCTCGTCACAACAAAGATTTGGAGTGACGGACATTAAAGCCCTCAGCGTGTCACAGCTCTCGGGTCTTGGACAGACCGTGTTATAGCTCTTAGACAATTCAATGTTAAAGCTCCGTGTTACAGCTCTATTTTATTTAGATAATAGCAGGAAAATCCATCCTCAAGGCGTGAGGGCATGCCGACCCAAAGATGCATAGAGAAGAGCGCCCCAGTGGCAGGAGAGGGAGAGAGAGAGACCCCTGGCCCTTTGGCTCCTCTTTTTATATGTTTTTTCTCCCCCTGGGCCTGCACTATGTAAATTGGGCCAGGCAGGAGTGTTGTTTGTTCTACCTGAGGTCCTCACTCCGGTCCTCGGACCTTCCTTTGTTCTATTTTCTTGGGCTTTTCCCTCCCTTATCTTTTAGCCACCACCATTCTGGACTCCTGTTTTCTATTCTAACTACCTAACACTTCCATGAATGTTAGTTTCTTTTTCAGAAAATTTTGTTTTCATATAACCACCAGAAATCAATGTTAGGCTTTCAGCTGTGAATTTATTTCAAAGAATTTGTTATAGCAAAAGAGGTACCATTCTTTTGAGTAGTTGAGATTTTTCTGTTTATAGAGAAGAATTCCTAGGAAATGTGTGCTTAGCTAAAAGTATTAAAACACTTTTTCTTCAATGTTAATTTTTCTTCCTGTGTTTATGGATAGAAGATTAAAGGCTAAATAGAGATCATGGTTAAAGGCTCTGATCATGGTTCATTCTCTACTTTGGTCATTTGAGGCGAGTTCCTTTACATCCATGGACTGCTGTTTCTCTTGTATAAAATGATGACTAGTGTCAACTGAAAAAAAAACCTGCACAACCTAAAAATTGACAATTATGTTTTATTTGGACTTCCTGAGAACTTAAGCTGGGGAGACAACCTCTCACATAGCTCTAAGGGACTTCTCTGAAGAAGTAAGGGAGCAGCCAGGATATATAGGAGTTTTGGCAAAAGAAAAAGAAAAAAAGGTACAGTCATCAGATCAGAACATCAAAAAATTACTGTTAACTAAACAAAAAATAGCCTTCTCAAGTTAATGAATTTAGTGCTTTTCAGTCCTTTGATATGCCCCTTAACTATCCAGGGCCAGTATCCTGTTTTCTCCACCCTGAATCCTCTCAGGGTGTACAGTGGGGTAGCTGCATTGACTGATGGCTTGATGGCTGCAACATCCTTCGCTTACTGATACGGCTGGCAACATTCTTCCTCTACAGTAGAGTGACAGTTGAAAAAGATATTCTTAAAAGCGCCTTTCAGATCTAAAATATTAACGATTCTTCCACTGAATTGCTATCTTCTCAACATCAGATAAGACTCAGTATTAGTATTGCTGAAAATATATTTGGGGATGTTCTTGATTAAAAAAAAAAAGAGGAAGATCCATATGAAAAAAAAAGATTTTGAGCCCGTGTTCAAAACTTTAGTCAGGGTGACTTTCATGTCCTAATTTGAAGTAAGTGGAACATTCATTAATGAGAAACTTAGGTAATCCCTCTTTTATCAAGATTAATCACTTATTTTTAAATGAGTCATTGTGAATCAACATAGCCCATTTGATTCTTCCTAGTTATGAGGTTCTTTTGGTGACTGTCTTAGCCTGCATTAATTAGGAGAGAATAAAGTACATAGGTCTCCTCTTCACAGTGAAGCCAGGTATAATATAATAACAAAAGCAAATTTTGGACTGAATTCTGATTTCCTCTATCAACTGAAAAACATGCACAATGTAAAAGCTGAGAATTATGTTTTATTTGGAGGACATACTAAGGACTTAAACCCAGGATACAGCCTCTGAGATAGTTCTGAGTAGCCAGGATATATAAGAGTTTTGCAATAACAACAACAGAAAACACTCCCCACCCCCTCCAGAAAAAACAAAACAGTAATTGGAACATCACAGGATTACTAGTTAATTAAATAAACACCAAACATCTCAAGTTAATTAATTTAGCACTTTTCTTTGTATGGGAAAATGCAAGAGTCTAGGTTCATTGAAATCATTCCTTTGACATGATTCCTTTGACTGGCTCCTTAAATCCCGGGAGCCAGTATTCTTTGGTGTCCGTCCTGAAGCCTCTGAGAGTGCACTGTTTGGGAGTGGGAGGGTATGGCTAATGCCTTGATGCCTGCAGCATCCTTTGTTTACTGACCGAGCAGGCGGCATTCTTCTTTCACACTATGCAAGTTGTTGCGTTCAAGGAGGTACAAACTGCCATCCAGCCTCTTTTCTTAAGCTCTGTGGACTCTCAGTAGCCTGTCCTTTAGACATTCTGATAGGTGTCTTAATAGAAGATTTATGCCAGGCTGATGTGGCAGTGTTCTTGAGACAGGGTTATTTCCCCTTCTAGTCAAAATTAGGAGATATGTTCCACTTAAGGTCACAAGATACAAGACCCAGTTGAAGCCACAGGTAGACGACACCATTTCGATTCCTATATATCCTGGGTTCTTCAGTGGTAAGGGTACAGTTTTTGAATCAATTTCTTGAGTTCTGCTCAGTTCACCTATAAGAATGAATTTCTTGGTCTGCTGTGTGAATTATCAAATCTTTTGAGTTACAACTCAAGAGAGCAATAATTCATGCTCTTATGAGTAACTGTGTGTGGAGTGTGGACTGTTCTAAGATTGTTAGATGCCAAAGGATGCCCCTAAGATGAAAGATAAAACTGTCTGTCAGTCTCTCTCTCCCCCACCCCACTGCACTACTCGTGCTGAAATACTTTGATACATTAGTTCAGACTGTTTAACAACATAATAAAACTTTCTAGTAGGTTGTTTCTGTTTGGGTCCAAAGCTGTACCAGTTTTATGTAACTTTCTCAAAATAGCCCAGGAATATATAAATATGTATGTGTAGATAAATCCCCCCTCTTTTACATAAATAAGAACATGCTATAAATACTGTATGTACCTTGGGGTTTTTGTAGCATATAAATTCTCCTCAATATCTTTTTAAACCAGCATATATAACACAGGTCTCTTTTTTCAAAATGTTTATTGTGTGAATATGGTTGTATAATTTATAAATTAATCTATATAGTTTATAATCTATAAATTAATCTATATTTATCATTTAAAAAGCAATTCATGTTGGTTCAGTCAGTTCAGTCGCTCAGTCGTGTTTGACTCTTTGCGACCCTATGAACCGCAGCACACCAGGCCTCCCTGTCCATCACCAGCTCCCGGAGTCCACCCAAACCCATGTCAATCGAGTCGATGATGCCATCCAACCATCTCATCCTCTGTCGTCCCCGTCTCCTCCTGCCCTCAATCTTTCCGAGCATCAGGGTATTTTCAAATGAGTCAGCTCTTCGCATCAGGTGGCCAAAGTGTTGGAGTTGCAGCTTCAACATCAGTCCTTCCAATGAACACCCAGGACTGATCTCCTTCAGAATGGACTGGTTGGATCTCCTTGCAGTCCAAGGGACTCTCAAGAGTCTTCTCCAACACCACAGTTCAAAAGCATCAATTCTTTGGTGCTGAGCTTTCTTCACAGTCCAACTCTCGCATCCATACATGACCACTGGAAAAACCATACCCTTGACTAGACAGACCTTTGTTGACAAAGTAATGTCTCTGCTTTTTAACATGCTGTCTAGGTTGCTCATAACTTTTCTTCCAAGGAGTAAGTGTCTTTTAATTTCATGGCTGCAATCACCATCTGCAGTGATTTTGGAGCCCAGAAAAATAAAGTCAGCCACTGTCTCCACTGTTTCCCCATCTATTTGCCATGAAGTGACGGGACTGGATGTGGGTTACATGTCCAATATTTTATATTTTTCACTAGTCTCTGAGTGATTGTAATCATCTGAGTATTCCCAGTTTGAAAATATTAGGTCTAATTGAAACTGATCAATTCAGCTTTTTGTGAGACCATAGATTGGCAAACGTTTTTAAAATAAAGAGCCACATTAATAAATACTTTAGGTTTTGGGGGGCCAGAACATTTCTGTCACAGCCACTCAAATCTGCTCTCATAGTACAAAAGCAGCCCATGGTGACGTATAAACGAATGAGCATGGCTATGCAATGAAACCTTATTTCAGAACCAGACTAGGGGCTTGGTTTGGCCTGAGGGCCAGAGTTACTGAGCCTGCAGCTAGACCAGCATCTGGAAGTGACCAGCTTGTGGATGAGTTTCCATAAAACCTCAAGCTCCTAAAAGGCAAGTATTGTATCTTTCCATCTCCAGTTCTCTCTAGTGCCTAGATATATAGTGAACAAATGTTTTTAAATTTAAAGAATGAATTTGCAGAAGAGGCATTGAATCAATCCGTTGTTTTACCATTTACTGTCTCTGAACATAAACCTGTTGTTTTTAGTTGAAGATATCACAGTCTCTGGTTGTTGCTCACATATAGAGCTAAGGGGATGTGTAGGTTTTAAAAATGAGCTCTTTACTAATCATACCAAAAAAATTTCATCAAGAAATAGAAAAGAATCTAACAAAGCTGAGGAGCCTACTTCATGCTCTAAGTTCCTGCTGTCTTGACTAATATTCTGTTATAAAACTTGCCTGGATACTATGTTTGTATTGGACTTTCCAGGTGACTCAGCAGGTAAAGAACTCACCTGCCAGTACGGGTGACGTGGGTTCATTTCCTGGGTTGAGAAGTCCCCCTGGAGGAGGAAGTGGCAACCCACTCCAGTATTCTTCCTGGGAAATCCCACTGACAAAGGAGCCTGGCAGGCTACATTCCATAGGGTCACAAAGAGTCAGACATGCCTGCGCCACTGAGCACAGCACAGCAACCACGTTTGTGTTACTGGTTTCATTCAAAGTTTCTCATTATGATTGACCCAATTTGTTTTCTGTTATCTATAACCAAAAACAATTGAACATCACTGATATGCATATTCTCTTCTTTAAATTCTGAGAAAACTACTCTGAAGTGTTTATTAAGAGCCAGTATTTTTTATCAACTGTGCATACATACATGTTTAAGGAGAGAGAGCTAGAAAAAGGACCTGTATCTCACTATGATACAGTTTTATACTCTTCCATTCCTACACCTGCTCTATAGTATTGACAATATCTATATAAATGTGAATCATGTCTTATAAGCAAATGTGCATTCTAGAATTCATTTCTTCCTAAACCGTGAAGCACTGTCTATAAATAAGTTGAACTCCCTGAAACCTCTGTGAACCATATTGCTAGGAAAACATAGGTCAGAGAGAGATATGTTCACCTTCTGAACTAGAGAGATATTTCTAGGCCTTGTAGCTTATAACTTGAGCCCAGAATGTCAGGCTTCCATTACTTTCGTCCTTTGGTCCAGTCAGATTGTTTCTGATATCCTAGATTTTAATTATTCAAATTCCCAGTCTTGCTCAGGAAGGTTGGCCTGTGCCAGGTTAGTTAGCTTTAAGCTTAGGGGTGGAAGGATTGCCATTGGCCCCTGTATCCAACCCAGTTCCCTCCTTATCTGAAACAGCCAAACCAGCTGGAGCACAAATAACAATGAAATCCTCATGGCCACACCTTCTCAGGAGAAGCTTCAAGTGAAAGAACAGAAATGAACTTTTCTAAATGGGTTAGCTTGGGTGAAGAACATAACCAAATCAATGGAACCTGGAGACTTAACCTGGCTAGACTTCAAGTCACTGTAGTCTTTGGGGATGTCAGGATCTGTATGTCATTTCTGCAAGTTTAAAAACATCAAATAACATTGGAAAGGTGCCAGAGGTCAGGTGCAGGTCTATAGGCGGCTCAAGCAAACGCATCAGGCCTAATCTCCAGAATTATCCTATGAGATTGGTAGTTCTATTTTCTTCACTTAACCACTTATCCAACTTCTTGCAGCTAGGATCCAGATTGTTGTCACTGTCGTTGCTGAGTTGTGCCTTACTCCTTTGCAATACAGATCATCTAACTCCAGAGCACCGACTTTTGTGCTAGAATTCACTGTTTAGAACTGTGGATCCCGCCAAGGATTCCTATGCTAAACATTATCCTATCAAACTGTTGGGAAGAATAAATACCATAATGTATGTGGAGCGCTCTGTACACTTCCTGGCACAAAGTTAAGCACTGGATAAAATGTAGCTATAAATACTAGTAACTCAGATAGACTCTGGACAAATTAGCAGGAAACACCTTCTTAATTTTATTTAAGTGTTAAAAATCATCTAATCAGTATGGTTATTAACAAAACAACAAATACATGACAAGATATATATCATAGTCTTGGAAAAACTGTCTTGGTTTCTTTTTTGAGGAATTGAATGCAGTGAGAAACAGCTTTCAATGATTGAAAAGTGAGAAGTGTAGGGAATAAGAGACTCTTCTGTATTTACATTTGAGGCCTGCCTTTTTTTTTTTTTTCCTGAGGCCTGCCTTCTTACTTTCAACTTGATCTTCTTAACTGCCTCCTGGCTGGGTCTCTGTCATCTTCAGTTTAAAGACGGTGGCAGACAAGTCCTAGAATATTTTGTTTGTGTGTACTTGACATGACAAATGATAGTCTCTTACCTAAGAGGCCCCAGATAAGAGTTTGGTTATTAAGGCAGGGAAGGACCAGTGAGAGCAATTGTTTCTGGTCTCTCTTATCAAGCCCAGAACAATCTTTCATTTGCTATATTCATGCCACAAGAGCTAAGTCAATATTAAATTCCAAAAAAAGGAAAGAAAAATCCCCCACAGAAACAGCTGTATTCAAAACACAGCCAGTTTACTCCAGCAAATTGCTAGAAATGGAAAAGTTTCCATTTCCTTTTGTGTTTATCCTTGATAGTTGTCTTATAAAAACTGCCTTTTGTAAATAAGGGAAGCCTAGTTTTTAAACAGCTTTGACTAAAATGTGTAGTTGGAGTATTAAGTTCTATAGAGCTTTAGAAAATTAAAACATCTGAGAGAAAGACATACATCTTTCAAAGAAAATATTTTTTAAGTATTCTGGCTCTATAGTGCAATTTTCTCCATCCTACCTATAAATTGGATTGTGTTACTTTTATGTCTATATGGCCACTTAGTCTAAAACCTGAGAGATGTCATTTAAGCTCAGAGTTGGATCCCACTGAAAACTTGTTTATGTACTACACTGTCTTGGTTTGTGTTCTACACTGTCTTTATGTAAATGTTCGTTGTTGATGCATACTACAATGGGGAAGAATTAGTTTCTTGAACACCAGAAAATACCCACCTGTTGATCTCACTGGGTTGTGAAAAACAACCCAATGGATTGGGTTTGTTGCAAACAACCCAATGGATTGGTGAATTCTTTGAGAGGAGGAACTAACCTGTGTTCTCTCCAGATCTTATTCAGTTCCAAGACCTGTGTTTAGAATTCTTGAAGTTCTCAGTCAATACTGAAAAACTAGAAAAGAATCCACAAAATTCTTATGACCAAATTAACTGGGTCTGCCCTGATACAGAATTCTGTTCATGGTAGAAATATTTGGTGGTTAGGGAAATGGAGTGACTACTGCAGACAGCCAGAATCCCATTAAGCATGGCACATTAATTACAATAAATGAAAATTGGTGCTTAAAAGAATAAGTTTTGTGAAGTATCCATATTTAATATCAGGGAGTGGCCTGAGCCTTGGGGAAGCCTTTATTCGGATTAATAAAGCTGGGCTTTCGTTTTGTTTTCTTGTTTGTATTGTAAAATGACTTGTTAACTTGTTGCTTACATACTATTGTGTGAATTTAACTGAATAAAGGTAGAATCCCAGATTTATTACATAGTGTTGACAATGAATGCTCACTCTGATGGGAAATTTGTCCATTGTGGGGGTTATCTCCTTCACACTCTTTGAAGTATTTTTCCTCCTTCAGCTTTTCCTAGCTAATGTTCAAGTGTTAAATTTCTTACTCTGTAATATAGTTTCTCTCTCTGTTTCTGTCTCTCTCTTTCCCTCCCCAGCTTGGCCTCAGGGACTGAAGTTTACTCAGCTCCCTCGGGCCCTTTTGCAGTAGCAGGCAAATACTAGATGCTGAATCAATGTTTAATGAATTTCTCTTGAATGGATGTATCTTGCTTCAAGCCATTCATGCAATCATTGAAGAGGACAGACAGACCTCTGCTGACCTCCTCTAGCAAACCTCTCTCTAGTAGACCTCAACACTTCAATCTGTACTCTTTGGTTACAGTTGTTCAACCAGTTACTAATCTAACTAATTGTAACCAGTTGAACAACTGAACCCAAAGGGTGCAAAGTGAAAACATTTCATTGAGAAGTCGGCTCTGGACAAAGGAAGCACTGCCACACCCCCCCTTCAGTATGTGAAGGGAAAGTTCCTTCTCAAGTAGAAGCTCCAAGGTGCCTCTTTGAATTCTCTTTAGTTTGTAATGTTGTGTAAGTCTACGTGTACCATCTGGTCTTTGGAAGAGGCTTATTTGAAGTGTAAGGCGCTACCTCCATAGAGGGTGATACTAACCATGTGTTAAATAACTGTTGTCTGAAGATAACTGAGGATATGAACAATAAAAAGTTTTTTTAAATGAGACATGTTTCTTTTATTGATAGTCATCTGTCAAGGTTGAAGTGAGATATACAATGTGAGATGTAGTATCTGATGTGAAATACACAATCAGTTGTAGTTGATATAGGGAGTGTATCAATGTGATCAAGAGCAAGAGGCTTTTAAATCATTATTCTAAAATTTGTTTAGAGAATAAGTTTATTCTTTATTTTTTTAATACATTTATTTCTCTTGATATTGTACCATATACCCAAAACATTATGGTAAAGCTGTTGCTCATTGTTTCAGAATGTTTTTTCTCTTAGGACCCAGGAAACATTTCTACCTGATGCTTCAGTATCAAGAATAGCCTCATGTTGTCTGAGTAACTTTGAACTGTAAAAGATGATGTTCTTTTTTCATACTGGCTGCTAAGAAGCTCACTTTTCACCTGTGGTACCTATGGAATGCATTTTGAACAATAACTGTGTTTTCTTATTTTTCCTTGGCACCATCAAATCTTTTTTTTTAAGGCAGACTATAATTAATAAATGCATAGCAAACCAAAACCTGTTTCTATATAAGATTACTATTGATATATGAATTTATCTAGCTTCCAACCTTATTCTCTTCTTGTCATATATTTCTATTGATTAGGGCTCTCTTGCTCTGTGGAGAATTGATTAACCTTTGCTATGACCCCCATGCCAAGACCATACCTAACCTATCTTTATGCTCCTGCCTTCAGACCTCTATATCCACCTGTGAGTGCTCTTTCTCCCATGGGGCCTCAAACCTGAATGCAAAGCTGTCCAGTAGTTGAGCAATTTTTCATAAAAAATCCAAGAACTGGTAGCATAGGTGAATTTGACAATTTTGCTAAAACCTTGAAGTATTGTGAGGAAGATCCACATTGACTGTGCTCCATGCAGCCTTCTGTTGTCTTGCTGGTCTCATCTCCTCACCTAGGCATTCCTCTTGGCCTCTTAACTTTCCAAATCAGCGCTTCTACTCTGACTGTGAGACCTGCCCTAATTGTGAAACTCCCTGGGACTGTGTTAGAGGGCTCCATCCCCTACCCCATCTCTGAATTCTGAGGAATGACATTTTCTCTGCCTTGTGTACATTTGCTTTTCAGTAATGATTGTTCTTGATAAAGATATTCACTCAATCACTCAGTCAGTCATTCACTTAACAGACCTCTTAAGTGTATCTACTATGTTCAAGATACGGGAGATAGTAACATAAATAAATAACATGAATAAAACTCATCCCCCTAAAAGTTCAAATTGAAGAAGCTCAAATCAGGAGGTTAGAGAGTAGAGATTTAAATAGATTAGAGGAAAAATCTGTGGTGATTGCCATCATTAACATATATATGGGAGTGAGTCTCACCTGGAATGGAAAGGTGTGATCTCAGGTGAGTTCTAAGGAATGAGTGTGGAGTTGGGGGAGGAGAAGGTGGAGCTTCTAGAAGGAGGGAACTAGCAGAAGCAGAGATGTTGAGGCAAGGAATCACATGATATGTGTGACAAAGGATCATTGACAAGATCTGAAGCTGGAAATAAACAAGGAGTGATTTCTGGGGCCCTGTGTGCCAGGTTGAGGACTTTGAGTTTGTCCTGGAACCATGAAGTATTCCAAGTACTTGTGGGGCAAGGTCAGATCCTAGAGGGTGAATGGAGCAAAAAGCAAGGACAAAACTGGAAGCCAGGAGTGTTAAAGGTGGCTGCTATGATTTGGACAAACATCACAAGGGCATAAGCTAGGTTAGTAGTTCTAGAGATGGAGGGAAGGACATTAACTCCATGAATGTTTAGTAGATATAATTTTCATGTTGTATGAGTTTACTTGGGAGGAGGGGACTAGCTATTTAATAAGTAGTTATATCAGTGGTGGAATGGTGATTTTCTCGGTTCTTGCCCTCTTCAGGGAAAGAATTCAGTCAAGAGACATAGAGCTGTTTTAAGTAGCAAGAGTTTTATTAAGCAAAAGCACACTCTTCGGAAAGGATGAGAGATGAGAGCAGACTGTCTGGAAATGAGAAGCAGCCCACAGTGGGGTGGGGTGGGGTGGGATAGGGTGGGGTTTTTTAGAGTGGTGGTCCCTCCCTGGGTTCTGCATCTTTTGACTGACAAGTTGATTAACAGTTCTAGTGCACAGGTGCTTACCCGTAAGCATCCAAGAAAAACCCACAATGTTGGAGGTGACAAAACCCACAATGCTAATTTATTACAAATGTGGCATAATGAACCTGGGTTACTTTGTGTCACCTTGTAGGTTTTGATGCACCTGTGCCAATCTGTGCTGGTGGTTTTAGTCTTGCTTGGTCCTGATATGGCTGGAAACTTAGAGGTGGTCCTTGGCCACAGAGAGAATCTCTGGGTGGCGTTCTGGTCACCAGTGTCCAGGTGGAGAGGGAAGGATGATCCCATCCTGCCTGGATGGGGTGGAGACCTGCTCATGTCTGACTACCTACCTACAAGTTATTGGTCATTGATAAATAAGATGTAGAAGAGGGTGTGGTTTTGGGGAAGATGGAGTGAGTTTTGGATATAGTAAAGGGATTGAAGTTCTATAGAACAGGAAGATGGGGAAATCTAGGAGGCAAATAAGTATAAATATATTATCCAAGCAACTCATGTATATATTTCTATTTAAACATGCATAAATTTATTCTTCTTTGTCCATTTATAGGGTATTTTATGTAAATATAGCTGTGATATCCTTTTTTTTTGTCCTGTGTAATTTTGGAATGCAGTAATGTGAGTCATGAAGAGGTGACCATTTCTACTTAATCTCTGCAAAGTTACATTCTTAATCTATTTTGATTCATAATAAGATGCCTAAGTTGGTTTTATTCTAACCTGAGAGGTATGATTTATAGATGGAGAATAAAAATGTCAAAGATATAATTGCCCAAACTTGGGATGTTGATAAAATGATACAATATAACACAGTGATTTTCTGGTTAGCTGACTACTGAGAAGTTATGTTGGAAAAGGCAATGGCACCCCACTCCAGTACTCTTGCCTGGAAAATCCCATGGACGGCGGAGCCTGGTAGGCTGCAGTCCATGGGGTCGCTAAGAGTCGGACACGACTGAGTGACTTCACTTTCACTTTTCCCTTTCACGCATTGGAGAAGGAAATGGCGGCCCACTCCAGTGTTCTTGCCTGGAGCATCCCAGGGACGGGGGAGCCTGGTGGGCTTCCATCTGTGGGGTTGCACAGAGTCGGACATGACTGAAGCGACTTAGCAGCAGCAGAGAAGTTACGTTAGTTGTATTTACAATTAATAGATGACTTCTCTTTAGGCCAGAACCAATAAAAATTGTAATTCTTAATTACTACAGTTTTGAATGTTTTTGTTCTCCTTTCTGGTAGTTTTCTAGATATTCTCAGTTGGCAACTGGAAATAGCTCAGTAGTGGTTGTGCAGCTTCCCCATGCAGGGTATTGAAGTTTGTGACCAGGGATCCCTGTAGAGCTACTATTGTAACTTTAGCCCGCTATTAGATTAAATCTATCTACATAAGCTCGAGAGGTCCAGTCTGGGACTGTCTGATCAATACTCTACAGATCCTGTGCAGGAGTAGTTAAGATTTCCTCTGAAGCTGGACTGTTGAAATTGGACCTAAGCAGTAGACAGTGATTTAAATAAGGATTATACTGACACTTACTTGGCATCAACCTGGTGTTGGGAAGAGTCTGAAAAAATAAATTGCCTTTTGCCTCAGATGTGAAGGGACAGAGACGATAAACATCCCTTGTTTGCTATTACCGGTTCTTAAGTGTTTATGAGGAAAGTGGTATAAGTCAGTCCATAGACACGGCTGCACCGAACTTGGGTCACCAACTCACCCTCCCCATCCTCCTATTTGCTGTAGTCACCGCGGTCATCACAGCCCCCGTCACCACCGCCATCATCATTGCTTTGTCATCATCACAGATATTTCTACTTCTTGGTTGCTTAGGCTTGCTGCTGCTGCTGCTAAGTCGCTGCAGTCGTGTCCGACTCTGTGCGACCCCATAGACGGAAGCCTACCAGGCTCCCCCGTCCCTGGGATTCTCCAGCAAGAACACTGGAGTGGGTTGCCATTTCCTTCTCCAGTGCATGAAAGTGAAAAGTGAAAGGGAAGTCGCTCAGTCATATCCAACTCTTAGCGACCCCATGGACTGCAGCCTACCAGGCTCCTGCATCCATGGGATTCTCCAGGCAAGAGCACTGGAGTGGGGTGCCATTGCCTTGCCTGTGTTTAAATCAGGCATTCTGAGTCCAAAGCTCATGTTCTTAATTTCTACTTTATACCTCTTTTCTCATATCCCAGAGACTCTGATTGGTGTTGGGGGCAGAGTGGGGTAGGGAATGATTCTGTGCATTTAAAATGGGTTTGACATCTAGTAAGTCCTATTTCTATTGGGATTCTTATATAATTTTAGAATGTGATGTGAGAAGTCTTAACCTTTTGAATTTAAAAAAATTTTTGAGGTGCTTATAACCAACAGCCATTTAAGCTATAATTTATTGTCTCATTTAGTCTATTAAACTGTAACAGGTATTTCTGATTTTTACTCTTCCCTTCTTCCTTAAAAGATGATCTGTGAATTTAGCATACCTCCTTCTGTCTGTTCCATGAAACTAAATTTTGTGCTTACCTGTGAGAGTCATACATTTTCCTAGCTTTCAGTAGAAATGAATGGGTTAAGAAATTCTTCTTCCAGATCTCAAATGGTAAAAAGCCATTGACATTGAAAGCTCTTGTGTTCTGCCTTCTCTGATGCAGGATGTGGTAATGGAGAGGTACAAAGTGTACCACATACCCAACAAGCTAATTGCCCACTTTGAGGCCTCTCTCAGGCCCAAGTGCCAAGTGAAATCTCCAGTGTTAGGGAAATTTTGCAACGGACACAGAGATTGGGTTCATTAGACTTATCTAAATCTATGATGAGCTGGTGATAATCTGTGCTAATGAAGGTGATTCTTTGAATCAAATGCTTGTTGATGTGGGTCTTGTGAAGTAGAATATTGATTTGATGCTGCATCCCTGTCACAGAAGCTGCATATGTGATTATGTGTGTGCACGGTCAGTCGTGTCTGACTCTTTTGTGACCCTTTGAACTGCAGCCCGCCGGGCTCCTCTGTCCATGGGATTTTCCAGGCAGGAGTTCTAGAATGAGTTGCCATTTCTTCCTCCGGGAGATCTTCCTGATCCAGGGATTGAATCTGAGTTTCCTGTGTCTCCTGCATTTCAGGCAGATTCTTGAATGCTGAGCCATCAGGGAAGCTGTCATATGTGTAATTATGGTTTTACTGTAAATAGATTTGGTTTTGGACTCTAAAGCACACCCCATTATTTCAGCTTCTTGCTATCTCCCAACCTCAAAAAAAAAAAAAAAAAAGACCAATAAATTCAAAATATCTTTAAGCACCATACGTGGGCTAGCATTCTTCTTATGATTAGTGTCAACACATTTTCAAACAGCAAATCAGTCTCTAGGTAAGGTTCCTTGAGATAGGATTTGAGTGTACATTTGAATGTGTGCTTAGTCACTCAGTTGTGTCTGACTCTGTGCGACCACATGGACTGCAGCCCGCCAGGCTCCTCTATCCATGGGGTTCTCCAGGCAAGAATACTCAAGTGAGTGGCCATGCCCTCCTCCAGGGCATCTTCCCAAACCAGGGATCAAACCCAGGTCTCCCACATTGCAGGCAGATTCTTTACCATCTGAGCCACCAGGGAAACCCATGTTTGAATGTACCCACAATACATTCAGAGTTTTAATTCTTCCTGTCTCTCTCCTACTTGACCCTTCTTATTGGTAAAGGTTTTAAATGGCCCAGTGAGAGGTCAGACCACAAGTTAACATTTCATATATCCATACAGTGTAGAAAGTCAGGGCCAAGTCCATGTGATCTGCTAAGAGCTGATAGGGCTATTCCTCCCACCCCAACCCCCCAGCAGTACATACCCTGATACACCTTAGCCAGACACTCAGTTTGGAAATCATGGTAGGCTTCCTCAGGTCCCGCAGAGGATGCTATTCTTTCTCCTTCCCTTCCCTAGCATCCTGCTGCTCCTCTCCAATCTCTTGGCCAAAGGCTGCTGCTGCTGCTAAGTCACTTCAGTCGTGTCCGACTCTGTGTGACCCCATAGACAA
The DNA here is from genome assembly GCF_019923935.1 of Bubalus bubalis. Taxonomy (NCBI): domain Eukaryota; kingdom Metazoa; phylum Chordata; class Mammalia; order Artiodactyla; family Bovidae; genus Bubalus; species Bubalus bubalis. Next base: position 19,383,968 of record NC_059175.1, read on the forward strand.
CAGCCCACCAGGCTCCCCCGTCCCTGGGATTCTCCAGGCAAGAAGGCTGGAGTGGGCCGCCATTTCCTTCTCCAATGCATGAAAGTGCTAGCTCTTCTTAAAAGCCTTCAGGAAAAACAGGGAACTTCTTCCACTGGGCTCCAGTTCTTTCTGAAACAATTTTGTAACATTAGCATAACATTTGACATTTTAGATTTGATTTATCCTGGAGAAGGAAATGGCTACCCACTCCAGTAGTCTGGCCTGGAGAATTCCGTGGACTGTATCGTCTATGGGGTCACAAAGAGTTGGACACAATTGAGCAACTTTCAGTTCACTCTCTGTTTATGGATCTGAGTCCTCACTAGACTGAGCTCCACAAGAGAAGTGCTGTTTGCAGCACTGAAACTGGTGTCTAAAGGCCTCAATTTAAAAAAATAAGTAAATAAGGACAGGAAAATTTGTTGTGGTAAGCGGGACCAAGGGTTAGATCCCACAGGGACAATTCAGCTGGGTTAGTCGTTGGGCATTTTGGCCCAGATCAACCTGTCCTGCCTCAAACAGTATTCAAATCTGAGCACCTACCTAGGCTGTGGATTTTCAGTAAATATATAATCCCAACTCATCGTAATAGCAGAGATCTTGGTAACAGGTTGCTGACACCTGACATGGGAAAAATCCTGTCTTGCAACCTGTGTGACCTCGAGTAATATTTTACCTCCCTGAGCTTTATTTTTTTCATGTGTTAAATGAGGATAATGGAATCTTATAGGTTGTTGTGAATTTTAAAGGAGATGGTATGTTCTGTGTGCACATAGTACAGGAATATAATAATACTCGATGAACATTCATTGAATGAATAAACAGTACCTAGAATATAGAAAGTCCCTACTTTTCCACCTCCACCCCACATATTTGCCCTTCAGTTTTCAGATTTGCCTTGTCGACACCCCAGAGAAGATTAAGTCCCCTTGTTACCCACTCTCTTGACTTTCTGTATATACTTCCTTTACAGCACTTAACACAATGATAATTACATAACTTTTTGTTTAATGGATGTCTCTTTTTTATGTATTTATTTTCTCCATGAAACATGTTTTTATTGAAGTATAGTTGATGTACAATATTATAAAAGTTACAGGGGTATGATAAAATTATTCACATTTTTTAAAGGTTGTACTCCATTCATGGGACTTCCCTGGTGGTTCAGGCTGTAGTCTGCAGTGCAGGAGACCCGAGTTTAATCCCTGGGTTGGAAAGATCCCCTGGAGGAGATCATGGCAACCCACTCCAGTATTCTTGCCTGGAGAATCCCATGGACAGAGGAGGAGCCTGGCAGGCTGCAGTCCATGGGGTCGCAAAGAGTTGGACACATCTGAGCAAGTAATACACGTACACATACTCCATTCATAGTTGTTATAAGGTATTGGCTATATTTCCTCCTGTTGCACAATATATCCTTGTAGCTTATTTTATGCATAGTAGTTCATACGTCTTAATTCCCTACTACTGTTGTGCCCTGCCTCCATCCCTCCTCCTACTGGTATCTGCCTCCATCCCTCCTCCTACTGGTATCCAAGAGTTTGTTCTCTATATCCATGAGTATGCTTCTTGTTTGTAATATTCACTGCTGCTGCTGCCGCTGCTGCTAAGTCGCTTCAGTCGTGTCCGACTCTGTGCGACCCCATAGACGGCGGCCCACCAGGCTCCCCCGTCCCTGGGATTCTCCAGGCAAGAACACTGGAGTGGGTTGCCAGTTCCTTCTCCAATGCATGAAAGTGAAAAGTGAAAGTGAAGTCGCTCAGTCGTGACCGACTCTTAGCGACCCCATGGACTGCAGCCTACCAGGCTCCTCCGTCCATGGGATTTTCCAAGCAAGAGTACTGGAGTGGGGTGCCATTGCCTTCTCCCATAATATTCACTAGTTTGTTGTATTTTTTGTATTCCACATATAAGTGATATCATATAGTACTTGTATTTCTCCGTGTGACTTATTTCAGTTAGCATAATACCCTCCAAATCCATCCATGTTGTTGCAAATGGCAAAAGTTCATTTTCTTTTATGCTGACTACCCAGTGTGTATGTGTATATATATGTACATATATATCACATATTTTTTATTCATTCAACTATTGATGGTGTATATATCCTTTTGAAAAATATGAGCCGATAAATTCAAGGACTATCTGTTTTATTAAATGATTTATCTCCAATACCTACTGCATATATGGCTCAGAATAAATAACTATGGCCTATACCTTCAATTCACCACAGATTACCTCCAACTCAGGCACGCTTTCTCAGTCAACACCCTCAGCTCTGAGATTTACAGAATGACTCTAATTCTATACCCAAACCCATTATCTTGGTTGCATTTGCCATCCTCAAAAAAACTCTTTCATAAATTTGTTTATCAGATTAGATGTTACTATGTTTGCTTATTAATGATTGTAACTATTGATTAAATCACTGCTTTGTTCTGATCTCTTAATTCTCATCTATTTAACTCATTCTATTAGCTCTTCCTGGAGGAAGGCATGGCGACCCACTCCAGGATTCTTGCCTGGAGAATTCCCTAGACAGAGGAGCCTGGCAGGCTACAGTCCATGGGGTCTCAACAAGTCAGGCATGGCTTAGCGACTAACACTTAGCTGTTCATTCCTTCAGTAGATCTGTGCTGGGACAGCCACTCCTCTGAGCACCATGGAGGGATGAGAAGATGTGTAGAGTACAGTTATCTCAGTCAAGGAACTTACACAGTAACAGCTGAAGTATAAGACTATGGGACAAATACCTTAAAAAAAAATCAAACCAAGAACTTAAGTACTTTTCTCAATTATTATTTTCTACTGCATTCTCAAGTTTTACTGCTTTCTTGGCAAATTATTGTGCCCAAGTATAGCTCTGTAAGTCATTGCTCAGATTGACCTTTTCAATGAGGCCAATGAGGCCACGTGGGCCCCCTGTTTGCAATTTGTTATTGCAGTGTTCCCCCACCCTACCGGGATTCTCTTCCTCTGTCCTCTGCTCAGTTTATTTCATAGCGCTCATCACCTTCTTTGATACTGTATAGTATTCTCATATATTATGCTGTTGATTGTTGTCTGTCTCCCTACCCTAGAATGTAAGGTCCATGTGGGAAGGTCCATGTGGGTCAGGATTTTTTAGTCATTGATGTATCTCTAAAACAAACACTTGATAAAGTAGTAGGCATTTGATGGATATTTGCTGAATTAATTTATTAAATGAAGTAGAGAATAGCAGTTACTGAGACTGAACAGATGGCCTGCCTCTACCAGACTCTGCTGTATAATTTCAGATGCTTTACTTCAAGCCTTTTATGTCCCAGATGAACCTATTGTGTAAGAGGCAAAATTTTCCCGCTACCCTCTTAGAGGATCTTCCCCTGGGTCTGAGAATTAAGTTGATGAAACAGATGAAACAGGAGGGAAACATACAAATTTATTTAATATTAGTTTTATGTGACACAGGAACACTCATAAGGAAATGAAGATTCAAAACCTAAATGCTTTTATTCCAGGCCAAGCTGTGGAAAAGTAACTAAAATATATAGAGAGGCTTATGGATGATAAGAATTAGTTTAAGAAGGTCTGTTTGTACAGAGTTTTCCCAGCCTCTATATCTTATCTCTGGTAAAGAAGGTTTCTTTCTTCCTGGTATAGGAATAGCATCTTTCACATGGGAGTTTTAGCTCCTATTTTCCAGAAGAAAGTGGGAAGTAAGATTGTGCTTCTGGCACCTGCTGTTTTTCAGGTGGCTTTAGTTCAAAATAACCCTTGTGCCAAAGTGGCATATTTGAGGCATATTCTGCCACCTTCCATTACCTCCTGGGCTTGCTGAAAAGATGGAATACATTTTGCATGTAAAGCACTAAGCCCATACTAAGTATGAATACTTGCTATTTGTAAAATTAATTCGCTCTTCTCTGCTATGAACCATACTTGATTCTCCAAAGTTTTTAAAAATAGTAATAAGTGAAACTGTTAGTACAGAATGGTTTCCAACATAATGATTCTATACTTTGAGTTGAATGACTTTGAGAATTCAAACAATATGAATTGAAACCAGCTTAACAAGGAAAAAATCAAACAGATACCAATTTGAATATGTACCCTGTCTGTAATTCATCTGGAATGACTTTAGGATACAATATGTGTTAGAGTGAAGAAGAGTCACTGGAGCACAAACAAGAGTGGGATTGACATTGGCCTGAATAGTAAATCTATGGGGTAGCTAAAGAAATAGTTCAGTCCTTTCAACAGACACATCTCTGTATCTCTGAAGTGTTACACAAAATGGCAACATTTGGAACTTCCTTGCCCCTTGGGAACAATTATAAAAAGCTGGAAATAGAGAGGGCACCTAAGAGTGAGGGGTGGGTGGGTGGGCGCTATAATCAGTAAAAGGCTCATTAGAAGAGGTGATACTTGAATTGAGCCTGCTTTTGTGGTTGTGTTTTTTTAAACACAAGAACATCATGGAGTCTGGTTATTTGGGTTCTATGATAAATATGATTTAGGGGGTTGAGCTTTTCAGGATGGATTGGGAGTTCGGGATTAGCAGATGCAAACTCTTGTATATAATATAGATAAACAACAGGGTCCGGCTGTATAGCACAGGGTATCCTCTGATAAACCATAATGGAAAATAATATTAAAATATTAAATTATTTAAAAGTAATTTTAAAAAGTTTATATGTATAATTGAATCGCTTTGCTGTACAGCAGAAGTGAACACAACATGGTAAATCAACTGTATAGTTCAGTAAAGCCAGGGGAAAAAAATAGACTGTTACTTGATACAGTCAGTTACCAGGTTGTGATTTGAGGTGCTAATGATTGTGGGAATGCAGAATAATCTTTTGCCCTGTTTCTCAAAAATTACTATAGACACATGGTCCCTCCCAAGCCTTTGACTTGGATTGGAAGCAGTCTCCCTACTAATCCTGAGATCTCTGTGCTGGATCTTTTAACTCCAGACTCTGGCAGAGAGAGTCTGGACTGGTGGTGCGTTCAAGTCAGAAGTCCAAAAGTTCTTTTGATGGTTTCCCCACCCAGTTACAGCATATTTCTATAATCCTACACAACAGCTGAAAGATCTTTTTCTCATTTCCTTATATTCCTGTAGCATTTGATGTCTCTACCATGTAATTTACATTTAATTATAAGCTGTTTTGCATTGTTTAGTGGTTGTTTCAAGTATAAATGTCTTTCTTCCTCAGAAGATTTTTTTTTTAATTCTTTTTAGGACAAGGGCTTACTACACGGTACCAGGTAGAAACTTGGAGTAAACCACAAATACCGACTTCACCTCAAATTCACTTAACCATCTTCTTAACAAAGAAGACCTGTTTGGCATATAACTCATTCTTCTAATCTGTACCTACTTTATAATAGCAATAAATACACTGAGTTAATGGGATGTTTGTGAATGAAGTTCTCAACCTAGGAATCGAACCGGGGTGTCCTGCATTGTCTGCGGATTCTTTACCAGCACCCTAGGGAAGTCCAATAAGATCATAAAGTTTTTTTAATTTAAAAAACTGCTAAATGAGGAATAGATTTGGAAATGGAAATTGGGGTTGGGCAGGGGCAATTGTGCAACAACTTAGTGCTGAAAAAATATCTGGCTTGGTCTAATGAATAAATATGACTATCCTTTGAAGTCTTCCATCCCTTCTCCACTCCCCAGTTTCAATTCAAATGCAAGCTTTTGATGTGTTTTGACATCTTGATATGTCTTATTTTCATATCCACTTATCTCTTAGACCTGATTCAGTAGAACAGCGGTAGAACAGATTTGTCTATGCATCAGTCCTTTCCATAGAAGACTTCAGGCTTATTAAAGCTGAATTTTATTTAGGCCATTTTCATTTACCTGCTCACTGAGAGATGGGTTACCTAGAATCTTTGATATTAAGGTGTGATAAACTAGTTTGCTAGGAAGTATAAAGAAAAATTATTTTTCAATTATTTAACAAGTTCAGTTCAGTTCATTCTCTCAGTCGTGTCCGACTCTTTGCGACCCCATGAACTGCACCACTCCAGGCCTCCCTGTCCATCACCAACTCCCAGAGTGCACCCAAACTCATGTCCATTGAGTCAGTGATGCCATCCAACCATTTTATCCTCTGTCATCCCATGCTCCTCCTGCCTTCAATCTTTCACAGCATCAGGGTCTTTTCAAATGAGTCAGCTCCTCTCATCAAGGTGGCCAAAGTGTTGGAGTTTCAGCTTCAACATCAGTCCTTCCAATGAACACTCAGGACTGATCTCCTTTAGGATGACTGGTTGGATCTCCTTGCAGTCCAAGGGACTCTGAAGAGTCTTCTCCAACACCACAGTTCAAAGGCATCAATTCTTCGGCGCTCAGCTTTCTTTATACTCCAACTCTCACATCCGTACATGACTACTGGAAAAACCATAGCCTGGACTAGACAGACCCTTGTTGACAAAGTAATGTCTCTGCTTTTTAATATTCAGTCTATATTGGTCATTACTTTCCTCTCAAGGAATAAGCGTCTTTTAATTTGTCACCTCATGCAAAGAGTTGACTCATTGGAAAAGACTCTGATGCTGGGAGGGATTGGGGGCAGGAGGAGAAGGGGACGACAGAGGATGAGATGGCTGAATGGCATCACTGACTTGATGGATGTGAGTCTGAGTGAACTCCGGGAGTTGGTGATGGACAGGGAGGCCTGGCGTGCTGTGATTCATGGGGTTGCAAAGAGTCGGACACGACTAAGCGACTGAACCGAACCGAACTGAACCGAATTTCATGGCTGCAATCATCATCTGCAGTGATTTAGTACATCCCATCTAATCTTGTCTTAACTTATGGACCAGTAACTGTGCTCTGGAACTCTCTCTAGAGTCTTCATCAGAATGGAATGGAAATAAATTCTTAAACCACCTTTTAGTTAAAGTTTCATGCCACTGAGTCCAGTTATTTTGAGGTTAAACAGTGAATCCACAATAAAAATCCTGTTTGTGTCGCTAAAGGGCTTCCCTGGTGGCTCAGATGGTAAAGAATCTGCCTGCAATGCGGGAGACCTGGGTTTGATCCCTGGGTTGGGAAGATCACCTGGAAGAGAGCATGGCAACCCACTCCAGTATTCTTGCCTGGAGAATCCCCATGGACAGAGAAGCCTGTCAGGCTACAGTCCACAGGGTCACAAAGGGTCCGACACGACTGAGTGACTTTCACTTCTTTCTCTGTGTCACTAAAACTTGTAGATACATGTGACATTTAAAAATATTAATTCAATTTGACCTTGAAACAAATAAACCTTCTTGAAGCATTTTAAAAATGTTTATCACGTTTCTTTTGGGGGGATTAACTTTACTAACCGCATCTAATATATAACACAAATCTGTAAACAATGCTAAGAAAAACAGTGCAAAACCTCCATAGGTATAAAGATTTTTCATATAAAGATATTGAAAAGAAATGTTATCTGGTAAAGACAGCAGATATTTGTGTGAAGCACCTCATGTTCCATGTGTTTATTTTTCCATGTTGCCAGCTTATGTAAATAGGAATTTGAATTTCTACAGGAAAATTTGCTCTTGGAGTTAATTTTTGATATAATTAAGTTTTATATATTATGAATTCTAAAATATGAGATAAATTGGTAGCTATTTCTTCATGAATTTGGGTAATTCATGCCCTGGGTAATTCTTAACATTTGTTTTTCAGTATTCTTTCAAATACCCAATCCCCTTGTTTGGGTTCCTCTCTGAGCTACTTGTTTCTTTAACATGTTGTTAATCAGAATCTCTAAGAGAGTGACCAGAAGCCTGAAGACAACTGAACTGTTAAATGGCATTAGCTAACTGCTTCTTGAACAATGGGCTTCCCTCATAACTCAGATGGTAAAGAATCTGCCTGCAAAGCAGGAAACCTGGGTTTAATCCCTCAGTTAGGAAGATCCCCTGGAGAAGGGAATGGCAACCCACTCCAGTATTCATGCCTGGAGAATTCCATGGGCTGAGGAGCCTGGTGGGCTACAGTCTGTGGGATTGCAGAGTTGACGATCAGTGTTAATCAATTAATCGGTGTTAGTTGGCTGAGCGACTAACACTTTCTTCAACAATTGAAAGATTTACCTTTAGACTAACATGCCATATGAGGACTTGACAACTCCATTCTTTATTTTTTTTTAAATTAATATTTGTTGAAGTATAGTTGCTTTACAGTGTTAGTTTCTGCTGTACAACAAAATGAATCAGCCATATATGTGTATGTGTGTGTATACATATACATGTCTGTGTATATATATATGTATGTGTATACACACATATATATGAACTTCGCTAAGCCTCACTTACTTCATCTTTACAATAGGAATAATAATAATACTTACCTTACCTCCGTTTTCTGAAGAGTAAATGATAAAATGTGCATAAAGTATATTGCACTGGGCTTGGCAGGCAAGAAAACACTCAGTGGATGTTATCTGCTGTCGCTATTAAATCATAGTACTTGGCTACTTGATTGTTACCATCTTTCTCAACACTTATCGAGCATCCACCTATGAAGTGTACTCAGAATAAACTTGGACAGTCAGAAAGACACCACCATCTGGCCTGTTGTGTTATAAACAAAAACCCTAAAACTGGATCTGGCAATGATGAGGGGAACAGATGCTATGAATGCCTTCTAGAATTTGTTTTTCACTGTATGTTTAAGCTGTGATGAATGTCATTAATGTCATCTCTCCTTTTATTTTAGGTAAGTACATCACCATTTTTGAAGCTCTGTGCAGATGGGTAAGTCTTGCTGTTGGAGCTTTTCATGTTGATTTGCATACTTCGAGAATCTGGACCAGACAATGTGCTTATCACGGTCAGACAAATGCTTTTGTTTTATTCAAGCTGAAATCTGGAAAGATAACAGCATTTCCCACACATATTCCATCTCTGTTTCAAATCTTTGGCAGAAAAAAATGCATTCATTATTTTAAATTGGATAACATGTTATGTTTAATCCAAATAACTGAAGATTGAGTTTTTCTTTCCTCTGTCAGTAGAAGGCAGAGTATTTGAGACTTTAGAATAGAATAAATGGTTTCCTTTCAATTAACAATCATAAAAATTTCTCTGCAGTAAATATACCAACCTTTATTTTCTGTTTGCAAATGTGGGGTCTTTTTTTGGATGCATAAAAGTCAAATATTCAATGAGCAGATTGTATTAATGAGACATAATTTTGTAGCAACTAGCAAATGTGGCTAATGGTCCTTCCAGATCAAGTGTACAGAACCGTGTGGATAGAATTCCTGTTGTGAATGAGAGTTTGCATAGTTAATTTTGTTTTTCTAAAGTTGACTGTGATATATCCCCAAGGAAGCTAAACTGGAAGAAAAGACCTTAAAACAAGGGATTTAATATAGGCCTAAGTTGGATTTGAAAGATGATTAAGCTGTGAAGCAACTCACAAAAAGAACTTATGAAGTCCCTGTCACTGGTGAACTTTAAGAACTACAGAGATGGTTCTATTTGTATTAGGAAATTAAGATTTATCCTGCCTTTGGACAAAGTATTGAATTGACTAGTGGCCTTCAGTGATAAAAATCTCAAATTGCTTCTACAGCTTTAATTTTCCCTACTTACCTCATATATACTCTATATCTTCTCTGTAAGACTTGGTGTTGCAATGCTAAACTGGGATTAGAAATAAAAGGATTTTAGGAAATACTCATCTAAGAGAAAATAGGGAGGGGTCCAGATAAGGTTGAATGAAAACTGAGTTGTAATATAAATTTGACCCTAAGTGAAGAAGAGAGAGATGTTGGATGGAAGTATCTTAGACTGGGTTAGGTAAAGCGTTACATACGAAGTCTTTAAGCCAAAAACTGGCCATCAGAGGAGTCCTATGTTTCCTGGGAATGGGCCGCCTCAGTTCTCCATGTGATTAGTCATTACCTGGGAGCCTTTATAGGAGGTATGATTGTAGCTCAAATGCTGCAGTGGATTTCAGAGGCATCAGCTGGAGGTCCTTGGACAGTTATGGTCCCTTAGTTGGACTCTGTAGTACATTCTTGCAGCCACCATCCTTAGGCTCCTGGGTCTTGGTTCTTTCAGTTTCTTATTCTCTATTACAGTCCCTCTCCTATCATCATTTTTGATCCATATCATATTCCGTCTTCATGCTCCGATTAGTTATCACTTCATTCATTATGTGTGCTGGGCTAAATTGCTTTAGTCGTGTCTGACTCTTTGCGACCCTATGGACTGTAGCCCTCCAGGCTCATCTGCCCATGGGATTTCCTGGGCAAGAATACTGTAGTGGGTCGCGTTCCCTTCTCCAGGGGATCTTCCTGACCCAGAGATGAACCTGTGTCTCCTACGTCTGTTGCATTGGCAGGTGATTCTTTATCACTAGCGCCACTGATACAGGCAAGCAAAGTGCTGGTGATTACCACTCTGTTTTGGAATTTTATGCTTCTGTGTATTTTCCTATGATATTTGTTGCCTTTCATTATCTATCTGTGCAAAAATAATTGAGAGCTCTACTTGTGCTATAGAGCTTATTCTCTGGGGTGGGGCTCAGAAAAATTAAGGGCTGGATAACATTTTGAAAAGCTCATAGCAGCCTAGTGGGAGAAACAATACTATAAAAGACATTAATTAAAATGCAGCATAAAAGAGATACTTAATAGAAGTATAAGCAAAGAGCTATGAGGAGACAAAAAAGAAAAATTACATTTTGGGGTAGAGGGAAGGTAGTGCTGAGGGAGAGAGGAAAAATTTCAGGCAGGAAATGACACAGAATTGTCCTGAAGGATGACCAGTCAGCTAGGGGTTGATGATTGAGTGGGCACCATGTTCAAAGGCATGATGTTGTGAATCATTGTAGAGAAGTTGATGGTCCAGTGAATCTTATGTGAAATAGTGCATTTATGGGATTGTAGTGGAAGGAGGATCTGCAAAATTCACCTAAGGCTGGACTGTGAGAGGCTTCTGTTGTTTGATCGTGATTTGGACTTTATCCTATGATCCTTAATCTGCTTTAGAACATCTGAGGGTCATGTAGGCTTAGCAGAATCACAAAAATACTGATGTATACAATTTCATTTTTCCATATACACAGAAAGAGATAGCTATACTTTTATGTATTTTATATATATGCAGTTTTCATATATTTTCTATTTAAATATATTTTGCATATATTTAAGTATAATTTCTATATGTTAAAACTACTAATAATTAAATTACAATGAAGAAACCACATGTTGATAAAATAAGAAAAAGATATAGTTTACAAGGCCCAAATATAATGGGAAGATTTATCAGACTTACAATCTCACATGTGAGATTTATCACACATAATCACTTTCTTTTCTGCACATATTTACTTTTTTTTTTTTCGCTCTGTCTTTATCGTGACAAAGATGTAAAGTCTAGTTGTGTTCCAAAAAGGGAAAGTATGAAAAAGAACAATTTTATGGTGAGCATGCTTTGTAATATTTGGGAAACTAGTTGTAGAAATTGACCAGAATGTCACTTGATAATTCTAAATTTAAATCTCCATAAGACCTAAATTAAGTATATTATTCCACTTTATAAGAAATATAGATATACCCATGATTTTTAGTTTTGAAGAAGGCAACTTGAAATGGAAAACTATGTTATTATACACTAAATTACTAATGTAGAGATTATGCTTTAAGTGAAAGTTGTCCTGGTTGAGAGAACAATTAAGTTGATTATTCACTTATGTCTCAAGAGCAGAAAAGGCTAGAATATCATTGCTTAAAAACTCAGATTAGATGCATTTATGTCAATAAATATATTTATACATTAGCACATGCTCACAGAGTAACTCTAAACTGTTTACTCCTGATTAGTGGTTCCTGAATATTTTTGTACGTGTTTGCTTGCTGTAAGCTTATTATTTTGTACATTTTCTAGCACATGTCAAAGAGTCAAGTTATAGAAGGCATCGATATTTTAGGCACAGTTTTGGGATGAATAACTTAAAAAGGAGAAAATTACATTACTGGATAAATGCTATAGAACTATTATCTTCTCAAAAAAGGATGAATGTTCTGTAATTTCCAGTATGGATTCACATCTACTGTTGAGTATTTTTCAGTCATTAGCTTTTACTAATGCAGGAGGTAAGATTTTCTCTAAACAAAAGAGGAGGAGGAGTAGAGGACTAGAAGAGAAAGGTTTTGTAAGAGGGCCTGACAGAGGATACTTAATAAGTGATATCTGAAGATATTGGATAAATGAGAAATTGAATGCATACATGCATATGTGTAAAGGTAAACGTCTAGGATTAAAAGGCAGAGTACAGCCTTTTCTGTCTTTTTTTTTTTTTTTTTTTTTTGAGTCTGAACTATAATAAGAAAAACAGCTTAAATTAAGACCCAGGGCACACAACATATACTCAGAGTATATAAATGTAATTTGAGTATCATAAACAAACACTTAGCTCTATTAATTATGATACATTCTGATAGTCTTTCTCTTATTTCAGCTTATTAAAATATGCTGGTCTTATCCCACTAAATAAATTTCATAACTTACTAATAGATTGCGGTTCACAGCTTGAAAAACGCTTGCGTTAGAAAAATTATACATTTCTGTTGTTATTCAGAAATGAATCTCTCAGAGCCATGTATTACAATCAGGTCCAAAAAAATGTCAGACAAAAAGAGTCTAAGTATTTTCTCACTAATAAAGGGATTTATTTTAATTTTTAAGTTGATATAATTTCAGATTTACTGTAAAGTTGCAAGAAAGGCACAAAAGATTCCTGAATACCCTTTACCAAGACTCATCTACCATTCTTCTTTTCTGTCTTCTCTCTCTGTCTTTATCTATCATCTGTCTATTCATACACACGTATATATACAAATATATGTTTATTTTTATAATTTTTTTCTTCTGAACTGTTTAAGTAGTATACATGATACCTTTTACCTCCAAATAACGTATTTCATAAAATATGAAATTAGCTTACATACAGTTCAGTTATAGAATTCAAAAATTAATAGTGATATAATGCTGTTATCTTGGAGAAGGCAATGGCACCCCACTCCAGTACTCTTGACCTGGAAAATCTCATGGGTGGAGAAGCCTGGTAGGCTGTAGTCCATGGGGTCGCTAAGAGTCAGACACGACTGAGTGGCTTCACTTTCACTTTTTCACTTTCATACATTGGAGAAGGAAATGGCAACCCACTCGAGTGTTCTTCCTGGAGAGTCCCAGGGACGGGGGAGCCTGGTGGGCTGCCGTCTATGGGGTCACACAGAGTTGGACACGACTGAAGCGACTTAGCAGCAGCAGCAGCAGCAATGCTGTTATCTAATCTATAGACCTTGTTTCAAATTTCAACAGGTGTTCCAACTGTGTTTTTCATAGCAAAGGAAAATTATGAAAGAATGATTTGCAATTGGTTGTCATGTCTTTTTACTATAACTGGACCAGTTTCTGAGACTTTCATTGTACTTAATGCCATCTTTTTTTTTTTAAATACAGGCCAGTTGTTTCATAGACTGTCCTTCATATTGAGTTTTATGTTTCCTTGTAATTAGATTCGGGTCATACAGTTTTGGCAGGAATATTACAGGAGTGATGCTGAGTTCTTGTATATGGAGGCATATACTATTGTGGAGTTGTTTAGTTTCATTTCTACAATTTCAACTTTGATCATTTGGTTTAAGTGATGTCTGTCACGTTTCTCCACTGTAAAGTTAACCATTTCCACCCTTTGTAATAAAAAGTAACTTGTAGAGTGATACTTTGAGACTATGGAAATATCATGACATTTCTCAAATTTTTATCTAGTAGTTAGAATTCAGTGATGATTTCTACAATGGATAAGTTATTATTAAGATAGTGGCTAAGGGCAATCATGTCTTCTTCATTGATTTATTGACATCACATTAACAGTATTCCCTTCCTTTTTGTTTCTGTATAGACTTATGGATTCTTTATTTAGTAGATTACAGTCCTTTATTATTGCTACTTATATAATTATTTTGACACTCACACTGTCCCAAATTAGGACAGTGGGAGTTCCTTCTACTTGGCTCAATGTCATTTGACATATCCCTATCATTCCTTCAGTACTTTCTTACTTGCGGCATAAGATGTCTAAGACTGTAGTAGTTTCTCCTGCCTCAGCTTTGGAACCAACTGCTTTTTTAAAGGACCCTTGGTTCCTTTTAACAGGAAACATATGTTTAGAAACCAAAATTTGGAGCAGGGATGTGCTCATTGTTATTGGGGAGTTTTTGTTTCTAGGATCTTTCAGCAGATGGATCTGAGGAAAATATGTATGTATATCCATACTCATATATATAAATGTCTGTATAAATATACATACCCATGCATATCTGTATCTATGTGTACATCCAGGTATGTCTAAATATTAAATCTGTGATTTCACAGCAATACTTCTCATTCCAATCCAGTACTACAGTGTTCATCCTTTCCTTCTCCATCTAACTCCCTTACAACAGTAAGAAATATGTAATATACTCGTTACTCACAGTATATTTACTTAATCCTAGAATGTAGTTTTACAAAATACTTTCGGAATTGCTAACCTGTGCCTATGTGGGAAAAAAAGAGAATACATTAAAAAAAAAAAGACTGTAAGCCTTTTAATTATATTAGTTAATATTTTTCTGGTCTTCTGTGTCTAATCCTGTATTTGACAGTCATTTGATTAATTCTCCCTTCACCCCCATTTCCATCCCACTTCAGTGCAACTCTGTTATTCATTTGAAATATGATTCAGTTGGTTTGTTTCAGTTTGTAAGTTTGTTTTCATCTAGGGCTTAGTCAAACAATACGGGAATTTGCATTTTCTATTTTTATGTTTAAAATATGGTGCTAATAATCACATTTACAAAATAATAAGAATTGCCTCACACCATTAAATACCCAGGCAAAATGAGTATTATTTTTTCCTGGGGTAGATAGCTATGGTTTAAGTCAGAGTATCTGCTGAACTTTGTCTTGGGCTAAACTTCAGGATCATCTGGAAAAAAACAGGGACAAATATTAGTGCAGGATTATTTTCAACCATGTTTCTGAGTGAATTCCAAATGTATTTCTGGGTTTTGATATCTGTTTATTTGTACCTCATCTTATTTTGATTAGTGTAGATGATTAAAATTAGGACATAAAAGCAACCTTATTATTTATCTATGTATTTTTCATGTTTCCTAAAAAATGATTTAAAACTATTCAGTTTAACAAATTTATAAAGGGACTATGTAAAGCTTAGTCAGAAACACAAATGTAAAAGTATATTTTATGTTTCGAGTTAAAAATAGATCTGCATTTCCATAAAGAATAGTAAATAGGGAAACCTGGTAATATTTTTATCTTCAGCGTTAAAACGTTCATCCTGTGATTAATGCTAAGGTTTTCACTAGTATCTTTGTAGAAGACAGGAGCAATGTCTTTAATGACAGTTCTATGTGAATTACGTAAAAGCAGATTATTCATTATTCATTGTGAGTAAATATAAGTGTTCTTATACTTAGTTCTGATACAGATCTAGTTACTAAACCATTATCCTATGTAGGATTTCTATGGAATTTATATCATTACAGGTCTGATGACTTGATATTGGGAAACAACATAGTATACAGACCAGAATGGTCTGTTTGCGTGAAGATTGAGTGAAGTGAAAAGTGAAGGGAAAGCATTAGTCACTCAGTTGTCTCCAACTCTGTGTGACCCCATGGACTGGAGCTCAATGGGTTCCTCTGTCTGTGGAATTCTCCAGGCAATAGTACCAGAGAAAAGAAACTGAGGAAATAACCTTGTCTCTCTTTGTTGAGATTAATTTGAAATTTTACTAGAAATATTACCAAGGTTAGTAATATCTAGTACATTACATAAAGATGTTCATTAATGAGTTACCAACAATAGTCAGATGTTTGAGGTGAATATGTATCAATAACAGACTACTTAAAATATGCTGCCATGTGGTTACAAAAATGATAGAGATGCTAACATTAATATTTGTCACAAAACTCTACATAATGAAGTTTGTTACACATTTTAAGATACTTTACTAAAAGATGAAATGAGTTGTATCTGATAAAATTATTATATCCTTGTATATATCCTTAGATCTTAAGTAAATTTTGAAATAATATTACTTTTATAACAAAAAGTTATGACAAAATATTACAATAAAAATAATCTAGCTAAATGCTGGAGAGAGTGTGGAGAAAAGGTAACCCTTTTACACTGTTGGTGGGAATGCAAACTGATACAACCACTATGGAAAATGATATGGAGATTCCTTTAAAAACTACAAATAAAACTACCATATGAACCAGCATCCCACTACTGGGCATATACCCTGAGGAAATCAGAATTGAAAAAGACACATGTATCCCAGTGTTCATTGCAGTACTGTTTACAAAAGGTAGGGCATGAAAGCAACCTAGATGTCCATCAACAGATGAATGGATAAGGAAGTTGTGGTACATATACACAATGCAATGTTACTCAGCTAAAAAAGAAACACATTTGAGTCAGTTCTAATGAGGTGGATGATCCTAGAGCCTATTATACAGAGTGAAGTAAATCAGAAAGAGAAAGACAAATACCATATATTAATGCATATATATGGAATCTAGAAAGATGGTACCGATGAATGATCCTACGTGCAGGGCGGCAAAGGAGACACAGTTGTAAAGAACAGACCTTTGAATTGAGTGGGAGAAGGAGAGAGTGGGATGATTTGAGAGAACAGTATTGTGACATATATGTTATCATATATAAAATAGATAGCCAGTTTGAGTTTGATGTATGACACAGGGCACCCCAAAGCTGGTGCTCTGTGACAACCTGGAGGGATAGGGTGGGGAGGAGGTGGAGGGGGTTCAGGATGGAGGGGGCGCATGTATGCCTGTGGCCGATTCATGTTGATGTATGGCAAAAACCATCACAATAGCTGAAACTCCAATATTTTGGCCACCTGATGCGAAGAACTGACTCACTAGAAAAGACCCTGATGGCTGGGAAAGATTGAAGGCAGGAGGAGAAGGGGATGACAGAGGATGAGCTGGTTGGTTGGCGTCACTGACTTGATGGGCATGAGTTTGGTGAACTCCGGGAGTTGGTGATGGACAGGGAGGCCTGGCGTGCTGCAGTCCATGGGGTGCAAAGAGTCGGATACAACTGAGCGACTGAACTGAACTGAATTTCCCTCCAATGAAAATAAATGGATTAATTAAAAAATAATCTAGCAAGAATTTTCTTAAACATCACGCATTTCCTGAAAGCAAGCCAAGACTACCTTTTTCATTCCTTTGGTGATGAGTTTAAGGTGTTTGAATGTCTTGGGGAACTAACTCATCATTTTACTGCCTTAGCAGTTTATGCATGCACCTCAGTTTTAAGCAATAATGTGATCATTTATTTATCCCAATTCATCATTTATTGATTACTTGTATGTTTGCTGCTGCTGCTAAGTCGCTTCAGTCGTGTCCAACTCTGTGCGACCCCATAGACGGCAGCCCACCAGGCTCCCTCGTCCCTGGTATTCTCTAGGCAAGAACACTGGAGTGGGTTGCCATTTCTTTCTCCAATGCATGAAAGTGAAAAGTGAAAGTGAAGCCGCTCAGTCGTGTCTGACTCTTAGCGACCCCATGGACTGTAGCCCACCAGGCTCCTCTGTCCATGGGGTTTTCCAGGTCAAGAGTACTGGAGTGGGGTGCCATTGCCTTCTCCAGTATGTTTGCTAGGACTTGAAAATACAAAGATAAGTGAGGGTTTTGTCCTCCACGAACTAAACGTTTAGTGGAGACATGATCATAAACGTACACAAATTCACCGTAGGCTGTGCCAGAGAGTGAACAATGTGGTTGGTAACAAATACACCAATCAAGTCTCCTCTTGAAGACTTACACCCAGAAGGGGCCAAGGGGACAGATGGATGGGGAGTGGAGTGATATGAATTCCTGGATTGTTTGGATAGCTCAGGGCTAATTCAGAAAACCTACTTCTAATTCTCCTATTTAACACCATTATAATAACATCAGTGCCCATTCTACCGTTATTGAGTTAGTCATTGTCAATGACAGTCTTTGACAATAGTCTTTGTCATGTTTATAGTCATGTAAATCTGCCATTCCAAGCATCAATTCTATGTATATGAAAAAGCAGTTTGACTGAGCTTTGTGATCTATAATTCTGAGAAATCCATAACTCCTGTTGTTCCTTTTCAGAACAATGAGAAAGAACAATAGAAGAAAATTATTGCCAGTGTAACTTGACTTTCTGTGAGTCTCCATTTCTCACTTGTCCCAGATGGTTCTGGCTGATTGATGATCCTCTCTTAGAGTCAATAAGATGATTACTTCAAAAAACCTTAAGCTTCTACATAGAAAAGGCTAGAAAAATGCTAAGTAGTATGTTATTTAGGTGGATCAAGAGAGGCCAGATCACTGGAATACAGATAGTATATAAGTTAAAATCACGGTGTGAGACTGCTAAGCCATGAGAAACATTTTAATATATTTCACCCAGAATTTGTCTTCCTGCAGATATGTGATAGTGTGTGTGCATGCTGAGTTGCTACAGTTGTATCCGGCTCTTTCTGACCCTATGGTCCATGCCTGGCCAGGCTCCTCTGTCCCTGGGACTCTCCAGGCAAGAATACTGGAGTGGGCTGCCATGCCCTCCTCCAGGGGGTCTTCCCACGCAGTAGCATAATAATGCCCATTTTAACTGTTACTTTGTGGGCATGTATACAGATAGTTGCTGATTTGAAAACTAATGTAAACAGTTTTTTCTTTCAGTTGACAAGATTAGGGAATTTGGAGTTATACCTATTGTTTTCTTTCATTTTTCCCCTTTTCAAACTATCTACATTTTATTTCCTGCCGCTTTCTCATGCAATACAATATATACATACTTCAGTGTATGTGTGCATATATATATATTATATTATGTATGTACATATATACATGTGTGTATGTTTATGTAATTTTTTCAGTACTTCGTATATTGTTCATCTAGTTTCCTTTTTTTTCCAAACAGAGTAGTTTGATGCTTACAAGAGATTAAGTGATTCTTTGCACTCTAAAAATTATAAAGTCTTTCAGCTTTCGTAGCTCTCTGCTGCCTTATTAGTTTATCACAGATTTAACACTACATCTGGGCTTGATCTGTATCATAAAACTCAAGTAGATTATCCTCAAACCTGTGCTTGTCACAGGGAAGCCTTCAGTAAATATTGTTTGACTCAATAAAGGTATAAATAAATACATGTTTTAATCTTTTGAAATATATGAAATGTGTCTAAAAATATAAGTTATCTCAAAGTCAATGCTAAACATAAAGTTGATTCCGAAGAAAACTCTTCGAGGCATACAACCATATGGATTGATTTTTTAAAAAACTAGTCACTGAAAACCGCTTTCAACTGATTTTATTTTCCTTATTTCAAAAGATGAATGTAGTTTTGTACTGTCGTTGCTTCGGGTTCTTCTGTTTCATAAAACAGAAGTGTGTTCTGTGTTATTGGATATACAACTTGATCCCTCATCTCAGCTGGCAAACCCTCTCAAAATTTAAAATCATTCTGGGTCACACTGTGATCTCTTCAGATTAATTTTGTCACAAGTGTGCTTCTTAACAGACATTTCAAAATTACCTTGAAAAGTATCACTCTCTTGAAAGTTCCATATGCACCAAAATGAGAACTTTGGGTCACTAAGATTAGCAGGGAGCATCTTCACGAGAAAACAGAGAGGTGCAGGTGCTGCTCTGACTTCAAAGTTGAAGAGTCAGACTTGCCTTCAGTTCGGAAGTCTCTGAAGCCCTTTTCGTTTCCCTTACAGACACGCTTGATTTGTTCCCCAGGATGTCTTGAGAGTTTATATGTGCCTTGTCATTTCATATCCTTCAAACACCTATGCATTGGGAGGCTGTAGCCACAGACAAATTTAATTACCGTAGGGAGAAACAGTTGTGACTTTATGATTGACAGTTGCATGGCTGAGCTGTAAGGATCCCTGGACGCATTAGTTAAAAAAACCAAAAGAGCGTTTCTGTTCACCCTTTCACAGTCTTTGTACTTTGAGAGGAGTTGTGTTAGTGTCGTGGGAAGTTTACTGAATATTATGCAACAATTACTAACTTGACTCCCAATTCAGCAACTGGAGAAATACCAACCTGCTGTTGTTTGAATTTTACTCTATAGAAAAATTAAATGTTTTTGAGAAATTTATTGGGTAAAGGGGGTATCTGAATAGTCTCACTGAAAGTGATCATACCCCTAGTGAAAACCTAGTCACAGTTCATCGAGTGCAGGGTAGATTCTATATACTTGATGCTGACACATATATGCCATGATTTGCCTAGAAGTCACTGAACAGTAAGAGTGTGATTAAAGAAATTTCCTGTAGAGGTGAAAAGATGTATCAGACATGTTCCTCATCTCTGTAGAACTCTTCAGAGGGGAAAGACTGGGCAAAATCTGCCAGGAGAATATGGGCATTTAACCAAGCCCAGGTAAGTGTGTACCTCACCCTATTGACATCTATATAACACCAGGATTAAACTAGAAATACAATCAGGTGCTTTTTCCTGACAATAAGGAACTCGTTTGGTTCCATGTTGAGTAACATTTAATTCTTTAAGTAATATGCCATTTATTTTATCTATTTTTTTCTCTGTGTTTTAATTTTTCTTTTCTTTTTGATTAATTTTGGGGGTATAGTTACTTTGCAATGTTGTATTAATTTCTGCTGTGCAGTGAAGTAAGTCAGCTATATGTATACATGCTGCTGCTGCTGCTAAGTCACTTCAGTTGTGTCCAACTCTCTGCAGCCCTACGGATTATAGCCTGCCAGGTTCCTCTGTCAATGGGATTCTCTAGGCAAGATTGTTGGAGTGGGTTGCCATACCCTCCTCCAGGGGATCTTCCCGACCCCGGGATCAAACCAGGGTCTCCTGCATTGCAAGCAGATTCTTTGCCACCGACCCTCCAGGGAAACCCATGGGTATACCGTATATCCCCTCTTTTTGGATTTCCTTTCCATTTAGGTCACCACAGAACACTGAGGTCCCTGTGCTATACAGTAGGTTCTCATTAGTTCCCTATTTTATACATAGTAGTGTATTTATCTCAGTTCCAACCTCCCAATTTACCCCTCCCATCTTCTCCCTCCCAGTGTCAGTATACGTATTCTGTATTTCTGTGTCTCAGTTTCTGCTTTGTAAGTAAGTTTGTATCATGCTTCTAAATTCCACATGTAAGCAATATTATACAATATTTATTTTTCTCTTTCTGACTTACTTCACTCTGTGTGACAGTCTCTAGGTCCATTCACATCTCCTCAAATTGCATAGTTTTTTTTCATTTTCATGGCTGAGTAGTATTCCATCATAGATACATACCACATCTTCTTTACCCATTCATCTGTTGATGGACATGTAGGTTGCTTTTATGTCCTGGCTCTTGTAAATAATGCTTTAATGAACAGTGGTGTGCATGTATCTTTTTGAATTATGATTTTCTTCAGGTATATGTCCAGGAGTGGGATTTCTGGGTCATATGGTAGTTCTTCCTCTGTGTCTTAAAATATTCAACAGTTTAGTAGCATCCCAACAGGGGATCACATAAAGCCAATAAAATGAGGCATTTTTAAGTAAAAACATTTTATAATGCAATGTTTGAAATTCTGTTTCAAAAGTCTCATTAACTTCTAATGAACCAAAGACATGGTTCATTGATTTTTTTTTCCCAGAAGTTTCTTTTATTAAAACTGGGGGACATCAATAAGGGGGCAGTGGAAAAAAAAAATTTGGTCCATGGAAAAAACACAATAATTCAGTTAATAAAAAGTTATCTTCAAGTGTAGGAGTGCTGAACTTTCTTTTCATGGTTCCAGCCCCGGGGACAGAGGTTGTCCAGCGTCACTGTGGGGAGAACCTTTCAAGGAGGGGGCGGGGATAATGGCAGGAAGGAGAAGATGGGGAGAAAGTCCTGCTGTCCCCAGTGTAGAACAGGGAGGGATACAAGGCTGGGGGATGTGCTTGCAGGAGCCTGAGGAGGGGCTGCGGAAGCAGGGGCTTTGTTAGTTCTGCAGGTTTACAGTCCATGCCAAACGGGATTCCCGCTCTGTGCCCAGCTGTCT
The DNA here is from genome assembly GCF_019923935.1 of Bubalus bubalis. Lineage (NCBI taxonomy): Eukaryota > Metazoa > Chordata > Mammalia > Artiodactyla > Bovidae > Bubalus > Bubalus bubalis. The sequence goes on from NC_059175.1 coordinate 19,406,104, forward strand.
CCCACCCTGCTTTGTTGAGTCTGCGAGCCTGGGATATGCTAACTCGGGGGTGATACAACCTGGAAGAATCTGAGGCTCTCCTGGAAAGATGCGAAACCACTTCAGTTCCAAGGGGCCAAGATAACAACAAGGTCCTGCTGCTACCTTGGGTCTGAGCTTTGAGGGCAATGTTCCACATAAAGACATTTCTTTTTGCAACTATTTGACTATAATCAGGGCTTCCCTGGTGGCTTAGACAGTAAAGAATCTGCCTATAATGCAGGGAACCAGGTTCAATCCCTGGGTCGGAAGATCCCCTGGAGAAGGGAATGGCTACCCGCTCCAGTATTCTTGCCTGGAGAATTCCAAGGACAGAGGAGCCTGATGGGCCACAGTCTATGAGATCACAATGAATTGGACTTAACTGAGAGTCTAACACTTCAGTTCACTTCATGACTATAACAGTAGTAGGTTGAAGTTAAAAAGTGACCCTAAAAAAGTAAGTGACCTTAAGAGACTGGAAATACCATGTTAATATTGCTACCATTGTTGTGTAGTCACGAAGTCGTGTTTGACTCTTTGGGACCCGCATGGACTGTAGCACGCCAGCTTCCCTATGTTTCACCGTCTCTCAGAGTTTGTAACTAACACACACACATAGCAGGAACATTGTTATTATAACTCAGATTTTAAAAGTAATGACTACGCAGGATAGCATATGTAGCAAATAACTAGGTGAAGTTCCTGCCCAACGAATTTCTACTATATCTCTCTTCTTTCAATTCTGATCAGTAGTGCAGATCTTCAATGTTAATACCTAGTTCAGAGAGAAAATCCACAGATGTGATTTCTTGTCTGATCACTAGATGGCATCCTGCTCCCCCATAGAGTTAAGCTGCTTGGGAATTTCCAAGTGCAGTTCACAGAGAAGCCTAGAAGATGATGAGACTGTTGTATACTTCCCATAGGGTTTTAATTTATTAAAATCATCAAGGCAACAGGTAGCATGTGTTACTTTGTATTCCAAAAGGGGGTAATGATTGGGTTTGTAAACAGTATTCAAGGAAACAATCACTACTTAGGAAGAACATATAAAGTATGCCTTTATGAGGTAATTCAGAAGGAGGTCTGCTTTACTTTCCAAAAACTCATCAGAAACAAGGAAACATCTTGTTCTTGCTTGGGAAACTGGATCCTAGTCAGTGAGCCATGTATTAAAGAATAGAAATACTGGAAAATATTGTAAAGTGTACATAGTCATTTTCTGCAAACCATCTGAAAGAGAGATTGCCTTCTGCACAGTCATAGGCAGACGGTCATGGGCTGTTTCCTGTCCCATCCCCAAAGGCCTTTCCAGACCCCGCAGAGCACGGGGATGTATCTAAAGTGTTCACTTCCTGAGCAAAGATGTATACTTGTTAAAATGGAGTAGAAGACGTCTCTGTAAGAAGTACTATTCATATCTGTAACATTGTAGACTTTTAGAAAATTGAGTACAAAGGATTCAGAGGAAATCATTTTAATGCCCTTATTTTAGAGAAAATATGGCTATAGCCATTTCATGTACTTCAGATATCAGTGAACCAAATTACAGTATGTTTGTGATACATTTCTAAACTAAATGATACATTTCTAAACTAAACTAAACTATTTGTCAATAAATATATAGTCTCAATGGTATAGTTTAGAAAGGTGAGTAGTTCTAGCTCAGAATATTAAAAATCCTTTGCTTTCTCTTTTTGGCACATGAAAAAATAACTATTCTATAGAACTTTAGATCTAGAAGGTTTTGTGTTTTTTTTTTTTTTTTTAAGTTTTTAAACATCACATGTGACACTTTCATTTACATCCTAGAGAAATTAAGTTGTGATGCATCCTGGATTTCTCTGTATTACATCACGTTGAACAGTTCCCTTTGTGGTTTAAAGACAAAAAAATCTGCAGTAATAAAATTTAAAATACATTATGCAGAAAGAATTACTGATTTCATACAATATTTTTCAGGGTGGTAATTTTAATTTGATGTTGGTATTTTAAGCACAAATGCAAAAAAATTATATATTTGGCTATATTATTATAATGTAGCTAACTACTCAGAAATTTGAAGGGAGTAATATTGGGTTATTATCAAGATTCAGAGCTGGATTTTTCTTCTTTGGTTCATTGACTGCATTGAATCTTTGTGTTGTGGGTGGTGTAAACATTTCCTTTTCATTCCTTCTTTTAGGAGTGGCTCTGGGGAATCATTAGGTAAATGCTTGTTGGTTTTCCATAATAATTATCTTTGAGCCTTAATGGTTTCTGGTTTTGGCCCCTCTTCATTTTCTCCAACTTTAGGCATGAGTTCAGAATGGCTTCCAGTTGGGAAAAGAATTCTCAATCCATTTTACCATCTAGTCTCTGTGTGGTCTTGGCAAACTTTTCAGGCCTGGCCAGGCATGATGTTGTTGGCAGAAATGAGGCTGTGTCTCCACTTGGGCTCCAGCTTTGCCTTTTGGCCTGCAGACTTTCAAGATTTAGGGAGAGTTTATGAATATGTGAAACATTTTCCTCTCCAAGAGTGTCCTAGAGAAGTATGGAACTCAGCAATGTTTTAAAGATCCCAAGTTTAGGAGTTCTATACTTCTGTGCAGGTTTTTTTAGAATTAAAAATTTTAACCATTTAGAAAGTATCTGGGGGCAAGGAATTCCAGGACTTGCTGAATATTCCACAGGTAATGCTTTTAATGTGAAATACTTTTTTTTTAACAGCAGAACAATAAACCAATACTTGATTTCTCTTTATTGTTTGGAAATATACATAATTATCATGGTTGTTGTCTTTGTTAACCCCTGTATACCATTTTGTATTTTCGTCACCTACCATTCATCTTTCTAGCCAAACGGGAGTTATCCTTTTGTGAGGTAGAGGAGTTATTGCTCTTTCACATGGTGATCTGTCTGCCTGATTTCTGTTTGGATCTTTGACAAATGTTTTCTTTGATCCTCCAGCTCAGAGGAGAGTGGTCAAGGCAGTGCTGTTAGCTGTAACCAGGGTGAGAACCTGACCTCAATTTATACATTGCCTCTTAGATTGGTGATTCTAGAAGGTAATTATCAACTAAGACAGGATCACTGATCATACTTAACTCTGCTTCAGTTGCCCAGGCTAAATAGCCAGAGCTTATACTTCATTTCTGCCCTATCTTCAGAAACACTTTGCACATGGAAATATATGTTGAAACTGTGTGGGTATATGTTGGGTGTCTGTACTTTAAAATTCTCCTTGAAATAGTAACTAAGAGAGCTATGCTGATCATTGCAGTGATTGACTCAAAAATATTAACACCTGATATAGAAGGGTTTTAGCCTCCGTTTTCTTTATTGCCTCTCTTCACAATTCCAGAATTAGTATATGCTCATCACGTACATTAAAATACTGGAATCCTGTAGTAACAACAAAAACAATAATAATAGCTGACCCTAGGTATTTATATGTCACGTACTCTCCAAATACTTTGTGTACATTAGCCTAAATAATTTTCACAGAAACTCAAGTTAGATACATGATTGTTATTTCCAATTTTTTTTTTTTAAATTTTATTTTATTTTTAAACTTTACATAACTGTATTAGATTTGCCAAATATCAAAATGAATCCACCACAGGTATACATGTGTTCCCCATCCTGAACCCTCTTCCCTCCTCCCTCCCCATTCCGTCCCTCTGGGTCGTCCCAGTGCACCAGCCCCAAGCATCCAGTATTGTGCATCGAACCTGGACTGGCAACTCATTTCATACATGATATTTTACATGTTTCAATGCCATTCTCCCAAATCTTCCCACCCTCTCCCTCTCCCACAGAGTCCATAAGACTGTTCTATACATCAGTGTCTCTTTTGCTGTCTCGTACACAGGGTTATTGTTACCATCTTTCTAAATTCCATATATATGCGTTAGTATACTGTATTGGTGTTTTTCTTTCTGGCTTACTTCACTCTGTATAATAGGCTCCAGTTTCATCCACCTCATTAGAACTGATTCAAATGTATTCTTTTTAATGGCTGAACAATACTCCATTGTGTATATGTACCACAGCTTTCTTATCCATTCATCTGCTGATGGACATCTAGGTTGCTTCCATGTCCTGGCTATTATAAACAGTGCTGCGATGAACATTGGGGTACTCGTGTCTCTTTCCCTTCTGGTTTTCTCAGTGTGTATGCCCAGCAGTGGGATTGCTGGATCATAAGGCATGTCTATTTCCAGTTTTTTAAGGAATCTCCACACTGTTCTCCATAGTGGCTGTACTAGTTTGCATTCCCACCAACAGTGTAAGAGGGTTCCCTTTTCTCCACACCCTCTCCAGCATTTATAGCTTGTAGACTTTTGGATTGCAGCCATTCTGACTGGTGTGAAATGGTACCTCATAGTGGTTTTGATTTGCATTTCTCTGATAATGAGTGATGTTGAGCATCTTTTCATGTGTTTGTTAGCCATCTGGATGTCTTCTTTGGAGAAATGTCTATTTAGTTCTTTGGCCCATTTTTTGATTGGGTCATTTATTTTTCTGGAGTTGAGCTGTAGGAGTTGCTTGTATATTCTGGAGATTAGTTGTTTGTCAGTTGCTTCATTTGCTATTATCTTCTCCCATTCTGAAGGCTGTCTTTTCACCTTGCTAATAGTTTCCTTTGATGTGCAGAAGCTTTTAAGGTTAATTAGGTCCCATTTGTTTATTTTTGCTTTTATTTCCAATATTCTGGGAGGTGGGTCATAGAGGATCCTGCTGTGATGTATGTCAGAGAGTGTTTTGCCTATGTTCTCCTCTAGGAGTTTTATAGTTTCTGGTCTTATGTTTAGATCTTTAATCCATTTTGAGTTTATTTTTGTGTATGGTGTTAGAAAGTGTTCTAGTTTCATTCTTTTACAAGTGGTTGACCAGAGTTCCCAGCACCACTTGTTAAAGAGATTGTCTTTAATCCATTGTATATTCTTGCCTCCTTTGTCGAAGATAAGGTGTCCATATGTGCGTGGATTTATCTCTGGGCTTTCTATTTTGTTCCATTGATCTATATTTCTGTCTTTGTGCCAGTACCATACTGTCTTGATAACTGTGGCTTTGTAGTACAGCCTGAAGTCAGGTAGGTTGATTCCTCCAGTTCCATTCTTCTTTCTCAAAATCGCTTTGGCTATTCGAGGTTTTTTGTTTTTCCATACAAATTGTGAAATTATTTGTTCTAGCTCTGTGAAGAATGCTGTTGGTAGCTTGATAGGGATTGCATTGAATCTATAGATTGCTTTGGGTAGTATACTCATTTTCACTACATTGATTCTTCCAATCCATGAACATGGTATATTTCTCCATCTGTTAGTGTCCTCTTTGATTTCTTTCACCAGTGTTTTATAGTTTTCTATATATAGGTCTTTAGATTCTTTAGGTAGATATATTCCTAAGTATTTTATTCTTTCCGTTGCAATGGTGAATGGAATTGTTTCCTTAATTTCTCTTTCTGTTTTCTCATTATTAGTGTATAGGAATGCAAGGGATTTCTGTGTGTTGATTTTATATCCTGCAACTTTACTATAGTCATTGATTAGTTCTAGTAATTTTCTGGTGGAGTCTTTAGGGTTTTCTATGTAGAGGATCATGTCATCTGCAAACAGTGAGAGCTTGACTTCTTCTTTTCCAATTTGGATTCCTTTTATTTCTTTTTCTGTTCTGATTGCTGTGGCCAAAACTTCCAAAACTATGTTGAATAGTAATGGTGAAAGTGGGCACCCTTGTCTTGTTCCTGACTTTAGAGGAAATGCTTTCAATTTTTCACCATTGAGGATAATGTTTGCTGTGGGTTTGTCATATATAGCTTTGATTATGTTGAGGTATGTTCCTTCTATTCCTGCTTTCTGGAGAGTTTTGATCATAAATGGATGTTGAATTTTGTCAAAGGCTTTCTCTGCATCTATTGAGATAATCATATGGTTTTTATTTTTCAATTTGTTAATGTGGTGTATTACATTGATTGATTTGCGGATATTGAAGAATCCTTGCATCCCTGGGATAAAGCCCACTTGGTCATGGTGTATGATCTTTTTAATGTGTTGTTGGATTCTGATTGCTAGAATTTTGTTAAGGATTTTTGCATCTATGTTCATCAGTGATATTGGCCTGTAGTTTTCTTTTTTTGTGGGATCTTTGTCAGGTTTTGGTATTAGGGTGATGGTGGCCTCATAGAATGAGTTTGGAAGTTTACCATCCTCTGCAATTTTCTGGAAGAGTTTGAGCAGGATAGGTGTTAGCTCTTCTCTAAATTTTTGGTAGAATTCAGCTGTGAAGCCGTCTGGACCTGGGCTTTTGTTTGCTGGAAGATTTTTTATTACAGTTTCAATTTCCGTGCTTGTGATGGGTCTGTTAAGATTTTCTATTTCTTCCTGGTCGAGTTTTGGAAAGTTGTACTTTTCTAAGAATTTGTCCATTTCTTCCTCGTTGTCCATTTTATTGGCATATAATTGTTGATAGTAGTCTCTTATGATCCTTTGTATTTCTGTGTTGTCTGTTGTGATCTCTCCATTTTCATTTCTAATTTTATTGATTTGATTATTCTCCCTTTGTTTCTTGATGAGTCTGGCTAATGGTTTGTCAATTTTATTTATCCTTTCAAAGAACCAGCTTTTGGTTTTGTTGATTTTTGCTATGGTCTCTTTTGTTTCTTTTGCATTTATTTCTGCTCTAATTTTTAAGATTTCTTTCCTTCTACTAACCCTGGGGTTCTTCATTTCTTCCTTTTCTAGTTGCTTTAGGTGTAGAGTTAGGTTATTTATTTGACTTTTTTCTTGTTTCTTGAGGTGTGCCTGTATTGCTATGAACTTTCCCCTTAGGACTGCTTTTACCATGTCCCACAGGTTTTGGGTTGTTGTGTTTTCATTTTCATTCGTTTCTATGCAAATTTTGATTTCTTTTTTGATTTCTTATGTGATTTGTTGGTTATTCAGCAGCATGTTGTTCAGCCTCCATATGTTGGATTTTTTAATAGTTTTTCTCCTGTAATTGAGATCTAATCTTACTGCATTGTGGTCAGAAAAGATGCTTGGAATGATTTCTATTTTTTTGAATTTACCAAGGCTAGCTTTATGGCCCAGGATGTGATCTATCCTGGAGAAGGTTCCATGTGCGCTTGAGAAGAAGGTGAAATTCATTGTTTTGGGATGAAATGTCCTATAGATATCAATTAGGTCTAACTGGTCTATTGTATTGTTTAAAGTTTGTGTTTCCTTGTTAATTTTCTGTTTAGTTGATCTATCCATAGGTGTGAGTGGGGTATTAAAGTTTCCCACTATTATTGTGTTATTGTTAATTTCTCCTTTCATACTTGTTAGCATTTGTCTTACATACTGCGGTGCTCCCGTGTTGGGTGCATATATATTTATAATTGTTATATCTTCTTCTTGGATTGATCCTTTGATCATTATGTAGTGACCATCTTTGTCTCTTTTCACAGTCTTTGTTTTAAAGTCTATTTTATCTGATATGAGTATTGCTACTCCTGCTTTCTTTTGGTCCCTATTCGCATGGAAAATCTTTTTCCAGCCCTTCACTTTCAGTCTGTATGTGTCCCCTGTTTTGAGGTGGGTCTCTTGTAGACAACATATGCAGGGGTCTTGTTTTTGTATCCATTCAGCCAGTCTTTGTCTTTTGGTTGGGGCATTCAACCCATTTACGTTTAAGGTAATTACTGATAAGTATGACCCCGGTGCCATTTACTTTATTGTTTTGGGTTCGAATTTATACACCATATTTGTGTTTCCTGTCTAGAGAATATCCTTTAGTATTTGTTGGAGAGCTGGTTTGGTGGTGCAGAATTCTCTCAGCTTTTGCTTGTCTGAAAAGCTTTTGATTTCTCCTTCATACTTGAATGAGATCCTTGCTGGGTACAATAATCTGGGCTGTAGGTTATTTTCTTTCATCATTTTAAGTATGTCTTGCCATTCCCTCCTGGCTTGAAGAGTTTCTATTGAAAGATCAGCTGTTATCCTTATGGGAATTCCCTTGTGTGTTATTTGTTGTTTTTCCCTTGCTGCTTTTAATATTTGTTCTTTGTGTTTGATCTTTGTTAATTTGATTAATATGTGTCTTGGGGTGTTTCGCCTTGGGTTTATCCTGTTTGGGACTCTCTGGGTTTCTTGGACTTGGGTGATTATTTCCTTCCCCATTTTAGGGAAGTTTTCAACTATTATCTCCTCAAGTATTTTCTCATGGTCTTTCTTTTTGTCTTCTTCTTCTGGGACCCCTATGATTCGAATGTTGTAGCGTTTAATATTGTCCTGGAGGTCTCTGAGATTGTCCTCATTTCTTTTAATTCGTTTTTCTTTTATCCTCTCTGATTCATTTATTTCTACCATTCTATCTTCTAATTCACTAATCCTATCTTCTGCCTCTGTTATTCTACTATTTGTTGCCTCCAGAGTGTTTTTAATTTCACTTATTGCATTATTCATTATATATTGACTCTTTTTTATTTCTTCTAAGTCCTTGTTAAACCTTTCTTGCATCTTCTCAATCCTTGCCTCCAGGCTATTTATCTGTGATTCCATTTTAATTTCAAGATTTTGGATCAATTTCACTATCATTATTCGGAATTCTTTATCAGGTAGATTCCCTATCTCTTCCTCTTTTGTTTGGTTTGGTGGGCATTTATCCTGTTCCTTTATCTGCTGGCTATTCCTCTGTCTCTTCATCTTGTTTAAATTGCTGAGTTTGGGGTGTCCTTTCTGTATTCTGGCAGTTTGTGGAGTTCTCTTTATTGTGGCGTTTCCTCGCTGTGTGTGGGTTTGTACAGGTGGCTTGTCAAGGTTTCCTGGTTAGGGAAGCTTGTGTCGATGTTCTGGTGGATGGAGCTGTATTTCTTCTCTCTGGAGTGTAATGAAATGTCCAGTAATGAGTTATGAGATGTCTATGGTTTGGGGGTGACTTTGGGCAGCCTGTATCTTGAAGCTCAGGGCTGTGTTCCTTTGTTGCTGGAGAATTTGCTTGTTATGTCTTTCCCTGGAACTTGTTGGCCCTTGTGTGGTGCTTGGTTTCAGTGTCGGTATGGAGGCGTTTGAGGAGCTCCTGTCAATTTTTTGGAGTCAGGAGTTCCCTGGAGTCAGGGATTGGACTTAAGCCTCCTACTTCCAGTTATCGGTCTTAATTTTACAGTAGTTTCAAAACTTCTCCTTCTATACAGCACCACTGATAAAACATCTACGTTAAAGATGAAAAGTTTCTCTACTGTGAGGGTCACTCAGAGAGGTTCACAGCGTTACATGAAGAGAAGAGGGAGGAGGGAGTTAGAGGTGACCCAAATGAGATGAGGTGGAATCAATAGTGGAGAGAGTGGGCTAGCCAGTAGTCACTTCCTTATGTGCACTCCACAACTGGACCACTCAGATGTTCACGGAGTTATACAGGGAAGAGAAGAAGGAGGCAGGAGACAGAGGTGGCCAGAAGGATAAAAGGGGGAAATGAAAAGGAGGGAGACAGATCCAGCCAGTAATCAGTTCCTTAAGTGTTCTCCACCGTCTGGAACACACAGAAATTCACAGAGTTGGGTAGAGTAGAGAGGGTTTAGGGAGGAGATACAGGCGACCTGGTGGAGAAAATGGAGAGTCCAAAGGGAGAGAGAGCAGTCAAGCCAGTAATCTCGTACACTAGTGAAAAATGGGTCCTGAAGATTGGGTTCTTAAAGGTACAAAATTGGTAACAAATACATAAAAACAAAAATTAGAAATCTAGAGTAGAGTTTGGAATTTCAAAAATGCGATGTTAATGAAAAGGAGAAGGAAAAGAAAGAGAGAAAAAACGAACAAAGAAAAACAAACAAGGTCGTGAAAGTAATAAAGAAACTACAGGTACAAAATTGATAACTAATACCAAACAGCAAAAATTAAAAATCTAGAGTAGAGTTTGGAATTTCAAAAATACAACGTTAAAAAAAAAAAAAAAAAAAAAGAAGAAGAAGAAGAAAAATAAAGAGAGAAAACAAACAAACCAACAAAAACAATGTCGCAAAAATTATAAAGAAAATACAGGTACAAAATTGATATCAAATACCAAAAAGCATAAATTAAAAATCTTGAGTAGAGTTTGGAATTGCAGATATACAATGTTATATAAAAGAAGAAGAGAAAGAAACAGAGGAAAAAAAAAAGTCAGAGCAATTATGAAAAAAACTATAGGTACAAAATTGATAACATATATCAAAAGGCTAAAATTAAAAATCTAGAGTAGAGTTTGGAATTTCAAAAATACAATGTTAAAGAAAAGAAGAAAAAGAAAAAAAAAAAAAAAAAAAAACAAAACCACGGTCAAAAAATTATAAAATATATATATGACGTTTGCTGAAGAAGAAAAAAAAAAAAATAGGGTCTTTTTTTTTTTTTTCAAAGTAATAGTTATAAAAAATTTAATTAAAAAAAAATTTTTTTTTAATTAAAAAAAAAAAGAAAGAAAGAAAGATTGATCGTAAAAATAGTAAAAATATATCTAGGTCTTTCTCTGGTTTTGTTGTGAGTATTGTGGGTTCAGTTCATTTTTGGCAGTTCCTTAGTCCGACTTATATTTCTCAAGATCTATAGGCCCCTTCCTATGTAATCCGTAGTAACCACAGGGTTTTAATCTATGGCCTGTAGCTTCCAAGGCGTTTCCCTCTGTTATAGCTTCTTCTGTTTGCTGGTCTCTTCAGTGTCTGGTTCCCGCCCTGACACAAAGGGGATAGTTGAGGACGCTATTTTTTTTTTTTTTTTTTTTTATTTTATTTAGGCTCACTTGTTCAGCCGCGCTGTGGGGAGGGAGGGAGGGATGCTGCAAACAGATAACACTGGCGTGCGCTCGCAGTGCCTCAGCCACACTGGGTCTGCCCCCGCTCACGGCGAGTGTAGCCTCCCTGCCCACACTGCTTGGGCTCTAGGTTGTTCCGCCGGGAACAATCAGAGGCCGGCCCTGGACTGAGCTCCCAGGTCCAAGCCGCTCAGGTTCAGGCACTCGGGTAGTCCTCAGAGGCGCAGACTCGGTTGGGCCTGCGTTTTGTGCTCTTCCCAGATCCGAGCAGCTCAGGTGATGTGTTTGGCGGGCGCCAATGCTGCGACTTATCGCCTCCCCGCCACTTGGTTATCTGGGTGTAAAACCGGCGCACCTTCTCAGGCAGATGTTGACCGTCCAGACCCCCAAGAAGTTTTAGTTAGCAAAGAAGCCTGCTTACAGTTTTATAGATAGTGTCTCTCTGGGGCTGCGATGTCCCCCTTCAGGCTCTGGCTGCCTGTCGCCGGAGGGGGAAGGTCTGCAGCCGGCTATCTCTGTTCAGTCCTTTGTTCTGTGCGCGGGCCTGGCGGTGTCTTAGGTTAGGGCTGGCTTTTCGCGTGGTAGATATCCCACAGTCTGGTTTGCTAGCCCAAATTATTTCGCTCAGATAGCGCTCAGGACATTCAGCCCGATTCTTACTCTAAGGGACACAGCCCTTGCCGCACTTCCCTGCCCAGCCCCCGCTTGCTAATGCCGTGTGCAGGCGTCTGCGCTGCTTCTCCGCTGGGGGAGTTACCGTAGGGCTCACAATCCGCGATTTTTAATTGTTTATTTTTTTTTTCCCCTCCCTTTTATGTTGCCCTCTGTGCTTCCAAAGCTCGGCACAGATTCGGCAGTGAGAGGGTTTCCTGGTGTTTGGAAACTTCTCTCTTTTTAAGACTCCCTTCCCGGGACGGAACTCCATCCCTCCCTCTTTTGTCTCTTTTTTTGTCTTTTATATTTTTTCCTACCTCCTTTCGAAGAGTTGGGCTGCTTTTCTGGGTGCCTGATGTCCTCTGCCGGCATTCAGAAGTTGTTTTGTGGAATTTACTCGACGTTTAAATGTTCTTTTGATGAATTTGTGGGGGAGAAGGTGTTCTCCCCGTCCTACTCCTCCGCCATCTTGCTATTTCCAATTTTTAAATGAGAAAATGGAGAAGCAGGTAGTCTGATCTGTATTCGTTACCATAATACTGTACTATTTTCCATCAACTTGCCACTGCCTTTTCTGCACTTATTGATGGGAGTACAGTGCTGTAGAACTGACAAAGTAGGACACAGATTAATTTTGAATAACGTGAGAGCTGAACTCGAGGAGCACTTAGGGAATGGACAGTGTGCAGTGTTGTGGGTCTCTTTCTTTAAAATTAAGGATTTGAACTAGATGATCCCCAGAATACTGTGTCTTAAATGTGGCACTGACTGGTAGAATACAGATACAGACTTAAAATTCTTTAATGTTTTCACATTATTTCACATAACTAAAAGAGGATGAAAATGGATTAAAAAAAATTCTGAGACTGTGAGAAGGGTCTGTAACTTGTGAAAACATTTTTACACAGGAAAAAAAAGAGAATTCTTATGGTCCATATTGTGACTTCAAAATATGGAATGAAAACTGTGGTCTTAGAAATTTTCCATGAAATATTTTAAGTGCTGAAAGGCAGTGTCCTAATCCAGGCCTCTCAGCAAACGCACTGCGTCCTCGAGTGTGCAGTATGTCATGGCAACAGGTCAGAAATGCTTGAAATTTAACCATTCTGTGCAGTACGTTAGTGTGAAACCAGCTTTTTGAGGGATAGTTGGGTGACTTCAGCATGAGTAAAAGAGCAATTCATCAGTCAACATTTATGTAAATAGTTATTTTAAATTATGCATTTATATTGGATATTTAAGTAGCTGCTGCTGCTAAGTCACTTTAGTCGTGTCTGACTCTGTGCGACCCCATAGACTGCAGCCCACCAGGCTCCCCCGTCCCTGGGATTCTCCAGGCAAGAACACTGGAGTGGGTTGCCATTTCCTTCTCCAGTGCATGAAAGTGAAAATGAAAGTGAAGCCGCTCAGTCGTGTCCGACTCTTAGCCACCCCATGGACTGCAGCCTACCAGGCTCCTCTGTCCATGGGATTTCCCAGGCAAGAGTACTGGAGTGGGGTGCCATTGCCTTCTCCGATTTAAGTAGCTATTTACATTTAAATAAAAGGAATTATTCATATGATCATAATATTGCAATTGTGTCTTTCTTTTCTTTCATACCCTAATTATATCCAGCAGTTTCTATTTTGTCTTCTCAATTAGCATCTACATTCCAAAAGAGTCAATGACCCTCAGTAGCCTATTTTTAAGTAGCTGAATTAATTCTTAGAGAGATATCAGCATTGACCATAAAAGTGATAAACATAAGTAGAATCCCAGAAGGATGTCTTACAAGCATACTGTGACTATATAGCATTAAAGAGGCTGTTGATAACACTTTCTTTACACATAGCCTATTAACCTTTACTTCTGCTTTTACATATTCATCGTATTTAAAATTTTCATTAATTTCAAGTGTTTGCGCAATACCAGTTTAAAAATGCCAAAGAGATTTAAACTGTTATAGTCAATCATATGTAGTCTTAAAGAAATACTTATTATCAACCCTTTAAGGTTTAAGGATGGGTAGGATTTCTACAGAAGTAAGGACAGCATAATTACAGACAGTGTAGAGAACACTGAATAAATGCCAGAAACGGGCAATTTGGGGAAAGAGCCAGTGGCCAGTGAGCTCAAGTACAGGATGAAAAGAGTTAGCAGGCGGATGCCGATGGAATGCTGTTGGAAAATCCATCTGAAGTGGTTTTATGGGAGCATAGTCCGGGCGTGTGGTCTAAGAAACCATAAGACTGGTGGATTAGACTGGCTAAGAGGTAATGTGTCTTTAAGCTGAGGACAATCGAAAGACTCAAGGACAGATAGTATAGGTGTTTCAAAGATATTATAACATATTTTGGAAATTAACATGGTCATTAAGAAAGTGAGAGGCCCAAGGTGATTCTAGGGCTCAGGCCTGAATAATTGGGAGAGTGAGGAGGCAGGAATAGAAGTAGGGAAATCAGGAGAAGATCAAGACTTGAAAGACGATGAGGCTGGGAGAGATCTGTTGAATTTGAGTTTTAGCGGGCGATGCAAGTAAGTTATTCCTGACTTAAAAGTGAGGTCAGGGTGGAGGTATGAATTAGGAAGACATTTGTATTATTGGGCTATTTGAAGCCATTGAAGTGGTTGAGAGAAACTTTAGAAAGGAAAGAGAAGAAGGCTTAAGGTTAAATCTTCAAAAATGGAGCAGGAAGTAGATGCAGAGCTAGTGAATAGAGATGAACCTGAGTAGATAAAGCAGTAGGAGGAGAACCAGAATTGTTTGATGTCCTGGAAACTCTATCAGAATTTCATAAAGGGGGATAAGCAATAGTTATCCAGCCTTTAAAGTCAGCCTGATTAATAAATTGTGGCACTGTTTTGAATTTCATGAGAGAAGAGGGATGATTTTAGTGATTCCCATCTTCTCCAACACTTTTCTTTTAATTAGACACACACAGATGGGAACTTGATGTCAAATCACATTCAGTGCTATAACTCTTCTAAATGTAGCAAGCACCAGTGGTTGCCTCTCTGCTATCTATTTTGTCTCTTCTTTTGCCAAAGATATTAATTCTTCAGATGCCACTCTTCTCAGGGAAGGCAGTCTTATCTCCCGGTGAGGGGTACATTGAATAGTCTACGTTAATCAGAATCATCTCTTGTTCCCCAAAAGTGGTTGTTTTAGTAATGGACAAGTGACACAGTTCTGGAGCATTAGGTATGAAGCAAGTTTGCTGGAAGGCTTTTTAACTACGGGTGCTCACTGCAAGCATTTATTCTGTGATTGGCCATGTTTGCAAATGACCTTAGTGTTATGGTAGTCATCTTGTGGCCACTAGAGGAATCCTGGCACATGGAGGATGTGGAGCAGAAACATGGAAAGGATGAGCCCGGGATATTACCATCATACCACGTAACCAAACCTGTAGTCACTGGTCTCTAAACTTTTTGCTGGCTGAAATGTGATATTTCCTCATTTTTAAAGCCAGCAGAGTCATAGTTTTCTATTATTTGAAGCCAAGAGCATGCCAACTGATATAAAATGTAAGGTTTTCATCTTTAGCTGTATTCTTGTCACATGAAATTGCCAAAGCCTCCTGGTAAAGAAGCCCCCAGAGGAAGGTTTGATGAAAGAAATATTTTCTTCTGAACCATAACAGAAAGTTTTGGCAGGGAAGCTGAGCAAGCCTAGTGAAGTTTCTCAGGCTAACTGGCAATGTATGTGTTCTGCTAAACGGCTGACAGTTAATAAATCAAATTTCTGAATTGGACCAGAAGTTGTATTGGAATGTAATATTCACTCAGATTGTGCATTTCATGCAGTTACCCTGTTTTTGCTTTTTATTTTGGCATTTTCTCAGCCGTAGTCTGAACCAAACATGTTGTTCATTGTACAGCATCTAGGTCCTATATTATACATTCTTAATATACACAGTGAAACCGAGTCTCTATCATCTGGAAAAAGGTACCATGGTCCATCTTGCAGAAAAGAGCTCAAATATCAACAACAACAACAAAAAACACAGATTTCACTTTGACACCAGTAACATCTGTCATACCCCTAACATAGACTAATTATAGGCTATCACTTTCATTCTTCTTAGAATCCAAGAATTAGGAGGGTTGAGGGGACAAATTCTCAAAGGATTGTGAACTCTATCATCATTGCTAGGACTTTTTACAATTAAGTTGTTTACTTTTTAAAAAAATGTACCATCCAACAGTGCTTTTGGTAACAGTCGTGCTATGCATTCCTACGAATAAAAGCCACAGTAACTGCATAAAAAGACAGTGAGTGAGCTATTTGGTTCCTCCTTGGATACTTTTTAAAAATCTGTTTAGTCAGAGACCCTTTATTGCTCACTGAAAAAAATCCAAAAGATTTGGAATTATGTTTAATAAATTGTAAGTAACTATATAGGATTCCTTTTTTTGTTTCTAAAAGAATGTTTTTGGAGATTTTTGTTGTTACTGTAATTTTTTTGGGCAAGGCCCATTAAAGAATCCAGCAAATATTACAAGAATTAGTCTTTTTGGCATTTATAGTAAGTTAGGTCATTTCAGATGATCTTCATATTAAATACAATAATTTAATGTGCTGCAATGATTATGTGCTTCTGTACCTAGGCAATATATCAGATCAGATCAGATCAGTCTCTCTCGTGTCCGACTCTTTGCCACCCCATGAATCGCAGCACGCCAGACCTCCCTGTCCATCACCAACTCCCGGAGTACACTCAGACTCATGTCCATTGACTCAGTGATGCCATCCAGCCATCTCATCCTCTGTCGTCCCCTTCTCCTCCTGCCCCCAATCCCTCCCAGCATCAGAGTCTTTTCCAATGAGTCAACTCTTCACATGAGGTGGCCAAAGTACTGGAGTTTCAGCTTTAGCATCATTCCTTCCAAAGAAATCCCAGGGCTGATCTCCTTCAGAATGGACTGGTTGGATCTCCTTGCAGTCTAAGGGACTCTCAAGAGTCTTCTCCAACACCACAGTTCAAAAGCATCAATTCTTCGGCACTCAGCCTTCTTCACAGTCCAACTCTCACATCCATACATGACCACAGGAAAAACCATAGCCTTGACTAGACGAACCTTTGTTGGCAAAGTAATGTCTCTGCTTTTGAATATGCTATCTAGGTTGGTCATAACTTTCCTTCCAAGGAGTAAGCGTCTTTTAATTTCATGGCTGCAGTCACCATCTGCAGTGATTTTGGATTATTTTTGAAAAATAAAGTCTGACACTGTTTCCACTGTTTCCCCATCTATTTCCCATGAAGAGATGGGACTGGATGCCGTGATCTTCGTTTTCTGAATGTTGAGCTTTAAGCCAACTTTTTCACTCTCCTCTTTCACCTTCATCAAGAGGCTTTTGAGTTCCTCTTCACTTTCTGTCATAAGGGTGGTGTCATCTGCATATCTGAGGTTATTGATATTTCTCCCGGCAATCTTGATTCCAGCTTGTGCTTCTTCCAGTCCAGCGTTTCTCATGATGTACTCTGCATATAAGTTAAATAAGCAGGGTGACAATATGGAGACTTGATGTACTCCTTTTCCTATTTGGAACCAGTCTGTGGTTCCATGTCCAGTTCTAACTGTTGCTTCCTGACCTGCATACAAATTTCTCAAGAGGCAGCTCAGGTGGTCTGGTATTCCCATCTCTTTCAGAATTTTCCACAGTTTCTTGTGATCCACACAGTCAAATGTATAAAACTATCCAATTGTAAGACTTTGCTAGAGGGTGTAAGGAGGAATTCTTTTGATTGTAATGTTATTAGTGTCTTTTTTCTTAGTTGTATAACATTTCTTTTTGGGTAGGAATTTTATGTTGAGGAAAGTAAGAAATTCAGTGACCTGAGGCAGAAAAAGTATATTCACAAGAGAGTATGATAATTACTCCATCAACTTGGAGTTCTGTTTAGAGTGTCTGCACCAGTAACTGCTTGGGACATTGTGAAGTAGAGCAAGTGCACTAGCATAATGTGGAGAAGTCTGTCCATTAGCACTGATCACAAGGTCGTAGTTACTTTGTTTGCCAGAATACCTGGAGGGAGCTCAAGTTACAAACTGACATTTCTACTATGGAATATTTACTCCCATCACTCTAGGAAGACGCTGGGAAAACCACCACTTGATATTCCTTTGGTGACATTTCAACTTTATTTGTATGGTGTATGAGGTCCAATTTTAGGGGGAAGAGAAGCAAGAGATCATGATAATGAAAAGAAAAGTTTCCTTACAGTGGTGGTTAGGTGCATGACTACACAATCATGTGTTTCCTTAGGCATTAGTAACCTAGTATTGAGTATCATTTTGAGATGAGATGGCATTCCAAAAATTTCTGTCCACAGGAAATTGATGGTATCTAAGGCAATGGCACCCCACTCCAGTACCCTTGCCTGGAAAATCCCATGGACGGAGGAGCCTGGAAGGCTGCAGTCCATGGGGTCGTGAAGAGTCGGAAATGACTGAGCGACTTCACTTTCACTTTTCACTTTCATGCATTGGAGAAGGAAGTGGCAACCCACTCCAGTGTTCTTGTCTTGAGAATCCCAGGGATGGGGGAGCCTGGTGGATTGTCATCTATGGGGTCGCACAGAGTCGGACACAATTGAAGCAACTTAGCAGCAGCAGCAGCAAAGATAATGGTAATGAGGAGAATATGTTCATTTTAGTCTGATACAGATAACTTTGTTTGCCATTTTAAAAAATGGTTTATCTGAAATATAGAGTTAGCTGTAACAAAGAATAAAATGTTGTTATTGGCATCTGAACTTTCATCAACTCGACACATTTCTTGTCAACACTATGACTATTCCTAAAATACATCAGAATGAAGGAAATGCTTTTAAGTATAGGTAAACCTTGGTTCCTTCGGCTTAAATTTTAAAATAAAGCATTAATCTTCAGTTATAGATACCATTTATATTTTACATGTTTTTAAAATGCCCTTAAATATGGATTTCTCAATATTGGGTACCAAACTCTGTACACCAAGCTCCAATGTAGAAAAATGGATAAAACTGAACCATTATGGTTGAGTTAGGGCAGGATGAGTATGGAGTTCACTGTCATTTTCCTTCCATCTTTTCCTTCTCTACCACAGTTTCTCTCAAACGTTTTACCAAAAGATCTTTGTTTCTAATTCCCAAGTCCATATCATCAATTTCATAAGTTTCTCCCTGAGTCTGAGCACCATCAAACAATATAACGTGTTCCCTAGACTCACCTTCCCTTGCCCCTCCTCTCTTCACCTTTAGTCAGTTATTGCCATTTTTATCACATAAATGTGGATAGATCTTCCTCCTCTTCTCTATTCCTTATGTCTTGGTTCAGGACACCATCTTTTTCCTTATTTATCAGACGCCTCACTGATTTTATGCCTTTGATTCATTTATGCTAGTTTTTAAACATCTTTATCTGATATGTCATAAGAACAGGGGAAAAAAGACTGAACGTGAACTCCTACTAGGTTTTTCTAGGTAGGTATAAATTTATATTATTTATGTGTACTAATATGTAAAGTTAAAAAAGACTAAAGCAAAAGTATATAGGGTTTCCATGCGTGCACACAGACAGTTTTATATTTTTTCTCATCCCCTGTGGATGGCTTGACTACCCTCTAGCATGTGCATACCCATCTTTGGAGACTATAGTTCTATGCCAGCCAGGGATATCTTTCTAAAATGAAACTACATACTTAAAGCCCTTCAATAGATCTCAATGAATAGTAGATAAAATCTGAATTCTTAAATGCAAAAGATGATGCTATTCATGAATTGTTAACTTCTCAAATTTAAAACAAAATAATACCAGTAAAAGCTCTTATTAAACAATTCATACTTGCCAAAATATTAAATGATTTGAATCTGTCAAAATAGATATGTTAATACATAGCTCCTTGGACAGTCACAGATTTAGTTATGTTGTAGGTTTGACTGGGTCAAAATAAGAGCCAAGGTATATGACATTAAATATCTATTGACTGTCACAAAAATGTTAATAAATGAAGATTATTAAATTTTGGAGGTTATTAGAGGATAAAATGCATATGTTGGGTTCTATAACATAAATGTATACATACACATTTTTGTATATCATATACATAAATGTCTATCAATCCTTGGGAAATTATTGAATGAACAAAAAATAAAACCAAATGTTGGTATTAGCATCAGAATTTTCATTGACTCTACAATTTTTTGTCAATATTATGACTGTTTCTAAAGTATATCAGAATGAAGGAAATGCTTTAAAAAGCAGGCAACCACTGATTACTTTAGCTTTTATTTTAAAACAAAGCTCTACCTTTGTTTTTTTGAAGTGTGGTTGATTTGCAGTGTTTCAGATGTACAGCAAAGTGATTCATTTACATATATATCCTTTTTCAGATTAATTTCTGTTTTAGGTTATTCTAAAATATTGAATACAGTTCCCTGTGCTTTAGTAGGTCCTTGTTGTCTGTTTTATATATAGTAGTGTGTATCTGTTGATACCCAGTTCCTAATTAACCTCTCCACATTTCCACTTTGGTAACCGTAAGTTTGTTTTCTATGTCTGTGAGTCTATTTCTGTTTTGTAAATAAGTTCATTTGTGTGTGTGTGTGTGTGTATTTACAGGTCCACGTAGAAGTGATATCATATGATATTTGTCTTCTAACTTGGTGGAAAAAGAAGAGATATTTCCTGTATGTGTATTGAGATGAGATAAGCTAAAGAAAAATAGCAGAGCTGAATGTTAGGTTATCCTGCTAACCTTTGTCAGGCCCTTCTGCCTTGATATGGTTCAAATTTCTGCCATATATTTTGATACTTTCTGTCTCCATAGCAGTTGCCCAGGAGTGTGTTGCCAGAAAGGACACTGAAAATGCAACCAATTTATAAATAGATCCTCCTATTTTATAGATGCCATTATTTAAGAAGTTTTATGAGGTATTATGAGAGATTGAACATATAGTGAAATAGTTTATTTTCTCAGAAAAATATAAATAGTTAGAAATATCAAAATATAACCAAGCAAACATCAGATTAAATTATTATTCAATATTTATTTCATATGGCAAAGAAAAGATTTAAAACTGATTTTCTGTTTGAAAAATGTCAGTGGAGATAAACAAATGGGTAATTTCTAACTCTCATTTTTTATGTAAGTGATGAAGAAATAAATTACTTATTTTAGAAATATTGTTCTGTGATATTGACAAATATCACAGTTTAATATGAAACACTGACTCATAATAAATACTTTCTTTGAACTTAGTATGTATTAAACTAGGGTTAACATTTTTGCACTTAAAATTCATCACTGATGAATCCTAGATGTCTATTTGTACCTACATTACCTTATTCATAAAAGGGTTTGTATAGAATTAGAAATGTTTTAAATATACATTCTGTCTTGAAAAGCAGACTATCAGTGATAAATAGCAGAAATAAAAGTTATCTTCCTGGAATTTGGGAATATCTCCCTCCCTTCTCTACCTGTTTTCCATTGTTTGACATATTAACTATTATAAAATTAAAATATTAAACAGCAAGTATCTAACTGTTTAAATTCTTTTCATTGAGGGTGATTTGCCTGATTTCTTAGATGCAATTAAAGGGAGAGGGTAAATGTGGTTTCTTAAAGAGAGTGCTTTTTTTTCTTTTGAGTTTATAAAATTGTTTTAGGAATAGCAAACTCAGTACGTGGGTGGTGTTTAGTTCTCATAATTTTCTTTCAGACCTTTTAAAAAGTAAACTCTATGAGTAATGTGATCATATGCATGGGAAACTGAAATTAAAGCACTCAAACTGTTGTGACAAATAACAGATATTCAGGGTCAGTGCAAATAAGGCTCCAGATAATCACTCCATCTGCTCCACTGTTGGCAAAATTGAGGCCCAGATGTTGCAGTATACCTTTTTATTCTCCTGTACCTTGGCCATTGGCACATAAGATTCACAAAGAGAAATATAAATTGCTCAGGCTTTCCCTTGAGATCATATAAAAGGGTTCCTCTCCATCTGAAGTATTTTATTTTCCTGTTGATTCAATAGGATGGGCCACTAGATCAGTTAGAAGAAAGTGGAGAGAAAAAAAAAAAAAGAAAGTGGAGAGAAGGCTTAAATGAAGCCTCCCTCAGGGTATAGTTGGCTGGGCCTATGACCACTGAGCTTCTGTTGCTTCTGTCACCATGCCACGGAGCCAGCCCGAACACATTCTCTAACCAGTGCTCAAAGAAACCTAGATTTACGGAGAAGCCGCTCCAGTGTTCTTGCCTGGAGAATCCCAGGGACGGTGGAGCCTGATGGGCTGCCGTCTATGGGGTCGCACAGAGTCAGACACGACTGAAGCGACTTAGCAGCAGCAGCCCACTTATGCTATTCTTCTTCTTCTTTTTTTCTAATGTATGATTATATAGTGTCTTAAGATTCCCAGCTTGTATTTCTTGGTTATGTTCACGTAGGTGCTGCTGGTCTGCAGCTCTTCACTGTGTCTCTTCATTCTAAGATCCAGGCTGAAGGAACAACCCCTACATGGGGTGTGCTGTCCTCGTGGCAGAGGGAAAAGAGCTGGCGGAAGCTCAAGATGGTTCTTAGAGTTTTTGCTTTGAAACTACATTACTGTCACTTCCCCTCACTTTCCACTGACCCAAGAAAGCTTTTGACCAACTATACAATGGGGCAAAGCAGTATATCCCCTACCCCACAAAAAGGCCTAGAAATTCACTTGCAAATTTTCTAGAGAAAGGAGTGAATTGTTAAGGGCAGTAATGCAACCCACCTTGGTATATAGTGGGCAAAATGCCCATGCCCCAAGACACAGCTTTCTCCTTTGCATCAGTGTTCTTCTGTATCTTTTTTTCTTATCTAAAATGAACTATTCTCAGTTCATCTTAATTTTTACAGCCCTATAAGGAAGGCAAGAGAGATTCAGTGGGTTCAGAAAGAAGTGAGAATATTTCTATATGTGTGATTTATTCTAGACTCTGTTCAGTTTCGGCTTCATTCCTGAATCTCTTGTTACGGAAGAGTAATAGAGCATGGTACACTCCTTATGCACAAGTTTATTTACCTAATTTTAGCTTAGAAAATTCAAGCCAATTATTGGCCCCTTGAACATGGAGTAAAGAACAACATTGGCATGTTGTTTATGCAAAAGTCCAGAGTCATACACGTCACTTGCAAGCAGAAAAAATGTGGGCTGGATATGTCAACGCCTTGGTCACTTTACGTGTCTCAGCTTTGTCATATAAATTGACATCCTAATGACATACCCTCACTGCATTCACTCTTTGCCCTCCATAACTCCTTAACTTGTAGTAGGTAGTGACGTTTCCAAACATCATTAGATAATTTTACCTCTTCAAAACTCTTTAATTTGAGCAAATTTTATCTGTTTATTTTAACAGATGTTAAACATGTTATTTATATTGCCAGAAATTTACAAATTCTAATATGGTCATTAAAACTTAAGTTTATAAAAGTAAAATATGCTAAGATCTTCAAGCGGATCACTGCAGGAGCTAGGTGGAAAAAAAAGATGACAATATTGCTGTTAATGGCAATGTTGGAAAACTGCTCCTGTGATTGCAGCTGTATCAGTGAAATCATCCCTTCTCCTGTGTCTTGTTAGTACAAGCCATAGAGTAGACTGGCCAGTAGGGGTTACTCTATGCATTATGATCTCAGAGTGGTGAATTAGAACGTGAAGAAATAAATGGCAGTATCATTTAAAATAGCCACCATCCTGGTGAATTGAGTTATAAGGTTCAGAATTTGAGATAACTTGCTTTGATAACTATTTCAACAGCTTTTATACCATTCATATGACTTTGAGGCATGTTTCAGTAATTCATTCAGCCTTATTGATTATCAGCCCTACATTAAACAAAATCCAGAGGTCAAAATTTTAAAGTAGCTCTATAATTCCATTTTAGCATCTTGTTTTCCTAGGTAATATTTTCTATCCCTGAGGTTTGGAGTCTAGATATCCTAGAACACAAAGCCTTGTATAAAAGCAGTCACAATGCTAATTTTTAAAAAGGCAAATGTACAACCCCTTTTAGTGACTCTAGAATAGCACCTGCTCTCTGATCAAGTGGCTCTTCAATTTTAGAAAATAAATTACTTTTGAAATTTATAGAGGAAAATGGGGAGAAAAATTAGCACAATATAATTCTTGGAGTCATTTGTCCTTGAGGGAGAGAAGATAAATGAAAGTCCGTGGCTTTAAATACAATTTCTATAAAAACTAAAGAAAAATGGAAAAGGATAAGCTTTTTCTCTGAAGCCCAAATTGGTAAGAATGAGTTCTGCTTGCCAAATATTGGACAGAAAGACTTCATTAGAATAAAATACTATCACCTCTAAGATAAACAAAGAAATATTATTATGTATTATCAAAGGGTTGAAATGCAAACATTACTAATTTTATGTTTTTTTTTTAATTTATTGGTATTTTATTGACATAATTCAATGATTCTTTTAAAAAATCAAGGTTTTCACAAGACACTTGCAAAAGAATGGGAGTCCTCTCACTCTCTATGTCTTGATGCATATGAAACCCACGGATGCAAAGCATGGTGCGGACCACGCCCTGTACACTGAAGCAGAAGTCTGCCCCTTTGATGGGTAAGAAAGGAGGCATTATAATAAAAGGCTTATTCCAGATATGGTTAAAATTCTTCAGGCAGTTCTGTATAACTGTTAGGTAGTGTAGAAGAACAGTATGTCACAGAAAGGGCACAGCTACAACAAAGTACTAAATAGAAACAATATTTTTGAATAGACCATCCTTACCTGTTAAGACTTAATCTCTTCTCTCATAGCATTATTACTGGGAAGACCCAGAGGCTGCACTTTGAAAAGAAAAGCTTTTCTCAGTTGTGGATTTAGCTTTCATCATAGTTTGCCCCACTCAGTTTGTTGTTAGAAGAAACCAAAATGCAATTACATTCTTCTGTACTGACACTGTTCCTAACTACGTGTATTTAAAAGATTTTTCTGCCTGGCTTCTACTTCTTGTGTAATGGAATCATTTTAGGGCTTTATTTCCCTTCTGTTCAAAGTTCCGTTTTAGTTCTTGGAAAGAAAGGTTTGCCGTATTTACCTTATGTTTGCCAATGGGGAACCAGTAAGTTTGTTCACCTCCCTACGTGATTCACTCTAAGCAGTTTCTCCCATCACACGTGTGTTTGAAATCTGTGAAAATTTTAATTTACTGACTCAAACACATACCGTCCTAGCTTAGAGATTTCTTGAATTTGTAGCTTTATATTGAAAAGTGAAAGCTTGGCCTTAAAATATTTAAGTTGCATCAAAATTGTCTAAAGAAAGTATAAAGATATTTTTCAAACCATGCAGTAAAAGAAAATCTTAGGCTCTGTCATTTACAGTTATGAGTTTCTGGAGCCATTCAGACAACATGAGACACCAGGTGGCCTATTTGTGAAACTAGCTGTCCAGCTTGTAAGTAGGTGGTACAGAGTCCATTTCAAAGTTTGGGGTTTGAATTCAACAGACATGAGGACCTCGGCACCCAGGACTAATGCTTGCTTTAGTAAGTAATATTTTAATAAGCTTTGGGTTTTCCTTCTTTTCTTTAGGTACAGCAATGAGAGGGCTTCCCTGGTGGCTCAGTGGTAAAGAATATGACTCCAATGCAGGAGACGTGAGTTCAGTCCCTGGGTTGGAAAGAGCCCTTGGAGAACAAAATGGCAACCCACTCCAGTATCCTTGCCTGGAAAGTCCCATGAACAGAGGAGCCTGGCGAGGGCTGCAGGCTATGGGGTCACACAGAGTCAGACATGACTCAGCGACTAAACAAAAACAATAGTAATGATAACTCTCATATAATTTTTTAAGAATTAAATGAACTTATTTATTTAAAAATTGATTATCACTCTACCAGGCATAGAATAAACACACAGTGGGTTTTTTTTTTAATTTTATTTTTGATAAGTGTCATTTGTAATTATTCTTTTTATATGTTGATTCTAATTCAACAAACTAGGAGGAAACTTAGCATCTTCTTTCTCACCCATCAAAGGGCCAGCCTTTTGCTCCAGTGTGCAGGGCATGGTCTGAACCACCGTGCGCATCCTTATATTCTATATGCATCAAAACATGGGCAGTTAGAAGACTCACTCTCCTGCAAAGAACAAAATTTCCCAGAAACCTACTTATAAGGATGCCTAGGGAGTTTAAAGCCAATATGTATTTTATGTAATAAATTCAAATGTTTCCATATTAGTTATGGTAAGGGCTATATTAATTTCTATTGCAGGGTAACATAAAATACTGAATAAATTCAGATTTCATGATATTAAACAGTGATTATATATTAAAAGTATAATTCAGAAAAAGCCTTATTATAATATATAAAGCATATCAGCACTCTTAGGCATGAAAATGATTTGTGTATCCTTGCATTTATTTTATAAATCTGCTGCTATGAGCTAATGACCTGTGTGTACCAGTTAAAGAATGCAGATGATGTTACTGAGTAATAGTCTGCATGAATCAAAATACCAATAGATTAGCACATAAAATCTCTGTCCTTGTTAAGTCAAAAATAATTAGATAGCATACATACACATTAAACATGTATGTATATATATGTGATGTATATATGTGATATACATACTGTAAACTTATAGGAAAAATGCAGAGCTGCTGGCATTTTATAGAAAACAAGTGATGAAATTTATTTTTCATTAGAAATTTAACCTAAAACTTTTGTTTGTTCGGTGGTAGAAATTCATTTTAAAGATTTGGAGAGTATGACTCAGGTGCACCTGTAGTGTGATGATGATATTAGTAAGTCCACTCATTGGCAAAATGGATAAAAAATCACTAGGCATGTATAGAATTGTTTGATTCCTCAGATTTTCAATTTTGCTAGCAATTGTGAAAAATAAATAATTGCACTTTCTGAGACATTCTTCAATTCCATCAATTATAATAGCAAAGAATTGTTATTATTCATGGTAGTTATTCATAATGTAGCAAGTGGTTATAGTTCTTATAGAGATACTGCTTCCAGATAGTCTGTTTTTCAGTTTTTCTTTTCTAATTTGTTTTTTAAATATCTCAAAAAAAATTATGCTGTGACTACAATTTGAGTATATATTAGGCTGATCAAAAAGTTCATTTGGATTTTTCCAAATGTGTACTGGAAAAACTTGAACATACTTTTTGGCCAACCCAATATTTTGTGAAAATGAGAATAATTATAATGGTAGCTGCTGCTGCTGCTGCTAAGTCACTTCAGTTGTGTCAGACTCTGTGCGACCCCGTAGACGGCGGCCCACCAGGCTCCCCCGTCCCTGGGATTGTCCAGGCAAGAACACTGGAGAGGGTTGCCATTTCCTTCTCCAATGCATGAAAGTGAAAAATGAAAGTGAAGTCACTCAGTCGTGTCCGACTCTTCGCGACCCCATGGACTGCAGCCTACCAGGCTCTTCCATCCGTGGGATTTTCCAAGCAAGAGTACTGGAGTGGGGTGCCATTGCCTTCTCCATAATGGTAGCAGTAGTCACTAAGTCATGTCAGACTCTTTGCTAAGTAGTGTCCAACTCTTCCATGGACTGTAGCCAGCTAAGCTCCTCTGCCCATGGGATTTCCCAGGCAAGAATACTGGAATGGGTGGCCATTTCCTTCTCCAGGTGATCTTCCCAACCCAGGGAACGAACCCATGTCTCCTGCATGGACTGGTAGATTCTTTACCACTGAACAACCAGGGATACCCCAATGGTAGCAGTAGATATCATTTATTGAATTCTTACCATGTACTTAGCACTTTATGTGAAGCATTTGCTCCTAGAACTTACAAAAGCTATAGGAAGTAGGTTCTGTTATTATAATAAAGACACTGAGGTTTAGAAACATCTAGAGTTCTCACAACTGGTGATGGTATTATGGCTAAGGACTGTCAGAATTCTCTCCTATATGTATTTGGTGAAGTACATAGTGATAAATTTCACTATAGTGATAGATAAACCTGTCACTCTATGTTTCAACTGTTTGCACCCTACATACAGTTTAGATTTGAGGCAGGGATGCCTACTGCCCTCAAATCCCATCTCCAAATCTTTGGCACTAATCACTTTCTTGTCAGCCATACATCACATGGACTTGAGAAGGGCTTTCTAGCAAAAGAGATGGCACACCTTGGCTCTAGCTACAGGCCAGTCCTGGAGGAAGGAAGGCTAAGAGAGAATGCAGCAGGTCCCCTCATCACACCCAGTCTCTTCTCTAGAGAACTTGGCCCAGCGCCTTGTAATCTGATGCTTCAGATTCACAAACTTTTCTTCCCTTGTGTATGTAGGTATGAGGTATAAATGTGTGAAAGATCTGCGTGTGGTCTGTGTACATATGAATTTCATGTGCATCAGATTTTTATCTGAGTGTATTATGTGTAAGGAGTGTATGCCTGAGTATTGTTCTGTGAAGTTTATGTGTGTGGCTTGTATGTGAACTGTATCTATGTGTGTGTGAATATGTTCTGTGTGCTTGTGAGGTGAGTGTGTGTGTGTGAGGCGTGTATATATATGTCTGTGGTTTGTGTATATATGTGTGTTGTGTGTGAACTGAAAGTGTAGTTCAATTACTGTGTGTGGTGTATGGGAGGTGGGGTTATAGAAAAGAAAGGCAAGAGTAGAAACCTGGGGACATAGGGACATAGTTGAGAGCCTACCTTTTACTAGAATAGTTGTAACTGGAAGTGTTCTTGGCTTGAACTTTGGAGTCTTGGGGTCAAGTCCTACCCAACTCTGTAACTATCTATTTAATATTTGAAAGCAGCTTAACCTGTTTGAATCTTAGTTTTCCCATGTCTGGGAGAAAGGTCTTTTAAATGCTATGAAGGTTAAATGAATAATTTTAGGTTGAAGTGACTGATAAACTGGGAAATACTACATGAATATAAGGTATTGCCTATTTTTATTGGTAATGATGTTATTTTCCAACATGTTTTATATTAAATTTCCAGACAACAATATAACATTCAAGGGGTTATAATAGGAAATATATCAATAGGAATTTTTAAAGTTAATTATCATTGATAATGTATGGTATGCTGTATCGAAAAGAGGAAAGACATATGCTGTTATAATTCCATGTCTAGAGAATGTCTGGGATATTAAACACTTGTTGTTTAGTTGCTAAGTCATGTCTGACTCTTTGTGACCTCATGGACTGCAGCACTCCAGGCCTCCAGTCCCTCACTGTCTCCCGGAGTTTGCCCAAGTTCATGTCCATTGAATCAGTGATTTTATCCAACCATCTCATTAAACACTTAACAGTGCTCATTCATGGAACAACAAAGGCCATTTTAACTAGGAGCTTTGCTCTAAGGTGTGGGGCAGCAAACTCTACCATAATAGAAGGATTTTGCATTGACTATTTCAGGTCTTTATTTTTTAGGTATATGGGAATGGAGGAAAATAATATAGAACATAGTCATTTCTCAAGTAGTTAAGCATAGAACGTGATCCAGCAATTCTGCTCCTATGTATATACCCCCAAAGAATTGAAAACGTGTTCTCTCAAAAACTTGTAAAGGAATGTTCATAGCAAAATCATTTATAGTAGCATAAAAGTAGAATGATGCTGAAGCTGAAACTCCAGTACTTTGGCTACTGCATACGAAGAATTGACTCATTGGGAAAGACTCTGATGCTGGGATGGATTGGGGGCAGGAGGAGAAGGGGACGACAGAGGATGAGATGGCTGGATGGCATCACCGATTTGATGGATGTGAGTTTGAGTGAACTCCGGGAGTTGCTAATGGACAGGGAGGCCTGGCGTGCTGCGATTCATGGGGTCGCAGAATCGGACACGACTGAGCGACTGAACTGAACTGAACTGAACTGAAAAGTAGAAACTTTCCAAATGTCCAAAAACTGATGAATGGATAAATAAATGTGATAAATCAGTAAAATGAAGTTATTCAGTATTAATACATGCTGTTTTATGGATGAACCTTGAAAACATTTGAAAGAAGGCAGAATAGTATATTACCTGATCCCATTCATATGAAAGGTTCATAATAGGCAAATCTATAGAGACAGGAATATATTATTATTGAAAGGTTGGAGGTGAGGGGCATGAGGGATTGGAGGTAGATGGCTGAGGGGTAAGAGATTTCTTTTGGTTGGTAATGAAGTGTTCTAAAACTATGTTTGGGTGTACAACCCTGTGAATATATTAGAAGTTATTGAATTGTATACTTTAAATCCATGAATTGCATGGTCTTTGGATTATATTTTTACAAAATTGTTAAAAAAATACGAACAATTTTCCTAAGAAGTGAACCCTCCCCGTTTATTGTGCCAATAGGTCTGGGAGACACCGGGCCTCACCCTCCTTGACAGATAGACTAGGAGGCATTCCAGACCACAGAGTCAGCCTGTAAGCTGGTGCCTTTATCAGGGGTGGATGACCAATAGGGAATGGATGAGCATCCGTCAGCTTTTTAGTATAGGGCAGTATATCCTGGAACCTGTGGGCACTGAAAAATGCTGTGTGAGACTCATTCTCTTTTCTCCTCCTATCCTCTCCTCTCACCCTCCCCTTCTTCCTTCTCCTCTCCTCCCTCCCTCCCTCTCTTCTCTATTTTTTCCCCATAAATTGCTTGAGCAATTAATTTGTTAATTTAGAATTTATTATTTCAGAGTTATATTTGAATGTGCATTTGAAGTAACTGTTTTCTTGCTTCCATGGTTTTGAAGTACTTTCTTAGCCATGACTGGGGAGAGTGTGGTGTTAGAGTGAATCTTCTGTGGCCTAATTGCTAACAGGAAGATTTTTAGGTATGAATGTCCTCATTCTTTGCTCTTTCTGTACTTCTGACTGTGTCTCCAGACCTACAGAGTAGTATGTTCTGCTCCTAGTCTTACATTTCCACCTCATTCCACTTCCACATACAAATATCACATTCACCATGATTTTGGATGATCTCTTAGGATTAAAATGTATACTCATATTATATTCTCACATATAATCATTGCTTTTTTAAAACCCTTTTTTTTTTGCTTAACATTCAATTAAATAGTCAGCTCAATATGCCGCTATGCAAATCTTACCAATAGCTATATTTTATTACTTTCAGTTTTGAAAGGTGGGATGATATCTTTCACTTTTAAAAACTGATATTTCTAAAAAGTGTATTTATTTTGCATTAAAATGTTTCTGGAATGTAACAGTTCAATTCTAATAACTATGATTAAATATCCATGAATTTGTTTTAAATAAGCAGAGCCAGATAAGTGGCATTTATGTACCTTGCAACACTATTTAAGATTGTTTCCTCAGAACAGAATGAATCACTGTTTAACAGATAAGAGAATTCAGCATCTCTTGTTTGTGAGTCTCACATTAACTGCATTTGTACCTCTGATAGTTTCCATGATGAAATTTGTAATTAAAAAAAGAGCATACAGTCAGTTTTGAATTGTTATATTTAAAATGAGTGTTTGCTGATGTCCAATTAATCGAAGTGTTGAGATTTAAAGAATGACTGAGGAATCAAGGTTTTATATTAATAATCTCTCTTCTGGGAGAAAATAAATGAGTAGAGAGTAAAGTCCTGAGATCTCTACTATGAAATACACGGTCATAAGGAAGTTAAAAAGCCACAGTGAAGTGTACACATCTTAATTACATTTGCATCGATATCTAC
Organism: Bubalus bubalis; assembly: GCF_019923935.1. Taxonomy (NCBI): domain Eukaryota; kingdom Metazoa; phylum Chordata; class Mammalia; order Artiodactyla; family Bovidae; genus Bubalus; species Bubalus bubalis. The sequence goes on from NC_059175.1 coordinate 19,437,162, forward strand.
CTGAAATAGATACCAGTATTAGCTGCAAGAGTCTCATGTGTTTTGCAGGAGGGAGTTCTCACAGGGTACTCAGTGTGCTTGTCATTACAGACCGTGAGCTTACAACACAGACATATTGTGCAAACAGAGTCCAGGCTGGAATGTGTCAGTGCGGTGCTCACGTGGCCTGTCCATGGAGATGGCAGAATGGAAAATAAATGGAGAGCTGGAAAGGCTTCCAGGGTTTATTTTTTTTTTTTTTATGTTTTTTTAGAAAAGTTTTTTCACTTTCTTTTCTTTTTTTTTTTTTAATTTTATTTTATTTTTAAACTTTACATAATTGTATTAGTTTTGCCAAATATCAAAATGAATCTGCCACAGGTATACATGTGTTCCCCACCCTGAACCCTCCTCCCTCCTCCCTCCCCATACCATCCCTCTGGGTTGTCCCAGTGCACTAGCCCCAAGCATCCAGGATCGTGCATCGAACCTGGACTGGCAACTCGTTTCATACATGATATTTTACATGTTTCAGTGCCATTCTCCCAAATCTTCCCACACTCTCCCTCTCCCACAGAGTCCATAAGACTGTTCTATATATACATCAGTGTCTCTTTTGCTGTCTCGTACACAGGGTTATTGTTACCATCTTTCTAAATTCCATATATATGTGTTAGTATACTGTATTGGTGTTTTTCTTTCTGGGTTACTTCACTCTGTATAATAGGCTCCAGTTTCATCCACCTCATTAGAACTGATTCAAATGTATTCTTTTTAATGGTTGGTAATACTCCATTGTGTATATGTACCATAGCTTTCGTATCCATTCATCTGCTGATGGACATCTAGGTTGCTTCCATGTCCTGGCTATTATAAACAGTGCTGCGATGAACATTGGGGTACACGAGTCTCTTTCCCTTCTGGTTTCCTCAGTGTGTATGCCCAGCAGTGGGATTGCTGGATCATAAGGCAGTTCTAGTTCCAGTTTTTTAAGGAATCTCCACACTGTTCTCCATAGTGGCTGTACTAGTTTGCATTCCCACCAACAGTGGAAGAGGGTTCCCTTTTCTCCACACCCTCTCCAGCATTTATTACTTGTAGACTTTTGGATCGCAGCCATTCTGATTGGTGTGAAATGGTACCTCATAGTGGTTTTGATTTGCATTTCTCTGATAATGAGTGATATTGAGCATCTTTTCATGTGTTTGTTAGCCATCTGTATGTCTTCTTTGGAGAAATGTCTATTTAGTTCTTTGGCCCATTTTTTGATTGGGTCATTTATTTTTCTGGAGTTGAGCTGTAGGAGTTGCTTGTATATTTTTGAGATTAGTTGTTTGTCAGTTGCTTCATTTGCTATTATTTTCTCCCATTCTGAAGGCTGTCTTTTCACCTTGCTAATAGTTTCCTTTGATGTGCAGAAGCTTTTAAGTTTAATTAGGTCCCATTTGTTTATTTTTGCTTTTATTTCCAATATTCTGGGAGGTGGGTCATAGAGGATCCTGCTGTGATGTATGTCAGAGAGTGTTTTGCCTATGTTCTCCTCTAGGAGTTTTATAGTTTCTGGTCTTACATTTAGATCAGGGTTAATTTTTTTCAGTGACTTTCAGAGTTAAACAGCCAACTCTTAATAAAGAATGCGTGGTCCGAGGCAGGGACTAACTGTATGCCCACAATGTTCAAAAATGATTGGTTCACAGATTCGGAAGCAGAGAAGCAGATTCTGAGAAAGAGAATTTCGGGACCATGGAAGGGAAGGGAAGAAAGCAGACCTGGAGAAAAGGTAGAAGGACAAATTGGTCTGCAATGCAGCCTTGAAAAAAGGCCTCAGCAGACCCAGCACAGAGTCCAGAAGCTGAGATGGGGCCTCAGAATTGTCCTAAACAACTCCTGAGCTGGACCTCTATACTCTCTTGTTTACTTGATATTAGATGCTTGGACAAGGTGACCCTCCTTAGCTGACACAATTCACAAAGAGAGCTGACAGCTGAAAGCCCTTCCTAAACCTGGGGAAATGAGTCATTCATTCCTGAAGGAGTTCTCATAGCAGAATCCACTAGGAATGGTGAGGTATTTTGGAACCAGGAGGCACTGGGAAATGCCTTGTCTGATAGACTGTTTGCTTCTTTCATTCCTTCATTTCCTTCTTTCTCTCCCCAACCCAGTGTTTTTCCAAAAATAAAGGACTAGGCTGTGAGTTATCAGGAGGAAGGAAAACAAATAATCATTTTTATAAGTCCAACTGTTCTTTTAATGTCAAGACCACTCAACAATCATTTTAGTTTTCTATGGAAAAGTTAGCTTCATATATCTGATGACCCAAGGACCTCTTGTGACAGTTTCTATATATATGATACTAACATCCTGACCAGAGAAGGCGGTGGCACCCCACTCCAGTACTCTTGCCTGGAAAATCCCATGGATGGAGGAGCCTGGTGGGCTGCAGTCCATGGGGTCGCTAAGAGTCGAACACGACTGAGCAACTTCACTTTCACTTTTCACTTTCATGCATTGGAGAAGGAACTGGCAACCCACTCCAGTGTTCTCGCCTGGAGAATCCCAGGGACGGGGGAGCCTGGTGGGCTGCCGTCTATGGGGTCGCACAGAGTCGGACACGACTGAAGTGACTTAGCAGCAGCAGCAGCAGCATCCTGACAGCTAGATGGAATGTCAGGAGGAAAGTACAGATAAAATTATTTTTTCCTTTGTTTTGAAGAAAAAAAGAAAGCATATTTATTGAGTGTCCATTAAATGTGACTTCAAAGATTTTTCTTATCTGTATTAGAAGTTGATAGCAAATGAAACAGTATATTGATTTGAAAAGATTTTTTTTCTCATTTTAACCATTATTTTTATAAAATAAAAAAATCATAACCAACATGTAAAAATTTCATTTTATTAAGTTCACATCATGTTTATTTGGGCTGCATTGTTTCAACTATTCAGTTTTATTTTTTGGATTTTTTTAACCTATTGTATGCCTTTTGAAGCACCAGAAATTAGCAAACGCTGGAGAAGTTGGTGAATGGATATATAAAATCAGTATATTGAAAAAAAAATCAGTATATTGAATTGGCAACAGAATGATATTGTTTATTATGTGCTTTTTAGCAAGGCATTATGATAAGACAACTTCACCATTAAAATAGTATAGAAACTACTAACTGAAAAAGTTCTCAGGTCTTTAAAGTTATTTTCAGTGTTTGTTTTCATGGCACTTAGACGTGTCACTTAAATACTCGCTAAGAGTGGAGCTAAAGGCTGTGACCGCTTTTAAAATTTTCATGATTTTTTTTTAAAGATCACCCCTCAGTCAGTTTAAGAGAGTTGTCATTGCTGGCTATACAGCACAATACAAATTTAGCACTTGAAGACACACAAAGATAACTCAAGGAACTGATTTCTGCATCTTCAGCCACCTTATTCCATTACTCTTAGAATTAATTTCCTCCAGACATAATTTGTATGAATCAAAAGGAGAGGAAAATTAGAACAAATACTGAGGCCTTTTGGTGACTAAAAGAATGGTTATTTTATCAACAACCATAAGTGTTAGATTTACAAAAAGGAAAAGTGTCTTAAATGAACCATTCTTCTAACTTGTGCCTCTTAGTTCTGAAAACATATGAGTAAAAATCATATTCAGTTCAGTTCAGTTCAATCGCTTAGTCATGCGACCCCATGGACTGTAGCACGCCAGGCTTCCCTGTCCATCATGTTGCTGACTCTAATTTGAAAAAGTAGGGGAGGGAAAAGCTCTGGATTTTTTCTTCTTTAAAATTACATGTTGTTTGCAGTGTTAGATTGGCTGTATTTTTCTTGTAAAAGCTCCTGTACACCAAGAACAAATTCAAAGTAGTTTGTTTAAAACAGACTTTAACATTGAGGCTCTTCAACTTGTAGACAAAAGTCTAAGCAGTTCTTTAAAAGAAACTCTATAAAATAAACTGTCAACATTTTCTTATCTAATGGTCATCACTTTTGTTTCTCAAAGTGATGGTTTTAAATGATTATTTTATATAAGATTGGAACTGTGTGTTTCTTCATTTATGCAACAAACATGTCCTAATAGAGGCCAAGCAAATGGCACATAAATGTGCTGTTTCTGGAACACTATAAGATGCCCAAACTTTAATAAAGGCCTCATTTTTATTTTTATTTTTTGTTATTTACAAACAGCCCTCCTCCATCTTCATGGGCGTATTACTCCTGATTCAGGAATAACTCTATCCATCCTTGTCTTTTGGTTTCCTATCTCAATTCTGCAATCTCCCCTCTGGCCATTACACTCTTGAATCATTTCAAAATCCTGCCTCCCAAAGTAATCTGTCTAGCTTTTCTAATCTTCTAACTTTCCATTACTCATCATTTCAGTTCTTCTTACTGGTTCCCAATTGCTTTGCTAACCAATCTCAAATTACTTATCCTTATCTTGAAGGCCTATTCACTACTTTACCCCTGCTGATGTCTTTTTCTTTATCACTTCTAAGACCTCCCGTTTGCTCACACTTCTACACGCGAACGCGTTTCCAGAGTATGAGAATGCTTTGGATTCAGGCTTTTGCCTTAAAAAAGCTTTAGTTTTTTCCTCATTTCTCCTTAGAGAAGAAGAATTAGAATTGAGCTATGGTTTAAAATTCACTAATGCATCTGGCAATACAATTTTGTATTTTGTGTACAGCTTATTCTGTCTGACACCTCTGGTCCTTTGCCTCCCGTTTAGCCTTCACCGATTGCTATTAAAGGCCATCTCTAGGTAGCCGCCCTACTATCAGGCTATGTCCTCTGCAGTGGCAAGCAATTATTCTTAATAAATCAGAGAATCACAGAATTTAACTAGACTTCACTGATGGTCTGACAGTTCAGACTCTGCACTCCCAGTGCAGGGGGCCTGGGTTTGATCCCCGGTCAGGAAACTAGATCTCACATGCAGAAACGAAGATCTTGTATGCCACAACTAAGAGCCGGTGGAACCAAATAAATAAATGTAAACAAATATTTGTAAAAAATGAATTTAATTTAGAGACAGGGATTTCCCTACATACAAGAACCCAAATTCCCACTTAGCATAGAAATCCCTCTCAGAACATTCCTGATGCCTAAAATGACCTTTTCAAGAGGGAAAGTCAACTGAAGTCACCAGCTCTTTCCATGTTGCTCACAACTCATTTTGAGGAAAGTATTTTTTGTGTTAAGGCATTCTGGTTTCCTATCACCTCCTCTTGGTATCACATGTCACTGCTGCTGCTGCTGCTAAGTCGCTTCAGTCGTGTCCGACTCTGTGCGACCCCATAGACAGCAGCCCACCAGGCTTCCCCGTCCCTGGGATTCTCCTGGCAAGAACACTGGAGTGGGTTGCCATTTCCTTCTCCAATTCACATGTCACTGGAGAGACACAAAATATTTCTAATGATTTCTTTTTGCCTTGAAAATACAACCAAACACAGCCATCATGTCCTCCATTAAACACATTTGTTTGGAGTTGAATATCCAAGATGCTTCCATAATTCCTCTAATGGCAGAGTTTTTTGAGAAATCCCATGCTCATGCCTCACCTTTTTTATGGTTTGGTCAGCAGACTTCACAATAAGACTTTCTTTCAGTATCAGGCCTAATGTTGCTGTCACTTACTGCTCCTGTCATTAATATTGAAGGTACATTTTATAACCTTAAAATAAATGGTTAATCATCCTTTTTGTCCTTTAATGAATTTGAAAACTCATATTCATAGTATTTTGGTTACTGAAGTATCCCTAGGCTCAAAGAGTATTTACAATTCTCATACAATGATTTTGAGCACGTAGAGGTAACGTAGTCATATTTGAGACTGTCTTGGAAAAGGACTGTGGTTTTTAGTCTGGTACTTTGAAGAACTATCGAGATGTCACTGAACAGTATTTTTAGAATTTTCACATTGCTCACACATGAGCACTTTGGGAATTGTTCAGTGAATATGTCTCCTGAGCGCTTTGTTCCTTGAAATTATCAAAATAATCTTGGAATTTATTTTTCTCCCTATCTTGTGATGCGTGGGTAGAACTGGGACATCGCTATCACATTTAGAAGTTCATTTCTTTTCTTTGTTCTTACCAATGAAATTGCTCTTTTCAAGTTGAAAAATAAAATAGTTAAGTTATTGTTTGTTTTTTTAACTCTTTTAGGGGTTCTGGAATCCTCTAAACATCCAGTGAGATATAGCAACACTCTTGTGGAAACTATGCATATAGTCATAATCACACAAAGAATTTGCCTTTAATTTTAAGGGTACAAGTGCCACTGGGATCATATACATGTTACCATTACTGGGTACTGATTGTAGGTTAAAAATCACTGATTTAGTTGTACTTCATTTTACATCTATCTCTTCCTGTAAAGATGTATAAAAATAAAATTGTATTAATAAGTTATATGTTTAGTAGTTCCATTCAATAACCTTTTAAAGCAGATTGTTTCCTAAATGAATTTTAATTCAAATCTTTATTTATAGAATATTGAGTTTCTTAATGTGAGCACATTTGTTTAATCTTATGCTTCAACCTTTTCCTTCTGAATGCTTTCTTAAAGTAGTCCATAATTAAAAGAATTAAAAATACTTTTTCTCTGTAAACCCGCACCTCCGACCTTCTTCAGTTTTATTTGAAGTTATTACCCGCATGTATAATCGATGTGGTAGAATATACATCTTAAGACAGGTTTTAATTCTTTGAAGTGTGTCAGGATACATGCATATTTTATAATAAAGGTATATTTTATACTGGTATAAATGTATTTGAAATCACTGTTTTCTTTATTAAAAAATATTGAGATTCCCCAACTTCAAAAATAAAATTTGTAAATGTATATTTACAAATAATATACAAGGAAATGATAGGAAATTACAGCATGACTTACGTATTCAGCATATCTAAGTTCATAGTTTTAAGTATAATAATCTTATTAGCTACAGATAAAGTTTTGATTAATGTTTTCATAATACTGACCTTAGTTTACCAATGTTAACCTATAAATTATTAAGCACAAGTGATACGTAATACTAGTTCTATACTAACAATTTTTTGTCATGTGCGATTTATGTAATTTGCTGAACCTGGTGAAAACTTCCATTCTTCCTCCAGTCTGTGGAGATGCTGAGCTCTGTGCAGTGTGTAGGAAGGGCTGAACAAGCAGACTTGTGAAATATATGGCTTACAAGTTTTATCACTTTTGGTAAGAAATGTACAAAGCCCATCACAGTGTCAACACTAACATATATGTTTGTGAATATTTAACCAGAGAATTGTCAAAATATATTGCTATACATTGAGAGCATAAACTTTATTTTTATATGAAACAATTTTTAAAATGCACTTCTGGAGAACTATGCATTTACAACCAACAGTTGTAAGGCAAATTAAATTCATAATGTCTTATGAGGAATAAAATATTTTTATCTCACTGTCAAGAAGAGGGGGCAGTCTTTTAATTTTAACTTATTTTTAGTTTAGCAATAGGAGTAAGCCTATTATATTCCTGGATGACCACCAGAATGAGCCCCTAAAAATGCTGAATATCACAATTTGGTGTTTCACAAATAGATTCATATTCATTGTATTCCTTAGTCATAGTGTAAAGGAAGTTACTTCTGCATATCTCAGGGTCACTGTCGTGGTGGACAGGGGATGGCTCCAGATTTTTTGACTCTTGAGTCTTTTACAACTCAGGCAGCCCACTTTGAGAGAAATGAATACATTAGGTAATAGTTGAATACTTATTTAGACTAAAAAAGGAAATCATGACTAATTACCAATTTAATAATGCTGACTAATTCCACAGGCATCCAGAATCTATAAAATTATGATTTGTGGGGGGGAGGTGCTTTATAGTTTTCAGCTGTGTACTCTCTGATTACCTCTTCATGTGACCATGATTCTATAATGTTTTCTATGTAGAAAGTGAAACGACAATGCAATTGTGGAACAGCTAGCAGTAACCTAAAGATGCAGGGAAGAAACTGAGACCCACCAAGTCATAATATCACCAAACCTAAACTAAATGCATCTCTAGTTCAACTTATAGTTAGCCAGATCCCCAAAAGATCCACAGTCACTCCGGTGACATCCAACCTAAGGGGGAGTATTAGTGTATAGACAAAGTCAGTGAGTAGACATTGGTCATGAGTACAGTTAAAATATCTTGCTTTTGCAAAATTCCTAAATCATCTGAACATGTCAACCCAGCCTCACCCAGTGCCTCGGAGAGAGGTCGGAAGCTTTGCCTTTCATGGTAAACCTGTTTTTGTGGTGGACAGGAAAATATCCAGACCATAGCAAATTGCCTAAGGGAACAAAGAAGTTGGTTGTACAGTCATACACAAGTAGTTCTGTTTTTCTTAGCGTTTAGCCACCATTTCTCAGATATTTCGGTGAAGTTCTTTTTATGCATTCTCCTCTAGAAGTTTTTTGGTAGTCGGTGTTTTACAAATTATACCACTTTAAGTCATCTCAGTCATTTAGTATTAATAGCATAGTCCTTTGGCAGACAGAGTAGAAAAACGGCTCCAGTAAGCTTTAAATGTGCCTTTGTTTCCCGGTATTATGACCTGCGTAGAAAGAAGTAATACCTTTATAGGAAATGTTCCCCTTGGTTTATTTTAAAGCACAAAATATTATGTGATAATAGGATGTAAACCGAATTCAGAGAGTAGAATACTCTATTTATGATCCAGACTGTCCTTTAGGTTTTTCAGTATAGTCCGCAAGAAGTTGAGAATTCACCATTGTCTGATTAAAACACACACACACACACACACACACACGTCTATAAATACAAATTTTACAAGTATACATATCGATGGGCAGAGTGATTCAGTTGAAAAACCTGAAATAAATGGTGATGAGAACCTCTGGACTAAGTTGCAATGTAAACAAATGGGTTATTTAAATTCTCTCTCAAAATAGAAGCTTCGAGTGAGCAAGGCAGCATGACTGCGGGGCCATAATTCAGGAACAATCTGTAAAGCAAAATATAGAGGCACTAATTTTGTTGCCTTTGCAGCCCACAACACTGAGTTTATTCCTGTTATTCTGGCTAAAGATGAGTCAGGGACCTCTAATATAGCCATTCCTAAAAGACAGTAATTGATTCAGAATGTGAGCCTGAGAGAAATCCTAGAAGTCTGACCTTCAGATCAGTTTAACTGTAGATCAATAATACATTACGTAGACCAATGCAGTATCCCAAATTCCCACAGTCAACTGCCAAGATAATATTTTACCTCAAATTGGTTGACCGCAGTCAGTATAGATAATTTTGTCCCAATAATAATTTTCTAATTCAGGAACATCCAATATCCAGACACAACGTAGTTAAGGCTCAGGCCAACCCCATGGCATATGCTCACCTGGCTTTCCTGTTTTCCTACAAATGTCCTATTGGAAGAATATCTCTTAATGTTCAGTTAAGCCAAATCTTGTTTTAAATTCCTTAGACTTTACTTCATGTATGATTATATCTATCTTGGCATCAAACCCTTTCTTGGAGTCAGTAACGATCTATCTTCTAGAGACGCTAGGCCTCATAAGTATTATGGGGAGAGGAAGGTAGGCAAACTCTAGCATATGCCTTTATCTGCTATTAGTGAATTACGGTTTGTTAGAGTGATGAGTCATGATTAAATAGTCTCATATTAGAAAGAACTTTGATCCAGCAAAGAAAACCACCAAAATTTTTGAAAATAATTTGCTACATCTGAGTACAAATCCCCTGGAGAAGGGAATGGCTACCCACTCCAGTATTCTTGCCTGGAGATTTCCATGGACAGAGGAGCATGGCGGGCTACAGGCCATGGGGTCACAAAACGTCGGACACGACTGAGTGATAGATACACTTCACTTGCTTGCTTACCATGTTTTTGGAGAACATGAAGAGATGTCGATGTGAATTGATGCTAAGTTGTATATATGGAAAAGTTAACTTTAGCAATATGCTATCCCATCACTCCATTTTAAGTCATATATTTTTCTTTACAAAATTATTTTAAGAACTCCACTGAAATAAAGCCATATCATTATCAGTCATAAAAGGAATGCTAATTGGGTCATTTCTAGAGACATGGATGGACCTAGTCTGTCAGAGCAATAAGTCAGAAAGAGAAAAAATATCATGTATTAATATGTATATATGGATTCTAGAAAAAAATAGTATCAATGAACCTATTTGCAGGGTAGGAATAGAGATACAGACATAGAGAACAGATGTGTGGACCAGGGCAGGGGTTGGGATGAATTTGGAGATTGGAATTGACTTATTTGCACTGCTATGTGTAAATAAATAGCTAGGGGGAAGCTCTTGTATAGGACAGGGAGCTCAGCTCTGGGATGCTGTATGATGACCTAGATGAGTGGGATGGGGGAGGGGAAGAGAGGTTCAACAGAAAGGGGGTGTATGTATACATGTAGCTGCTTCACATTGTTGCACAGCAGAAAGTAACTCAACATTGCAACGCAACTATATCCCAATTAAAAAACCAATATACAGTATATTGCACATATTTAAAGTGTGTGTGTGTGTGTGCGCGCGCGCTCATTATGTCTGACACTTTACAACCCCATGGACTGTATACAATTTGGCAAATTTTCATATATGCATATACACCTGTATTACTAAAATCAAGATAACAAGCATAGCTATTACCCTTTAAAGTTTTCTCTTGCCATCTTGTTATCCCTAACTCCTGCCCTTTTCTAGAAACTTCGTTGTCCCCAAGCTGATGGATGTTCAGCTGGAGACTGGAGGGGAGCCAGTGCAGACGTCCCACATTCTCTGTGTGACCTGCACTCTCCTCTGTCACTCTGCTCAGCAAACTCCACCTACTTTGACCCCCCCAAATTCCTAGCTCCATCTCCTCAATGTAACCAATTTACTAACAAATGTTCATATTTCTCCTAACTTGCTGACATTGTTTATTTATTTCTTTCCTTTGTATTAATCTATAGACATGTTGCTAGATCAAAAATAGTCTCCATTTAATGTTCAATGGTTCTAGCCAAATTATCCTCTAGAAAGCTATAGTTTTCCCCCAGCAATGTAATAACTGTCTGCTTTCAAAAACCCACTCCAACCCATAGCATTTAAAAATTTTTTTGGAATCTTTGCTAAAAAGACCAACTTAAATGAATCCTTGTGTTATTTTAATTGCCATTTCTTTGCTCATTGGTTAGATTTCAACTTGTTTATCAGCCTTTTGAGGAAGAAGGGGAATTCTTTGTCTATAGACTTTGTTATAGCTTTATATTGGCTTATTCATCTTATTTTCTAATTTGTAGTAATTCATCTTAAAGGTTCTTTCTTCACCCTTGGATAATTTTGTCACACTTTAGAGGAATCTTGTTGTATTTTTCATTAAGATAAAATTGAGTTTATAGAGAAATTGGAGAAGGCTTGGAGTCTGAATAAGGTATGCCTTCTGCAAAGAAAGTGGAGGGTGTGGATGGAGGAGAGATTCAGAAGAAACCTAAGGGACATTTAGGAATGATAGATGTGTTCATTGCTTTGCTTGTGGTGATGTTTTCACAGGTATATACAGATGGCAAAACTTGTAAAGCTGCACACTTTAGATATATGCAGTTGACTGTATCTCAGTCCTGACTCAATAAAGCTGTTATTTTGAAAATGACACCAAGCATTCAATCAACAGCTTTCCACCAAAAATAAGAATTGAGTTTGATCAGAATATTTTTGTGTTATTTTGTTTAGATTTCTCCTGTCTCAGTTATGATGGCTTTCTAAAAGAAACTGGGAAGCCAAAGAAAGTCACTTTCACCTTCAAGATTAAAAACAACAACAACAACTGAACCAGTAAAATAAGTGCTTCTGAATCAGACTCGGTCTAAAAAAAAACCCTGGAAAGTAAATATGACCTCAGGGTAGCATTATAAGGGAATCATAGTCAATAAATCTCTGGAAATGAAGGAGAGGAAGCAAGGGAGAAAAAGATATAGGATTGCTTTAAACCTCAACCATGTCGTTAAAGAATGAAAATGCCTTATAATACATTTTTAGAGATTTTTCAGTATTGAGAAACACTTAAAAATATTTCCTTTTAGTTTAAGAGGTGAGCACCTAGTGATTCCACAGAGCAGAATGGGCTTGAGTTGCATCCATACTTATCAGGCAGGATTTATGGAGTCGAGGATCACTGAAGAAGGCAGAAGAACAGGTTACTAGAAAAGGATTCCAAGTAATATCCACAGGGCTGTGAGTAAGCCAGGACTTAAAGTCTGTCCCAGAGGGGCAGCAGGCTGGATTTTCATAGTGAGACTGGACTGAAAGTATCCTGCATCAGCTCAGCTATGCACAGTACAAAGGCAAGACTTTTATCAGTTTTCGTGAAATGATTTGAAAGTTTTCATGCCATAAGCATGAGATAAATTATGAATGAACATAAATAAAAATATCATGATTAGAAGAAGGGGGATAAAGAGAAAGTAGAACAGGAGACAGTAAAGAAAAACAAAAATGATGTAGTTGCAAGATAGTGGGAGAACTCTGGTGTTGGATTCTGAAGGGTAGGACTCAAGTCTCAACTTTGATATTTACCAGCTGGGAAACCTAGAAAAAACCTTTTAGCTTTTTAGAACCTCGGTTTCCTATAATCGGTAAATTTGTAACAAAAATGTACACACTTTTAAAGGTTATGGTAAAAATGTATTAATGAGGGTATAAATATCTTTTCAAAATATAACCCTCCTTTCCAATAATGTTGTTGGTTCCAGATGCACTTTGGTTTTTATTTAAAAAAATTTTTTTTAAGTTTTTATTTCATATTGAGGTATAGCTGATTAACAAGGCTTCCTAAGTGTCGCAGTGGTAAAGAACCTGCCTGCCCATGCAGTAGACACAGGAGACACCAGTTCAATCCCTGAGTTGGGAAGATCTCCTGGAGGAGGGCATGGCAACCCACTCCGGTATTATTGCCTGGAGAATCCCCATGGACAGAGGAGCCTGGCGGTGTACAGTCCCTGGGGTCACAAGGAGTCGGACACAACTGAGCCACTGACCACTCATAGCCGATTAACAATGTTGTGATAGTTTCAGATGAGCAGTGAAGAGACTCAGCCATACATGTACACGTATCCATTCTCCCCTTGCATTGAAGCTGCCACGTATCACTGAGCAGAGTTCCATGTGCTATATAGTAGGTTCTTGTTGGTTATCCATTTTAAATATAGCAGGGTATACATGTCCATCCCAATGCACTTAAATTTGAGGGGTGAAAGGAGAAGGTAACGGGAGCAAGGAAATGGTCGCATGAGAGCAGACTGAGTCCTGTAAAATCAAACTAGGTTTCATCGTATTCGATTATATGTATAGATCTAAGCAGGTCTCTGTCCTGGGACTTGATTATGGTTCTGCCTGTGCTCTGCCTGTTGACTGCTCTTACCAGGATGCCTCGAAGCCACCTCCAGCACAGCATGTTCAATTTGGAACTCATTATCTACTCCCCAGTTATTCAGGCTAGAAGCCTGCAGGCCACCCTTGACTCTTGTCTCTCCTGAGATCTCTCCTCTGCCCCATGGATCAGTCTCCACGTCCTGTCACCTTCTAAACATCTTTTCTGCCCGTATCACTTGCACTCCTGATGCCGCTGCCTGAGTTCAGATCATAGTCTTCTCAGTGTTTGGTCTCCTCTCTCCCCCAATGAATCCATCTGCTTCATTGCTACCATCTAGAGCTAACGTTCTAAAATACCAACTATCTTTCCAAAACACAAGACTTTCTCTCCTCTGCAGGAATTTAACTTTAGGGTGTATTCAGGTAAATGAGCCAAGACGTCTGTTAAAAATATGTTCGCCTTAGTATTCTTTATAATAGGAAAAAAAGGAAAGAACCCAAAGTGTCCCCAAAGAAGGGACCAATTATACCAATTATTCTACCAACAGTCTATAAAATAGCATTAAAATGGTGGCACAAATCTGTAAGGAATAATTTAAAAAATGGTTAATGTTAATTAATTATAAAAATTAAATTACAGAAAAATGTTCCTAAAATTATAAAGAATATATTATATTATAAAGAGAGATTTTGGTTGGTAGAATTCAGCAGGAATTCTTCTGGTCCCACTTTCTTAAATACCAAAGACAAAATGAAAGTAAAACAGAACAAAAGAGTATTAAGAGTATTATTAGAAGTAATACTCTTGGTAGGGATTTAAGTGACCAGCCCGAATCCCATGACTTAGCACAACAAATGTGAAATGCCATACAACAAATTCACTAATCTCTTCAAAGTTGTGAAAACCAAAGACTTCGAGCCATCCCATATCTTCCTAACTTTTTTCATGAAAATTTTTGTGCAGTCTCATATAAAATACTATATGGTATCTTCAGTTCACTATGGTTTACTCCATCCTTTCATATTTATATTTATTTTTTAAAAAACCTATGTTCATACATATCTTTGAAGGCCAAAGAAAAATAATGCCATAAATGTTATTACTTCCTTGTTTGGTTCTCTATTTGTCTTTCAACAAAGGCCATGATAGGAGTTAGTTATCCTCAAACACTTATATTAGCTGATTCATTATCTATTAATTATCATTTATAATCAATTTTTTAATGGTAGTGGAATCTGGTATTGCATATAACCTTGCTCACAGAAGGCTTAACAGACTAAGGTACCCATGGGCACGCATGTGCGCACGCGCACACACACACACACACACCACACACATACAGTAGTTTTGCAATTTACATGTTTGACACCAGTGGGACTATTCATTCATTTTTTATAGTAATGCTGTGATTAAATTCTATGTAATGTGGTATGTTAGAGGTTTGTTTTTCATTTTTTAATAACCAGCTGTCTTATAGCAAACATATTAATCATTGTCAAGAAAAAATTTATTAAAGCTTAATTTCTTCTCAGATTTCTTCACTTTCTATGTTGTTTTCCATCTGCCCCCGCCATTCCTCTTTTATATAATGAATTATAACAGGTATGAGTAATGGATTAAGTAGTATAACTATTTATTGGTGTAAATATCTGCACACAAAGATTAGTGGAGGATTCTGAAAAAATGACAACTAAGTAGTTAATACTGGCACTAGTTATATCTCCATGGTGACTATCCATATATGAAAGAAAGGTCTTTGAAATGTATAAAAGAATATGATTGTGAAATACTCCATGGTAAATAGTATTTAGGGCTTTGAACGTAAGAATTGATTTTTTCTTTTACAAATAGATGTGTATATACATTATATAAATATATGAATAACTGAAACTTTATTAGTTTTGCTTTAGAATTTTAAAAATTATCAGTGTTTCTTATAATCTTTTGTCCAAAAGCAAAAGTAAAATATTGTATCGATAGTAAACAAAACAATAACCTCAAAACCCTCTCTCTTTTTTTTAAGGGGATATGGTGAATTGAGAGGGATTGTGATTAAGAAAATAGACTGTGAGGTGCAATCAGTCTGGGCTCAAACCCACTTTCTAGCATCAACTAGCTGGATAATTTTAGGCAACTTACCTAAACCATTTAAGTAATTGTTTACTTCTCTGCAAAATGACAATAGCCATAGTACATAACTGGTCATGTAATTATGAGATAATGATAACCAGGCAAAGTGGTTGACAGTCTGTTTGGTACTCAAAAGATATTTTTAAATCATTTTTAAAATTTCTAAGAACCATCATTTGCAAATAGTAAAAACTATGCCTTTTGCTTGCACTTCACTCTGTAGCTCACAAAGTACCATCACAAGCGTGATCTCATTTTATCCTCACCATAAACGTGACACTGAGAATCTATAAATGAATCTTAAGAAAATTTAATGACTTAGCAAAGGTTCCACAACAGGTCAGTAGCAAGACTTCTTTGTCTTTGTAAGCAGGACAAGGTACAATAGTTCCTATGAAGGTCATACTGAAGCTAACGGATATATCTATCTATATCTAACTTATACCTGTATCTGTATCTACATCCTAGAATATATGGAGGAGCATTTAGTACAGGCAGCAGTTGTATCTCTGTATGTTCATTTCTGGCATTGGATGCTATTCCTATTATAAAAGTTGCGACCTTGCCACTTACAGAACAGATGGCATTGCTTGATTAAAGTCAGGCCATATTTAGAACATTTCTAAAAAGCCTTTTTCATTTGGATAAATGTGTCTGCCCACTGAAATGGTTTCTTTTCATCAACTGAGCACACCAAATCATAGACTATCTTCTCATAAGAGCTCTCTGCCATCCATTCTCAGGAGAGCAAGTGTTGAACTTATAGTTTCAGAAGTGGACTTTACATACTCTCCAGAAGAGAGTGTCAGAGCTTTTCTGATAAAGGTGAGGGTCTGTGAACAGGCATACTTACCTATTAACAAGGAAATTATCTGTCCTCATTGAAATAAGACTTTGAACAATTTGTTGTCTTCTGAAGCAAGTAAAAAAAGAATATCAACTTGTACACATGAAAGACAAGAAAAAGCGGTGGGGGAAAAGACTAAGAGAAGAAAATTGTGCATTTTACATAACACAGCTTAATCTTACCTAAAATACCATACAGTACAGTGGCCTAAACATGTACTGTATGTTTATGTATGTACATATGTAACATGTATATATATAATAGATGGATGCTGCTACTGCTGCTAAGTCGCTTCAGTCGTGTCCGACTCTGTGCGACCTCATAGACGGCAGTTCACTAGGCTCCTCCGTCCCCAGGATTCTCCAGGCAAGAACACTGGAGTAGGTTGCCATTTCCTTCTCCAATGCATGAAAGTGAAAAGCGAAAGGGAAGTCGCTCAGTCGTGTCCGACTCTAGCGACCCCATGGACTGCAGCCCACCAGGCTCCTCCGTCCATGGGATTTTCCAGGCAAAAGTACTGGAGCGGGGTGCCATTGCCTTCTCCGAACAGATGGATAGGTATAGCTATATAAATAATCCAGAGGCCAAGATTTATACATTATTAAGACAATTAAAAGTAGACTTTGTTTTAAACAAAAAGCCAAATAAGACATTTCTGCTAGATTTTAAAATTATATTTTAAGCAAAACACTATATTAGCCATTACTGTATAAGGTAATGTTATTAACATACAATATTAATTTTTTAGCTTGTGTTGAAGCAGCTATTTGTGGAATCAGGAAAAGATAAGCCCCAGCAGTCAAAGAGTAGTATCAAGAAGACAACATTCAGGTGCAGCAGTCAGGCCAACTCAGATTTCTGTCTAGGCTCTGCCACAGAACAGCAAAATTTCCTCAGGCAGATTTCTTACTCTCTTTAACCTTAAAATACTCATCTGTTGAATTAGGGCTCTGATGCCTGACCCATAGGAGAGCTTTGAGGATTAAAGGACATGCACAATTCACACAGCTTGTCCATCCAAGTCCACTTGTATTAGCTTGCTAGGGCTGCTGTAACAAAAAGCACAGACCAGGTGGATGAAACAGTAGAAATGTATTGTTTTGCGGTTCTGGAAGCGAGAAGTCTGAGATCGAGGTGTTGGCAGGTTGGTTCCTTCTGAGCGCTGTGAGGGGAGGTCTGTTTAAGGACCCTTTTTGGCTAGTGGAGGGTGTTCTCCCTGTATTTTTGTCTTTCCTTTGTACGTGGTTCTGTGTCCAAATTTTTCTTTTTTATAAGGATACCAGTCATGAAGGATTAGGACCCACCATCCTCCAGTGTGACCTCATCTTAACTAATTAATATCTGCAACCATCCTAATTCCAAATAAAGTCACATTCTGAGGTACTGGAGGGTGAGGACATCAGCATCTGCATTTCAACCCATTACAGTGTTCAAAGGCTGCTTTTTCAGAGAGATCTTATTTGATCACCTTTTCTAAAAATGCTTCTAGCCCTTCTCAACACACCCATTTCCTTGCCCTAAATAAAATGTAGGAAAGTGAAAGTGTTAGTCACTCAGTTGTGCCTCACTCTTTGTGACCCCCTGAACTATAGCCTGCCAGGCTCCTCTGTCCATGGAATTCTTCAGGCCGGAATACTGGAGTGTGTAGCCATTCCCTTCTCCAAGGGATCTTCCCGATCCAGGAATCAAACTTGGGTCTCCTGTATGCAGGCAGATTCTTTAGCGTCTGAGCCACCAGGGAAACCCAAATAAAATGTATAAATATATACAATAAAAGTAATCATATAATTATTTTCTTACTTTTGTCTCTCTGTCATACTAGCCTGCTTTATGAATCATTCTATCCTGGGCCCCACTATGTGCCTGGTACAGAATAGTCCTCAAATAAATATTTGTAGAAAAAAAGATAAGTTTTCTGGCTCAAGATCTAGCACCAATAAAGTGATAAGTGCTAGAACTATCTTAAACAGAGGGTTATTCTCGATGCAAATCAGTAGTCACGAGCCACATGTGAAGCAAACAGTTTTAAATTTTGTTTTAATAGATTTAAATACCCACTTGCATCTAATGGGCAGCGCAGATATAGAATACCTTCATTATTGCAGAGGATGCTGTTGGACATTGCTGGACATGGAGAGAGAACCATCTACGTGGGTGCGTAGATGAGGGTGTCAGAGAAAATGCAGTACTCAGCCAGTGCTGCCTGATAGAATCCGAGCACATTACCCTGCATACTAGCTCTCTCATATCTCTTTTTCTTCCTTATGGTACAGGTATATCACACACATTCTTTTCTTCAGTTATTAAATTAAAAATATAACTTGAAGTTTTAAAAAGCTCTGAAGGGATTGTGTTGAGAATCGCATTACCATAATTGCTGTGGATTCTGCAGCAGCAATTTTTAATTTTAATTCTGTTCCTCTTTGCTATTCAGATGAGTAAGAGGTAGGTGTAGATGATTAAGCTACAGATTCTGTTTTACAAACTTACAAATAGCTCTTTGAGAAACACAATCTTTAAGGACACAGAATGGAGCTATTTCTTTGCTTAATGAGCAAATGGATGTACAGGTGTGGCTAGCGAGGAGCCAGCAGGTGTCTGCGTGTGGGCTCAGTTCTTCTCTCAGCCCCGGGAAGTATGTAGATTTTTACCACTCTTGTTCAGCCTCTGATATGAGTAACAACTTAGACCCAAAAGTTTGATGAAAACTCTTTTCACTTCATATAAAAATTTGTCTCATACTTCAGGGCAATAGCACACTTTCAAATACATTTCTGAAATCCCAGACTGTATACTTCTTAGTGATGGATTCGGCAATGCTACCTGTTAAAGAAAAAGGATGGAGTGGAGCGGAAGGCAAAAGTAATGAAAAAATGCAATTAGAAAGTTATGGAAAACATATTGCTTATGTAAAATGCAATGCCTAGATAATGATAATAAATGTATGTAACAGTGAACTTAGAATATACTCTTATTTGGAAAAATAAATCCTAGATTTTTAAAATAACCTCTATTTTTGTCATTTTAATCCTCATTTGAACAGTAGCAAAATACCCATACCACCTGCTTGGTGACTTTTCTGAAAGGAATTGGTGGTCTTGGGATAGGTTTTCCCTACTATAAGGGTGTTGATCTGACCAAAATAATCACAATTCAGTTTAATTAACTGATTCATGAGAAGTGTTGCTTACCTCAAGTGAGCCAGGCATATTTACCCTAAAGAATGAAAAATACTACTGGAGGGGCTAGACCTAGACTCTTAGTACATAAGGTTTATTATGTTTATTACCTAAATGTGGTTGTGGAGCAGAGTATTCTCAAGCAACTGAATAGAGGAAATGTGAAAAATTAAATACAAAATACAAAACTTCATGATGGGCCTATTGGACTTTTCAAAAGAAGCAGAAGCTTCATCATTTGTGGATTGTGAAAGTAAGAAAAAGCTATGTTGGAAAATATTAGATTTATGTTTTAGGGACAGGAAGCAATAGAAGTTTGTACTTTCACAGGCTCTCAGAATGCCTTCATTCATCACTACATTTTGGTATTTCAGTTCACTGCTCATTAAGGTTATTACCTTAATTTATTTAATCAAAATATTGACTCTATTCTCATGCTGCAAATGACTTGTGACATGATTTGGTTCTTAATATGTTTTTACCAATGAAAGCTAAACAAACTAATGCTTATTTCTCATCATTAAAATACTAATATTTTGATTGTGTTTTTATTTTAGTTTAGAAGGTTTTTATAAAAATTTTTTTTTCTGTGTTTGCAAACAACAAACTTTGAGTTTGTTTCACCAAAATTTATATAATCAGAATCTCCAAATTAAAAACTTAGTTAAGTAACCCATTTGCCCTTTAACTTATCAGCCATTTAATAACAAATCCATGATTCCCTATTACCAATTTGTTTTGCCTGAATTTCTAATAGGTATTTATTTGAGTGTTTGAGATATGGAAAACACATCCCATTGAATACTTAAGACTCCATCTCTGACTTTATGGAATTCAGCAAACATTATTTAAATACAAATAAGGACACTAGCCATTAGTTAAATACATTACCTTATTTTGAAATGTTCTAAGGAATCTCTGACTAATATGGCAGTCTAACTGATTTTTTTAAAGAGACTTTTGGCAAAGTCCCTTTATTTTTTAACTTAATTGAGTTAAAAAACTGAATTGAGACATTGTTTTAAAAGAAAATTTGCAAATTAGTGTTTCAAAACTCTGCAATACTCCTTCCTCTTATCTACAGATATAAAAGACTCAGTGACACTTTATCCAGATGCTTTTGTCTGTGTTTTACGTTGCTGCTTAACAAATCACCACAAACTTAGCAGCTTAAAACAGCACCTATTTCCTTCTTTATTTTTGGCTCAGATGGTAAAGAATCTGACTGCAGTGCAGGAGACCCAGGTTCAATCCCTGGGTCGGGGAGATCGCCTCTAGAAGGTCATGGCAACCCACACCAGTATTCTTGCCTGGAGAATTCCATGGACAGAGGAGCCTGTTGGGGTACAGTCCATGGGGTCTCAAAGAGCTGGACATGACTGAGTGACTAACACTTTCACTTTCACAGTTCTTAGCTCAGATATCCAGGTTGGCATGGCCACATTACATGCTCAGTCTCACAAGACTGAAATTAAGGTGTGGGCCACCTTTTCTTATCTGGAGCTCAGGGTCATCTTCCAGACTCAATCATGTCATTGGAAAAATTCAGTTCCTTGTAATTGTAGGATTGAAGTCCCCATTTTCTTGCTAGCTGTTGGCTAGAGATTCCTCTGGCCTCCTAGGGGTCATCTCAGGTTCTTACCCTATTGGTCATCTCCACTCCCCATTGGAGAACCTCTTTCATGTCGAAACTTTCACACATTTCTAATCTCTCTGACTTCCTATATGTCTTACACCCCCCAAAAAACTCTATCACTTTGAAAGAACTCATAAGACTAGACACACTGGAAAGTTTCTCTATCATAATGTCTACTGATTAGTAACCTTAATTATAGCTACAAAAATTCTTTTTTCTGTGTAACTTAATATAATCATTGAGTAACACCAAGGCTGACCACAGTGGGGCCATCTTAGAATTCTGCATCAGCCAAGATGTACAATTCTTGTCAGTTAATTAAAAAACAGAAAGAACATAAAAGAGAGTGACTGGTGGGATGAGATGACTCATCACCTTATATTGAAATGCTAAGTCAAATAATACCATGTTCAGATTTGATCTAATAATAATATCTTAGGAACTGAAATATAAAAATCAGAACTGATACAGACAGATATAAGATTATAAGGATATGAAGGAATGCTAAGAGTTTTATCATTTGAGAAATGAACTATCAGGTAAAATGAAGAAAGAACCAGATAATTGAAATGTTATGTGAAATAATTCTTAATTATAAGTGAAAGTATTAAAGTATTAGTCACTCAGTCATGTCCGACTCTTTGTGATCCCATGGACTGTACCCCACCAAGGCTTGTCTGTCCATGGAATTCTCCAGGCAAGAATAATGGAGTGGGTAGCTGTTCCCTTCTCCAGGGATCTTCCCAACCCAGGGATTGAACCCAGGTCTCCTACATTGCAGGCAGATTCTTTTCTGTCTGAGCTACCAGGGGTTGGATCCGGAGGCAGAGGCCATATCATAACTCTGTGCATGGGTCTGCCTGGATACTTAGTTTGCTGCATGTTAAAGCTGAATGCTACTATGTATCTGTGCCACAATGTATGTATGGACTCCCGCTTCACCACTGCCTGAGGTCAGGCTTTGTCCTGTACTGCACTGCCCCCCCATTGTTTCACGGGACTGAAGGGGTGAAAAAGGAAAGGGAGGAGACTGGGGAAAAGACAAATAGGTAAATTTGAGAGAGGACTTTTTTGGTTTGGGGTTTCTAAATGAGAATTTGTGGGTAGAGCGGGGAGAAACACTTTGAGTAGGGACAGGGACATATGAAGGAGGGAGAAAATGAATGTGCCAAGGGAAGAGAAGGAGAAAGTGCCAAAGGATGAAAGTATGGATAGAATCAAGAGAAAGATCCTCAAAGGTAGAATTAAGAGAATGCATGGATTGATTTACTTTGGAAAGGGGAAACATTATTTCTCTGAAATACAGAAAAAGGAAAGAGAACAAGTAGTGGTTTCAGATGAGAGATGTTGAGCCAGTTCATGTAAAGCAGATTTTATCCTGTCATAGTAATGAGACCATTTGTATATATTTCTTCTTCTCTAAAGTGACGAAAATAGTAGGACCAATAGAACAGGGCCCACATGAATATTAAAAACACATATATTATGCTTAGACTAGTACCTGACACATTATAAGTATTCAGAAATCTTAGCTTTTGTATTATTATTATTATTTAGAAAATAACAGTAAAGGTAAATGAGATAAGGTTGTGAACTTAAACATAATATAATGATTTTTGTTGAATAATAGAACTCTACTCCTGGCATTGAACTCCTGGTAAAAGTAAATAGTATTATGCATGGACTACCCAGTTAACATGGTTAATCCTTTTTCTAATAATAGTACTTAACAGCCTGAAAGGTACAGAGAAAGCAGTGGACATCACGATTTATAGAAAGTCAGAAATGAATGCTCTATAATCTGGTTATTCTCACAAAGGTATATATCAAGTTCAGAGTGAGCTAGGAAGTTTAAGTAGGAAAATAACAGATCTAGTTAGAGTTGGAAATTGTGACTGTTTTTTAAGTCTTGGACATGGATGGGGACTGCAGAAATTAAAGTATTAGAAGGCAGAATTAGAGATGACCATCTGCATGACTTAGGCTTTCCAAAGTGAGGTGGAAATGAATATGAAAAAAATTATCACCATGATTAAGGTTGTATTGGTAGCAACAGTACCCACTAGGACAGAAAGAAAAAGTATGGCCCATGCATAAGGGTCTTATGCACCGTTGAAAGAAGTTTTAGATATTAGAAAATAGCAGATGGTATAGACTCCAAAGGGGAGACAGGGTTAGTTGAAGGAAGCTGTTGGAATGGTAGACTAGAAGGGCAATGGAGAACCAGTGATTGTTAACTACTTGTCAAGTTTCAGTAACAGGAGAAACATAACCACTTTAAAAATTGTAGGAATAGTGTCCAATTAATGGAACTTAAGGATTATAGTTCTGGAATTCTAGAATTGTGCTAACCAATACCACATGGTCATTGACATGTTCAGGTAAAATAAGATTAAAATATTTATTGCCTCAGTTACACTAGCTACATTTCAAGTGTTTAATAGCCACATGTAATTCTACATAGTGGGCAGCAGAGATTTTAGAACATTTTTCTCACTGTAGAATATTCTAATGGATGGTGCTATACTAGAGGTATAGTGGACGTGAGAGTATAGTGCTACAGAAAATACTGAAGCAGAAGAAAACTGTGCTGAATGAGGATATGACCAAGGACATTCTGAATTTTGACTATTTGAAGTATTCTTTTATTATAGCATTTCTGAAATTAGGATGAGTCATGCAATTGATGTGCTCACTTAAAAAGGTAGGGTTTATTTTTTTTTTCTCATGAAAAACTGTTAACAAATTGATGATGCATCTCATCATCAGTAGCATCTTAATATCAATGGGATAAGGTAAGAACAAAGCCAAAGGGGTTTTCATCTTAGGTATTGATTGCAGAGATAAAGGATCAGGAGTTAACAGGAAGACTGGAGAGAGGTGTTGAAGAGGTGTTGATCATGGGAAATGAGCTAAATTTAGTAAGTACTAACCCTGAGACACCATTCAGAACTTTGGAGTAATGATGTATTGGGAACAATTTAAAATACTTTCTCAGGTTCTAGATTCTCAGATTCTGTTTCTAGATTCTCAGGCCTTCTGCCGACTGAGAATTGGGTTGATGGTGAGTCTCAGGCTAATAGCCTCAGTCATTCTAAAGTACCATCTTGTGGTGCTGATCAAATACCTGGCTTTGGCAACTGTGGCATGGCTTCCTTAAGACTGGTCAGGGAGGGATGAAGAGTAACCCCTCTTCATTTGGATGAAAGGGAGAGAGCTAGATGTATGTCTGGAAAAAAAAAAAAAAAGAGAGAAGCCATTGTGAAAATGGAAGATAACAACAGCCATACATCCATCAAGGTAGCCAATATATTCAAACTTGAGATCTGAACTTGAATGGAGATGAGCTACAAAATACTAGTCTCGGCAGAGGGGGATGTCAGATGGGAGCTGAATGTTTTGTTCTTATTCATTTTGTTCTGTTTTGCTTGTTTTTTTTTTTGATGTAATAATAACTCTGGCATGCCTTTCTACAGTAAATTATAATAGAATTAAATATCTATTAAAATTTATCTCACATGATTAGTGACAGCTACCAAATAGTTTTTTCCTGGAATTGTATGTTTTGTCTTAATATATACATGTCTGCATTTACATATATTCTTGTGTGTGTGTGTGTGTGTGTGTGTGTGTGTATGAAAATAGTGTAGTAGAAGGAATTCTGTCTTCTGAGTCAAAATATTTGATTTTGAACTTGGAGTCTAGTGTGCAGGTTAATTTCAGATTTAACTTCAGCCAAGTTTTATCTTCTGAAGCCTTAGGTCACTTTCTTTTTATTATTATTTTTTAGATCAGTTTTAGGTTTACGGCAAATTGAGAGTGAGTGACAGAGATTTCCCACCTACTTCATGCCCATCACCATGCACAGCCTGGCCCTTTATCAACGTCACTCACTAGAGTGTACATTTTTCACCAAGGATGATCCTACATCAGCACACTTTAATCACCAAGATCCATGGCTTACCTTAATGATCACTCTTGGTGTTGTCCCTTCTGTGGGTTTGGATGTGTATAATAACACATTGCCATCATGATAGTATCATAGTGTTTTCACTGCCCTAAAAATCTTCTGTTCTTCAACCTATTTATTCATCACTTTCATTTAAAAGAGTTAATGTTGGTTTGGCCAACAAGTTTGAGTTTTTCTGTAAGATGTTACCTGTCCTAACTGTTGTGAAGATAGAGGAAATAAGATATATGAAAATATAAGCTACAATGTATAGATATTTTCAACTGTAAAGTGATGTGCCTTTGTTGTCAAAGTTGTCATTTGTTGGTGTCCACCTCTCAAATGTTGCATGCTTATTGGGTACAGAAATATTGAAAGTTTGACTTCCAGGATTACACAGCCTAATTTAGCACTCTCTCTCTCTCTTTAAATTTTTAATTAGAGGATAATTACTTTACAATATTGTGATGATTTCTTCCATACATCAACAAGAATCAGCCATAGGTATACATCTTTGTATACCTTATTCTTTGTATATATTATTCTTTGCTGATTTATTATGTAGGGAAAAAAATCAAGTAAAATCATTTAGATACCTGAATCTAAGGAACTCTTGATATGTTAAAAGTCAGATTTGCTAGTTATGAGTGTTTTTGTTTATTATTATGGGTTTTTTTATTTATAATCACAGTTATTTTCAACCCTAGACCCCTCAGGGTAAAGTACTGGGGCTTTGTCACTGCAGGGGAGAGAACAGGGAGTAAAAATGTCACTCAGATTTAATGAGCAAAAACTACCTAAAATTAGCCACAATGCCAAGAACACCCAGTCGTTATTTTACTGCTTTGATAAGCTGAAGGATCATTTATGGACCTCACAGATTTGGTTTCTAATTGTATTCAAAACCTTCACCTGGATGAACATCTATGAAAACCTATAATTCCAGGATGCTGAGGCCACCAAGGTGGAATTCAGCTGACTTATTCAATGCATAGTGGATGGATGAAGGTGTTCTCTCCAGGTATCACTAAGAATATCTGCCAATTTTGAGCTTTTATTTGTAAGAAAAAGACTAAACTAAACCACAGCCACTGAAAGGGATCTGATCTATCCTTCAATCTCTGGGGCTTTCAGTTCAGTTCATTTCAGTCACTCGATAGTGTCTAACTCTTTGCGACCCCATGGACTTCAGCACTCCAGGCTTCTCAGTCCATCACCAACTCCCAGAGTTCACTCAAATTCATGTCCATCAAGTCAGTGATGCCATCCAACCATCTCATCCTCTGCCATCCGCTCTTCCTCCCGCCTTCAATTTTGCCCAGCATCAGGGTCTTTTCCAGTGAGTCAGTTCTTTGCATCAGGTGGCCACAGTATTGGAGTTTCAGCTTCAGCATCAGTCCTTCCAATGAATATTCAGGACTGATCTCCTTTAGAATGGACTGGTTGGATCTCCTTGCTGTCCACGAGACTCTCAAGAGTCTTCTCCAACACCGCAGTTCAAATGCATAAATTCTTCAGTCCTCAGCTTTCTTTACAGTCCAACTCTCCTATCCATACATGACTACTGGGAAAACCATAGCTTTGACTAGATAGGCATTTGTTGGCAAAGTAATGTCTCTACTTTTTAATATGCTATGTATGGATATGAGAGTTGGACTATAAAGAAAGCTTAGTGCCAAAGAATTGATGCTTTTGAACTGTGGTGCTGGAGAAGACTCTTGCGAGTCCCTTGGACTGCAAGGAGATCCAACCAGTCCATCCTAAAGGAGATCAGACCTGGGTGTTCATTGGAATGACTGCTGTTGAAGCTGAACCTCTAATACTTTGGCCACCTGATGCGAAGACCTGACTCATTTGAAAAGACCATGATGCTAGGAAAGATTGAGGGCAGGAAGAGAAGGGGACTACAGAGGATGAGATGGTTGGATGGCATCACCGACTCAGTGGACATGGGTTTGTGTGGACTCTGGGAGTTGGTGATGGACAGGGAGGCCTGGCATGCTGGAGTCTGTGCAAAGAGTCAGACATGACTGAGTGACTGAACTGAACTGAGGTTGGTCATAGCTTTTCTTCCAAAGAGCAAACATCTTTTAATTTTATGGCTGCAGTCACCATCTGCAGTGATTTTGGAGCCCAGAAAAATAAAGTCTCTCAGTGTTTCCATTGTTTCCCCATCTATTTGCCATGATGTGATGGGACCGGATGCCATGATCTTAGTTTTCTGAATGTTGAGTTTTAAGCCAACTTTTCACTCTCCTCTATCACTTTTATCAAGAGGCTTTTTAGTTCCTCTTCACTTTCTGCCATAAGGGTGGTGTCATCTGCATATCTGAGGTTATTGATATTTCTCCCGGCAATCTTGATTCCAGCTTGTGCTTCATCCAGTCTGGGATTTCTCATGATGTACTCTGTGTGTAATTTAAATAGCAGGGTGACAATATGCAGCCTTGATGTACTCCTTTTCCTATTTGGAACCAGTCTCTTGTTCCATGTCCAGTGCTAACTGTTGGCTTTTGACCTGCATACAGATTTCTCAAGAGGCAGGTCAGGTGGTCTGGTATTCCCATCTCTTGAAGAATTGTCCACAGTTTGTTGTAATCCACACAGTCAAAGTGTTTGGCATAGTCAATAAAGCAGAAGTAGATGTTTTTCTGGAACTCTCTTGCTTTTTCAGTGTTGCAGTGCATGTTGTCAATTTGATCTCTGGTTCTTCTGCCTTTTCTGAATCCAGCTTGAACATCTGGAAATTCACGGTTCACGTACTATTGAAGCCTGGCTTGGAGAATTTTGAGTATTACTTTGCTAGCATGTGAGTTGAGTGTAATTGTGCAGTAGTTTGAACATTCTTTAGCATTGCCTTTCTTTGGGATTGAAATGAAAATGGACCTTTTCCAGTCCTGTGGCCACTGCTGAGTTTTCCTAATTTGCTGAGGCTTAGTGGTGTTTGAAAAACTAGCAAGGACAGATCCCAGTCTAAGAAACTAAATCCAAGACAACAATCTCAAATTAAGGAAGGAAATGATTGCAATGTTGAGTCTGGGAGTGTTTTGTAGGCCTATAGCTCTAACCTGGTCTGACTGAACTTTTAAAAAGTAGAGTAGAAATATGTTTGCACTCCAAGTCTCGGGGAGAATAGAAGGAATTAGGGTTTTAAATGTTTTTTCTAGGTTCCCATAGGAAAGAATTCTGACAGCACAATCCTAGCTCCATTTATCTTTTAATATAAACCACAGCATACTTAACAGAGTTTGAAATTGTTTATTGCTTTCCATGCTGGCAGTTTTGCCATTCCCTTCATCTTCCATAATGTTTTCTTCAGTAAGAGTTCTAAAACCAAAAATAACCTTGTAATTTACTGTCTTGAGTGAATTTGGACTCCAATTAGGCAAAACAGGCAGCAACTGAGCTTTGTGGTTCTTAGCCTTTGTGCATTTAAAAAATATCCATCCTCAAAGATTCTAATTTCACCTGGGCCTGTGTATCGAGTTTTTCTAGCTCTCCAAGGGATTCTAATGTGCAGCCAAGAATGAGAATCACAGCCATTTCCCCTCATCCTCAACCTTCCTCAGATCCATTGTCCTTGACCACTCACTCCCATGGCCACTGTCAAACCTTGTGATTGTCTAGAACTGCTGCAACCAACCTTGAAATCCTAAACATCCCACATCCTCAGCATATCTTCCTTTCTTTTTCATGCCTTTTATTACATGGAAGACCCAGTAGTCTGATATTTCAACTGCTCTACTGCTAAAACCTTCACTGTTGCCCTTCCCCAGTAGGAAGTTCAAAGTCAAGATTACTCTACCTGGTGCTTTCCCTATTTTGACCCCTAGTATTTACAGAGGAAATTACGGTCACCTACAGTGGTACCACAGCAAAGTCATAGTCTCTAGTCTCAGCTGAAGGGAGCTCCCAAACACGATTTGTTCCTCTAGTCACCTGTGTCTCCATTTCTCCCATTCAAGGGCCCTTCTCTCCCCCTGTGCCTGTGCCCAAGAACCCCTGTGCCTGGAATCTTACTATCTTCCTCTTTAGTGGACTTGCTCTTTCACGTGTAATTCTTGTGTCGTTGGCTCTCCATGTATTGGTTCTTTAACTTCAGTCTTCATGACAGCGTGGATAAACCTGGAGGACATCAGGCTAAGTTGAAATAAGCCAGATGCAGTAAAGGCAAGCACTGCATGATTTCACTAATATGTGAAATCTAAAAAAGGAAAAAAAAAAAAAGGTAAATGTTGAACTCACAGTAACAGAGGCTAGGGGTCGGGGAAGATATTGATCAAAGGGTGCAATCACTTACAGTTATAAGAAGAATTAATTCTGGGACCTAAGGTATTAATACACAGGAGGTAAAGAGTTCTAAAGATTCCACCAGCAATGCAGGAGATGCAGGAGACTCAGGTTCGATTCCTTGGTCGGGAAGATCCCCTGGAAAAGAAAATGGCAACCCATTATAGTATTCTTGCCTGGGAAATCCCACAGCCAGAGAAGCCTGGCAGTATTCAGTTCATGGGGTGGCAAAGAGTTGGACGTAACGAGCAACTAACTCTTCAATTTATTCATGGTGCTATCATTGTCAGATTCATAGATCAGTACTAGCTTTTCATCTCTTGTCCATGTTAGAGTATAATGTTTAGTGTGGTGATTGTGGAAAAGTGTTAAGTAAATAACTTTTATTATACAGGCTGCAGCACTGGTTTCCAAATTGTGCTCTGCATGGTTGTAGATTCTCAGCCATAGCAGTTCTCTCCGTATCCAATTTACCCAGAGAAATATTGTTGCTCGTTGTTGCTAAGTCGCATCCTCCTCTTTGTGACCCCTTGGACTGCAGCACGCCAGGCTTCCCTGTCCTTCACCATCTTCCAGAGTTTGCTTTGGGAGAGAAATGTTGGAAATGTACCTATTGAAAATAAAACTTTTCGAAATGTTGAAAGATAGATATATATATATATATTAGTCATAATGCTGATAGCAAATAAAGAGACAATCTATACCCTCAACAACTGGAAATAAGAAATTTGATGGATATTTTTAAAAAAATGACAGTAAATACAAAATATTATGTCCTCATATTATCAAATACTTTAAAATCTTGGATAGCTGAATCATTATTAAATCTAAATAATACACTGATAAGTTAAACACTTGATTATCTTTGTTAGAATATGTATAGGGTTGGCCAAAAAAGTCATTCAGATTTTTTTCTATAAGATGTCATGTATGGACTTTTTGGCCAGCCTAACATATGTACAAGAATCCTTTCTCATATTAATTTTAGCTCTTGAAATGCATAAAGTAGAAGAAAAAAAGAACTATAATCTCCATGGGAGCAGCTTTATACCAAAAACCACAGAAGCAATTCTGTGTACAACTTGCCAGAATATTAAATTTTAGATTAACTTTATTTTCACAAATAAAATTGGAAAAGACCAGGGCCCATGGTTTGGGAGAACTGCTAGTGTACTTTATGTCATTGTAGAAACTCTGATGACTTGGAGATAGCTTTTTTATAGATAGTTCCTAATTCTTTAATTCAATATGAGTTGCCAATTTGGAAAATTGCTATATTTTATTTATCACACAGTTATAATTTCTAATGGTTTGAAGAGTCATAGATCTAACCACATCAATACTTGGCTCATTTTTGAAATGGAAAGAAAGTGCTGAAACACCACAGCACTGTGCTAAATTCTTCAAAATGGAAAAACAACTGGTTTATATGTAAAGTAAAGTAAGAATCAAATGGGTGGAAATGACTGCATTTTTGAAATTCCATTGTAAATTACAGTCTAAAATATTTTTTAAAAATAGCATGTTTGCAAACATAGTTGACTTCCACTGGGAGTTAGAGGCCTTGTAGCTTGATTTTACTGTTCAGACAGATTGTGGACACTTACAGAAGATACACTTTTCCTAAGCCCTGGAAGGCCATTTTGAGTACATCTGTGACAATTTACTAAGTCTATTGGAAACTCCGTACTTGAAAGACTAAGTTAGATTAGACTGGTGTAAACTAGATCCTTTCTAAGGCCTTTCAAGTACTATTATAAAATCATTATACCCATCAGATATTTCACCATATCTCAAATACAAAATTGATTTTGAATGCATCAAGCATAAATAATTATTTTTCCCTGAACATAGATTTAAGGAATCAGGTGGGAGGAAAGAACTTCATAAAATGTTGGTGATATTTTATAAATCTTTAAATATTTTGAGGAGAGAACCCAGTTTAATAATTCACAACATAATCCTCTTTTGGTATAAACTCAGTTCTGTCTAGTTAACTAGAGAGTTGAGAGTGTAAGTGGGCAGTCTAAAGAATTTTAAACTTCCTAGGATTATGTTCGGAGAAGGCAATGGCACCCCACTCCAGTACTCTTGCCTGGCAAATCCCATGGACGGAGCGGCCTGGTGGGCTGCAGTCCACGGGGTCGTGAGGAGTCGGACACGACTGAAGCGACTTAGCAGCAGCAGCAGCAGGGTTATGTTCAAAATAAGCCTATAGCAAAACCAGGATGTCAGATTATCTGGGGCCGCAGAGACTGCAGGGTGAACTGTGATGTTTGATGAGGTTCCCTTCATCACAATGGAAGGGGCAGCAAGACAAGTTCAAGCAAACATGAGCACTTTTGGTCACATTGATCTTGTTTTGAATGTACTCGCTGAGTCTGTGTACACTGAGTATCCTGAAAATATTGAGGGGTCAGCAAGGCATATTTGAGTCTGCTGTTTCCTAAGGTGTCTCATAGCCTTGAGTGGTTCATGGGGGATTTAATCCATGTGCTTATGATTCATTTACACTAGACTCATCAAAATGTCATAGGAAGATATTGAATGTCCCAGAAACCATAAAGTTTACGAGGCCACTTCAAGCATTTATCTCTGAACCAGAAAGTCAGAGTGTACCAGGAACACTCAGCATTCAAACATAACGGCGGCAATTTCATATCTTCTGATATGTCCTAGGAAACCTTAGAATAGATTCAGAATTTCTAAACTCCAAATTCTAGCCTAACATGTACATATACTAATGGCATCCCAGTAACATGTGCAGGGCTGGAATGAGAATATTTAACATTAAAAATATCTGAAAGCCACATTTTTAATATTTTGAGTATCTGCACAGTGACCTGAGGCCCTATGGATTTAAAGTTAAGTCCCTTCCAGGTTGAAGACCAGAAAAACACCTGGTACTTTAAAAATTTTCACTCCCTAAAAAGGACATTATTCCTATGTCAGAGTAATTCATTGACTGTAATATTATGTCATTTAAAAAATACTTTAAAATGTATAATACATCTGATTAAATAAATGTGTCTGGCATTATAAGCTCCATTCATAAAAATAAAAATGGAATTACATGTAACTTTGAATATTGTTGCCTTAGTTGCAGTAATATAGATCTGGTGATAGCTCTGAGCTCTGATAGTGTTCAGTAATAAAAGAGTGCTGGTGTATAGCCCGTGTAGCTCTATTTTATCTTTTCATTCATCATTTACACACTTGAAAGAAATCTTTGACTTGAGTTTTTAGTAAAAACCAAACCAAACCAAACCATAATTGCTATTATAACACAAAGCATGACGAATGGCACTGAAACATGTGTAATAGCATATAAGAAATGAATTGCCAGTCCAGGTTCAATGCAGGATACAGGATGCTTGGGGCTGGTGCACTGGGATGACCCAGAGGGATGGTGCGGGGAGGCAGGTGGGAGGAGGGTTCAGGATGAGGAACATGTGTACACCAATGGCGGATACATGTTGATGTATGGCAAAACCAATACAATATTGTAAAGTAATTAGCCTCCAATTAAAATAAATAAATTTATATTTTAAAAATAAAAAAATAAAACATTATGCAGGCAAAAAAAAAAAATGGGCATAAAATTCAGTTCTAGTTTTTCTCCAAAAGTAAGATGTTTTCTCCAGCATAATTCTCTTCCTATCTAATTCTATATATTTTCATTTTAAAATGCTGTTTTCCTACAGGGTAACATAACCACATAGTATTCTTTGAACAAAATGTGTATCCCATGGTCAGGTCAGTTCCATCAGGGCAGAAACTAAAAAATAGACCACAATTTATTTAAATTATGTGGTTGTTTGGAAGTATGTTTAACTTACACAAGTGTGTTGTGAAATGTGAGTGGAGAATAGTTTTCACTCTTAGTAAACTGTAATTCAGATAATTCATTTTTTAAAAAAAACTGTGAGCCAAAGATTAAAATAGTTTCCACTGTGTAACATTATTAACATAATTTGATGACAGTCTTAAGAGAATTTAATTTTGGTGAACTAATTTAGAGTTGGTTAATTTTGCAGATTTCATAATTTCTGGCATCTCATTTCCTTTTTTTGTCAAACCATTTTTTAAAATAATTTATTATCATTTTACACTTCTTTGTCAGTTTCTGCTGTACAGCAA
This sequence comes from Bubalus bubalis, assembly GCF_019923935.1. Classification (NCBI taxonomy): domain Eukaryota; kingdom Metazoa; phylum Chordata; class Mammalia; order Artiodactyla; family Bovidae; genus Bubalus; species Bubalus bubalis. The sequence continues at coordinate 19,470,681 of NC_059175.1, forward strand.
AACGAATCAGCCATATGTATACATATATCCTGTCTTTTATGGATTTACTCCCCATTTAGGTCACCAAAGAACATTCAGTGGAGTTCCCTGTGCCATACAGTGGCTCTCATTAGTTAGCTATTTTATATATAGTCATGTGTATATGGGAAAAGGCAATGGCACCCTGCTCCAGTACTCTTCCCTGGAAAATCTCATGGATGGAGGAGCCTTATGGTAGGCTGCAGTCCATGGGGTCGCGAAGAGTCACGACTGAGCGACTTCACTTTCACTTTTCACTTTCATGCATTGGAGAAGGAAATGGCAACCCACTCCAGCGTTCTTGCCTGGAGAATCTCAGGAACGGGGGAGCCTGGTGGGCTGCCGTCTATGGGGTCACACAGAGTCGGAAACAACTGAAGTGACTTAGCAGCAGCAGCAGCAGAAGCAGCAGCATGTGTATATGTAGATCTCCATCTCCTCATTCACCTTCCCATTCCCTTTTGGTATCTTATGTTTGATCTCTATATCTGTGTCTGTTTTTGCTTTGCAAATAAGATCATTTACCATTTTTGTAGATTACACATATATGTGTTAATATTTGTTGTTCAGTAGCTCACTTGTGAACTCTTTGCGACCTCATGGACTGCAGCACGCAAGGCTTACCTATCTATCACCATCTCCAGGAGCTTGCTCAAACTCATGTTTTGTCTCGGTGATGCCATCCAACTATCTCATTCTCTGTCGTCCTCTTCTGCCTTCAGTCTTTCCCAGCATCAGGGTCTTTTCCAGTGAGTCAGCTCTTTGCATCAGGGGGCCAAAGTATTGGAGTTTCAGCTTCAGTATCAGTCCTTCCAATGAATATTCAGGACTGATTTCCCTTAGGATGGACTGGTTTGATCTCCTTGCAGTCCAGGGTACTCTCAAGCGTTTGCTCCAACACCACAGTTCAAAAGTATCAATTCTTTGGTGCTCAGCTTTCTTTATGATCTGACTCTCACATCCATACATGACTACTGGAAAAACCATAGCTTTGACTAGATGGTTCTTTGTTAGCAAAGTAATGTCTTTGCTTTTAAATATACTGTCTAAGTTTGTTATAGTTTTTCTTCTAAGAAGCAAACATCTTTTAATTTCATGGCTGCAATCACCATCTGCAGTGATTTTGGAGCCCCAAAAATAAAGTCTGTCACTGTTTCCATTGTTTCCTCATCTAGTTCCTTATGAAGTGATGGGACTGATTGCCATGATCTTAGTTTTTTGAATGTTGAGTTTTAAGCCAACTTTTTCACTCTCCTCTTTCACTTTCATCAAGAGATTCTTTAGTTCCTCTTTGCTTTCTACATAAGGATGTTGCCATCTGCATATCTGAGGTTATTAATATTTCTCCCGGCAATCTTGACTCCAGCTTGTGCTTTATCCAGTCAGCATTTTGCATGATGTACTCTGCATATAGTTAAATAAGCAAGGTGACAATATACATCCTTGACATATTCCTTTCCTAGTTTGGAAACAGTCCATTGTTCCATGTCCAGTTCTAATTGTTGCTTCTTGACCTGCATACAGATTTCTCATGGGGAAGGTAAGGTGGTCTGGTATTCCCATCGCTTGAAGAATTGTCCACAGTTTGTTGTGATCCACACAGTCAAAGGCTTTGGCGTAGTCAATGAAGCAGAAGTAGATGATTTTATGGAATTCTCTTCCTTTTTCGATGATCCAGTGGATGTTGTCAATTTGATCTCTGTTTCCTCTGCCTTTTTAAAATCCAGCTTGAACATCTGGAAGTTCCCATGTTAGGGAAGTTTTTGACTATAATCTCTTCAAATCTTTTCTCAGACCCTTTCTCTTTGCTTCTTCTGGAGCCCCTATAATTTAAAATGTTGTTGCTTTTAATGTTTTTCCAGAGGTCTCTGAGATTGTCTTCATTTATTTTCTTTCTTTTTCTTATGCTCTGCAGCATTTATTTTCACCATTCTATCTTTTAGCTCACTTATCTGTTCCTCTGTTTTTGATTCCTTCTAGTTTATTTTTCATTTCAGTTATTGTGTTGTTCATCACTGATTGTTCTTTAGTTCTTCTAGTTCTTATTAAACATTTCTTTTATCTTCTTGATCTGTAGCTCTGTTCTATTTCTGAGGTCTTGGATCATCTTTACTGTCATTACTCTGAATTCTTTTTCAGGTAGATTGCCTGTGTCCTCTTTGTTTAGTTGATCTTGCACATTTTCACCTTACTCCTTCATCTGCAACATATTTCTCTATCATCTCATTTTTGTCTAACTTACTGTATTTATGGCCTCTTTTCTACAGGTTGCGGAGTTGTAGTTCTTCTTGCTTCTGTTCTCTGTCCACTGGAGGGCAAGTTTGGTCCAGGGGCTTGTGTAGTTTTCCTGGTGGGAGGGACTAGTGCCTGTGTTCTGGTGGGTGTTCTAAGTCTTTTCCTTCTAATGGTCAGCGCTGTGTTAGATGGTGTATTTTGAGGTTTCTGTGGGCTTACTATGACTTCAGGCAACCTACTTGCTGATGAGTAGGGCTGTGTTCCTATCTTGCTGGTTGTTTGGCATGAGGTGTCCAGGATTAGAACCTTCAGGCAATTGACTGGAGCCAAGTCTTGGTGTTGAGATGGATACCGCTGGGAGAGGACATGCTGATTAATATTCCCTAGACCCAGGAAGTCTCTGGTGATCCAGCACCCTGGATTTAGTGCTCCCACCTCAGAGGTGCTGACCTGTGGCTAAGCAGCCAAGAGCCCACAAGCCACACAGCACAGCCAGAGAAAAATGAATGAAAAAAAGAAAAAGAAGATGAAAAGACAAAACCCAAAACATATAGCCAAAACAAACCAACAATAGTATCAATACCAGAAAAAGAAGAAAAATGAAAAACAAACAATAACAACAACAACAAACCAAGGGGATTAAAAACTAAAACATGAAAACAATCAATAAAGACTAAACAAACAAAAATGAACAAAACAAAAACAAACAGTAAACTAAAAAATAGCAAAGGAAACCTAAAGCAAACACATAAAAATTATCAAAAACAAAAAGAACGAAACAAGAAATACAAAACAACAAAAAAGTAAATATAGAGAAAAAATTAAAGATAAAAAATAATAAAACAACTGAACATAATGAAACAAAAAAAGCATAATAGTAGTAATGTTTTCCTGTGGCCTCCTCTGTCAGTGTCCTTGCTCCACAGCGAACCACAGCCAGCCTCTCCCTCTCCAGGAGGCCCAATACCACCACTTGCTAGGTATCTGGATTGCTGTGAGCACTGGCGCCAGCTCAGACTCTGGCCTTTCTCAAATCCCTCATGTACTTGTCCCCAAAGTCCACTGCTGCTAAGCTAGACTGGTCTCAGTTGTGGGAGCACTCACTGCCTATTCAGATATTCCACTGGTGCAAGATTTATCAAGCTGATTGCAGGGATTTGATCTGTGGCATGTACAGGTGGACAGAGAGATTTCCATTCCTTCACCTTAGTCATACCGCCTTTGGAGCTCAGCTTTGGTTTTGCCCCACATCTTCTTGGGTGCCATCTGTTCTCTGCCCAGGGGACAGGGAGGCCAAAGCAACAGCTGATTAGAGCACACTTACTCAGACCCAAGAAGGGGATGGTGGCCACAACTGGAGTGTGTGCACAAAAGTGTCTGTGGTGATGGCAGATGGCAGCGAGCTGCTTCAGACTTGGACATGCTCGCTCTGGTGGAGATTCCTTCTGGTGCCCATGGAGGCAGGGGCTAGCAAGTAGGCGCAGTGGTGGCCCTGTCTCTTGAATGCCACTCAACAGTGGTGCCTCGTTTTGTAGTCAGACCACACTTCCTCTAGGGATATTCCTGGCCCATGGAGCCCCTCCCTCCTACCCACTTTGTTGTCTTCACGCAGCTAACAGCAGCCCTTTTCCCAGATATACTCTTAACGTCACGCTTTAGCACTCGGCCCCTCCCAGCTTTGGTGGATTCCTGTCTCAGAAAGGGGCACTCAGGGCTTATTCCTGAGGAGGCTTTGGCATGGGCAGTGGGCAGGACTCTGGAGCCTACTCAGGCTTGAGGAGGAGGCTTTGGTTTGAGGGACAGACAAGCCTGCCCAGATGGGTGCCACTCCCAGTGCCCATGGAGGCTGCAGCTTGTGGTGGGGAAGGCGGTTGCAATGTTGGCCCCACCTCTTGGGCACCACTTAACAATGCTACCTTGCTTCTTTGGTGTCCTAGGCTTCCTCTGCAAACTTTCTTGGTTGTGGAGCTTTATACTCCTCCCCCTTCAGGCTTTTTCACTGCCAACAGCTCCCCTCCCTGGGTCCTCACTCCAAGCCTCACTCTCCAGCACCCTGCCCCATCCACAACAGGAGACACACGACTCAGACTGGGGTGCGCAGGGCTGTGACACGGATCATGAGTGCAGTTCTTACTTTGTCCAGCTTCCACAGACTATCTGCTGCCTTCCCTTCAGTCCCCTGAAGGTCTCTTTGTATCCCATCTAATTTCCTCACCCTTCAGGGTTTTTCTGAGTGCTGGAATCTCTCCTCACCTTCCGCTTCCTGTCAGGGTGCTGGTCCCTTTTTTGATTTGTCTTTTATGTTTTTATTTATTTTGTTCTTCCCAATGGCAAGGGGATTTTTCTTGTCCTTTTGGGTGTCTGAAGTCTCCTGCTCATGTTCAACAGGTTCTCTGTGAGAATTACTCCAAGTGTAGATATATTCTCGATATACTTGTGAGGAGAGATGAATTCCACATCCTCCTATTCCATCATCTTGACTCTTCTGAAATCCTTTTCCTTCCTTTATTGTTTCTGTTTCATCAGCTGCTTGACTCTCCAAAATATGCAACTAAGTTGAATGGCCATCCAGGTGGAAGTTTATTGGTATATGAAGCCTGTGACCAAATAAAAATTACAAAGCAGGTATGCCTCCACACTGACACTCAAGCCCAATCAAAGAAGAAATACTATCTTTACTAAGATTTCAGGGCATCTCACCCTCCTGGTTTTCCTTTCTACTGTGATTATTCAGTCTCATTTTCCTTTGTTGCTTCTTTCCTAGCTCCTCAGATTGTTAGCATTGATGTGTCTCAAGCTTAGTCAGTGGACTCTTCTGTCCTTTTTCTGCATATCTCCTACCTGACCTCATGTAATCCTACAACTTTAAAGTCTATAGGCTATTGTCAAATGTCTACCACCAACCTGGACTTCTCCTCTGAATAGAGACTTTAATATTGAATTGCCTGCCTACTATTTCCACTTGGATGTCTACCATATATCTGTAGCCTAACTCTCCCATAACCAAAGTCTAGTTCTTTTTTACCAAACCAAGCTTCTCCTATGCACTTCCCCATCTCAACGCCAAACTTTGCAATGATCACTACCTTCTCCCCGTTTCTCTCCACCCTGTTCCCCATCTAGTTCAATTAGCAAATCCAGCCAGCTGCCTCGCAGAATGTAACCCAGAATCCGACCATTTCTTACCACCTCCATTGTTATCAGCTTGGTCCTGGCCATGGATCTTTGTCACCAGTCTCTCTGGACGTGCAGCCCTGCCCTCCCCTATGCCCACTTCAGTCTGCTCTCCACACAACAGGGAGTGGCACTACTGAATCTAGATTTGTCAGGTCAGTCCTTTACTCAGAACTTTTCAATGACCTCTGATCATTATCAAAATTAAAATCCTTATAACAGCCTACCACCTGTGGGTTGTTATAACGCTGTGGGTTGTTGGCTGATTCAGTTCCTTTTCCTGCTGTGGTCCAGTCACACTGACTTCCTCCTATTCCTCCAACTCTCCAAGCACAGTCCTGCTTTGGGGGCTTTATAATTTCCATTACTTCAGACCAGAACCTCCCATTAATCCCTGCTTTATTTCCTTATATCATTTGTTCTTTATTCAAATATTTTTAGTGAGGTCTTTCCTGTTCATCCTCTTTAATAATTAGATCCACACCATCCCTGTTCCTGGAACTCTTCAGGACACTTCCTTTAAAATTTTTCTCCTTAGAACTTATTACCGTGTAAATAAGTCTATAGATTTTGCTTCATTGTTTTACTTTCTGTCCCTCCTCCCCCAGCTAGAAGGAGGGTCCTGGTCTATTTTCAGCTCACTGCTATATTCCCAGCTTCTAGAGTAGTTCCTAGAACATGGGGTTGTTAAGAAATATTTGTTGAATTAAAGAATAATGAATGATTACTGCTCATCTTTCACTCCTTAAGTGGAAGCAGGAAATATAGAAATATGAATTATTAAATTATCAGAGTTTCCCATATTCATATGTAAATGTAATAATCCAATTTGATTGTTGGGATATATCAAAAATAATTGAGAACATGCATTTTTAAAAGCTTGATCACTTTTTTTTTAATCTAAGAAAGACCTGCTGTCGGTGAAGAAATCAGAATTATATTGAATTAATTGTTTCTAGGTCATTAGTGAACTTGATTGTGCTGTTACTCTCAAAGCGCTAAATATAGCATATATTGAACTGAAGGTCCTTCATGATCCTTGAAACTTCCTTGCATTTCTAAAGAAATACCCAGACTTATGGGAAGAAGTTTTAATGAGACATTGTACTGTTCAGGAGAGAGGAAATCATAGTCTTTGACCTCAGGGGCATTGATGAAATAATAGAGTGAAAGCTCTAGGGAAATTAGTTTTTAGGAAGTGGAATCCAGTGGCTCATTGCACATTCTAAATAGCATCAGAGTAAGAATGACAGTCTGGCTGATTGGGTTTAGTGATGTGGGTAGATTTGGCTGTTATATCATCCGAAGTAGATTGAAAACCCCCAAATATCAGTGAGATCTTATGAAGGTATGAGGACTATTGAGCAACAATTCATTCTAGGACTCCATTTAAGTGAGAACAGCAGGTGGGCTAAGAGAGATCAGGGCAGTTTCAGTATTGGAATTCTAATCATTGAGGACAGATAATCTTAAATATGTTCTTATGCCTATCCTGACTTGTTCAATCCACAGATATTTCTGGCACAATTACTGTGTATTATGTATCATGGAATTACTAGAAAGTCAACACAGCAGTGACCATGACAGATACGTTCCCTGGCCTCATGCAGCTTCTGTCCTAGTGAGGGAGTCAGACACATATATAAGTGCTGATTGTGATGGGTACTTGAAGGGAGAATAGAAGGGAGAGAGAACAGCAGGGCTACAAACCAGGTTGTCATGAAAAGCAACTCTAAAGGTTCAGTGCTAGTCCATGAGGTATTTACGTAAACCCTGTATGTGGATCCTCTGTAAGGAATTCAGATTTGCCATCCACTCCCACTTCTTCCCACTCTCTAAGATACCCTGTCCCCTTTCCTTCTGCCAGTGCTTTCCATTCTTCTCCACCATCTATCTCCTCACTCTCTGCCATTATCAATTCTCTCCTATTTTGAAATAAAACCATCACATTTGAATTCTTCTCTTCAGCTTTATTTATTTTATTTCCTCACCACCAAAATCCTCCCACAGTCCCCTCTTAACCCCTTGTTAACTTTGTTTCATTGAGATGTGTTTAAATGGGTTTTGGAGACAAAGATCTATGAAAAGGACTGATGCGCATGCATTTAAAGTTTTAATTCAGCCAAACTACTGACATCTCTGTTTCAGGTACCATGCCATTTTCATTACATTATAAGCTGCTCCATCTTAAAATAATAACTATGTGATAATGTCAATTACTCCGTTTCTCACAATATGTGGCAGCTGAGGACAGATTAAACTCTTCGAGGCTAAAATAAAGCTCTTCCCCAAAGAATTTTAAATCCTTAAGCTGAGACTTGATCAAGGTAGAACCACATACTGCCACATGACACAGTGTGGATATGGAATGGATTATTATCATAAATAAATAATAAATAATAACGTGGTGGTGTTTTGTTTGGTGTTTAATCTCCCAGCAGGTGGGTGTAAATTGGTGGTGGTGGTTTAGTCGGCAAGTCGTATCCGATTCTTGTGATCCCATGGACTGTAGCCCTCCCGGCTCCTCTGTCCATGGGATTCTCCAGGCAAGAATACTGGAGTGGGTTGCCGTGTTAATTAGGTCTCATTAAAATAAATTTTCCAGTTTTGGTAGCTATATGCCAAACTGCTGGAGAGTGAATCTGAGAGATTATTGCATAATCTCTCTCATCCAAGCATCTCTGAGTCTCTTAGGAGCAGCTGACAATCACTCCTACGTGGATCTGCCTAGGATACACTGACCTCAGCTCTACCAGTGACATCAACCCACATTCCTTGGTCTCTAGAGCACCTGGCAACAGACACGAGCAAGATCATTAGCTGTTAGTTCTCTCTATTCCATCCAGGGTGGTGCCAGCATATTCTTCTCTTTCAAAGTAGAAAGGAGAATGCATCGTCTCTTCTAGTTCTCTCAAGGGAGTCCAATTGCTGTGCTTCTTGATAGCTCATCATGTTTTAAGAAATTAGTTTTTTAAAAAAAAAAAAGTCTTCCGGTTCTCACCCAACCGTTTGTCTTTGCAGATTGTGACTTGGAGAGTTCATATGCCCATCACCACAGTCTACTCAAAATCATTGTACCTTTCAGAACCCAGGCTTTATAGCTGAATCTAGTTATTCATACTAGATTTGTTAGATTTTCTTAGAGTTAATTCCTATCCAAACACTTACTTTCTGTTTTAGTGAGAATGGTTTACATCATGCTACAACAAAGAACTCCAAAATCTCAGCTGCTTAAAACAATATAAATTTATTCCTCATTTATGCTGTGTATTCATCATAGATTAGAAGTGCATGGGGGAGGTCGTTCTGCTCTTAGAGACACAGCTAAAGGGAAACTTCACCATGTGGAAAGTTTCCAGTCATAGCGGCACAGGAGAGGGACACTACATACTGGCTCTTAGTGGTTTTCCCCTGAAAGTGCCATGCATTACTTCTGCTCAGGTTTCCTTGGCTATAGTCAAGGTGACCACAGCTGACTTCAAGGGACCAAGAAAATGCAAATCCTGCCTTATCCATGAAGGAGGAGAATTGGAAATATTGGTAAGTAGTGCTAGTGATGATCACACCTCCTTCCTTGAATTTTACATCTATAACCTTCTCCTCTATCCCTGTCCATTCCTGCTGCTTATGATATAGCTCAATGTGTATGGCCTTCAAGCATGTAAATAGCTCAAAGTTCTTCCATATTTAAGTGAGTGGTTCTAGCTTAGGGTCTCTCTTGAATTGTTGGCTTGGACTTCAGTCATCCCAACGTCGCTGCTTTTAAGGTCACTCATACAGTTGTCAGCTTAGTTCCCAGCCATGTGGGCCTCTCCATACGGCTGCATTTAATATGATAGCTTGCATCCTCCAGGCTAAGAGATCAAAGAGAAAGAGATATCTTAAAACAGGATGCTGCTACAGTCTTTTAAATTTTATCTTGAAAGTGGCACGCCATCAC